>NC_090446.1:1501788300-1502409295 GCF_031143425.1 Pleurodeles waltl | reverse complement strand
ACAGACCTGCATGAACACCCATCGCCACAGCATGCCCAGTAAAATCACCACTCACACAAGGCCAAGCTGACAGGGAAATCACAATCATATAGGGAAACACACCCATGCACAATATGGCCCACACAGATACAATAACACTTCATTTGCATCCCCACTGGACCCATACTCAATGTCACCGCAGAGGAGGTGCCAGCTACATCCAGTCCCCCCACAGAAGAGGCCCACAGTGATGACAGCAGTTCTGTATGCCTGGATCTCAATGACTAACCTAGCTCATCAGGGACCTCTGGACAGTTGGTTCCCCTGCCACAGTCCCAAACCACCACAGAGCCTCCCACCTCAGGAAACACCACCATAGCACCCACCCAGCGGGCCTATGCCACTGTCCCAAGAACACATCAATCAGAAGTGTGTCCACCACTACAGGGACCCCAGGCAACTCCACAAGCCCAAGAACATCAGGGACCTGGGGTCAGTAGTGGTGGGCACACGGTTCAGGAGACAGAGGCACAGGAAAGCTGGGAGAACCGCTGTGCAGCATGGGGAGGACAGGCCCAGGGAATCCACTCTCCAAGAGGCACTCTCCAACATCCTGGGAGCATACGACCATTCCAAGGATACCATGGGTCAGATACTGGCCAAGCTGCAGGAGACCCAGCGCCTACAGGAGGGACAAAACCTTGGGATCAGGGAGGACCTAACAAAAATCCACACCATCCTGGTCACCATTGCAGGGGTGCTGGCAGACATGGGCATGACCATGAGGGAGGCAGTGGTACAACAACAGGCGCCTGACACTAGCCAAACTGAGGAACAGCCTTCCACCTCCGCCGGCGCTAGTGGACAGGAGGCCCCGCCACAGGACCAACAGGCCACCAGCACCCCACCCCCTGCAGAAGGAGAACCACCCCGCAAACGGTCCCTGCGATCCAGGCAGAAGACAGAGAACATTGCCAAGACTCCCGCCAGGAAATAAGACTCTCCTGATTGTCACCCTTGTGACCCACACTGTCACCCTGTCCACCTTGAACTGCGATTAATCCCCTTCCTTTGCCCCATTGGACAATGAACCTGTGATACCAAGAGACTGGAATCTACCCTGAACTTCCTTCCACCATCAGCCCAGCCCCTTGCACCACCCCCTGTACTTATGAGCACCTAAATAAACACCCTTGGAACAAATACCAATCTGGAGTCTGTCAAATGATAAAAAAATGTATTAGTACAACATTATCAAAGCATTGCAACTCAAAAGTACAGTGAAATATACATTAGGATTGTAGGAGGCTGGCCTGGCTTGTAGTGGGTACCTGATGGTACTTACACCATGTGCCAGGTCCAGTTATCCCTTATTAGAAGATTAGTAGTGTTCTAGAAGCTTAGGCTGATAGAGGTAGCTATAGCAGAGCAGCTTAGGCTGAACAAGGAGACATGCAAAGCTCCTACTATACCACTGATATCATTTAGCACTGTATCATAAGAAACACAATACTCAGAGTTACTAAAAATATAAGTACTTTATTTTAGTGACAATATGCCAAAAGTATCTCAGAGGATATACTCCCTCAGGAGGTCAGTAATATACACAAAATATACACACAAACCAAAATCAGGTAACAGTTAGAAAAGTAGTGCAAACACTGTAGAATACAATAGGATGCAATAGGCCTAGGAACATTCCAGAAGTGGAATGCGAACCACAAATGGACCCCAGGCCTAGTGTAGTGTGTAGAGGGTCGCTGGGAGTGTAAGAAAACACTAAGGGTGCCCAAGATACCCCACCCCAAGACCCTGAGAAGTAGAAGTAAATTTACCCCACTGCCCCAGAAAGACAGTAAAGTCGAGATAGGGGATTCTGCAAGGGCAACAACTGACTGCAAAGCACTGAAGACGAATTCCTGGACCTGAGGACCTGTAAAGGAAGGGGACCAAGTCCAAGAGTCACGCAAGTCTCCATGGGGGCAGGAGCCCACTAAACCCCGGATGAAGGTGCAAAAGGGCTGCCTCTGGGTGGAAGAAGCCAAAGATTCTGCAACAACGGAAGATGCCAGGAACTTCACCTTTGGTCTGAAGATGTCCCACAGTGTGCTGGAGGATGCAGAGTTGTTTTCACGCAGAAAGACTGCAATAAAGCCTTGCTAGCTGCAAGAGTCATGGTAGAAGATAATGGGTGCTGACAGGGCCCAGGAAGGACCAGGAAGTCGCCTCTTAGAAGAGGAGACAGATGGAGCGCTCAGCAACAGAAAGAGCCCATGCAGAAGCAGGCAGCACCCACAGAAGTACTTGAACAGGCATTCAAGAAATCTGAGCAAGGCGATCATCTCAACACAACAAAAGAGGGTCCCATGAAGCCGCGGTCAACTCAGCAAGATGAGCAATGCAGGACGGAGTGCTGGGGACCTGGGCTATGCTGTGCATGAAGGAATCTTTGCAAGAGTGCACAGAAGACCTAGCAGCTGCAGATCACACAGTACACAGGATTACTGTCTGGCGTGGGTAGGCAAGGACTTACCTCCACCAAATTTGGACAGAAGGACCACTGGACTGTCGGGGTCACTTGGATCCAGCTCCGGTGTTCCATGGACCATGCTCGTCAAGATGAGAGGGGACCCAGAGGACTGGTGATGCAGAAGTTTGGTGTCTGCGTTAGCAGGGGGAAGATTCTGTCGACCCACAGGAGATTTCTTCTTGGCTTCCAGTGCAGGGTGAGGCAGACAGCCCTCAGAGCATGCACCACCAGGAAACAGTCGAGAAAGCCAGCAGGATTAGGCGCTACAATGTTGCTGGTTGTCTTTTTGCCCCTTTGTTGTGGTTTTACAGGTTTCCTGGAGCAGTCAGTGGTCGATCCTTGGCAGAAGTCAAAGAGGGAGATGCAGAAGAATTCTGGTGAGCTCTTGCATTCGTTATATGAAGAGAAACTCACAGGAGAGACCCTAAATAGCCCTCAGAGGAGGATTGGCCACCTAACCAGTTAAGCACCTATCAGGAGGGGTCTCTGATGTCACCTGCTGGCACTGGCCACTCAGAGGCCTCCATTGTGCCCTCACACCTATGCATTCAAGATGGCAGAGGTCTGGGACACACTAGAGGAGTTCTGGGCACCACCCCTGGGGTGGTGATGGACAGGGGAGTGATCACTCCTCTTTCCTTTGTCCAGTTTCATGCCAGAGCAGGGGCTGGGGGATCCCTGAACCGGTGTAAACTGGCTTATGCAAGCAGGGCACCATCTGTGCCCTTCAAAGCATTTCCAGAGGCTGGGGCAGTCTACTCCTCCCCATCTCTTAACACCTATTTCCAAAGGCAGAGGGTGTAACACCCTCTCTCAGAGGAAATCTTTTGTTCTGCCTTCCTGGGACTGGGCTGCCCAGACCCCAGGAGGGCAGAAGCCTGTCTGTGGATAGGCAGCAGAGGTAGCTGCAGTGAAAGCCCCAGAGAGCTAGTTTGGCAGTACCATGCTGGAGCCACGGGGATGCATGGTATTGGTACCCCAATACCAGATTTGGCATGGGGGGACAATTCCATGATCTTAGAAATGTTACATGGCCATGTTCGGAGTTACCATTGTGAAGCTACATATAGGTATTGGCCTATATGTAGTGCACGCGTGTAAAGGTGTCCACCCACTCACAAAGTCCGGGGAAATTGCCCTGAACTATGTGGGGGCACCTTGGCTAGTGCCAGGGTGCCCTCACACTTAGTAACTTTCCACCTAACCTTCACTAAGTGAGGGTTAGACATATAGGTGACTTATAAGTTACTTAAGTGCAGTGTAAAATGGCTGTGAAATAATGTGGACATTATTTCACTCAGGCTGCAGTGGCAGTACTGTGTAAGAATTGTCAGAGCTCCCTATGGGTATCAAAAGAAATGCTGCAGCCCATAGGGATCTCCTGGAACCCCAATAACCTGGGTACCTAGGTACCATATACTAGGGAATTATAAGGGTGTTCCAGTGTGCCAATCAGAATTGGTAAAAATGGTAATTAGCCTGCAGTGACAATTTTAAAGACAGAGAGAGCATAGGCACTGTGGTTCTGGTTAGCAGAGCCTCAGTGACACGGTTAGGCACCACACAGGGAACACATTCAGGCCACAAACTATGAGCACTGGGACCCTGGCTAGCAGGGTCCCAGTGAGACATATAAAACACACTGACAAATAGGGTTTTCACTATGAGCACTGGGGTCCTGGCCAGCAGGATCCCAGTGAGAGTAAAAACACCCTGACATATACTCACAAACAGGCCAAAAGTGGGGGTATCAAGGCTAGAAAGAGGCTACCTTCCTACAAGGATGACCTCTGGTGGGCAGCAGTACACATAGCAGGAGCCAGAGTGGGGCACAGAGATCTGAAAATGGAGATGGCAAAGGGTACAGTCAGTGGCCATAGAAATAGGGAAACAGGCTGCCTTGTACAATGTCCAACACATAACTGAAATGTTTGAGTGAAGTTACGGTGTCTTACCTGTGTGTCACTGGAAGTACTGCCAAATAATATTGGTTCTGTTGTCAACATCTTTTTCCTCTGCTTCCTCTTCCTCACTGTCCATAGGCTCCACTACTGCCACAAGACCATATCCAGGCACATCCATCCTCCTGCAGAAAAGGCACCTGGCGTCTCAAGGCCAGGTTGTGCAACATGCAACATGCAACAATGATCTGGAATAGCTTCTTGGGTGAGTAATACAGGAATCCACCTGTCAGATGGAGGCACTGGAACCTGGCCTTCAGGAAGCCGAAGGTCCGCTCAATTATCTTCCTTGTTCGCCCATGTGCCTCATTGTAACATTCCTCTGCCCTCGTCCTGGCATTCCTCACTGGGGTCAGTAGCCATGAGAGATTGGGGTAACCAGAGTCACCTGCAAATATCGAGGGACAACTGTTAGACACACACTAACCCTTAGGGACAACCCCGTACCCAGACACCTGCTCATACTGTGTGGGGACCTTGGGTTCACCTATTAGCCACACCTGGTGCCTCTGGATTTGGCCCACCATATATGGGATGCTGCTATTCTTCAAGATATAGGCGTTATGCACAGAGCCAGGATACTTGGCATTCACATGGGAGGTGTGCTGGTCCGCCAAACACACCATCTGGACATTCATTGAGTTATAGCTTTTTATATTCCTGTAGACGTGTTCATTTCTCCGGGGGGGGGGGCAAATGCCACATGTGTACCATCAATGGCACCAATATTGTTGGAGATATGTCTCAGTGCATAAAAGTCAGCTTTCATTGTGGCCAAATTTTCCACCTGGGGGAACACGATGTAGCTGCGCACGTGTTTATGCAGGGCAGACAACACTCTGGTCAATACATTGGAAAACATTGGCTGAGACATCCCTGATGCCATGGCCACTGTTGTTTGAAAGGTCTGTAAGTAATGATAATGTGTCTGTCCTCCCTTGTCGCTAGGTCCACCATGGGTCTGGTCACCGGAGGATGTCGCCGTCTCATATTCTACCTCAGCGGTTGAAGCCTTTGGAAGAGAACGGTGGGCAGAGGGTCATAGTCACACTTATATTGCACCAATGATGAATTGTTTACTTTACAGAAACAGTATGTGATGTTGAGAGTCTGCTCATGTGCCAATGTCTGCTGTAACGTAGTTAGGTGCCATGTCCTGTTCCCCCCTGAAATGGCGGCTGCCTGACCTGTGAGGAGGGACAAGTTGAAATGAGGTAATTGCGCTGGTGTTGTGCGCCGTTGTGGTAGGCAGTCGAAGACCGCCACGTAACTTCGCACTGGTTATCCTTGGGCCCTATGGGTTCCAGGAGCCAATGACGATGTACGCCGGTGGTGACGGTACGCATCGCCGCAGACGTGACCACCATTTTCTATCTGTTCATTCACTTGCTACCTGACCTTCAACAGGAGAGGACCTACACTGCAAGTGCTGTTGTGACCTGTGTCTGGAAGCGACAATGGCTCATGTGTCTGGGGAAATGGCCCCTGCCTTCACTGCTGAGGAGTTGGAGAAACTAGTGGATGGGATCCTACCCCAGTACACGTTACTCTACGGTCCTCCAGACAAACAGGTGAGTATACTGTGAGCATGATGCATGGGCTATGAATGTATTGACTGCTGTGTGTGTAAGTCACATGTAGGGGGGGCAGAGAGGTCCTGGCCAGAGTGGAGCATGTAAGGTGGTGAATATATGTGCGTTAGGGGATGTGTGGGATCTGGTGGGCAATGAATATGACGGTCCAGACAGGTAAATAATTCCCTTTTCTGCTGCCTTTTCCCTGCAGGTCAGTGCCCACCAGAAAAAGGGTATTTGTCGTGCCATTGTAAAGGATGTGTGGACCCTGGGGGTCTTTGTCAGGCAGAGCACCCACTTCCGCAAACGTGGGAGGACCTGCACCGCTGGGCAAAGAAGACAGCGGAGTCCAGGCTGGGGCTGGCCTCCTCACGATGAAGGGGTGCCCATCGCACCATGACCCCCCTGATGTTCCGCATCCTTGTGGTGGCCTATCTGGAGTTGGATGGGCACTTGAAGGCATCACAGCAGCCACGAGGGGGTGAGTATACAGAATCTGAAACCTGACTTTGCACACGTAAGGAGATACCTGGGTAGGGGATGTGGGCTATGGGTGTCCCTCGGGACAGGCTCAGAATCACTCCTGCCCCAATAGTGTTGGTGGCCATTTACTCCTGGGCAGGGTCCTGTGGGTTTCAGGTGTTCAGCTAACGGCGTTAGCCATTGAACCCCATGGGGTGGTGACTGTCTTAGTAAATGGTTGGGCATGGCCTAGTGCATAGGGATGCTCCCTATGTGTTGTGTACGCCAATGGTAGTGGTGTTGCTGGCATTGACCAAGTGTATCCTCTGTCTCTCCCCCACCTTTTTGTTTGTCACCCTGTCATTGTGTGCATTAGCATCATCTGGCGGAGGAGCAGAGGCACCGGCGATGGAGGGAGCTGCATCCCACATGGCCCATAAGGCCGAATCCACCGAGGGTGAGGGCTCCAGTGGGACGGAGGGCGAGGGGAGCACCACGATGGGGAGAGGAGGGGAGAACACAGACAGCGACTCCTCCTCCAATGGAAGCTCCCTGGCGGTGGCAGACACCTCTGTACCCACCCCAACAACAGGTACAGCTGCTACCCCCCACCAGCACAGCCCTCACAGCAGCCCCTCAGCATGTTTCCCGTGCCCGCTCACTCAGAAGGGTGGGCATCTCCTTCGTCCCAGGCACCTCAGGCCCTGCCCCAGTCAGCCCTGCTGCCCTCAGTGAGGAGGCTATTGACCTCCTGAGATCCCTCACTGTAGGCAATCAACCATTATGAATGCCATGGTGTCGAGAGGCATTTGCAATAAACAAATGCATACCTGGAGAGCTTTCACTCTGGCATGGTGGCTCAACAGAGAACTTTTCAGGCTCTGGCCTCAGCACTGATGGCAGCCATTGTCCCTGTGTCTAGCCTCCCCCCTCCAACTTCCTCTACCCAGACCCAATCCCCTCAAACCCAGCCTATCCCAAGCACACCTTCAGACCAGCATTCACCCAAATCAACACACAAAGGTGGCTCAGGCAAACATAAGCACCACACTTCATCTCACAGGCACTCACATAAGCACCATACCTATGCAGACACACCAACATCCACTGCCTCCACTGTGACCCCTCCTCCTCTTCATCCACCTCCCTCCCAGTATCGTCTCCACTCACACCTGCATGCACTACATTCTCATCCACTACCTCCATCACCAGCATGCCCATCACAACACACCCCTCATTGGCAGTCACCACCCCCACAACCATGCTTACGTCTCCTGTGTCCTCTCCCAGCGTGTCTGTGACCTCCTCCTCCCAAAGTACACAAACGCAAGCACCCACCCACCCAACAGCAATCCACCTCACAACAGCATCCATCCCATGCACTTTCACCCAAACTCATCAGAAAGACACTTCCTACAACCACTTCCTCTTCCTCTACTCCCACACCCTCTCCATATTCACGCCCCAGATTCTCTATAAAGCTTTTCCTGGCAAACTTTGACCTGTTCCTACCCTCCTCCCCCACCCATCCTTCCCCTCTGGCCAGGGTGTCCAGAACCTAGCCCAGCACCTCAGCCACCAAGTCACCATCCAATGTGGAACCTGCAACTCCCACCCATCACGAAAGCAAGTGTACCACCAACCCCTGCAGAGGATCAAACAATTCCACCACCTGCCAAGGTGAAGAAGGGGCCAGCATGCAGCAAGGGCAAGGAGCATGACTCACCCAGCAAGGCCTCTTCCAAACCTCCAGCTGACAGAGCCAAGTGTACAACAGCATCTGCTGTGAGAAAGGTGAGAAAGGGGAAGAACATCGAAGGCAAGGCACTTCAGCCGACCGAAGAGGCAGGTGATGGCCTGGTGCCCACCAGCACAACCACTAGCCCTGCCACTTGCACCGCGTGCAGCACCACCAGCAGCCCCGCCGCAAGCACCGCCACCTGCACCACCGCTGCCACCACTACTCTCAACAGCACCGTCCTGAGGCTGCAGGAGAAGGGCTGGAGCCTCCCTCTACCACTGGCAGCACCGGCACCTGCACCACGGCCATCACTGCCAGCATCCCTGCCGCAAGAACCATCACCTGCACCTCTGACAGCAGGACCCCTACCAGCACCAGCAGCCCCAGTGGGTGGCCGTCCCAGGCTTCAGGAGATGAGCTGGAGCCTACCACCACCACTGGCAGCACCCCACCAGCACCGCCGCAGGATGGAGTCTAGCCCTGCCTCCATGAACAATCATGCTACCTGTTCCCTGCAAATCTCGTGCCTTAAACACCCAGGTGAGGAAATGTGTCCTGGCACACCTGAGTACTGCATCACTGAGCACCAAGCCCCCGCCAGAACCAGTGGAGGTATGCATCCACCCCCCCCCTCCTTGGCAGGATGAAACACACTGGACACAAAGCCCCCTCCAGAACCAGTGGAGATATGCATCCACTCACCCTATCCTTGGCAGGATGAAGCACTCTGGGCACAAAGCCCCCTCCAGAACCAGTGGAGAAGCCATTCACTTGAGAGACTGTAGCTTTGCACTCCCTAGGACCAAGCAATGGGCAAACCACCCACTTGAGTGACTTGAAAGACTGGCTTTGCACTCCCCAGGACCAAGCAGTAGGCAAACCACCCACTCGAGGGACTTGAAAGACTGTGGCTTTGCACTCCCCATGACCAAGCAGTGGGCAAACCACCCACTTGAGGGACTTGAAAGACTGGCTTTGCACTCCCCAGGACCAAGCAGGGGGCAAACCACCCACTTGAGGGACTTGAAAGAACTGTGGCTTTGCACTCCCCAGGACCAAGCAGTGGGCAAACCACCCACTTGAGGGACTTGAGAGACTGTGGCTTTGCACTCCCCAGGACCAAGCATTGGGCAAACCACCCACTTGAGAGACTGTGGCCTTGCACTCCCCAGGACATCGCTGTGGCCATGGAGCCCCCTCGAGGAGTAGTGGCGTTCTTCCATCTTCCAACTGAGGCGCCCCCCTTCCCATGCCCCTGAGGTGCCGGTGTGTTTTCGACCTGATGACCCTTTAGTGTTCTCTCTGTATTGAGGCAGCAGTCAAGTGTGGGCTTGGCCCATGTTTTTTGGCCCAGTGGCCCACGAACATTTGTGAAGGACAATGTACGGACTTCTGTACATGTTGTATATTTGTGTAAATACTGTTTTTCAAATTCTATAGTATACCTGCCTATTTCTAAACTATCACTGGTTTGACTCAATTCCTTTTGTCCTTGTGTTCTTCCAGGGGGGTTACCGGGTGTATCTGTAATGTTGTTGGATCTGTTATGTGTATGGTGTTGTGGGTGAGGGTGGGGGTGTTGCACGTGTGTGTCACTCTCCTTTTCCTCCCCCGTGTACTAGGTGCAGTACTCACCATTGTCGTCGCCGCCGTCTTTGGTGTTCCAAGTAGATGAGGAGGTAGACCAGCATTGGCAGGACCTGCAGCTCGGGCTCCATGGCGTCGTGGTTCTTCGTTGAGTGTCGAGCGGTGAGTGGTTTCCCTTCCAAACACTGTTTCCGTCATGCTTTTGATGGCGTTGGTACCGCCCCGGAAAAGCTGGCGGTTAGGCAGGTTGTAATGTGGTGGGCGGTACAATGTCTTCCGTCTGTCTGTTGGCGGTGACTGCCACGGTGTTGGTTCCTACCGCCATGACGGTCAGAGTGTTGAAGTGGCTGTCTGTGTTGGCGGTTTCCGCCATGGTCGTGATCCCTTTTTTTCACCGCAGGCCTGATGGCGGTATTACTGCCGCTTTAACACCGACCGCCAGGGTTGTAATGAGGGCCATAGTGTCTGTGAAAATTGATAGACAGAAGAAAGCAGTATGATTAACACTAAGATTAGTTACCTGCGGTACAGTAAGCATGCACAATGATTCTTTGTAAACAGAAGAACAATAGTCTACCAACGATAACGGAGATTTGAGACTTTGGGCCAGATGCACAAACTTTTTGATTCAGACACAAACACGACTTTCCCTATGTATCAATCCTGTTTTTAGGAGTCTGTAAAGTTTTATCAGTTCTGAAAACGTGATTCTGATTCTGTGTTTTGAGATGCTTAAAACACAGCAGTTCAAAACGCAGAATCAGAATCACATTTTCAGAACTGATAAAACTTTACAGACTCCTAAAAACAGGATTGATACATAGGGAAAGTCTTAATATCTAATCTGTACCCTCTGTATCTTTGGTTTGTGACTATAATTCTGGTCTTAAACCTTTAAAAAGTTACATTTGAGGTGGTAACTCATTTGTAAGAGAGAAGGGGCCCCCATTAATTTCTTTACCTTTAAGACTTAAACAGACAGACACCACATAATTTTAATGCTGTCACTGTGGCAAATATGTTCCACACACTAAGGCCCTGATTTATACTTTTTCTGCGCCTCATTACCGTAACTTTTGGACGCAAAAGCGGTGCAAACTTACGAATACCACTGTATTTTGTAAGTTTGCGCTGCTTTTGCGTAAAGAAATGACAGTAATGAGGCGCAAAAAAAGTATAAATCAGGACCTAAACGTGTTCATGTCCACATTCAGATCGCACTTATGCTGCACAAAATACACAACATGTCCATTTACAGACTGCAGCACAAAATGAAACAACTGGACATTTTGCACAATGAGGCAGAGAATAGCAAGAGATTCAGTTAATATTTTATTCTGTGCGTTGACCCAAGTAACAAAAATCAAAATGAAAAGAGATCACGTGTTCTCCTGGTCCCAGTAACCACCTGGTCCACAAGCCCTGAGGTCAGCTTGTTGTCATGCCAAAGCCTATACAGACTAGAAACATGGCAAACATCTTACCTTTTTGGAGTATCTTATAACTGCGCATGGCTGGTTGGGTGGGGGTCCCTTTTATACTGGGAACTACTTAAGAAGGCCTCAGCACAAGGCATCCTGGGACATGTAATCCAAAGAGTACAATGCTGTTGGTTACAGGGCAACCAAAGCGGCATATGTTGTGAAAGTGTCTCAGCTCAGACAACATGCTAGTGGGATCACGAGAACTCAAGGCTGAAACACAGTAAGCGTTTGCATTGAAAATTTCCATTTTGTGAAGAAGCAAACAATTTGCCATTTTGTAATATTAAATAAGTATTTGTGACAAACCCAACTGAAGATTCATTGAAAAAATATTTGGAAAATCAAACAAAAAACCCAGTTTGACACTGTTTTGTAAAACATGCCATCTCTAATAGCATTGACATGTGTAGTGTGGATTTGTATTGACAAATTTCTTTAGAAAATATAGGGCCTGATTACAACTTTTGAGGAGGTGTTAATCCGTCCCAAAAGTGACGGTAAAGTGGCGGATATACCACCAGCCGTATTACGAGTCCATTATATCCTATGGAACTCGTAATACGGCTGGTGGTATATCCGTCACTTTACCGTCACTTTTGGGACGGATTAACACCTCCTCCAAAGTTGTAATCAGGCCCATATTGTCTTATGATTAAACTAGTTAGTTGTAGTGTAAATCTCCACAGTAATATTGACGCCTGACCAAGAATTGCTCAGGAAAAGACAGAGGGTTACAATGACCCTCGTAAGACTGTCCCACATCTTCCTCAAATTCTCGCAGGTTAATTTATATTTGTGAATTCTGAGAAATCAAACTAATGTACAATAATATATTTACAAATCTTTACAGTATCCTAACCTAGAGCATATAAAACCGCTGACAATTACAGTAATAATATATAAAACAATGACACAGGCAATTATTAGAAATTATTAGAAATGTAAACAGATAGAAGATTCCTAGCATCCTGTATGCAGATCTTTACATGTGCAACCCAAGCCTAATACAATACATCTTCTCTGGCTAGCTGGGATGAGCCCACTATTAGCAGAGTTGATGATCCATGTTCAGGGACAGTCACTTAGCAGTCTGGGATGAAATAACCTTAACCTTAATAGGCAAAACGTGGACCATTATGTAATGTTTCAACTGAGAAAGACCTGGCAAGTATATTTTTATGTCTGAAATCGATCATGAGATGTCAATCCATTAATCGATGAATCAGGATTTATAAAGCACAGCTAATCACCCAATACGGTATCCAGGCGTTAGCAGGTTCCGGAGGCTTATTCGAACAGCCAGGTCTTGAAGGCCATTCGGAATTCTGGAAGTGAGGCGATGGTCTGGAAATGTGTGGGGAAGCTGTTCCAGGTTTTTGCTGCGATGTGAGTGAAGGAGCTTCCTCCGCTTCTGCTTTGGTAGATACGGGGAGTAAGGGCAAATGAAAGGGAGCAGAGCATAGTCTTCTTAATGGTTGGTGGAAGTTCAGGCAGTGGTTAATGTACATGGCTCCTTGGTTGTGTAGAGTCTTTTGTGCGTGGGTCAGCAGCTTAAATTGGCATCTCTTCTGTAAGGGAGCCAGTGGAGTTGCCTGAGGTGAGGTGTGATGTGGGTTCCCCGGGGAAGGCCGAGAATGAGTCTGGCTTCAGTGTTCTGAATGGTCTGAAGTCTCTATAGGAGATGTGTGGCGATACCTCTGTAGAGGGCATTGCCGTATTCAACTCGGCTGGTGATGAGGGCCTGTGTCATGGTGCATCTCATATGTAGGGGTAGCAACTTGAAGAGCTTGCATAGCATGCACAAAGTGAGGAAGGAGGCAGAGGAAGCAGCATTGATTTGTGATTTCAAGCATTCGCTTGTTGTCACTGATGATTCTGAGGTTTCTGGTGCAGTCCGAGGGAGTAGGTGTGGGTCCTAGGTCTGATGGCCACCAGGAGTCATTCCATGTGTTGCTGCTGTTTGCAAAGATCAGTCCTTCGGTCTTGTCTGTGTTCAGCTGCAGGTAGTTGTTCTTCATCCAGTCAACGATGCTTGACATGCATCTGTGGAAGTTGGTTGTGGTGATGGGGGTTGGTCGGTGAGTGAGAGGATGAGTTGGGTGTCGACTGCGTAGGAAATTATGTTGAGACTGTGGGATCTGACAGTATTGGTGAGTAGGGTCATATTTGCATTGAAGAGCGTGAGGCAGAGGGATGAGCCCTGGGGGACACCAAAGGTGACCTCCTTGGGTTCAGAGGTGAATGGTGGGAGGAAGATATTCTGGGTTCTTCCGGTGAGAAAGGATGTGATCCATCTGAGCATGTCCCGTTGGATGCTGATGTGGTGGAGTCTTTTGATCAGTATGTGGTGGGATACGGTGTTGAATGCTGCCGAGAAGTCAAGGAGGATCAAAGCTGCTGTTTCTCCTCAGCTGAGGAGGGTTCTGATGTCATTGGTGTCTGCGATCATGGCAGTTTTGGTGCTGTGATTGCTGCGGACGCCAGATTGGTAGGCATTGAGTATTTGGTTCATGGATGCAAACAGGCATATGCACATCATTGTTAAATTAGAACAACTGAACAATAAAACCTTTGGTAATTCTTAATAACCTTAACTCACACAAATGTCAGCCATAAGAATTTTTAAAGCACCACGTAGCTTTGAAACTTTAAAACAATCAAAGAAATAGTAATTCCTTGTACATTAGCAATTGTAAACTATGTCTCATATTCCTACAAAAAGGCAGACATCAAATAGTATAGGTCATGACTCATAATGATTAGAAATCCACAACACAAATGGGTGTTGAGGTGAGTGGAAATTGAGAAATAAAGCCATGCAAGTTGCCATGAAGCAGGGTGTGAGCATTAGACCTGTGTATTGGAATGCAAGTGCTTAGATTAAGGGAAGGTTTTTCTGAAGTGGGATAGCAGGGGGGATCCTTCGCAGGCGCATATGATATGTGCACAGCATGTGAAAAAAGGTATGCGACAATTGAGGAGGGGGACAGCTTTGGGCTTGAGGATGAGAGCTTAAAAGCAGAGGAGCTGGAACATACATGTAAGCAATTGTTTCTGACAAACACATACCAGGGGTAGGCAGGACTTCCCAGACAGTAGCAGAGTTGATGATGTGAGATGACTGAAGAGGATGTTACGTGCTTAAATTTTAAGGTTAGGGAGTTGAAATATGAAGCAAGATTACAAGTTTAGAATATCATTTCTGTCATACAAAGCCATAGATCCGGAAGGGAGCTGTTGCTTATATATGATGCAACTTTTATCTTTAGAGTCAGACATCCTGATTTAGAGTTTGGTGGCTAGCCCACAGGTTTGGGAGGGACCACCTGCCACATTCAGTAATCCACACCAGACAAGTAGGGATTTCACTGCTATTGAGTGACTTCTGTGGTTGCTCTACTGAATATAGTGAAGCTTTGTTGAGCAGGCCCCATGTTTGTTGCTCCCTCTTGTAGGAGGCTGGCCTGGTTTGGGTACCTATGGTACTTACACCTTATACCAGGTCCAGTTATCCCTTATTAGTGAAATGCAGGCAGTGTCTAGAAGCCAGGATCTCTAGGGGTAGCTGTAGCTGAGCAACCAAGGCTTATCTAGGAGACATGCAAATCTCATGCAATACCACTATAGTCACACAGTACTCACACACATGAAAGAAAATACTCAGTGTTACAAAAATAAAGGTACTTTATTTTGGTGACAGAAATGCCAAAAAAACCTTAGAGACTATACTCGGAGGTAAGTAAAATACACAGTATATGCACTAGAATGCAGAATTAGATGTAAAAGAAAAACAGTTGGAAAACAGTGCAAATAGTGAAAATCACAATAGTTAGAAATGGGCCTAGTGGGATTAAAAACCATATACTAAGAAAGTAGAATGCAAAAGTCGGTTTCCCACCTAGGCAAGTGTAGTGTGTAGAGGGGCGCTGGGAGTATTAGAAAACACCAAAGGTAAGTAATAGAACAGACTGCAGAGCCCAGGAAAGCAGGAGTAAATCACAGTAACTTTCCTAGAACACAGAAGAACACGAGAAAGAAGAAATTGCAAGAACCAGAAGAGACTGCAAGACACCAACAACGGATTCCTGGACCTGAAGACCTGTGGAAGAACGGAACCAAGTCCAAGAGGCACTGAAGAGTCTAGGGAGAACAGGAGCCCCTGCTAACCCGGATGAAGGTACAAAAGAAGAACCACTGGTGAAGGAGAACAGTCAGTACTGCACCCAAGAAGATGGATGTGGGCTCCTGGTTCGTACAGATGATGTCACATGCCGGATGGATGATTGCAGTCACTGGATTCCGCCAACAAGCCTTCGCACATGCAAATCTCGCAGTTTGTGGAAAATGGCGCTGCCTGGGACCAGGAGGGACCTGGTGGACTCTACCCAGGAAAGGGAGACAGAGGAAGCTCTCAGCAACTCAGAGAGTCCTCAGAAGACCAGGCAGTGCTGGCAAAAAGGAGTCCCATAGCACAGGGACAAAGAAGGTGCAAGAGGAGGCCTATGCAGGACTACACAAAGGGATCCCATGCCTCCGGCGAACCATGCAGGAGGAAGGAGTGCTGTGGTGCACAAAGAACTTTGTGGAAGGATGTAACAAGCCTTGGCAACTGCAAAACACGCTGTGCATTGAGGTGCTGTCTTGCGTGGGGAGGCAAGCTCCTTTCTCCACCAAAGTTGGACAGCTGGACGCCTGGACCGTCGGGACGACTTCTGTCCACACCCCTGTTGCTGGATCCACGCACTTCTTCAGTAGAGGGGACCCAAACCAACTGTCATTGCTGAAGCAGGGAAGTGACTCCTTCACTTCAAGGGAGATTCCTTCATTCTTCTGGTGTACACTGAAGACAGGCAGTCCTCGGAGGAAGCACAACCTGGAAACAGTTGCAGTTGCTGGCAGGATCTGAAGATACAATGTTGCAGAAGTCGTCTTTGCTTCTTTGTTGCAATTGTAGAGTTCCTGGATTCCAGATGCAGTTTCTTCAGTAAGAAGGTGAAGTAAAGGATGCAGAGGATGTCTGCTGGAGTCTTGCTATCAGACTCTGAAGAAACACCCAGAGGAGAGACTCTAAATAGCCCTGAAAGGGGGATTGGTAAGCTACACAGGTAGGCACTTTTCAGGGGATGGCTCTGACATCATCTGGTGTCACTGGCCACTCAGATGCTCCCAGAGTGCCCTGACAACTTGGAATCCAAGATGGCAAAACCCAGGAACACTCTGGAGGACCTTTGAGCACCACCCCTGGAGTGGTGATGGACAGGGAGTGGTCATTCCCCCTGTCCTTTGTCCAGTTTCATGCCAGAGCAAGAACTGGGGGTCCCTGAACCGGTGTAGACTGGAGTATGCAAGGAGGGCACCATCTGTGCCCTTCAAAACATTTCCAGAGGCTCTGGGAGGCTACCCCCCCCCCCCGGTGTAACATCCCTCTCCCAAAGGAAATCCTTTGTTCTGCCTTCCTGGGCTTGAGCTGCTCAAGCAACAGGAGGGCCTAAACCTGTCTGTGAGGTGGCTACAGCTGGGGCTGCCCGGAAAATCTCAGAAGGCTGTAATGGCAGTATTGGGGGTCCTCTAAGGACCCCCCAGAGTGCATGGAATCATACAACCAATGCTTGCAAAAGCCTTGGGGTATGATTCCAACATGCTTGATACCAAACATGCCTATGTTCGGAGTTACCATTATATAGCTGGGCATAGGTATTGACCTATTTCCAGAACAAGCGTAAAATGGCATCCCCGCACTCACGAAGTCTGGGAAAATGGGCCTGCAGGAATGGTGAGAGGCACAGCGGTGAGTCAGATGAGCTGGCAGTCCCTTGGGGGTAAAGACTCCCGGGTGCAGAGCAGGGCGAGGACTGCAGGATATACCTCGGTGCCATTGAGCACAGCTGCTTGTGAGCGGAGGAGAGGAGCGGCCTAGTGGCGATGGTGGGCCACACTTGGAAGTGAGCTGCTTCATGGGCGTGTTTGGATGCTGGGACAGCGCGACACTGCCCAGCCACAGAACTTATTTGGTGAGGAGCAACTTCGAGTGAGATGGTGGTTGCCCTTGGGGATGGGGATGGCAAGTACTGGGATGTGTTTTGCCCCTTGATATGGACAGCGGGAGGTGCAGCAACATTGTATTCTGGGTTGTAGTGCGGGCGGCATATGTGAAGTCGTGCAGCCTGGCAGATGCCAGTATTGAAGTAGAGCAGGGACAGGGGGTCCTAATTGGAACATAGAGACAGGACTTTACACTGTGAGTGTGGCCGTGGGCACCTGGGGGTGCCCCTTGCTTTGAAGGTTTGGATTACGGATCCAAGTGCAGGAGTTTTCGGCGGGGCCCAGTCGGCACTAACGATAGGAGAGGTGGCCCTGGGCCCTAGGGTGGCGGTTGGCTGAAACAAGTGTGGACTGCATCAGGAGAATACGGAAAGGAGGCCAGAGGCTGTGAGTGACCTGGAACGCAATGAGCCCCAATACAGGGGCCTGGTACTGTAAGCAAATAGGTCTGTGTCAGTATGGGGAAAACAGACAAAATGCAGACAAAGCTCCAATTTGAGCATAGGAAGACCCCCAGGGACAGCGAAGGGGGATTGTCGGCGCTGGATCCCGTGTGAGATGAGGGGAGTGTGTTGAGATGGAAAATCGATAGAAAAATAGATGGTTTACCTTTTCACATGGATCGCATGATAGAAAGAATTGACAAGCTTGCAGAGCGCCTTGATCAGGCAGAGCGGCGAACATCAGAGTTGGAAGATGAGCAGACCATGATGGCCTCCAGGCGAATAAAAATGGACAAACTTTTTGCGAGCACTACATGCCAAAGCTGAAGACTTGGAGGCCCGGTCATGGCGTAATAATGTAAGGATTGTGGGCGTTACAGAGTCCACCAATATAGACAATATGGAACGCTTTGTGGAACAACTACTCACTGATGTCCTAGGCCGTGAAACTTTTTCAACTATGTTTGAGGTCGAATGAGCACACCGCACACTGGGGCTGCATCCGGTCCCAGGACACCCCCAACATTCGATTGTGGTGCAGCTCCTTAATTACAGGGATAGAGACGAAGCACTGTGAAAAACATGCAAACTAGGCGCTCGGCGCTGTGAGGGTGTGGCAATAGCATCCTATCCAGATTCCACGAAACAGTTACAAGAGGCACGACAACTGTTCCAGCAAGGGAAGTGAAGATTGCGAGAGCTAAAGGTAAACTATAGTATGCTTTACCTTGCCCAGCTGACGGTGATGCTGGATGAGAAACCACACTTCTTTACCGACCCCAAGAAGCTCCAACAATTCATAGCCCGCTGAGAGGCAACTACTGCTTGGAAGAAAAAGAGCTGATAAAAAGGACCCATAGACAGAGATGGATGACGTGGAGTGACACAGTGGGAGAGGGGGTAAGGATTGATGACAGCACTCTTGCACTGCCCGCAATTGCAGAAGTCTGAGTAAGGCAGAGGACTCACAGATGGTACACTGGCATAGTTGGACGATTTGCTGGTAGTAAGCAGTAAGGAGAAGGTGAGGGGAAATTAATTAAGGTTCTTTGTAAAGACTGGGTCAGAGGACAACCAAACAAAGACTATGGGGGGGTTAAGATTACATTGCATGGATGTGGGGCGAAACAGACACTATGCTTGTTTTGATATGAGACTTCTGAACTAATTTTGTGACACATAGGCTTCAATATATTGTATAGCTTTTATGCTTTCAATGCACAATGTGGTAAAATAATTTTTTGGGGCTGGCACTGAACATGTGAGAAAGTTGGAAGTCTTGACAACATCTGTCCCCATGCATGCACCACTTAGAGGGTTTGTATACCGGTTTGATGGGTATTGGGGAGGAATAAGGGGGGGAGTAAGGAATTACACCAGTTGGGGAATAGTGTGATGTGGGTTGGGGGAAAGAAGCAGACAAAATGGGGTGTTCTATGTTTGATGGCAGATATCTATGCTTGCACTGTACACTTGGTTAGAACTAACCCTATGAGTCATGGGTTACCAGAAGACACAAAGGCCCTCATTACAACCCTGGTGGTCGGTGTTAAAGCAGCGGTAATACCGCCAACAGGCGGCGGAGAAAAAAATGGAATCATGACCATGGCGGAAACGGCCAACATAGACAGCCACTTTAACACTCCGACCGCCACTGCGGTAGAAACAAACACTGCGGCGGTAACTGCCAACAGACAGGTGAAAGACAAGGTTACGCCCACTGTATTACAACACGCCTATCCGCCACCTTTTCCGGGGCGGTACCAACGCCATCAAAAGAACGGCGGAAACAGGGCTTGGAACGGAAACCACTCACCTTTCAACACTTTACGAACAACCAGGACACCATGGAGCCCGAACTACAGGTCCTGCCCATGCTGGTCTACCTCCTCTTGAATCAGGAGCAGCAAAGATGCCAGCAACGACCACGGTGAGTACTGCACATAGCACACGGGGAGGGAAAAGAGAGTGACACACACAAGCAACACGCAACACCCCCACCCCCACCCTCACCCACAACACCATAAACACATACACATGCAGCAACATTACATATACACCCCGTCACCCCCTAAAAGAATGCAAGGACAAAAGGAAATTATTGTAACACGTGTAATCAATAAAAATCAGAAAGGCCAAATTCAAAAATCAGTATATACAAATATGTACACCAACTACACAAGTCCGGATATTAATGAAATCATTGTCCGTGGATCAGTGTCCCAAAATGCATGGGCGAAGCCCACACAAGATACCTGACTCGAAACGGAGAGAACACTGCAGGGGCATCAGATGGAAAATAAACAGGCGCTTCAGGGTGAGGGGGGGGCACCTCAGTCGGATGAACGGATGACGCCACTGCTCCACGAGGGGGCTCCATGCCCACTGCTGTATCCTGGGAAGTGCAAAGCCACAGTCTCTCAAGTCTCTCTGGTGGGTGGTTTGCCCACTGCTGTATCCTGGGGAATGCAAAGCCACAGTATCACAAGTCTCTCCAGTGGGTGGTTTGCCCACTGCTGTACCCTGAGGAGTGTAAAGCCACAGTCTCACAAGTCTCTCCAGTGGGTGGTTTGCCCACTGCTGTATCCTGGGGAGTGCAAAGCCACAGTCTCTCAAGTCTCTCCAGTGGGTGGTTTGCCCACTGCTGTATCCTGGGGAGTGCAAAGCCACAGTCTCACAAGTCTCTCCAGTGGGTGGTTTGCCCACTGTTGTATCCTGGGGAGTGCAAAGCCACAGTCTCTCAATTGGATAACAGTCCTCACTGGTTCTGGAGGGGGCTTTGAGCCTAGAGTGCTTCATCCTGCCAAGGACTGGTGTAGTGGATGTGATTCTCCACTGGTTCTGGAGGTGGCTTGGTGCCCACAGTGCTTCATCCTGCCAAGGACTGGGGTAGTGGATGTGATTCTTCACTGTTCTGGAGGGGGCTTGGTGCCCAGAGTGCTTCACATGCAGAGTGTGGCAGGTCCCATTCCCTCACCTGAGTGTGTGTGCCACAAGATTGCCTGGGAACAGGTAGCATGATACTCCATGGAGACAGAGACACACTCCACCCTGCTGCAACTTCGCCTGCTAACTGCTGGTACGCTGGCCAGGGTCCAGGATGTCTCCTGCAGCCTCCGACGGCTGTCCACTGGTGATGATTGCCATGTCAGCTGTGGAGGCACTGTCTGAGCACGTCGCGGGGCTGGTGGCGGTGGTTGCGGCGGTGTCTGTGGCGGAGATGCTGGCGGTGGTGTATGTGTCTGCACCTGTTGGGGGACACAGCAGGACGTCTCTTGCAGCCTCGGACGGCTGCCCACTGGGGATGATGCTGGGGATTGTTGCTGAGGCAGCAGACATGCAGGTGGTGGTGCTGGTGGCGGTGCAGTGGCGGTGTCCACCGCCGTACTGGTTGATGTTGTGGTTGACAGAAGGGGTGACTCTGGTCCCATAGCTGGTGCCTCCGTGACCTGTCCTGACCTGCCCTTCGGCTTGTGTCCCTTCCCCACCTTTGATGTCGCTGCTGGTGCCTGTCCCCTTTTGGCTTGGAGGAGCCTTTGCTTGTTAGTAGGTGCGGCTTCTCCCTCCGGCATGTGGGCACCTTCTTCACCTTGGCAGGTGGCGGAATGGCCTGCTCCTTGTCCTCGCTAGGTGGCACATTGGCAGCCCTGATGGGTGGCACCCGCGATGTGGCCGGACTTGCTGAGACCACAGTGCTGGAGGATTTGGTGGCTGAGGTGCTGGGCTGGGACCTGGAAAGCCTGGCCCCTGAAGAAGGATGGGGAGGGTGTAGGGGAGAGGGCAATGTGAGCCAGGAAGAGTTTCTTAGACTCACTGGGACGGGAAGATGGAGGGGGTTTGTGAGTGGAGGAAGAGGTAGTGGTTGTAGGAGGTGTACGTTTGCTGAATTTGGGTGAAGGTGCATGGGCTGGAAGCTGTTGTGAGGTGGATGGCTGTTGGGTGGGTGTGTGCCTGTGTTTGTGTAGTTTGGGAGGAGGGCTCACAGACACATAGGGGATGTGTGAATGGTAGTGGGGGTGGTGAGTGCACGTGAGCGGTGTGTGGTGATGGGCGTGCTAGTGATGGAGGTAGTGGCTGAGGATGTAGTGCATGCAGGTGTGAGTGGAGACGAGACAGGGAGGGAGGAGGAGGACGTGGAGGAGGGGGACACAGTGGAGGCAGTGGATGTTGGTGTGTCTGCATGAGGATGGTGCTTGTGTGAGTGCCAGTGGGATGTGTGGTGCTTATGTTTGCCATGTCCACTCTTGTGTGTTGATGAGTGTGCATGCTGGTCTGATGGTGTGCTTGGGATAGGCTGAGGTACAGGGGATTGGGTCTGGGTGGAGGAGGTTGGAGGGGGGAGGCTTGTCACAGGGAAAATGGTTGCCATCAGTGCTGAGGCCAGAGCCTGAATTGCTCTTTGTTGGGCCTCCTGGCTAGAATGAAAGCTCACCAGGTATGCATTTGTTTGCTGCAAATGCCTCTCACCACCCTGGATGGCATTCAAAATGGTAAATTGACCAACACTGAGGGATCTCAGGAGTTCAATAGCCTCCTCACTGAAGGCAGCAGGGCTTACTGGGACAGGGGCTGAGGTGGCTGGGGTGAAGGAGATGCCCACCCTCCTGGGTGAGCGGGCACGGGAAACTCGATGAGGGGCTGCTGGGAGGGCGGTGCTGGTAGGGGGGTGGCGGTTGTACCTGTTGATGCGGTGGACACAGAGGTGTCCCCACCGCAAGGGAGCTCCCATCAGAGTAGGAGTCGCTGTTGCTGTTGTCTGCTCCTGTCCCCGTCGTGGAGCTCCCCTCCGTCCCACTGGTTCCTTCGGATTCCGTTACTTCACCCTCCAGGGCCATGTGGGAAGCAGCTCCCGTCTGCTCCAGAGCCACTGCTCCTCTGCCAGATAATGCTAATGCACGCAAGGACAGGGTGACAAAACAAAATGGTCAATGCATGCAACACCACTACCGTTGGCGGTCACAACACACAGGGAGCAGCTCTATGCACTAAGCCATGCACTGACAGAGCAGGGGAAAAGCACATGCCCATAGGGGACTCTATCGAGAACCATATAATGCACAGCTGGAAGCCATAGGAGCCTGACTAGGTGTAGAGGGCAAATACCACCTTTGGGTTTGGACAGGGAATGAGGCTGCAAATCAATGGGTCGACCTTTGCGCGTCTGGCCTGGCCTAGGGGAACCCACAGCCCACCTCCCCCACCCAGACACCTCGTAATGCTCGAGGGTCACCTGAATGAGAGTGTACTCACCGCCTTGTGGCTGCTGTGATGCCCTCAAGCACCCATCCACCTCCGGATATGCCACAGCCAGGATCCGGTACATCAGGGGGGTCATGGTGCGACCGGCACCCCTTCCGCGTTGGGAGACCATCCCCAGATGGGCCTCCGCCATCTTCTTGGTCCAGCGGCGCAGGTCCTCCTTTTCCGGCAGTGGGTGCTCTGTCTATGTGAGACCCCCAGGGTCCGCACTCGCTTTGGCAATGGCACGCCAAATCCCCTTCTTCTGGTGGGCGCTGACCTAAAGGAAAAGTGAAGTTATAATGGATGTTACTCTCCCGTACATTTAATCTCACACATTGGCCACAAACCTCCCACCCTGGCCCAGACATACATACACATACCATGTTGTAGGGTGATGGTGTTGTGTGTCTGTGGATGCTGGTGTTGTGTTTGTTAATCTCTCTCTCTGGGTTTCTTTCAAATGTGTTCGTTGTAATGGTTTGTGGGTAATGTGTGTGTGTGTTTTACAGTGTTGTGGGTGTGGTGTGTGTATGTGTATCAGGTGTGTGTATTTGGAATTTTTCAATGTGGTTGTGTTTTGAACTTTGTGTGTATTTTGAGCGTGGCGGTGTGTACTGCCAATGGATTACCGCGGTTGAAAGACTGCCGTGTTGATTCATGGGTCGTGATAGTGTGGGTGTATTCTTGTTGGTGTGACGGTGTAGGTTTCGTATCGCCAGTTTATCACTGACCTTTGGTGTGGCGGACTTGTGTGGGTGTCTGTATTGTGGCGGATTTTGAGATGTGGGTTGTAATTCCTGTAACAGAATTCCGCCGGCGCAACGGTATGTTGGCGGTCTTCAGCACGGCGGAAAGCCGGATTTACCGCCAGGGTTGTAATGAGGGCAATACTGCACCTCCACTGGACTAAACCCACTTTGGCTGCTTACATGGAATGTGCGCGGTCTTAATGACAACAGAAAACTATGAAAGGTGGTGGCTTACATCCACAGACATAAAGTGGATGTAGCTAACCTACAAGAAATGCATTTGCCCCCAAGTATAAGGGTTCTCACACAGCGCAGGATGCAAGCCAGGTATGTGAAGCGGGTTTACATCAAACGCCAGGGGAGTCCTGGTCTGGTCTAGGAAAGGGTTGGGGTATGGCTACACAGGCTCTGTGCTGATTTGGGAGGAAGATTTGTTATAACCAAATGTAGAATAGACTTTTAGTGGGTGCATTCGGACCAAATTACAATGACCCAATTTTTTATCATACACTTGTCTCCAAATTGCAGCAACGGGGCGGTTTACCGCAGGGATGGAGTGGAGATCTTAATTGTGTACTTAACCCAGACCAGGATAGATCTTAGGGTCCCCCAAGGAAACCCTCAGCATAAGCCTGTGCTATACATGAGATAATGCATCGGGAAGGGTTGCTGGTTGTGTGGCGCCATCAATGTCCAGAGATTCCTGGGTATACACACTATTCCTCAGCTTATGATTTACATACACACATAGATTATTGTTTTCTCTCATGCGGTTTGGCCCTTTGGGTCCACAGCCGCCCATGTAATTAGATCAGTCCCCAATCGTTGTGGAGCTACGTTAGCACTCAAAGCCTCCAACTGCATTTTCCTGGCGCTTCCCACCAAATTTGCTCCTCAATGCTGTGTTTAGGGAGGAACTGGGAAAAGATATAGTAGAGTTCTTCAAGTTAAATATAGGTAGAGTCCACAAATTTGCCACAGTCTGGGAGGTTTTAAGTGTATGTTATGGGAGTCACTATAGCAAAACACGCTGGGTTATTGAAGGCTCTTGCAGGTCAGCTTCAATGCTTAGAAAAGGAGATTGGAGACTTGGAGCGACAGCTTGAGTTTGGGAGTGACATGACTGTCAAGAGCAGTATCAATGCAAAGATCGGGGAGCTCCAGGAAGTGGCCCAGAGCGAAGTGACACCTCTCGGGAAATATGCAGTGGCATGAATGTATGGTGATTGCGAGCACCCAGGGGCTACGTTGGCAGCACTAATGTGCCCTAAACGAGAGTGCGATACGATGCTACAGGTCCAGGATGAAAGTGGGTTGATTCTGAAGGAACCTGGACAAGTGATGGAGTGCTTTCGTAGACATTACACAGATCTGCATAGTTCGCACTTGGAATACCGAGAGAAGGTGGTGATGGATTACCTGATCCACATCACTGTGAAGTGGCTTATGGTGGAACACAGGGCACTGCTGCAACCGGGGGGGAATTAAAGAAACCCTAAAAGATATGCCAGTGGGTAAAGCACCTGGTACCGATGGTCACACGGTGGCCTTTTATAAGGCATACCAAGATATACTCATACCACATCTGGCTACTCTTTTTGAAGAAATGGCAGCAGATGGCTGCATGCCACCTACTATGCGAGAGGCACTATTGGTAGTGCTACTGAAGTTGGGTAGACCACCAGAGCAATGCTCCTCTTATAGGCCACTGTCACTCATGAATGTTGACAGGAAAATATATGCAAAAATTCTGGCCAACCAACTTGCACCATTTGTGCCTATAGTGGTGGGCGAGGTTTGTTCAAGGGTGCAGTTTGACATATAACCTCCGGACACTGTTCGAGGCCATGCAGCAGCTATTTCATGAAATGAAGGTGGTGGGGTTTTTTCTCGATGCAGAGAAAACCTTTGATTCAGTTGAATGGGGCTTTATGCATGCTGTCTTGCATGCATAGGGGTAGGAGATGTATTCCTCCAACTGATCAGGGTAGTGGATATGCGACCTGAGGCGCGTATTAGAGTGAATGTAATAATAACCAATCCTATCAAAATAGGAAGGGGGAGCTAGACAGGGATGCCAGGTGTCCCCTTGCTGTATGCCTTGGTTACCGAGCCACTGGCATGCGCAATCAGAGAATATCACTCCCACAGGGGGCTGAGATTCCCACATTACAACCTCATATTATCAACTTACACTGGCGACACCTTGTTGTATGTTAGGGACCCTGATCGTAACTTGATGCCAGTACTGTGGGAAGTGTGTTGTTTGAGGGACATGGTGGCCTCCGGATGAATTGGGACAAGTTGATGGTGTCCCCGCTCACATCAGTTAATACACCAATATCTATTGAATACACACTACAGCAAACCAAGGGTGCTGTGCGATATCCAGGGATCCGCGCACACACAGACCCAAAAATACTCCTTCATGAAAATTATGGCAGGGCAATACAGCACTTGGCAGATGTGGTGGAGCATTGGATTCGTTTACCGCTTTCACTCGGTGGCCGCGTGGCAATAATGAAGATGGTTGTATTGCCGGGCTTCCTGCTCCTTCTTCTGAATATTCTAATGATACTCACATGTGCGGTGTTCGATAGGCTGAGAGCGCTGATGATACATTTAGCATATGCGAGCAAACAGCCTAGAGTGGGATAGAAGATTTTAACCCTTCCTCGTATTATGGGTATTATGGGAGACCTTAATTCCCCTGATTTGGAGGCATATTACTGGGCCACGCAGTCACAATACGCTCACTACTGGGTACATGAGAATGGGGAGCTGCAGCCCCCTGTACATTTCAGAAATTTCTGTTTGGTCTGCCGACCAGATGCTATGGGGTATGAGATTCACTAAACTTTATGCTTTATGCATGGCACAAGATGCTAGATAGACAAGCGGTATCACTGTTGTACACATCCCAAATACCCCTGACTTGGCGTAAATGGTTCCCGATCTCGCAGGTACGGGGAGCACTGAAGGTCCTCAAAGAGCTGGGTGTCACTACAATGGGAGACCTTTTCAAGGAGGGGACATTTTGGACTGTGAGGATATACCAACAGACGAGTCCCGGGTCACCCCACTTATGTGTTTTTACTACTATAGGGTACGGAGCACATTGCGAGAATTGTTGGGTGAAGAAGTACTTGAGCCACCAACCATATCGGCTCAGACCTTACTTATCCGAATGTCTGCATCACAACATTTAATATCCAGATTGTATTTATTCATCCAAGAAGCGCGCAGACCACATGTGACGAGGGTCCGACTTGCATGGCATGGGGACCTAGGGACACCTATAGATGATAAACAGCAGATGTACTGCTGTTCAGCGATGAAAACTATGGACCATATTTATACTTTTTGACGCAAAACTGCGCTAACGCAGTTTTGCGCCAAAAAAATTAGCGCCGGCTAACGCCATTCTGAAGCGCCATGCAGGCGCCGTATTTATTGAATGGCGTTAGCCGGCGTTAGCCGACCGGCGCTGCCAGGTGTGCGTGAAAAAAAACGACATACACCAGGCAGCGCCGGCGTAGGGAAAAATGGCGTTTGGGCGTCCCAAAATGGGGCAAGTCAGGCTGAGGCAAAAAAATCGTCTTAACCCGATTTGCGCCATTTTTTTTGGGCGCCCAGACGCCATTAACATGACTCCTGTCTTAGCAAAGACAGGAGTCATGCCCCCTTGCCCAATGGCCATGCCCAGGGGACTTGTGTCCCCTGGGCATGGTCATTGGGCATAGTGGCATGTAGGGGGGCACAAATCAGGCCCCCGTATGCCACAAAAAAAAAAAAAAAAATACTTACCACAACTTACCTTTTCTTCCCTGGGATGGGTCCCTCCATCCTTGGGTGTCCTCCTGGGGTGGGCAAGGGTGGCAGGGGGTGTCCCTGGGGGCAGGGGAGGGCACCTCTGGGCTCATTCTGAGCCCACAGGTCCCTTAACGCCTGCCCTTACCCAGGCGTTAAAAAGAGGCGCAAATGCGGGTTTTTTTGCCCCGCCCACTCCCGGGCGTGATTTTTGCCCGGGAGTATAAATACCACGCACATGCCTGGGAGTCATTTTTTAAGACGGGAACGCCTACCTTGCATATCATTAACGCAAGGAAGGTGTTCACGCAAAAAAATGACGCTAACTCCATGAACTTTGGCGCTAGACGCGTCTAACGCCAAAGTATAAATATGGAGTTAGTTTTGCGTCAAATTTGCGTCGAAAAAAACGATGCAAATTCGGCGCAAACGGAGTATAAATATGCCCCTATATCTCTGAATAGCAGGCACAGATTACTAAATTTCAAATACTATAACTGAGTTTATCAGACACCGGCTAAATTACATAGGTATGGAATCCGAGACAGTGCTGCGTGCCCTAGGTGCCCCGAGTCCAATGCTGGGTTCTTCCATATGGCATGGACTTGTCCAGGAATAGACATGTACTGGCAGGAAGTGTTTGGGTGATTAGCGACATAGTAGGGGAACAACTAGAACCAGACCCGATGCTGTCCCTGTTGGTATTTGACCCAGGATTACCAAGCACAATTAGACGGTTGGCAGCCATTGTGTTACTGCTAGCCAAGCGGAGAGTGTCCATGCGATGGATGACGCGCCCATTATCAACAGTGCGGGAATGGTTACCAGACATAACATATTGTAACAAGCAAGATGAGGTATATAGTGAGCTCCTTCCCAGCGGCAGCCGTCCCCGAGACATATGGGGCGTACCAGGCATATTTGGAGAGGATACGGGTGCCAGGGGCGGAGGAGGCTGATGCGAGTGGGCGGGAGTGGGACAAGGGAACTCCACGGACTTACCTAGAGGAAGTCAGAAAAGAGATCTACGAGGCTCTACGGAGGACCGAGCTAGGGTTGCCTATTTGTATGATCGGTAAGCTCTGTGCTTATGGAATTGTCGTCATTAAACTAGTTTGGACCCTGTGGGACGTAGCTGAGATGTGACAAACTGGGGTATGTAGACCCTCCCATGTCAAAATGTTTTGCTCTGGAAGGTATTATTTGAATGTATATTGGTGGTACCGCCAGGTGCAATGTATATGCTTTAGAACCGATTGATATATTGCCGCATTTATATTACTGACGAATACTATAAGATTGTAAGTTGATTTGAGAACTAAACAAAGCTTTTCAAAATATTATTACCATTATTGGCGTTTAGGAGTAGAATTGATTTTGTTTTTAGGGTAAAGGTTGCATATTGAAAACAATATTTTAACATACATTGAATTAATTAAATAATTTAAAAATACATCCGTGGGTTAGAGCATGTACGATAGGAATAACATTAGGTTTAGTGTTACTGTTATTTAAAGTAAATGTAATACAAGTAGGGTTAGGATAAGAGTACCTTATTATCTAAAATACATTCAGATGATTTTATGTAGGTTAAATAATAAAACATTTGACCAGTTGTTTAGAGTTTGAAAGATGTCAGACCAATGGAGCATTAACCAGCTTCTCATGGAAGATCTACATTTACCAGGATCTAAATAAACACCTTCCTATTATTTAGGGTTACTGTTATGGTATGGGTCCCATAATCATGTCACAACTCCATTCTCCTCAGCAGATGCTTTCAGATTTCCTAAATATTTTGCTGTGTGTGAGAAAGGGCTCTTTTGTCATGTTAGCTCCCAATTTTTTGCCTGGTATTTAATGAGGTCTTAAAGTTCTAGGTGCCCAGGGCCTCTGCCAACCAGGTTCCCTGGACCAGATCTCTTTCTCACAAACATTGAGATGCATTGGCACAATTGGCAACACCTTTAGCTGTCACTATAAGTCCCTAGTAAATGGTACTTAGGTACCCAGGGTATGTGGTACTAAGGGTAAGCCCCGGAGGGAAGCAGCACTGATTGTGCCACCCTCAAGGGCCATGCATCCAGATGCACTCAGCACTGCCATTGCAGGATGAGTGTCGTGGTGCAATCCTAAAATGCAAACTTGACATGCACGCAGCCTGTGTGCCTTGTCCACTATACACTGCATGCCATATAGGTAAGTCACCCCTCTGGCAAGCCTTCCAGCCCTACGACTCGATGCACTATACTGTATGTGAGGGCATAGGTGCATGAGCAACATGCACCTAGTCAGTCCTTGCCAAACCTGGGACATAGTAAGTAAACAGAGCAGCCATTTTAAATGCTTGTGCTGAACACTGGTCAGTATGAGCTTCACAGCTACATGATTGCTACTCTGAACTCTGGGTTGTTTGGCATCAAACAACTCAGAATGATAAATCCAAACTGGTACCAGTATTGAATTTATAGCAAAACGTACCCAGGGATCACCTTAGAGGTGACCCCTGCAAAGCTAACTAACACTGGCATAGTTGCTGGCCAGTCACAACCACCCTGCCACCACCAGAAAAAATTCTGGAACCCTGGGATGAGAGCTCCTGCTCTCTGGGTCCCAGAACAAAGCCCCTCCTAGGTGGAGGTGTAACACCTTCTCATCAGCAATGTGCACTGCCCTGCTAGCAAGCCTCCAAGGGCTTACTGCCTTTGAAACATGACCACCAGGCCTGCTGCTAGCAGCAGATGGCTGCCCCAATTGCCCCACTTTTGAAAAACAGTGGGAAAGCACACAAAGGACAGGAGGAGCGGTTGCCACCAGCTTGCCCCACCCCTAAGGTGTTACATGCAAGGTGACCCCTCCATTTCAGATTCCTCCATCTTGCATGGTAGGAAAATAACCAATAAAGGATAAGGAAGAGACCTCTTCCTAAGAGAAGTGGTCAGTTAGTGGGTGTAGCCACTGTAAGGTAGATGACCCTTTGTTCACTACTAGGTACTCCCTTAAATGCCCACTAAATACAGTATTTAGTGGGCACCCCTAGATCAGAGATGTGGATTCCAATGACACAGGAAGAACAGTAACAAAGAAGACCCAATGCTCAAGAACTGAAGTTCTGCTGCACCAAGAGAAAGCCACCAAACCCTGCCTGCTGCACCCGGGAGTCGACAATTGCCACTGAGGTGTTGCTTGGACATTGGATGGACTCTACAAACCCCCAGAGGACATCTACACATCTGAATTGATTACGATCTCCCTCCAGATTGATGGCATTACTCTTTTGCAACAAAGACCCAAAAGCCAGTGAAGTACAGTTGACAGACTTACTGCTGACCAAGGAACTGGATGCCGCAGCCAAACTAAATTTCACCCCATAGACCCAGAGAGCATACCCTGTAAGTTTGCCAAGTTTGCTGGCACTGCAACCTCCAGTGGCTGAACCGTGCAGGCGCCAGTGGTACTGAAGCCCCAAAATCAGACACCCAGAAGGACAGTCCACTCTGGACTCCAAAAGGACCAAGAGAAAGTCCCAGTGGAGGGACTTCAGAAACCACCAGGACCCCCCACCAGAGTGGCCCTGCTGACCTGCAATCGACCCTCAAAGTGAACTATCTCATGCTCCCAAGGGCACCTTTGTGCACAGCTCTTGACTCACCGATCCATTCGGTCTGCATCCGGCTGCCTTGTGCCCTGCACCAAAGATCCAGCTGTGTTCTGAGGGTCCCCCAACCCTTGCGAGTTCGACACTCCAAGGTGACACCGGATTCACCTTGAAAGCCACCTGTACAGTGCTTTTCCAAGCAGTCCCCCGCAGTGGTCCTGTGCCACCTCCAAAGACTTTTCTGCAGCTGCTCCTGTGGAAACTGGGAGCTGCAGGAACTTCTCCAGCTGGTCCTAAGCGCCTACTGACGACCTTAACCTTCAACCAAGAGGAGACCTTGGTAAACACATTGCCTGATTTTATATGCCTTTGTAAAGCATTTCACCGTTGATTTCTATGGTGTGTAATTATGCACAGAACTGAGACATTTTCTAAACTTTGAAAATTCATAACTCAAAAAGTACTTATCCAATTTTGATGATCTTTGCCTTGTGAGCACAAGAAATCCTTAGCCCTTATCCACGATTAGCCTAACTGCTCGACCAAACTACCACAAAAAGTAGAGCATTTGGTGGTCTAGTTTTTACCTCCGTAAACTAGCATGTAGTTGTCCAGATCTTCACAGTGTACAACTGTTAGACCTGACATCATTGGCGTGGTTTTCCCTGTCTTTTTGCCTTTACTTCCGGTATTTTTTACTGTGTGCTGGACTTCATTGTTTGCTGGTTTTGGTACACTGGGCACTTTACCACTGCTGACCACTGCTAAAGTGCAAGTGATCTATGCGTATACTGTATTTGCAATTGGTACATTTAATTTACTAGTAAGATCCTAGTAAAGTGCACTAGAGGTGCCCAGGGCCTGTAAATCCCATGCTACTAGTGGGCCTGCAACACTGATTGTGCCACCCACATGAGTAGCCCTAAAAACATGGCTCAGACCTGTCAGTGCAGTGTCTGTGTGTGCAGTTTTAAACTGCCAATTCGACCTGGCAAGTGCATCCACTTGCCAGTCCCAGACCTTCCCTTTTTGTACATGTAAGGCACCCCTAAGGTAGGCCTTAGGTAGCCCCCTGGGCAGGGTGCAGTGTATTTAAAAGGTAGGACATGTACTGGTGTGTTTTACATGTCTTGATAGTGAAATACTGCCAAATTGGGTTTTCACTATTGCAAGGCCAATCTCTCCCATAGGTTAACATGGGGACTGCCTTTAAATATCTTTTAAGTGCAGTTTCCCATTGGAAGCAGATAGAGATACGGAGTATGGTGTCTCTGGACTCACAATTTAAAAATACATCTTTTGATAGAGTTGGTTTTTAGATTGTCGGTTTGAAAATGCCACTTTTAGAAAGTCAGCATTTTCTTGCTTAACCATTCTGTGCCTCTGCCTGCCTGTGGAATCCACGTCTGGGTCAGACCCACAGTTGGGCTAATATGAATTCCCTCTAGACAGTGACACAAAGGGAACTGAGGAGTGCCTTACATATTCTGATGATTCTACTGGGCTAGTTGGGGAGGGAGGAGCTGAATCTTACACCTGAAAGGGCTGTGCCTGTCCTCACACAATGTAGTATCCAACCCCCTGGTGTGTGTCTGGGGCCAGGCCAGGGCAAGGCAGGATCTTGTCATCAACAGAGACCTTCCTTTGAAATGTGCCTACCTCAAAGGCAGAAATGGGAATAAGTAATGCACCTAAAACCCCAGACTTTTAGATTACTTCTGGACCAAGAGGAACCTCTGCCAAGAGGAAGAGTTGGAGGAGGAGAACTGCCCCTTTGCCTGTGAGTGTGCTTTGCTGGGTTGGCCGGCAGTTGCTGCTTCTGCCTTAGAGAGGGCAAAGACTGGACTTTGCTGTGTATCCTGCTTGAGAAGAATCTCCAAGAGCTTGAACTGAATTTGCCTCCTGTTTTGAAGTCTCAGGGCCATCAAAGACTCCATCTGCCAGCACCTGGAGTCTCTTGCTGAGGCTCCTACCCTGCCAAGTGGTGCCCAATCCAGTCCCTGGGCCCTTGAAAGATGAAGCTGGTGGACCCAAGGCTGATATCCACGCACCGGAGAGAGAAACAACGCATCGCCTACCTTCCAGGAGAAAAATCGACTGATGGCCTCACTTGCGAGACAGCAATCAATACATTTCTTACTTTTCCGATGCACGCTCGCCCGTGCGGCTTTATTTTTGACGCATACCAGGTACTTTGTGTTAAAACAAAGGATCCATTGATTTCTATTTATTAAGACTCTGTGATAAAAAAAATCATAAATTTGCTTGTGTATGTTGAATTTTTGTCATTTTGGTCGTGTTTGATTTAAATACATATTGGCTATTTTTTTTAACTGGTGTTGTGTACCTTTTGTAGTGTTATCACTGTATTAATGTGTGTTGTTGGTGCAAGTACTTTATACATTGCCTCTGAGATAAGCCTGACTGCTTAAGCCAAGCTACTAAGGGGGTGAGCAGGGGTTATCTGAGCTGTGTATCTCCCTGACCCTGACTAAAGTGAGGGTCCTTGCTTGGACAGAGTGCAGACTGACTGCCAACCAGAGACCCCATTTCTAACAACAACATTTTGCACACTAGGAAGCCAGCCTCCTACAATATGCCATGCTTATGTTCTTAATCCTATTGAATTAGATCCTGAGTTTTTTTTTAATTATATCCAGATTCATAGCTCAGTTTTAATGCTAGTTTTATATAACCACTAACCTCCATGCTCCGTATGTTTATGGCTAAAAATACAAGACATCTGAATTAATTGAAATTACTTTATTTAACAAATCCATAGTTATTTTGCATCGCCAAGAGATGTTTTAGTCAAGTGTATTATTTTTAATTTAATTTACCTAAAATATGATATTAGGAATTCCTTATAGACTAGCGTTAGAGGGAGGTTTAAGAAGATTGTTTGAAATTGCATTAGGTTTCTTGAGGGACACAAGTGTGTAAATAAGAATTTGAAATGTGACCGTGATGCTGTGAGGTGTCAGGTTTTCCAGATCACCTGAAAGTCCTGGAGAGGAAAATTGCAGTATTTGAGTAGAAAGTCAAGTGGGGAAAACACCAGGTGGCAAACTCAAAGTTCCTAGATTGAAAAAGGGATGGAAGAATGGAGAGTTTTTCCATTGGGAGGATTCAAGACCCAAGCAGGGTGGTTAGATTTGTTTATTAGAGCAGGAAAAGCACAAAGTTAAAAATACATTAGTAATGTCAAAAACCAAGAGCAATTGCATGCAACACTATAACGCGCCTCCCACAATGTTCCACAAAATTAGGTCTGGTGCACAAATTCCCTATTCTCGGTCATTGAATGGTAGTACTGAAGGGCAGATAACTATAAGAAAAGAAGTGTGAGGGTGTACCCAAAACTTACCGGAGCTGTAATAATCATTGTCTGAATGGAAATATATGGAATTTTGGATGAAAAGGTATATGCACAACAGGTGTTTAAGTTTTGACTGCTAAGAGTGAGTTTTTGATTCACATTATGTGTGTTTTATTTTTATTTTGTTTGCTGAAGGTGTTTGATTTGTGGGGTAGGAGGTTGATGGTATTTTTTGTACTGTTTTAAAAAAAGGTATATGTGTTTGTATTGTACAAGAACGATATTTTTTTTTTATATACACTGCAGCCCAAAGGTGTTGGCTTTATGAACGAAACGCATTGGCTAAGGCTGTATACACTTGTTTTTGACTATGGAATAAAGAATGTCAGAAGACAAATAAGGAACAAATATTAATTTGGACATTTTGGTCCTTTTTTAGGTGCGTCAGCACACTTGTTTTCATGCTTTAGTAGTGTTTTGTAGTAGTGAGTGAGGTGATACGTAACAGTGACTTGTCAGTGGCATGGCCTTGGTTACTTTCCCAGAGGGCCCCACATTGATGTTGGGGGTAGTGTTTGCTGTCTGAGGACAGTGGGTCTGTGTGAGAGTGCTCACATCCTCCTTCCTGTCTCTCCACCTCTTGGCCTGCAGGTGATAATAATGTGGTGTGTGCACAAGAGGAAACATGTTCCTTTTACAATCAACTTGCACAATACGCACCCTCCCTCCGGCAGAGAAGCTTTTATTGACATATAACTGGCATTTTTACCTATGATCACCATCCAAGTTTAGTTTTGTGTTTTGTGTTCCCACCTGCCAGTACCTCAGTAATAATGCCTACTCGATGGAACATGGCTGCCATATATCAAAAACCTATTTGTACTTCCGCAAGCCCCATCAAATTGAACACAAAACTAACCTTGGATGGTGATCATAGGTAAACGTGCCAGCTATATGTCAAAACCTTCTGCGAGGTGCGATATAGTGTTGCATGCCATTGATTTTGGTTTTTGACATTATTAATGCATTTTTTACTTTATGCTTTTCCTGCTCTAATGAACAAATCTAACCACTCTGCTTGGGTTCTGAATTCTAGCACTGGAAAAACCCTCTATTCTCCCATCACTTTCTCATTCTAGGAACTCGGAGTGTGCAGCACACATGCACAGTTGGAAAAATATGGTGAACGTTGCTCCATTGTTATGCCTGTCTCAAGGAGGCATCTTTTTGTAGCTCAGATGCTTGTCTATAAATATTAGTAGATGGGTATTTGCGTCAAAACCCATGGGTAGGTACATGGGAATCCAGAGTAGTGCAAAGTAGCACAGAAAGATAGTTTGTGTTACTTTAGGCAACATTCCAAGGCAAATTATGATTTGCTTAGTAATTACCACCACAGCACATCATGCTGGATTTGCGCCACTTTTGTGAGGCAGCTCTGACTGGACCAAGCACCCCTTGCCCCTGGGGACTGGCTGGCAATGCATCCCACAGGAGATGCAACTTGCTGCACGCGTGCTTCACCATGGTCTAAAGCCCTGCTTCTTCTGTTGCCAAAAGGCATGAAAGGCTCCTTTTAAGAATTAGGGGTCCGATTCACAAAGGAAAACTTAGACTAAAAGTCTAAGGTTACGACTTTTGGAATTCACAACAGTAAGTTATGAGTAATACCTTTACGTCTGCACTTGGGACAGAATCTCTGCACTCAGGGTAGAATCAGAATGTCTACACTCGGGGCAGAACCTCTGCCCTGAGTGTAGAGATTCCACTGAACACCTGGAGTCAAATCTCCACACTCGGGACAGATCTCAGCCCCAAGTATGGAGATTCGACCCCTAAGTGCAGAGATTCCTCCTGTAGTGCGTACGTAAAGATGCTACTTGTAACTTACCTTTGTGAATGCCAAAAAGTATTAAAGTTAGTCTTTTGGTCTAAACTTAGATCAAAAGTTTAACTTTACCTTTGTGAATCAAGCACATTATGTTTCTCTAAATTGCAGTAGGTTGTCAACTTATGTACTATCACCTGACAGTATGCTTTTCAGAAAGAAATCAAAAGACTCTCACAATAATTCTATAACTAAAACATTGAAATCCTACATCCCTAAATGCATTTTGTTCAAAATGAATAATTATGACTGTTTATTGGTATTTATAACGTAAAGACACATCTGAGGAGCAAGGGATTGCTATACATTAAGACTTTCCATATGTTTGAATTGAAGAAGAATGCTTTACAGGTTTTTGCATCATATTTCATATCTTTTCACTTTTTAGGCACAAAGGGATAAGGTAACATGCCCAGAATCACATGACTTTCTGCCAAGTGCAGGAGTTGGATTTGAATCCAGCTCCCCATGTAATAATGTCAGTAGCTTAGCTAATGGGCACATCTCCTACCCTCTCTCTTAGGACTCATAGCTCATCGCAATATTGCACAGAACCCACCCCCAAACTGGCTTCAGTGACCTTCTGCTTGCCCCTCTGTTTCCCCTTAGAATAGCTGCAAAGTGCAACTAAATTCTTACAAATTGAATACAACATTTAACATGTGTGTGGGGCTTCCTTGGAATAATGCAGCCTTGGAAGAGATCTGTGTTTAATCACAGGTTTGAAACCAATGATGTTGACTAATCTTTTATGCTTCTGAGGTAAATAAAATTAGAACATCGACTTGGCTAACATCTTATCTAACTCTAGCACTAAAAGTTTCTTTGGAATGAACTTGCACTCAGCAATTACACCTAGGCCTATATCACAGATTGGGTGCACTGCAGCCTTGCAGATTGGGTCAATGCACACTATTGCAAACTCTGACATTCACCTGCTGTGGGGGTTGCAAATAAAAAAAAGTTGGATCTGCTCTTCAAAGCCTATAGTCTGCATTTTACTGTGAATGCAGCATCTCAGCCTGTCTTAGGGATAAAGGTCCACTGTAGATGAGTTGTTGGAAAAGACCATCTTTTGTGTACTATTGCCCCAGATGGGTTGCCTTAGTTGGCAAATACCTTTTGTTGGCATGGGACTAAACATTTCTCCTGTTAACCAGTGGTAAACTGCTTATGATCTTTCTATGAGCATTGTAACATCGGCAGACAACTAATTGGCTAATTCATTTAGTTATAAGTCTCTACTATATTATACTTCATGTACCTAAGGCCAGTCATTCAAATGTCACAACTGGCTCTCTCATTGAAAAACACTGGTTCAAATTATAACAAATTACAATGCCTAAATCAGTTTGGGAGCAGCTAGAAACATGATGAAAAACAATAATAATTTAAAATCTAACTTAATGGTAAAGTCGGATTTTTTAATTACTATTTTGGAAATAACACTTCTAGAAAGTTGTAATATTTCTGCCTAAGCCAAACGCACTTTTTTTTCTGTGTCCAGAATCACATGACCCCTGTTGGCTTCCCTGGAGAGCTATCTTATGTGTGTTGCTCCCACCTAGTGGACAAAGGACTTAAATGTGGAAAGGGGTATTCCTCTTCTGAGCAGGATGGCCTAGTGGCTGTCCTAAGCCCCTGCCCGAGCTTCAAAGGGTAGCGGTTGACAGCTGACAGCTCCCACAAGCAAAAGCAAACATAACTGCACTTTCAGCAAGCAGAAACTGTCAAACAGCTGAGTTTTCATCTGCAAATATGAATGCAGGGAAACAGATTAAAACATTGCTCCCACAAGCAGGAAGCTGCTATTTCAAGCAGCTCCCTACTTGCAGGAGCAATGCCGGTTCTGTAGGATGTGAGGAGTCAGCGAGGACTGCAGGGGCCTTCAGGTTCTCCCCGAGGTCCTGTAACTCTCTCTCAGAAAGGGATGGAAGAGAGAGAGAGAGATTGTTTTTTAATCTTATGGCCTACTAAGAGGGCTATTGGAATTATGCAGCACGGGAGGGCCAAATTATGCAGCATGGTTAAGTAAAATATGCTGCAAGATAAGGCACATTATGCGCCATATTTTGTGAAAGTACTATGTCATAATTTTTTAAGCTTGTTAACACTGTATAGGCATTAGTTGCACCTCATTAGTACCAGTTAAACACCTAACCATAGCAATAAGCTACAGAAAGGTGACCAGTCAACCTTTTCAATGGGCCTTCCACTGCGCAACAACACATGTTGCAGCGATTTTAGCAATTTTTGAACCATTTCAGCTAAGAGCAATTTTTTTGGTTAAAATCTGTAGATCTCCTAATTCCTGTGGCCCTGCCTACTGGTAAAGCTACTGGACTCTCACTCAGTGGCAGAAGGATCAAGTCCTGGTATTTCAAGCAATGTGTCTGTTTATTTACTAGTGTTTTGAATGTTAAACAATATTAGTAATGTACTATTAAAGTTCTTTTCACAAAACCATTGGTTTGAATGTCAAAGTTATGTCTGGATGCTACATACTAAGGAGCCATCTATGGACTTGTGGTTAAGGTCTCTGACCCCCACAGTGAAGGCTGAGGGCTCCAGGCTTAAGAGCTGAATTAAGAGCCCCTAGTTCCTCCTTGCTCCACATTTACGTCATTTTTTTAATGATAATGTGGTCCAGCAAGGCCAAAATCGCAGCACCAAATTTACAAAGTGGTGCAATGCATGCAGTGCACCACTTTGTAACCCGTTAAGCTACATTATGCCTGCACCAGGCATAATGTATGCAAAGGAGCATTTCCCCATTAGGGGGGGGGGGGGGGCGAACAAATGGTGCAAAGAAATCAGAGATTTCTTTGCATCATTTTTTAAGATTTGCGCCACTGTTGTGGGAGCAGGCGTTAGAAGGATAGAAGGAGGCACACCATTGATAACAATCGGCCTCAATGGGCTTTGCATGATTAGCATAAAAAAAAATTACGCTAATCCTGCAAAGCTCAGAGTTAGCGTCAAACATTCTGATGCTAGTTCCCTAAGTACCACCATGACGCGCTGTATATACGGCGCACACATGTTGGCATTAAGGGGGACACTAAGGGTCTCAAGAAAAGTGGCGATGCACTAAGCGCAGCGCCACATTTCATAAATCTGCACCATAGTGTGTCTCTAGTCTTTTGCCTAATTTCATTTCTTTTCAACTTAAAATGTTTAAGGTATATACTGAAAGGTGACCTCACTCTTTTTACTTTTCAATTTGTACTAAAACATATCATTCTAACTATATAATTTATTAACATTTACAAAAACTCTCTGGGTGGTTACAGGAAGTTAGCCGCAAGGCCTGGCCACAGGCCAGTTCTTGTAGTAAACCCCTGCCACTTACAGCCAAAGGTTGTGGACAGTGTGAGGTTGGTTGGTTACAGAGGTGGGATGTAGGACCTGGCTGCAGGCCAGGCCCTTTTGCCAATGCCTGCCACGTACGGCCAGAGGCTGTACACAGCACAGGTTTGGGTGGTTATTGTGGCTTGGCTGCAGGGCTTGGCCACCGGCCAGGTCCTGTGGTCAACCCCTGCCACGCACAGTTACTTTGTTATAGGGGCTTGGCTGCATAACAAAGTAATGGGCCCGTTCAATCGCGAAACATGGGGTGAGGCGGCCTGCCGGCATCCAAGAGCGGAACCAGTCCTCCAAGGACTTGGCTAACATTTTATCCATTTCTATTACCAAGTGTTTCTTTGGAATAAACAAGCACTCTGAAAATACACCTGTGTCATTATCACAGATTAGGTGCATTGCCACCATGCAAATTGGGTCCGTACACCCTATTGAAAACTCTAAATTTCACCTGTCCTGTGGGTAGCAAATTAGCAAAAGTTGGATCTGCTCTTTGATGCCGCCAGTCCCCTACTGCTGGGTTGTTGGAAAATACCATTTTGTTGGCTGCAGGACTCCACTTTACTCTAATTTACTCCTGTTAACCAGTGGTACAGTGCTTGTGTTCTTTTTCATAAGCAATATGACACTGGCATTCAACTAATTGGCTAAAGTAATTTATTTATCAGTGCATGGTATATGGTACTAAATGTACCTAGTGGCTGTAAATCAAATGCCACAACTGGGTGGCAGCGTCCAAAGTTATTTTTCACAGTGGCAAGACTGACTCTCAAAGAAAAACACTGAAATACATTGTAACAAATTATGATGCTTAACTTCAGTTTGGGAGCAGTTAGAAACATGATTCAAGGATTCATAAAAATAAAATGTTATCACTTAGTTAGATTTTAAATTACTATTTTGGAAATGGCATTTCTGGAAAGTTCACAAAAATCAATAGGATAAGACAGAAGCATTACAGAGCTTTCACTCCACTCGCCCCCAATCAAAATGTCATAAACATCAAGAGTGAAACCTTTCCATGTATTTATCAAAGGTTGCTTATATAGGAACCTCCAAAAAGTTTCTTTATACTCTAGCCAGCTAGTTTCTAGCAGTTATTGCCTCTGGTGTACTAACAGGGGCGGTTCCTCCACTAGGGCGCAGGGGCCTTACCAGCAGTAGGATCTGCAAAGCCTTTATAGTAAAAACATAATAAACTCAGTTTATTATGTTTTGACTATAAAAACTGGTGGGCCACAAGCGTGACTGGGACTCAATGCGCATGTTTGTTTGCTCGGCCATCTCGGGCCAGCCAAACATAAATGCACAGTATGGTCTCTCCAACCAGGCACTGCGTTGCCGAATTGGGGAGACCAGGCAGAGGCTCCCAGTCTGCCTGGGAACACCCTGGCTGGGCGCTCTCAGCAAATCCTGATGCTGCTTTGAGCAATGTCAGGGTTGGCTGCAGAGCAGGCCGGGAGCTTGTGCCTGCACTGCGGAGGAGAGCAGAGCAGATGGAGCAGCGCGGCGCAGGAAGAAGGTACGTTTATTTAATTTTTTTTGGTTTCCCCACCATGTGCTGCGCAGCCCTGCCACTTTTCCCCCCCTTGAGCTGTGCCTGTTGTAATAGCTGATAGCATCACCATTGGGTCTTTTTTTATCTCCATGAAAAACCACCAGTTATGGAGGCATGATGGGATCTGCGAAAAAGTGCAGTGAAAGTGCATTAAAATTACCTCTACGCCCAGTTAAGTTCCTCATTTACTATGACTAGGATAAGGTAGAAAGAAAAATAGTGTGATGTGATGGAACACATTGCATTTGCTGGGCATGCAAAAGCCAAACCCCCAATGTACCACGCCGACAGACACGGCGGTAATGACCGTCACAGCGGTAATGAGACTTCACTCTCCAGCCTGGTGGCCGTCACTTGCCTGCCTGCTTGTGGGATTATGACCCCGCCTACCGCCATGGTTTTCGTGGCAACCATCCCGCCGCGAAAACCATTGCGGTAGGCACTATCATTGAGAGGGAATCCCTGCCCCCTCCCATCCCCAGGTTTCCCCACCTCCCTTCCTCTCCAGAGCCCCACCCTTGATACACGCCCTTCCCTTCACACACACACACGCACACACGCATAAACACACCCATTCCAACATTCATCCATGCATGCATACATCCATTCACACACAATTACATACAAACACGCAGACACGCATTCACACAACACAACATACACGCACTCACACATCCATACATGCACACGTCATTTAATTTCTGCAAGCTTTGGATGATGTTTTGGGTCAGCCTCTTTCATTGATAGTGTGCCAGAAATCAGTGGTATCACACAGCATGATGCCCCCACCCCAGCAGAATGTGGTGAGGAGCTTTGAGTCTGACACTGTTTGGGTGACTGCAAGGGCCTGGATTCCACCTAGGATTCAAATGCCATTCACATTTTGGATCATCCTAAAGGACAGTCATTTGGTGACTTCACAGTCAGTCATCATGAGTGATGTCATTATTCATCTTTATGTTTGAGTCTGTTCAGAGATGGACAGTTAGAGGCAAAAATAGTTTGCTTCTTTGTGTTGATGCAGTACAAGAAGGACCAATGAAGTGATGATCATTGATATCTCCTATTGAAATGCTAAATTGGCTTCACCCCTTTTCACCAAAGAAACTCACACATGCAACTAGCAAGAAACTAGAGGGCAGCTTTACAAGTCCATTGTGTCACCTTAGAACCACCATAGCATCATCTTTATGACCCTAAGCGGCAATAAGATGGCAATTATCTGGCTCCATAATTACGAAGTGGTCCAATGCATGCATTGTGCCACCATGTAACACATTACGCCGCATTATGCCTGCGCCAGGCATAATGTATGCAATGGGGGTGTTCCGGCGCAGGAAGGTCCAAAAAATGTGGTGCATTGAAATTGACAAGATTTCACTGCTACATTTTTTCAGTCATTTTGAACACCTGCTCAAAGCAGGGTTAAAATGACACACCCATAATAATCTATGGGCTTCACTGTGCTAGTGTCAAAATGTTTGAAGCCAGTGCAGCAAAGCGCAATAACTGCATAAATTCATCGCAACCATGGTGTCATTATGGGGGCAAGGGAATGATGGGCCACTTTCTTGTAAATCTGTCTCTAAGTGCACTTATTAACAGAAACAGTGAAGGATTCTGCAGTTCAAGCTTTCCTCACAATCACATCACAGCTATCTGTAGTGCAAGCTTCCCTGAGCCGGTACATTACATGCATCTACAGTCGAAGCTTCCCTCAAACAGGTAAAGTAAAGGTGTCACTGGCGAAGTGGTGTGAGCTTTCATCACACACAGAGCAGTGGAATTACAAGCATTTCAAGCATGTAACATACAACAGGTGCCATTAACCTGCTCCTCGCACTCAGTGGGTGCAGTAGATGAATTCTCAGTGTCACATTCCCTCTCATGGGAAAACTTCATTCACACAATCATGTGCAGTACAAGCTTCCCTCAGACACAGAAAATGCATAGCAGGGGTCCAATACACACTTCCATTACACATACCTAATTCAGGAATGGTACAATGTGGGCATGATTCACTCACAGAGCAGGTACACCATAGGTATCCATAGTACAAGGGACCCTCCAAGACAGATTGGGTAGAGTACGGGCATATGCTGTGCTAGCTTCCCTCCAACACACAAGTACAGTGCGAGCTTTGGCAGTGTAACTTCCCTCACTATTGCAGTTGGCATAGTACAGGGTGATTGCTTTCCTCTAGCACAGCAGGTAAAGTACATGCTTCTGTATACAAGGAAGGAGTGAAGTATGGGTAGAGGTGTACAGTTCCATTACACATACTGGATACAGGACTGACAAAAGACAAGCTTCTCTCATAGAGAGCAGGAATAATGTAAGCATCTGTTGTGCAAGCTTACCTCACACAAGTGAAGATGCAGTAGAGGTATTTACAGTGCAAGATTCCATAACACACAAAAGATAGAGGAGTTTCTCACACATGTCACGTTGAGTACAACAAATCACACTTACCTGCCATGGGATAGGTACCTCACAGAGCAGGTGTAGGAAATGGATGTTCATCTTGTGGAAAACATCCACAGTTCAAGCTTCCCTCACACACCATGAAAAGGTATTGCTGGAAAATGTTAATTCAGAAGTCGCACTGGTAACACAGCTGTGAGCTTTGCTCCCAGAAGGAGAATCTGCAGTGCAAGCTTCCTACATAACATTTAACACACATAGGGCCAGATGTACCAAGCATTTTTTCTAGACGCAAATGAACTGAATCTAAATGGTATTTATGATTGTTTTTGACGGTGAATGCGGTTGTAAAACAATCGCCGTTAGCACCAATTTCAAATTGGTGCTAAGCCATTAGCAAAGGGAAGGCCTTCCCCTTTGTGAATGCATGTGAAAACGTTTTTTAAGAGCAGGTAGTGGCCTCACGGACCACTGCCTACTCTTAAAAAATGAAACTGAAACGTTTCATATGTTTTTTTTAATATTAATGAGGCAGGTCTATTTGCGACCCACCGGGAATTGCAAAAGAAACTCAATGGAGTTTCTTACATTGGAAATTCCGATTCGCATGGAATCGCAATTAGGGAATCACAATTCCAAATATAGGTACATGTGGCCCATAATGTAGACATCATTAACAGAAGTGCACTATTCCATTACACACATCAGGTAAAGCTTTGGTAACTCAAGGTTCAAACTTTTTTTTTTTTTATAAAGTTGTATTTGATTGTAAAAGTTACATCAACAAGTGTGACAACAAATGACACTGATTTGTAATACTAATCAAAATACAACTGACATGTATAGATTGTGGGCCAGAGTAAGGAAATACAGTTTGTAAAAACGAAGGGTGTACCTCGATGACCAAAACACAATTTACAATGTTGTATTAGTTACAACTTTGGCAAAACTCTACATGGTGTCTTTACCCTTCCATGGGTGGCACAGGTGAACTCAGTTTAATGCAACAGTGATAAATGTGAAAGATAGATTATCGTAACCTATAAATATGAATGAAACATTAGCAGTCAAATTATTGAAGACAAAGCCGTGCATGGTGGGGGCACGAGCTATAGTTACCTTTTGGGCTCAATTTATGGTAAGGTCAAATAACTCTAACTATATAGCTGCTGAAATTCTTAGGTTTTATGCAAATAAATTCAGAACTTAGTTATAATGTCCCTGTAATCTATGTTTTTTAAGTGAATATATATAATGGTTATTGGTATGAAATGAACTTCAGGTTAGGTTCCGTTTTCCTGAGGATCAATTAATGAGGAGGTCAGGAGGTCATATAAAAGTAAAAGAGATGAGTATCAAGTTTGTTTCCAGTTCAGTTAAGTCTCTTGAGGGATATGTCCATAATAAGGATTTGAGATGTGACCCTGACCCTGTGATTAGTCAGGTCTGCCAGCAGATGAGTAAAAGCTAGAGAGGACAATACCAGCAGGTCAGAATGGATTCAAGTGGGGGGGACACCAGCTGGCAAGCTAAGGGTTTATAGAATGAGAGACGGAGTGGAGCCGAGGGTTTTAGTTCAGTGCATGGCCCAAGACACAAGCAGGGTGGTTAGATTTGTTCGTTAGGTTAAGAAACTTGTAAAGTTAACAATGTATCCATTTGATAACGTTTTGTACTAGTGAGTGAGATGATAAGTCTGGGGCTAAGAATTTTGTCCCTTGGCAATTAGTTTATATTTTCAACTATAGCGGCGTGTCTTGGCTCCTTTCCCAGAGGGGGCTTGGATGAAATAGTGGGGGTCCCTTTGTTGTCTGTGGACAGGGGTCCTGGGTGAGGAGACTCACAGCCTTATTTCAGTCTCAGCGCCTGTTGGTCTGCAGATGATATTAATATACAATTTGCACAAGAGGAGACACATTTCTTTCCTGCTCGACTTGCATAATAGACATGCTCCCTCTAGCTGAGAGTCACGGGGAGATGTTTGCTAGGACAACATAGCACAGCAGCTTTTTATTGACACAGAACAAGTATGTTTACCAATGATCACCGTCTGAATTTTGCTTTGCATTAAATTTGTTCAGATTTGGGGAAGTACAAATGGGTTTTTGATAAATGGCAGGTATGGTTCAGCAAGCAGTGGGTACTGGCAGGCGGGTACTGGCAGGAAAACTGCAGGTAGATGATGAAATGAAAGTACCCGGCCTCGTAAGAACTGGGCTCTTGAATCAATGAGGAAGGGGTGGGCGGCTATGAAAGGTGACTCTTTGGGTTATTCTCAATGCAAGCTTTGGAAAAGCACATGATAGGCACATGACGTATTCAGCCAGATTACAGAATGACTCTGTGTACCCACTGATGGGCGCTGCTGTGACGGTAGCAGTCAGATGACATTCCAGCCCCCACAGCAGGTTCTACATCCGGGTGACTGCCAGGTAGGAGGATTGAAGGGAGGATGTTTGCTCCTCTCTGCGGGATAAATACAGCATCCCCAGAGGTGTGGTTGGCAGAAGAGCGGGAGACAGGTTCAGGCCAAACCCCTGGTCATCACCTTGTGCCTTCCTACAGCATCATGATGTCACTCCTGGCAGTCTTCGGTTTCCTTGTTGCGGTCTTGTATGAGGGTGAGATATGGACACCAAACATTTATACTCTATTAATTCAGTATTTGCTATAACTTTCCCATTATAGTGAGTAGTTTGTTTTATGTTTATTTCTCCTCTTCTCTATATTACAACTACATGAAACATTACAGTGTGTAACAAAAGCAAAACAATTCAAATGGTACTGAAGTTTAAGAAACTTTTAACATTGATACAAACCACAATGTGTTTGTGTTGTCTTGCAGATTTATCAACTGCACTCTGTGCTCAAGTGTATATTGTGCTTGTAATGTTTTCTTGGGATTCACACAGGACTTGGAATAGCCCAGATGGATTCTCACGAGGGCAGAAAAGCAGAGATGTAAGCTTCTAAATTCATGACTGAGGTGTCTAATTGGAGTAGAGTAGTCTTGAATCTTGAAAACACAGTAAAACATAAGCATGTTTAATTAAATTATTTCTCAAATACAAACCTAACAAATGATCAATTCTCATAGCTGGAACTAACAATGGCAAGAGTTGAAAACCCTTGAAAGTACAGGCCGGATTTGCTAACACTTTTCACTAGATTTACATCACAAAAGTGACACAAATTGAGCGCAAAGTGCTGAGGTGATATTTACAAAGCAAATCACAACTTGCGTTGGAAGGTTGCCTAAAGTAATACAAGGTAGCTCTATGTGCTACTTTACACTACCGTGGGTTCCCATGTACCTACCCATGGGTTTTGATTCAAATTCCTATTTACTAACATTTACAGGTAAGAATTGATGCCAGAACAACAGTGGAGCAACTTTCTCCACATTTGTCCAACTGTGCATGTGTTCTGCACTGTACAACACACATACAAAGTTGGAAAAGTTGTAAAGCATATTTTCTGTTGTGGTAGGGTCACCTTCCTATACATAACCTATGCTAGACATAACATGCACACCCTTGCACTACGTGCCAGTGTGTGTGGGGGCATGGCACCCTACAGTGTGCCAGCCAAGGCAGAGAAGTGCTTTTCTGCTCTTTCCACTTCTCCCAATGCAGTGCAGCAACTTTTGTATCTGTGTGAAGATAGTAACTCTACCCCGAGATTCACATGGAGTGGAGATAGGAACATCCCTCTGAAGAAAAGCACCACAGGCTGCCTCAAGTGAAAACATAGGTTTTAAATGTACTTGGGTTTTTTCATCCCTATACACACTACAAGAGTATCCTTGCAATGTATTGATGGATCCAAGAAGCATTACTAATTCTTTGAAGCAGAGTTGAAATAAAACACTATGTAAGATTTCCTTAAACTGCATATAATTTCACCTCAATAAAGTCTTCCTATAGGCACTATGTGACTTATTACCTATTATTATTATCGTTCTTATTATTGATATTATTAATATTATTATTATTATTATTTTCTGGAACTCCTTCTATGTGTTTCCCCAAAAAACTTTGTATGGCTCCATTCAATGCTCTATGTCAAAATGTACCTTTATTATCATCAATATTTAAAAACACTTTTGCACTATGAGCTGAGTTACTATGCAGAAAAAAACATACAGTTTATATTTGATACAGTTTCTGGCTCAGTGGCCTGATAACCCTTAAACGTAAAATTCAGCATTCACCTAAAAGATGTTTGAAGGTTGATAGGGGAGCAGATAGGTGTTGGGAGTAAGGGTGCATTTTCAATTGCTAGGGGTTCCAGTGAGTGGAGGGAAACCGAGCACTTCTGTTATCATTCCTTTGGGCCCTGAGTTATGTAGTATTGTGTTATACTGGGTGTTGGTATAACTGGTACTAGAGCACGTAGTCACCCCAGGATATAACATTGTGCTGAAGTGTATCTCTCCTCCAGGATAGTAATTAGTTTCATGTGATGATTGATGTACAAAGAATGGGGCCCTTTGTGCCTGTGTCATCCATCTATCTCACTCTCTGCTATCTCTACTGGTGTGTAATGAAGGCATCGCTAGGAACTGGCTCATCAGTCTGTACCCTCTCCTCCACCCTCTCTCCGACTCAGTGGCCTGGAGCCACCCTGTGCCATATTGACTTCTCTGTGTCACTTTATCAGTTATCACTCTTTTATGTAATCTCTCACGGCTTGTGTGACCTCTCTCACAACTCTATGCCATCCAGTGGTGCTGTGAACTCCCACTTCAGATTCTGAACCAAGGCTTACACTGGCCTTTCTGGTCCAAACAGGCAGAATATTGCACAGAGTTTGAGTCAAAATAACTCTGTTTATGCGTTCCTTGTGGGCACCATCAACTTTGATTGAAGACTTCTAAAGGTGCAAAGATATGTGTTAACTGAGATGTGTGGGCAGAGGATTACCACAGTGCCAGGGAGTGATAAACACAAATGGGAGGAATGAGAAAGAATAAAGGGAGATGCAAATGGAGACAGGAACTGTGAGAGAAAGGAAGGAAAGAGACGGATGAAAAAGATATGTGGGAAGGAGACTGGAACGAAACTAAAACGAAAAGGTAAAAAGAAATTAGAAGCAGAGAAGGCGGTTGAGAAGTTGGAAAGGAAGGATGTTGTTTAGCGACAATAAAATGGATCTGGGCTGGGACAGTGGTAAGAAAGAGATGGGAGGGGACCTTCAAAAAAGGTAAACCAGCCTCCCGTCCCATTACAGAGGTTTCTGCAGCTCTTTATACACAATCCCCTGCTTCGTGTTCCAGTTTCTTGGCATGCATGTGCTTGACACTATCTTCATAAGAGGGATGCCAAAGGGCTTTGGCATTTAGTGTGGTCTTTCTTCTACCATGTTTGTGGAAGGACGGAAAGAGATGGAGGGAAAAAGACAGTTGAAAAGCCCAGAGGCCAAACCATGTTTCCACATTCAGTGCTGAGAAAACACGATGCCATAGGGTATGAGTGGACTGCCATCCTTGTCTCTGAGCACTGGACCACTTCCTCCGAGTCCCACTTCAGGAACTCAGGCTAAGTAGGAAATGGAGTGATGAGTGAGGGAACATTTGACATTATAGGAGAGACTGAGGGCCTGATTTTGATTTTGGCAGTGGAGTTACACCATCATAAATATGATGGATATCCTGTACACCATCTTACAATCTCTATAGGCTATTATGGCATCATAGTACGGAAGACTGGATATCCGTCACATTTGTGATGGAGTAACCCCCTCTACAAAACACTAAATCAGGTCCTGAGTTTGAATTCCACCAGTACAGAGTAGGTTGTGCTTGACAGAGATAACACTGTCAACAGACACGAGGATATCCTTGTCAGCCTAATCCACGATGAGGTTAGTCCATGGTCCTAGCAAATGTCATCACATGCACCTCTCTGGAGGGGCCCCACATGTCCTCTGCATGAGCTCCTTTCACCTTCCATAGAAGAAAATACCCTGCCACTTGCCACTGTTCTGGCCTAGCTGGGTGGAACCCTTAACTCTTTCCCTGGTGTTTCATCAGTCCAGATCAGGACATATGTAATCATTCTATAAACAGAAAGGCTCAATGGCACACACTACTAAGACCCGATTGGTTGCCACAGTCATATGATCATACTGACATCATGAATAAACTCCATCAACGCGAGTGGGGTGGAGGGTGCTTCCTGAACTGGCACTGGTTCTCATTGGACCAAGCACCCATTTTGCCCCTGGGGATTGACTGACAATGCATCCATAGGAGGAATTGCCCTGCTGCACACATGCTTTACCATGGTCCAGAGTCTACCTTGTCAAGTGGCCTAAAAGGAGGCTTCTAAGAATAGGATGCTTCTCTGGATTGCAGTGGGTTGTCAGCTTATGTCCTATCACCTGACAGTATGCACTTATAGGAGAAAAATCAAAAGTATCTAAAACAATAATTCCGTAATTAAAAGATTGAAATCCTTCATACTAAAATACATTTAATCAAAAAAGAACAATTATGACTGAATATTGATATTTATAAAGTACAAACCTCGCTGAAGAGCAAGGGATTGCTACACATTAAGACTTTTCACATGTTTGAATTGAGAAAATTGCATTATAGACATTTAAAATTGCATTATATTTCATATCTGCAAATTTTTTAGGCACAGTGAGATAAAGTAATTTGCCCAGAATCATGTGAGATTCTGTCAAGTGAAGGAGCTTGGATGTGAATCCAGCTCCCCAAGTAATAACGTCAGTAGCTTAGCCACTGGACACACATTCTACCCCCTCTCTTAGAACTCATACCTTATTGCATCATGGTACAGAACCATTCCCCAAATTGGCCTTCTGAGACCTAATGCTTGACTCTCTGTTTCCCCTTAGAATTGCTGCAAAGTATATTTAAACTCTTACAAATGTAATGTAGACACTTAACATGCATCTCGGGCTTCCATGGACTAATGCATCCTTGAAAGAGATCTATGGTTGGTTGCATGCTTTAAACTCATGACGTTCACTCACATATTAATTATGCTTCTGAGGTAAATAAAATGAGAACACTTGACTTGGCTAAAGTTTTATCCATCTCTATTACCAAGAGTTTCTTTGGAATAAACAAGCACCCTGAAAATACACCTGTGTCTTTATCACAGATTTGGTGCACTGCCACCATGCAAATTGGGTCCGTACACCCTATTGAAAACTCCAACTTTCACTTGTCCTGCGGGTCGCAAATTAGCAAAATTTGGATCTGCTCTTTGATGCCGCAAGTCTGCATTTCATTGTGCAGTCATCAATACAGCCTGCCTTTCAAAGAGAGACAAAAATCCCCTGCTGCTGGGTTGTTGGAAAATACCATTTTGTTGGCTGCAGGGTTCTAAGTTACTCCTGTTAACCAGTGGTACAGTGCTTTTGCTCTTTTTCATAAGCAATATAACACTGGCATTCAACTAATTGTCTAATGTAATTTATTTATCAGACCATGGTATGTGGTACTAAATGTACCTAGGGCCTGTAAATCAAATGCCACAACTGGGTGGCAGCGTCCAAAGTTATTATTCACTGTGACAAGACTGACTCTCATAGAAAAGCACTGGGATACCTTTTAACAAATTATGATGCTTAACTTCAGTTTGGGAGCAGTTAGAAACATGATTCAAGGATTCATAAAAATCTAATTTTATCACTAAGTTAGATTTAAAATTACTATTTTGGAAATGGCATTTCTGGAAAGTTCACAAAAAGCAATAGGACAAGACAGAAACATTGCAAAGCATTCACTCCACTCGCTCCCAATCAAAATGTCATAAACATCAACAAGAGTGAAACCTTTCCATGTATTTATCCAACGTTGCTCATATATGAACCTCCAAAAAGTTTCTTTATACTCTCTCTAGCTAGTTTCTAGGAATTGTTGTCTCCGGTGTACAAACAGGGGCAGCTCCTCCGCTAGGGCGGAGGGGCATCACCCCCCACCAGCAGTAGGAGCTGCAAAGCCTTTATGGTAATAACATAATAAACTCAGTTTATTATGTTTTTACTATAAAAACTGGTGGGCCGCAAGCATGATTGGGACTCAATGCACATGTTTGTTTGCCCGGCCGTCTCGGGCCACCCAAACATACATGCACAGTATGGTCTCTCCAACCAGGCACTGCGTTGCCGAGTTGGGGAGACCAGGCAGAGGCTCCCAGTCTGCCTCGGAGCACCCTGGCTGCGCGCTCTCAGACAATCCTGATGCAGCCTTGAGCAATGTCAGGATTGGCTGCAGGGCAGACCAGGAGCTTGTGCCTGCAACTACGGAGGAGAGCAGAGCAGATGGAGCAGGGCGGCGCAGGAAGAAGGTACAATTTATTTTCTATTTTTTTATTCCCCCCACCACACTCCCCACCATGTGCTACGCCGCCACCACTTTTCCCTTCCTTGAGCTGTGCCTGTTGTAATAGCTGATAGCATCATCATTGGGTCTCTTTTTTATCTCCACGAGAAACCACTGGTTATGGAGACATGATGGGATCTGCAAAAAAGTGCAGTGAAAGTGCATTAAAATTACCTCTATACCCAGGTAAATTCCTCATTTACTCTGACTAGGATAAGGTAGCAAGAAAAACATTGTGATGTGATGGAACACATTGCATGTCCTGGGCATGCAAAAGCCAAACCCCCAATGTACCACACCGACAGTCACGGAGGTAATGACCGTCACTCTCCAGCCTGGCGGCCGTCACTTGCATGCCTGCCTGTTGGATTATGGCCCCGCCTACTGCCATGGTTTTCGTGGCAACCTTACTGCCGCGAAAACCATGACGGTAGGCACTATCAGTGACAGGGAATCCCTGCCCCCTTCCATCCCCAGATTTCCCCCACCTCCCTTCCTCTCCAGAGCCCCACCCTTCATACACGCATAATGACCCCCTTAGTTATTTTTTATTTAATATTATTTTTAAAATGTTTTTACAATATGATTTGTATAGGAAAATGCAATGTCCATATTTTTCCATTCATTTATTTTTCCTTTTTGAAAGTGTGTGTGTTTTGTATTAATAGTGTTGTTGATTGCCTCCATTGATTTCTAGGTGATTCACCTGCAGTACCTGTATATGTGGTCAAGTGTGGTCATGTGGTCAAGTGTAGCATGTGACTTGATACATGGGATGACCGGAATGGGTTTGGTCCTGTTCGAGCTTTGAGCTTTTGAACTACTGGAGTAGATGTGAGTGTAAATTTACTGATTTGAAACTGTTGCAGCCTTTTGTAGGTATGGTATTGAATTTACATGTCCCTTCATTGGTTCCTCCTTAATTTTCACATTCCTCTTTCGATTTTGTAGTAGAAAGTCCACATTTTCAAGCCACTCCCTCTTGCCAGCCTCACTTTCATACCTAAATTTTGACCTCTATTTATTTGCTACTTTTGTGGTGAGAACTCCACAAATTAGGCATGCGGGCAGCAGTAAGTGAAGCTCCATGCCTGTAACTATGTGAATTGCTTTTATGTGTACATGAAGTATTATTAATACAGGTGTAATGCTTCCTGTAATCCTAAAAGTCTTTGAGACTGAAGCTTTCTGTTCTTCTCTTATTGGACAAGTAATTTCATTTCTGCAAGCTTTGGATGATGTCTTGGGTCAGCCTCTTTCATTTATAGTGTGCCAGAAATCAGTGGTATGACACAGCATGATGCCTCCACCCCAGCAGAATGTGGTGAGGAGCTTTGAGTCTGACATTGTTTAGGTGACTGCAAGTGCCTGGATCCCACCTAGGATTCAAATGCCATTCACATTTTGGATCATACTAAAGGACAGTTATTTGGTGACTTCACAGTCAGTCATCATGAGTGATGTCATTATTCATCTTTATGTTTGAGCCTGTTCAGAGATGGGCAGTTAGAGGAAAAAATAGTTTGCTTCTTTGTGTTGATGCAGTACAAGAAGGACCAATGAAGTGATGATCACTGATATCTCCTATTGAAATGCTAAATTGGCTTCACCCCTTTTTCACCCAGGAAACTCACACATGCAACTAGCAAGAAACTAGAGGGCAGATTTACAAGTCCATTGTGTCACCTTAACACCACCATAGCATCATCTTTATGACCCTAAGGCGGCAATAAGATGGCAATTACCTGGCTCCATAATTACAAAGTGGTCCAATGCATGTATTGTGCCACCATGTAACCCATTACGCCGCATTATGCCTGCGCCAGGCATAATGTATGCAATGGGGGTGTTCCGGCACAGGAAGGTTCAAAAAAGTGGTGCAGTGAAATTGACAAGATTTCACTGCTACATTTTTTCAGTCATTTTGACCACCTGCTCAAAGCAGGGTTAAAATGGCACACCCATAATAATCTATGGGCTTCACTGTGCTAGTGTCAAAATGTTTGATGCCAGTGCAGCAAAGCGCAATAACTGCATAAATTCAGCGCAACCATGGTGTCATTATAAGGGGGGAAAGGGAATGATGTGCCACTTTTTTGTAAATCTGTCTCTAAGTGCACTTATTAACAGAAACAGTGAAGGATTCTGCAGTTCAAGCTTTCCTCACATTCACATCACAGCTATCTGTAGTGCAAGTTTCCCTGAGCTGGTACATTACATGCATCTACAGTCGAAGCTTCCCTCAAACAGGTAAAGTAAAGGTGTCACTGGCGAAGTGGTGTGAGCTTTCATCACACACAGAGCAGTGGAATTACAAGAATTTCAAGCATGTAACATACAACAGGTGCCATTAACCTGCTCCTCACACTCAGTGGGTGAAGTAGATGAATTCTCAGTGTTACATTCCCTCTCATGCCCTGGGAAAAACATGTGCAGGGAAAACTTCATTCACACAGAGTGCATACAGCACAATCATGTGCAGTACAAGCTTCCCTCAGACACAGAAATTGCATAGCAAGGGTCCAGTACACACTTCCATTACACATACCTAATTCAGAAATGGTACAATGTGGGCATGATTCACTCACAGAGCAGACACACGTCTGTGCACGCATGTGTAGTTCACGGTTTTCTCATACAGAACAGGCAAGTTCAGCTGTTAATTTCCATTACACAAAGAACAGGCACACCATAGGTATCCACAGTACAAGGGACCCTCCAAGACAGATTGGGTAGAGTACAGGCATATGCTGTGCTAGCTTCCCTCCAACACACAACTACAGTGGAACCTTTGGCAGTGTAACTTCCCTCACTATTGCAGTTGGCATAGTACAGGGTGATTGCTTTCCTCTAGCACAGCAGGTAAAGTACATGCTTCGGTAAACAAGGAAGGAGTGAAGTATGGGTAGAGGTGTACAGTTCCATTACACATACTGGATACAGGACTGACAAAAGACAAGCTTCTCTCATAGAGAGCAGGAATAATGTAAGCATCTGTTGTGCAAGCTTACCTCATACAAGTAAAGATGCAGTAGAGGTATTTACAGTGCAATATTCCATTACACACAAAAGGTAGAGGAGTTTCTCACACATGTCACATTGAGTACAACAAATCACACTTCCCTGCCATGGGATAGGTACCTCACAGAGCAGGTGTAGGAAATGGATGTTCATCTTGTGGAAAACATCCACAGTTCAAGCTTCCCTCACACACCATGAAAAGGTATTGCTGGAAAATGTTAATTCAGAAGTCGCACTGGTAACACAGCTGTGAGCTTTGCTCCCAGAAGGAGAATCTGCAGTGCAAGCTTCCTACATAACATTTAACATACATAGAGCCAGATGTACAAAGCATTTTTTCTAGTCACAAATGGGCTGAATCTAAATGTTATGTATGATTGTTTTTGACCGTGAATGCGGTTGCAAAACAATCGCAGTTAGCACCAATTTGAAATTGGTGCTAACCCATTCGCAAAGGGAAGGCCTTCCCCTTTGTGAATGCATGCAAAAACATTTTTTAAGAGTAGGTAGTGGCATCACGGACCACTGCCTACTCTTAAAAAATGAAACTGAAACATTTCATATGTTTTTTTTAATGTTAATGAGGCAGGTCTATTTGCGACCCGCCGGGAATCGCAAAAGAAACTCAATGGAGTTTCTTACATTGGAAATTGCGATTTGCATGGAATCGCAATTAGAGAATCACAATTCCAAATATAGGTACATTTGGCCCATAATGTAGACATCATTAACAGAAGTGCACTATTCCATTACACACATCAGGTACAGCTTTGGTAACTCAAGGTTCAAACTTTTTTTTTTTTTAATAAAGTTGTATTTGATTGTAAAAGTTACATCAACAAGTGTGACAACAAATGACACTAATTTGTAATACTAATCAAAATACAACTGACATGTATACATTGTGCCCCAGAGTAAGGAAATATAGTTTGTAAAAAACGAAGGGTGTACCCCGACGACCAAAACTCAATTTACAATGTTGCATAAGTTACAACTTTGGCGAAACTCTACATGGTGTCTTTACCCTTCCATGGGTGGCACAGGTGAACTCAGTTTAATGCAACAGTGATAAATGTGAAAGATAGATTATTGTAACCTATAAATATGAATGAAACATTAGCAGTCAAATTATTGAAGACAAAACCGTGCATGGTGGGGGCACGAGCTATAGTTACCTTTTGGGCTCAATTTATAGTAACGTGAAATAACTCTAACTATAGCTACTGAAATTCTTAGGTTTTATGAGAATAAATTCAGAACTTAGTTATAATGTCCCTGTAATCTTTGTTTTTTAAGTGAATATATATAATGGTTATTGGTATGAAATGAACTTCAGGTTAGGTTCCATTTTCCTGAGGATCAATTAATGAAGAGGTCAGGAGGTCATATAAAAGTAAAAGAGAAGAAAGATGAGTATCAAGTTTGTTTCCAGTACAGTTAAGTTTCTTGAGGGATATGTCCATAATAAGGATTTGAGATGTGACCCTGACCCTGTGATTAGTCAGGTCTGCCAGCAGATGAGTAAAAGCTAGAGAGGACAATACCAGCAGGTCAGAATGGATTCAAGTGGGGGATACACCAGCTGGCAAGCTAAGGGTTTATAGAATGAGAGACGGAGTGGAGCCGAGGGTTTTGGTTCAGTGCATGGCCCAAGACACAAGCAGGGTGGTTATATTTGTTCATTAGGTCAAGAAAGTTGTAAAGTTAACAAGGTATCCGTTTGATAACGTTTTGTACTTCTGAGTGAGATGATAAGTCTGGGGCTAAGAGTTTTATCCCTTGGCAATTAGTTTATATTTTCAACTATAGCGGCGTGTCTTGGCTCCTTTCCCAGAGGGGGCTTGGATGAAGTAGTGGGGTCCCCTTTGTTGTCTGTGGACAGAGGTCCTGGGTGAGGACAATCACAGCCTTATTTCTGTCTCAGCGCCTGTTGGTCTGCAGATTATATCAATATGGTATTTGCACAAGAGGAGACACATTTCGTTCCTGCTCAACTTGCATAATAGAGATCCACCCTCCAGCTGAGAGTCACAGGGAGATGTTTGCTAGGACAACATAGCACAGCAGCTTTTTATTGACACATAACAAGTACGTTTACCAATGATCACCGCATGAATTTAGCTTTGCATTAAATTTGTTCAGATTTGGGGAAGTAGAAATTAGTTTTTGATAAATGGCAGGTATGGTTCAGCAAGCAGACATTCTTGCTGAGGTACTGACGGGTGGGTACTGGCAGGTGGATACTGGCAGGAGAACTACAGGTAGACGATGAAATGAAAGTACCTGGCCTCGTAAGAACTGGGCTCTTGAGTCAATGAGGAAAGGGTGGGCGGCTATGAAAGGTGACTCTTTGGGTTATTCTCAATGCAAGCTTTGGAAAGGCACATGATAGGCACATGACGTATTCAGCCAGATTATAGAATGACTCTGTGCACCCACTGATGGGCGCTGCAATGATGGCAGCAGTCAGATGGCATTCCAGCCCCCACAGCAGGTTCTACATGCAGGTGACTGACAGGTAGGAGGATTGAAGGGAGGATGTTTGCTCCTCTCTATGGGATAAATACAGCATCCCCAGAGGTGTGGTTGGCAGAAGAGCAGGAGACAGGTTCAGGCCAAGCCCCTGGTCATCACCTTGTGCCTTCCTACAGCATCATGATGTCACTTCTGTCAGTCTTTGGTTTCCTTGCTGCGGTCTTGTATGAGGGTGAGATATGGACATCAAACTTTTATACTCTATTAATTCAGTATTTGTGATAACCGTCAGAGTCACCAGATCCTCGGGGTCTGTGCACGCTCCCAACACTGGGGAAACCAAGTGGGGAAAAGGGGATTAGGAAGGGAACAGCTGGGAAGGAGACAAGTAGGAAGCAAAAGGTTAAAACACACAATATCAAGATTATATCACATGAATCAGCACTAGATTCTAACTCTAAGCATTGTCGTTCTGAAATCATAGACAACCTATGAATGGACTTAAAAAACTAGACTGCAAGATTACTGGATACCTGAGAGGAAATCAAGGAATGGTTAAATGCAATGTTCAGATTCAAACATTATCTTTTGCATGAGAATCAGGAAAAGAAAAACATTATTATATACACACTACATCACATCTAGAACACTAGCATTATGTTTTCTCAAAAACTGGCGGAAACATGAATTGTGCACATTGTATACTTTCACAAAGGTTATAAATGTCATAGAACGATTGTGCACCATGAATAACATACGTTAGACTTGAGAATTAAATCACGCTAGAAAACCACCTCGTAAATGCCATGAAGAGGTAGCACATTATGAACATCGTGATATTAAACACAAGGAAAGAATTGCGCTTTCTGCCGATTAGAAAAAGTTAACTCACAATGAATAACATGAATTACACACAAGAATGAAATTGCGCGTCTCGCCAATTTAAATGACTCTGTGTAAATGCCAGGAAAAAGGTAGCGCACAATGAACTGCATGAATTACACACGAGAAATGAATTGCGCTTTTTGCCGATTCGAATGCCACCATGTAAATGCCTGAAAATGGTAGCACACAATGAACAGCATGAGTTACACATGCGAAATGATTCGCTTGTTCAGCCAATTCGAATGCCACCATGTAAATGCCAGAAAATGGTAGCGCACAATGAACAGCATGAGTTACACACGAGAAATGAATTGCGCGTTTCGCCGATTCGAATGCCACCATGTAAATGCCAGGAAATTAGAGCGCACAATGAATATCAAGGGCTAAAGCACAAGAAAAGAATTGCGCGTCTTGCCGATTCGAATGTCACCATATGAATGCCCCGAAATGGTAACGCACAGTGAATATCAAGGGTTAAAGCACGAGAAAAGAATTGCGCGTCTTGCCGATTCGAATGTCACCATATGAATGCCTGAAAATGGTAACTCACAATGAATATCAATGGTTAAAGCACGAGGAAAGAATCGCGCTTCTTGCAGATTCGAATGTCACCATATGAATGCCTGGAAATGGTAACGCACAATCAATATCAAGGGTGAAAGCACGAGGAAAGAATTGCGCATCTAGCCGATTCAAATGTCACTATATGAATGCCTGGAAATGGTAACGCACAATGAATATCAAGGGTTAAAGCACGAGGAAAGAATCGCGCATCTAGCCGATTCGAATGTCAGCATATAAATGCCCAATAAACATCACGCGCACTTTCACACGCACAAGAGTCAAAAGATCTTATCATGATAATTAGGCCCAATAACTCGAAATCCTTCGAAATTGGGATTGGGGGCCCAGCCCGACCTCCGTCTTACCGCCCTGATCAGGAATCACCAAGCGCAGTGAAAGGGCGAGGTTTGGAAGATCCAAGTAGGCCTCCGGAACAGGAGCTCAGGAAGTTGCTGCTGCTCTGCACCGGGACCTCTGAATAGTGAGCATGTGGAGCTGGGCTGGCTCCCTTTTATAGAGTCTTAGGCCAGCCCACCAACCACACCTAAGCATGCTGCAGGGAAGCTTCTAGAAGGTCCTGGAAGGGGACCACACCCTGACACTGCCTGAAAGCCTGCAGCAGTACATTACATGTGAACAGTATTGATATGCATGATGAACATAAGTCTTCAGGATGAAACTCTGTAATGCAAAAGGTTAAACAACATTATATCAACACAATGCATAAATTATGTTAGCTTGAAATCATTAGGTTTTTGCATTCTAGTTGCCCGTAGAGCGCACACTGCCCTGATGTTGACAGTACTCCCCTCTCCCAGAAGCGCTCTAGGGCCTGGTTTGTCTGGATTGAGACGATGAAAACGCCTCACAAGTACTGGAGCATGGATATCAGATGCAGAGACCCATGAGTTACTTTCAGGGCCATAACCTTTCCATGAGATTAAGGGCCAGATGTAGCAAAGGTTTTTACCCATTCTGTGTCTATGGGAAAACGTGTTCGTATATATGGCCCTAAGTATCATAGGTTACGTCCTCTCAATTTAGAATCCAACAATTTCTTAACTTCGTATTCTACTTCCCCTTGTACTAGAACTAGAGCTGGATGAGGGCGGACCTTCTGGACTGTTTTTTTCAATAGGGAAGTGTGGAACACTGGATGAATCCGTAATGACATTGGCAATTGCAGTTTATAGGTCACAGGATTAAATTGCTGAAGAACAGTGTAAGGACCTATGAATTTGGGATTGAACATGTGCTTCTTTTTAAAGTCTATATGTTTTGTGGAAAGCCACACTTTATCACCTGGTTGATACTGCGGTCCCTCACAATGTTTCTTGTCATAATGATTTTTGTATTTTTGTTTGGCCTTTTCTAAATGATGTTGAATCAATTTCTGGGTTTGATGCAGATGTTGAATGGTTTCTGACATAGCTGGAGTAAGGGAACTTTCTTGACGGATAGTGATGGGCAAGGTGTCAGGATGATAGCCAAAGAAGCCAAAAAAAGGTGTGACACCAGTAGAAGTGTGGAAAGAATTAATGTAGGCTAGTTCAGCTAACCAGAGCATTGATGTCCAAGAATGAAGTGCTTCTTCAGCGTAAGCACGCAGGTTCTGCTTCAAAGTCTGATTTAATCTCTCAGTTTGACCATCTGTTTGAGGATGGTGGCTAGTAGATAGTGTAGATGTTACTTGAAGTGTTTTACATCATGTCTTCCAGAAATTGGAGGCAAATTGCGACCCTCGATCGGAGAGGATAATTTTTGGCAGTCCATGATAACGAACCACCCTATTCAATAAAATAGTTGCCAGTTCACTGGAAGTGGGCAATTTCTTACAGGCAATGAAATGTCCATATTTCGTGAGACTATCTACTACCACCAGGATTACTGAATGTTGTTAAACCACAGGTAGACCTGTAATAAAGTCTAAGGAAATGTGCTCCCAAGGACGACTTGGAGTTGGGAGTGGATGCAACAACCCTTTCGGCTTTGAATGACTTATTTTTGTGTGAGCACAGACTTCGCAGTTGTTTACCATTGTTTTTACATCTTTTGTTAAGGTAGGCCACCAAAAATAGCGTTGGATTAATTCAAGAGTTTTAGGAGTACCTGGATGACCTGCCGTAGGTATAGTATGCTGCCAATGAAAAACTATTTTGCGAAGTTTGGTAGTGGGCACAAACAAATGAGCGCCATGAAAAGGTAGTCCTTGCTTGATTGACCTTTTGGGATTTGCTTGGGCCCATGTTTGCCATTTCTCAACAGTGAAAGAATTGCGGATGTCTTCAAAGAAATCTTCAGTCTTTATGATACAGAGCACTTTGTCTGGAGCAATGATAGCTCTGGAGGTTTGAACTGTAGGCAACGTGGTAGACTCCTGGCGGGATAAGGTGTCAGCTTTGCGATTGCCTTTACCAGGCCGGAAAATTACCACAAAATCAAATTCTGCAAAAAACAGCATCCAGCGTAATTGCCGAGGAGTCAAAAGTGTGGCGGAACTCATGAACTGAAGATTGTGATGATCAGTATATACTGTGACTGTGTATTTGGCACCCAACAAAGGATGTCTCCATTCTTTAAAGGCATCATGAATCGCCAGAAGCTCCTTTTCATCAATGACATAGTTCTGTTCGGCTTCGTTCAACTTCTGAGACATGTAAGCTACAGGATGAAGTTGACCAGTGTCCTTGTTTCGTTGCGACAAGACTGCTCCTATTGCCACATCTGAAGCATCAGCTTCCGCTATGAAGGGTTGATCTGCGTCAGGATGAGTCAAGACTGGGGCAGTGGAGAAAGCTTCTTTCAAAGTTGAAAAGGCTTGGTAAGCTTCTGGGGACCACACAAATTTCTCTTTCTTTCTCAATAACTTAGTGGTTGGAGCCACTGTCTGGGAGAAATGATTTATAAATCTCAGGTAAAAATTTCAAACCCCAGGAAACATTGTACATCACGAACAGTCTTTGGGGTGGGCCACTCGGATACAGCCTTTACTTTCATTTCTGCCATCACCATACCATGAGGGGTAAGGATAACCCCCAAAAACTCAACTGTGGTAACATAAAACTCACACTTGGTTAGTTTGCAATATAAATGGTGCTTTCAAAAGGCTGCAATGATTTTCTTGACATGTTGGACATGTTCATCTTCATTGTCTGAGTAGATCAAAATGTCATTGATGTAGACTATGGCAAATATGGCAAGGTACTCTCTAAGAACGTCATTCAAGAAAAATTGAAATGCTGCTGAAGCATTACACAGGTCAAAAGGCATGACAGGGTATTCAAAAAGGCCATATCTTGTATTGAACGCTGTTTTCCATTCGTCACCCTCTCTCATTCTGACCAAATGGTAAGCACCTCGGAGATCAAGCTTCGTGTAGATTTTTGCTTTCTTTACTTGCTCCAGTAACACCGGAATCAGGGGCAAACGATATTTATTCTTGATGGTGACTTTGTTCAGTCCTCTATAGTCAATACAAGTTCAAAGTTCTCCATTCGCCTTCGGAACAAAAAACAAAGGAGAAGCTGCAGGAGACTTAGAAGGGCGAATGAAACCATTCTCCAAGAATTGATCTAGATATTTTCGTAAATGTTGATTTTCATGTTCTGACAGGGCATATACACAACAAATGGGAAGTATCGCACCTGGGACTAGATCAATTTGACAGTCATAAGATCTATGAGGAGGTAGGTTCTCTGCTTCTTTTTCATCAAATACATCCTCGTAAGATGAATACTGTTTGGGCAGTTGAATTTCTTTATCCGCGGCAGTAGCTATCTAAGAGTTGCAAACTTTTGATACTAGAATATTTTGGAGGCATTGTTCTTTACATAGCGCAGATGAGAAAATGACCTTTCGTTCTGCCCAATTAATTTCTGGATTGTGATGAGTTAACCATGGTAAGCCAATGATTATTCCATACTGGGGAGCATGGATCACATCAAGGATCAGTTTCTCTTTATGCTTCTTTCTTTGATTGTTATCCTCACAAATCACCACCAGGGGGACAGTCTGAAGAGTTATGGGCCTCCAGTCAAGAGTTTTCCATCGACTGCCTGGATGATTTCTGGGGTCTTCTTTTCAATACATGGGATCCCCCATGCACGAACCAATTGGGCGTCAACAAAGTTCCTGGTAGCCCCAGAATCGACTATAGCCTTTTTGAAATAGGTCTTTTTCTTAACCTGAACTCTTATTCCCAATTTGAGATGTCTAGATTGTGAAGGGTCCACAGTGACACCCAAGACCAACCCTTCTCTGCATCTTGGGTGCTTTAGTTTTCTGACTCGACTTATGCATTGGCTGCAACCTTCTGAACTGGACCTCGTTTGGTCTTTGGTTTGATTGGACAATCTTTGGCAAAATGACCCTTGTGTCCACAATAGAGACATTCTCCATTCTTTCTACAAAGGTCTTTTTCATCTTTGGTCAACGGTCTCCTGATGGTTCCAATTTCCATCGGTTCCGGCGTTCTTTCTTTCGGAGATCTTGAGTCTCTATTATCGTGAACACGGCAAAAATATTTTTCAGTCTTTTTGTGTGTTCCTTTTCGTTCTGATAAATGATGATCAAGCCTCAAGACAAGGTTTATCAATTCTAAACAGTCTGTAGGTTGCGGGTCGATTTGAGCTAGGATATCTTTCAACTCCTCTTTGAGTCCCTTATAGAACAAGGCTGCTTGTTTTTCCTCAGGCCAGGATGTCTCAGCGACCAGCCGATTAAAGTTGGCTAAATATGACACAAAGTCCTGATTCCCTTGGCGTAAGTCTAATAATTCATGATCTGCTGACAGTGTTACAGTTCTACTCGCTAAAACTCTTGAACAAAATTTCTTCAGTTGTACAACAGAGGACTATCTTTATGTACAAGAGGAATAGCCCAGGTAGCTGCGTCTCCAGACAGATATGATAACAAGAAACCTACTTTGCACTGGGCATCAGGGAAAGTATGTGGTCTGCAGGTGAAGTGTAATTCCACTTGGACCAGGAAAGATTGCGATTTCAAGGGGTCACCTGAGAAACGTTCTGGGGAAGCTAATGGAATGGCTGAAGGAACATTTAAGGAAATGTTTGTCGGATTACCTCCAGAAGTCTGAGAAGAAGGACCTGGCCAAGACACCCCTGGGGGATTTTGTTCCTTCTTTTCTAACTTATCCTGTAACTGCCTCACTCTCTCAGCTAGGCTAGTTGCCAAATCTTTTGATGATACCACCTCTGCTTGGAGCTGAGTGATAGCCTTGACTAGCTCGTCCAGAGTGGTCATGTTGAGAACATACACAAACCAGGAGGATAATAATTAGTGGGCTCACTATTCTGTCAGAGTCACCAAATCCTCGGGGTCTGTGCACGCTCCCAACACTTCCGCCACAAGACAGCTCCAATACTCTGATTAGAATTATCACAGAGTCTAAGAGAGTCCAAGTGGGGAAAAGGGGATTAGGAAGGGAACAGCTGGGAAGGAAACCTGCAGGAAGCAAAAGGTTAAAACACACAATATCAAGATTATATTATATAAATCAGTACTAGATTCTAACTCTAAGCACCATGTAAATGCCAGAAAATGGTAGTGCACAATGAACAGCATGAGTTACACACAAGAAATGAATCGCGCATTTAGCCGATTCGAATGCCACCATGTAAATGCCAGAAAATGGTAGCGCACAATGAACAGCATGAGTTACACACGAGAAATGAATCGCGCATTTAGCCGATTCGAATGCCACCATGTAAATGCCAGAAAATGGTAGCGCACAATGAACAGCATCAGTTACACACAAGAAATGAATCGCGCGTTTTGCCGATTCGAATGCCACCATGTAAATGCCAGGAAATGATAGCGCATAATGAATATCAAGGGCTAAAGCACGAGAAAAGAAACACGCGTCTTGCCGATTCGAATGTCACCATATCAATGCCTGGAAATGGTAACGCACAATAAATATCACGGGTTAAAGCAATGAGAAAAGAATTGTGCGTCTTGCCGATTCGAATGTCACCACATGAATGCCTGAAAATGGTAACGCACAATGAATATCAAGGGTTAAAGCACGAGGAAAGAATCGCACATCTTGCCGATTCGAATGTCACCATATGAATGCCTGGAAATGGTAACACACAATTAATATCAAGGGTTAAAGGACGAGGAAAGAATCGCGCGTCTAGCCGATTCGAATGTCACCATATGAATGCCTGGAAATTGTAACGCACAATGAATATCAAGGGTTAAAGCACGTGGAAAGAATTGCGTGTCTAGCCGATTCGAATGTCAGCATATAAATGCCCAATAAACATCACGCGCACTTTCACACGCACAAGAGTCAAAAGATCTTATCATGATAATTAGGCCCAAGAACTCGAAATCCTTCGAGAACAGGATCGGGGGCCCAGCCCGACCTCCGTTTTACTGCCCTGATCAAGAATCACCAAGCGCAGTGAAAGGGCGAGGTCTGGTAGATTCAAGTAGGCCTACGGAACAGGAGCTCGGGAAGTTGCTGCTGCTATGCACCGGGACCTCTGAATAGTGAGCACTTGGAGCTGGGCTGGCTCCCTTTTATAGAGTCTTAGCCCAGCCCAGCAACCACACCTAGGCATGCTGCAGGGAAGCTTATAGAAGGTCCTGGAAGGGGACCACACCCTGACACTGCCTGAAAGCCTGCAGCAGTACATTACATGTGAACAGTATTTACATGCATGATGAACATAAGTCTTCTGGATGAAACTCTGTAATGCAAAAGGTTAAACAACATTATATCAACACAATGCATAAATTATGTTAGCTTGAAATCGTTAGGTTTTTGCATTTTGGTCGCCCATAGAGCGCGCACTGCCCTGATGTTGACAATAACTGTCCCATTATAGTGAGTATTTTGTTTTATGTTTATTTCACCCTCTTCTCTATATTACAACTACATGAAACATTACAGTGTGTGACAAAAGCAAAAAAAATCAAACAGTACTAAAGTTTAAGAAACTTATAACACATTGAATACAAACCACAATATGTTTGTGTTGTCTTGCAGATTTATCAAATGCGCTCTGTGTTCAATTGTATATTGTGCTTGTAATATTTTCTTGGGATTCACACAGGACTTGAAACAACCCAGATGGATTCTCACAAGGGCAGAAAAGCAGAGATGTAAATCTTCATTCATGATTCTTCTTTTAAATTAATGACTGAGGTGTCAAAATGGAGTAATCTTGAAGACAAAGTAAAACATAAGCATGTTTAATTAAATTCTCAAATACAAATCTAACAAATGATCAGTTCTCATAGCTGGAAGTAACAATGGGAAGAGTTGAAAACCATTGAAAGTACGGCACAGATTTGGTAACACTTCTCACAAGATTTGCATCACAAAAATGACACAAATTGAGCGCAAAGTGCTGAGGTGATATTTACAAAGCAAATCACAATTTGCGTTGGAAGGTTGCCTAAAGTAATACAAGGCAGCTCTATATGCTACTTTACACTACCGTGGGTTCCCATGTACCTACCCAAGGGTTTTGATTCAAATGCCTATTTACTAACATTTAAAGATAAGAATTGATGCCAGCACAACAGTGGAGCAACTTTCTCCACATTTGTCCAACTGTGCATGTGTTCTGCACTGTACAACACACATACAAAGTAGGAAAAGTATTAAAGGATATTTTCTGTTGTGGTAGGGTCACCTTCCTATACATAACCTATGCTAGACATAACATGCACACCCTTGCACTACATGCCAGTGTGTGTGGGGGCATGGCACCCTAGAGTGTGCCAGCCAAGGCAGAGAAGTGCTTTTCTGCTATTTCCACTTCTCCCAATGCAGTGCAGCAACTTTGGTATCTGTTTGAAGATAGTAACTCTACCCCGAGATTCACATGGAGTGGAGATAAGAACATCCCTCTGAAGAAAAGCACCACAGGCTGCCTCAAGTGCAAACATAGGTTTTAAATGTACTTGTGTTTTTTTCATCCCTATACACACTACAAGATTATCCTTGCATTGTATTGATGGATCCAAGAAGCATTACTAATTATTTCAAGCAGAGACTGAAATAAAACACTATGTAAGATTTCCTTAAACTGCATACAATTTCACCTCAATAAAGTCTTCCTATAGGCACTATGGGGGTCATTCTGACCCCGGCGGTCATGGACCGCCGGGGCCAGGGTTGGCGGGAGCACCGCCAACAGGCTGGCGGTGCCCCGCAGGGCATTCTGACCGCGGCGGTTTGGCCGCGATCAGAAGTGGAAAACCGGCGGTCTCCCGCCGGTTTTCCGCTGCCCAAGTGAATCCTCCATGGCGGCGCAGCTTGCTGCGCCGCCATGGAGGATTCTGACACCCCATACCGCCATCCTGTTCCTGGCGGTTCGGCCGCCAGGAACAGGATGGCGGTATAAGGTGTTGTGGGGCCCCTGGGGGCCCCTGCAGTGCCCATGCCAATGGCATGGGCACTGCAGGGGCCCCCGTAAGAGGGCCCCACTTTGTATTTCAGTGTCTGCTTTGCAGACACTGAAATACGCGACGGGTGCCACTGCACCCGTCGCACCTTCCCACTCCGCCGGCTCCATTCGGAGCCGGCGTCCTCGTGGGAAGGATGTTTTCCACTGGGCTGGCGGGCGGCCTTTTGGCGGTCGCCCGCCAGCCCAGTGGAAAACCCAGAATCACCGCAGCGGTCTTACGACCGCGGTGCGGTGTTCTGGTGGGGGTACTTTGGCGGGCGGCCTCCGCCGCCCGCCAAAGTAAGAATCACCCCCTATGTGACTTATTACCTATTATTATTATCATGATTATTGTTCTTATTATTGATATTATTATTATTATTATTATTTTCTGGAACTACTTCTGTGTGTTTCCCAAAAAAACGTTGTATGGCTCCATTCATTGCTCTATGTCAAAATGTACCTTTATTATCATTAATATTTGAAAACACTATTGCACTATGAGCTGAGTTCCTATGCAGAAACAAAGGTACATTTTATATTTGATACAGTTTCTGGCTCAGTGGCTTGATGACCCTTAAACATTAAATTCAGCATTCACCTAAAAGATGTTCAAAGGTGGATAGGGGAGCAGACAGGTGTTGGGAGTAAGGGTGCATTTTCAGTTGCTAGGGGTTCCAGTGAGTGGAGGGAAACCAAGCACTTCTGTTATCATTCCTTTGGACCCTGAGTTATGTAGTATTATGTCATGCTGTGTGTTGAAATACGTGGTACTAGAGCACGTGGTCACCCCAGGATATAACATTGTGCTGAAGTGTATGTCTCCCCCAGGATAGTAATTAGGTCCATGTGATGATTGATGTACAATGAATGGGACCATTGGTGCCTGTGTCGTCCATCTATCTCAATCTCTGCTATCTCAACTGGTGTGTAATGAAGGCATCACTCGGTGCAGGCTCATCAGTCTGTAGCCTCTCCCCCACCCTCTCTCCAACTCAGTGGCCTGGAGACACCCTGTGCCATATTGACTTCTCTATGTCACTTTATCAGTTATCACTCTTTTATGTAATCTCTTATGGCTTGCGTGATCTCTCTCACAACTCTATGCCATCCAGTGGTGCTGTGAACTCCCACTTCAGATTCTGAACCAAGGCTTACACTGGCCTTTCTGGTCCAAACAGGCAGAATATTGCACAGGGTGTGAGTCAAAATAACTCCTTGTGGGCACCTTCAACTTTGATTGAAAACTTTCAAGGGTGCAAAGGTATGTGTTAACTGAGATGTGTGGTCAGAGGATTAACACATTGTCAGGGAGTGAGAAAGACAAATGGTAGAAATGAGAAAGAATAAAGGGAGATGCAAATGGAGGCAGGAACTGTGAGAGAAAGGAAGGAAAGGAAAGAGACGGATGAAAAAGATATGTGGGAAGGAGACTGGAACAAAACTAAAACGGAAAGGTAAAAAGAAATTAGAAGCAGAGAAGGCAGTTGAGAAGTTGGAAAGGAAGGATGTCATTTAGCAACAATAAATTGGATGTGGGCTGGGACAGTGGTAAGAAAGAGATGGGAGGGGACCTTCAAAAAAGGTAAACCAGCCTCCCGTCCCATTACAGAGGTTTCTGCAGCTCTTTACACATGATCCCCTGCTTTGTATTCCAGTTTCTTGGCATGCATGTGCTTGACACTATCTTCATAAGAGGGATGCAAAAGGGCTTTGGCATTTAGTGTGGTCTTGCTTCTACCATGTTTGTGGAAAGAGGGAAAGAGATGGAGGGAAAAAGACAGTTCAAAAGCCCAGATGCCAACCCATGTTTCCACATTCAGTGCTGAGAAAACACGATGCCCTAGGGTATGAGTGGACTGCCATCGTTGGCTCTGAGCACTGGACCACTTCCTCCGAGTCCCACTTGGGGAACCCAGGCTGAGTAGGAAATGGAGTGAGGAGTGAGGGGACATTTGACATTATAGGAGAGACTGAGGACCTGATTTCGATTTTGGCGGTGGAGTTACTCAATCATAAACATGATGGATATCCTGTACACCATATTACGATCTCTATAGGCTATTATGGCATCATAGTACGGCAGACTGGATATCTATCACATTTGTGATGGAGTAACTCCTTCTACTAAACTCTAAACCATGCCCTGAGTTTGAATTCCACCAGTACAGAGTAGGTTGTGCTTGACAGAGATAACACAGTCAACGGACATAAAGCTATCCTTGTCAGCCTAATACACTTTGAGGTTAGTCCAGGGTCCAAGCAAAGATCATCACATGCACCTCTCTGGAGGGGCCTCACATGTCCTCCGCATGTGGTCCTTTCACCTTCCATAGAAGAAAATACCCTGCCACTTGCCACTTTTGTGGCCTAGCTGGGTGGAACCCTTAACTTTTCCCCTGGTGTTTCATCAGTCCAGATCAGGACATATGTAACCATTCCATAAACAGAAAAGCTCAATGGCACACACTACTAAGTCCTGATGGTTGCATAGTCATATGATTATGCTGACATCATGAATAAACTCCATCAACGAGGGTGGGGTGGAGGGTGCTTCCTGAACTGGCACAGGTTCTCATTGGACCAAGCACCCATTTTGCTCTGGGGATTGACTGACAATGCATCGAAAGAAGGAATTGCCCTGCTGCACACATGCTTCACCATGGTCCAGTGCCTACCATGGTCCAGTGGCCTGAAAGGAGGCTTCTAAGAATAGGATGCTTCTCTGGATTGCAGTGGGTTGTCAGCTTATGTCCTATCATCTGACAGTATGCACTTATAGGAGATATAAAAAGTAAACTTCAAGGAAGCCTATCCTGTCACTGACAGAGTATATAAAAGTATCTAAAACAATAATTCTGTACTTAAAATATTGAAATCCTTCATACTAAAATACATGTCATCAAACAATAACAATTACGACTGAATATTGATATATATAGAGTACAAACCTCACGAAAGAGCAAGGGATTGCTACACATTAAAACTTTTCACATGTTTGAATTGAGAACATTTCATTACAGACATTTACAATTGCATTATATTTCATATCTGCTAATTTTTTAGGCACAGGGAGATAAAGTAATTTGCCCAGAATCATGAGACATTCTGTCATGTGCAGGAGCTTGGATGTGAATTCAGCTCCCCAAGTAATAACGTCAGTAGCTTAGCCACTTGACACACATTCTACCCCCTCTCTTAGAACTCATACCTTATTGCATCATGGTACAGAACCCTCCCCCAAACTGGCCTTCTAAGACCTAATGCTTGACCCTATGTTTCCCTTTAGAATTTCTGCAAAGTGTATTTAAACTCTTACAAATGTGATGTAGACACTTAACATGCATCTTGGGCTTCCATAGACTAATTCATCCTTGAAAGACATCTATGGTTGGTCACAGGCTTTAAACCCATGATGTTCACTCACATATTATGCTTCTGAGTTAAATGAAATGAGAACACTTGGCTTGGCTAACAATTTATCCATCTCTATTACCAAGAGTTTCTTTGGAAGTAACATGCACTCTGAAAATACACCTGTGTCTTTATCACAGATTAGGTGCACTGCCACCATGCAAATTGGGTCCGTACACCCTTTGATGCCACCACTCTGCATTTCACTGTGTAGTCATCAATACAGCCTGCTTTTCAAAGAGAGGCAAAGATCCCCTGCTGCTGGGTTGTTGGAAAATACCATTTTGTTGGCTGCAGGACTCTGCTTTACTCAAATGTACTCCTGTTAACCAGTGGTACAGTGCTTGTGCTCTTTTTCATAAGCAATATGACACTGGCATTCAACTAATTGACTAATGTAATTTATTTATCAGTCAATGGTATATGGTACTAAATGTACCTAGGGTCTGTAAATCAAATACCACAACTGGGTGGCAGCGTCCAAAGTTATTTTTCAATGTGACAAGACTGACACTGACTCTCTCATAGAAAAACACTAGAATACATTGTAACAAATTATGATGCTTAACTTCAGTTTGGGAGCAGTTACAAACACGATTCAAGGATTCATGAAAATCAAATTTTATCACTAAGTTGGATTTTAAACTACTAAATTAGAAAGTTCACAAAAATCAATGGGATAAGACAGAAGCATTACAAAGCTTTCACTCAGCTCGCTCCCAATACTAAATGTCATAAACATCAACAAGAGTGAAACCTTTCCATGTATTATCCAGGGTTGCTTATATAGGATCCTCCAAAAAGTTTCTTTAGACCCTCTCCAGCTAGTTTCTAGCAGTTATTGCCTCTGGTGTACTAACAGGGGCAGCTCCTCCACTAGGGCAGAGAAGCGTCACCGCCGCCAGCAGTAGGAGCTGCAAAACGTTTATGGTAAAAACATAATAATCTCTGTTTATGATGTTTTTACAATAAAAATGGGTGGGCCACAGGCGTGACGGGGACAGCCAAACATACATGCGCAGTACGGTCTCTCCAACCCGGCACTGCGTTGCCGAGTTGGAGAGACCAGGCAGAGGCTCCCAGTCTGCCTGGGAGCCCCCTGGCTAGGCACTCCCTGCCAATCCCGATGCTGCTTTGAGCATTATGGAGCTTGTGCCTGCAATGACATAGGAGAGCAGAGTGGATGGAGCTGCGCGGCGCAGGAAGAAGGCAAGTTTTATTTTTATTTTTTTGTAATGTTTTTTTTGGTTCCCCCAACACCATCCCAACTACGTGCCGTGCAGCCCCGCCCCTTTTCCTTCCCATGAGCTGCACCTATTGTAATAGCTGATAGCATCATTGTTGGGTCATTTTTTATCTCCATGAGAAATCACTGGTTATGGAGCATGATATGATGTACGAAAAAGTGCAGTCGAAGTGCATTAAAATTACCTCTACACCCAGGTAAATTCCTAATTCACTATGACTAGGATAGGGTAGCAAGAAAAACAGTGTGATGATGGAACACATTGCGTGTCCTTCACATCAAATGGTTGACATGTTTCAGGCTATTTGTACCTGGATAGGTTGTCTGCTTTCTTCAGGACTCCTCTATTACAGATCCTAATTAAACAGTGGAGTGCATTACCTACTGGAACCTTCTACATGTGGGTACACTGACTTCAGGGACCTGGGGACTTGGCTGTCTGTCCTCTAGTTGGGGAAATATTGGCTCCCTTAGGACTGTGGGTGGAGGCAAGTAAACCTCAGGAGTGGCTTCGAGAGCCAGCCATTGACACCCCGTTTGCAGCATCCTCTCCTTCCCGAAAGTTCCCCTGGAGTGTTTTGTTATGTTTATTGCTTTCACAAAGTGGACAAAGAGCCTTGAACGTGGAGAAGGGTATTCCTCTTCTGAGCAGGATGGCCTAGTGGCTATAGGAAATCCCTGCCGAAGCTTCACTGACAGATACAGCTTACATGTGGGCCTGCCACTCCTTACTCCCTCTTCTTAGACGGCCACAAAACCCAGTTGAGGTTGAGGAACTTACCAGAACTAGTTTACGAGGTAGACAAAGGATTGCCATCCATCCACAGGCTGGAACTGGGCATGCAAGTGCACCCCACAGGTCTCCGGTCAGCACCTAGTCTAACACTTCTAGACCTGTGAAAAATCAGAAGGAATGGCCTGCTGTCTGAAGAACCAGAAAGAAGGCTGAATCTGCTTACTTCGAAGCCAGGGGCCCTGGAGTGACTCCAAGGGCCAATCAGCTGACATTATGTTGGAGCTGCAGGGGCAAATCAAGCTTCAATGGGTTCTAACTGTGCAATTGCCCAGATGACCAGCTTGAAGTGGACCTACCCCGGACCCTGCTGCTGGACTTTTCTGGAGCGTACCTTAACCCCCAAATGGTGCCCATCAGGTCCTGGACTATTGACATGTGCTAAAGTGTACTCCTCATGGCCACACTGCAGTAGCTGGGACCTAAATACTTCTTGCCAACTTTTCACCCACAGAAGCCTTAACCATCGGACAACTAGTCTGATTCAACTTGATGGTTTGCCCTGGTGAAGGAGACCTGCCTTCCAGAAAAATGTCTAAGTTTGAATGTAAAGGGCTTTATCGGGACTACCTCTATGCAGCAACCCTTCATTGTCGAGGCATTCCTCTGCACAGACTTTGGATTTTCTCTGCTCAGAGTTTTCCTGCCTTTGACGATGACCTCATCAGACCCATTGCTTTGCTTTGTTTCTGGTGTTGTGTTGTCACTTTATTACTGATTGAGTACTATAAATACATTGCCTCTAAGCTAGGCCTAAATGCTTGTGTTCCAAGCAACCAGAGGGTTAAGCACAGGTATATTTAGTGACTTTTGTGATTCACTGTGACAAGGACTGTGATTATAATTTGAGGGAGGGCAGTACCCCCTCAACTATTTTTCCAATTTCTTAAGTGGGTGTAGTGAGTGACTGCAAACATCTAAAGGGGAATGAATGGATAGGGACCACAAGACACTTTATCCCTTTTTCACAAAGTCAGAGGTATGATTGGAGGTTCCATATGACCGGTATATTTTAAGCATGAATACATTAAATGTTGTTCTGCACAGTTAAGTCAATGATGTCCATCGGTGCTCTGTAAAATTACAAATATTTAAAAGAATAAGGAAAAATGCATTGCACAAAGAAAGCAAACAACTAACAAGTATTACTACTGAGAGTACAAAAATAGGCAGCATGCCTTAGGCTCTGCCCTTTTCTACGTGTACTGCGAGATGTTGTTGGTTTTAATTATCAGCTACAATTCAGTAGTGTGATCCATTAGTTTTATTTTTTTATTTTATTTTTTATATGTTAAACTTCTTAATAGTATGTGTGTCAACAATGTCTGAATTTCTTAATCCTTTTTCAATCATTTCTGTCTAATTTTTCACATATGTTTATATTTTTCACAATGTGATTTGTATGATTGTCAGCAATATATAGTTATTTTTTATTTAATATTATTTTTAAAATGTTTTTACAATATGATTTGTATAGGAACATGCAAAGTCCAAGTTTTTCCTTTCATTTATTTTTCCTTTTTGAAAGCGTGGGTGTTTTGTATTAGTAGCGTTGTTTATTGCCTCTATCAATTTCTAGGTGATTCACCTGCAGTACCTGTATATGTGGTCAAGTGTGGTCATGTGGTCAAGTGTAGCATGTGACTCGATCCATGAGATGACTGGAATAGGTTTGGGCCTGTTCAAGCTTTTCAACTACTGGAGTAGATGTGAGTGTAACCTTACAGATTTGAAACTGCTGCAGCCTTTTTTTAGGTGTGGTATTGAATTTACATGTCCCTTCATGGGTTCCTCCTTAATTTATACATTCCTCTTTCGATTTTGTAGTAGATAGTCCATATTTTCCAGCCACTCCCTCATGCCAGACTCACTTTCATACCTAAAATTTGACCTCTATTTATTTGCTTCTCTTGTGGTGAGAACTCCACAAATTAGGCATGAGGGCAGCAGTAAGTGAAGCTCCATGCCCATAACTATGTGAATTGCATTTATGTGTACATGAAGTATTAATACAGGTGTAATGCTTCCTGTAATCCTAAAAGTCTTTAAGACTGAAGCTCTCTCTTCTTCCCTTATTTGACAAGTAATTTAATTTCTTCAAGCTGTGGAGGATGTTTTGGGTCAGCCTCTTTTATTGGTAGTGTGCCAGAAATCAGTGGTATGACACAGCATGACCACTCCACCCCAGCAGAATGTGGTGAGTAGCTTTGAGTCTGACACTGTTTGGGTGACTGCAACTGGCTAGATTCCACCTGGGCTTCAAATGCCATTCACATTTTGGATCATCCTAAAGGACAGTCATTTGGTGACTTCACAGTCAGTCATCATGAGTGATGCAATCATTCATCTTTATGTTTGATGCTGTACAGACATGAGTAGTTAGAGGCAAAATAGTTTGCCTCTTTGTGTTGGTGCCAGAGATGCAGTACAAGAAGGACCAATGAAGTGATGATCATTGATATCTCCTATTGAAATGCTAAATTGGTTTCACCCCCTTTCACTCAAGAAACTCACAAGTTCTGACACATGAAACTAGCAAGTCCATTGTGTCGCCTTAATGCCACCATAGCATCATCTTTATGACCCTAAGGTGGCATTACGGTGGCCATTAATCTGCTCCATATTTACAAAGTGTTCCAATGCATGCATTGTGCCACCATGTAACCCCTTGCGCTGCATTATGCCTGCTCCAGACATAATGTATGCAAGGGGGCGTTCCGAGGCAGGGAGATCCAAAACATTTGGCGCAGTGAAATTGACAAGATTTCACTGTGACATTTTTTCCATCATTTTGAACACCTGTTCAAAGTAGGCATTAAATTGACACACCCATAACGATCTATGGGCCTCCCTATGCTTCGCTGCCTAGCGTCAAAATGTTTGACGCCAGTGCAGCAAAGCGCTACAACAGCATGAATTCGGTGCAACCATAGTGTCAATAAGGGGGAAAGGGAGGTGCAAGAAAATTTGCACATTGGGAATGATGCGCCACTTTCTCGTAAATCTGCCTCTAGGTGCCCTTATTAACAGAAGCAGTAAAGGATTCTGCAGTTCAAGCTTTCCTCAGAACCACAGCACAGCTATCTGTAGTGCAAGCTTCGCTGAGCGGGTACATTACATACATCTGCAGTCAAAGCTTTCCTTAAACAGGTATAGTAAAAGGTGTCACTGGTGAAGCGGTGTGAACTTTCATCACACACAGAGCAGTGGAATTACAAGCATTTCCAGCATGTAACATACAACAGGTGCCATTAATCTGCTCCTCACACTCAGTGGGTGCAGTAGATGAATTCTCAGTGTCACATTCCCTCTCATGCCCTGAGAAAAACATGTGCAGTGCAAACTTCATTTACACAGAGTGCATACAGCACAATCATGTGCAGTGCAAGCTTCCCTCAGACACAGAAAATGCATAGCAAGGGTCCAGTACACACTTCCATTACACATAACTAATTCAGAAATGGTACAATTTGGGCATGATTCACTCACAGAGCAGGTCCACGTCTGTACATGCATGTGTAGTTCAAGGTTTTCTCATACAGAACAGGCAAGGTCAGCAGTTAATTTCCACTACACAAAGAACAGGCACACCATAGGTATCCACAGTACAGACAGAGACAGATTGGGTTGAGTACGGGCACATGCTGTGCTAGCTTCCCTCCTACACACAAGTACAGTGCAAGCTTTAGCAGTGTAACTTCGCTCACTATTGTAGTTGGCATAATACAGGGTGTTCCTCTTGGACAGGATGTAAAGTACATGCTTCAGTATACAAGGAAGGAGTGACGTATGGGTAGAGGTGTATGGTTCCATTACACATACTGGGTACAGGACTGACAACAGACATGCTTCACTCCTACAGAGCAGAAATAATGTAAGCATCTGTTGTGAAAGCTTACCTCACCAAAGTGAAGATGCAGTAGAGGTATTTACAGTGCAAGATTCCATAACAAACGAAAGGTAGAAGAGTTTATCACGCATGTAAAGTGTGTACAACAAATCACACTTCCCTGGCATGGAATAGGTATACGCTGTGTATACTTGCACTGAAGAAAAATATCTGCAGCTCAATCTACCCTCACACACTGACATGTACAGTAGGGTGTCTTTCAAGTTGCAAGACTGCATATATTACTGGGAGCATCACTGCAAATTGTGTTCACACAAAGAACTGGCACAGTCCAAGTATTTTCAGTTAAAGGTTGCTTCTGCTCTCAAAGAAGGTGATACAGCCAACTCAGCAGTACAGAAGTCTGGGTACAAAACAAGTATCAGAATATAACACTTCCATCACCCAAAGCACGTAATTAGGGAATCGCAATTCCAAATATACTTACATTTGGCCCATAATGTAGACATCATTAACAGAAGTGCACTATTCCATTACACATACCAGGTTCATCTTTGGTAACTCAAGATTCAAATTGTTTTTTTGTTTTTTTTAATAATGTTGTCTTTGATTATAAAAGTTACATCAACAAGTGAGACAACAAATGGCACTGATTTGTAATACTAATCAAAATACAATTGACATGTATACGTTGTGCCTCAGAGTAAGGAAATAAAGTTTGTAAAAATGAAGGGTGTACCAGTTGACCAAAACACAATTTATAATGTTGCATAAGTTACAACTTTGGTGTAACTCTACATGGTGTGTTTTCCCTTCCATGGGTGGCACAGGTGAACTCAGTTTAATGCAACAGTGATAAATGTGAAAGATAGATTATTGTAACCTCGCAAAGCACTATTTAATGTGTAATTGACACAGTGTATTATAAAACACTACTACACAGCGTATTATAAAAACAGCAAGAAAGCACACTATAATTAAAAGGGTAAAATGAACATAGCCAGCATTGTAAATATGTCATTAAAAATGTCATCTAGTATATTATAAAACACTACTACCCAGCGTATTATAAAAACAGCAAGAAGGCACACTACAATTAACGAGGGTAAAATGAACATAGCCAGCATTGTTAATATGTCATTAAAAATGTAATCTAGAACCTAACACACTAACGTCTACTTCTATGCACTATACTAAGAGACCAAGGAAGGCAGAGTAACTTGCAGTGAGTTTCTTGGAGAGAAGAGACGTACTGCTTACCTTGTTGACAGCAAAAGCTATCTTTTTCAGCAGAGGTGCAAAGGCAGTGTTCCCTGTGAAGGGCAAACACAGGCTGCAGTAGAAGTCAGATGGTCAGGTCTCTGGCTAGGAGCCCATCGTTGGGGGTAGCAGAGGATTACACATCACTGGTATCAGTGAGTAAAGCATATCACACTGGAAATAGCATGTTATTTGCCACTAAACCCTATGAGTTGTGTCCATCCCACTAACATTGTCTTGTCATGGGTCCATTTTAGTTCCCTGCTTGGGCACAGTTGATAGCATAACTTTCAGCTTGCAGGCCTGTTGCCCTTTTTACCTAGTCCCCTTTCACCTACTTATTAGGTCAGTTTTATTTTATTTCATTATTTATTTTCTTTTAGCACTGGTTGCTGGTTTTACATTATAGAGAAATGTTTGTATTCACCTAATCAGTGTCATTATCAGTGTTGAACATGGGTAATGTCCTCATGCCCCTTTGCTTTATGTTGACAAGAACAGAATGCAAACATGTCAGGTATTTGTTATGTAACTGCCGACATACGTTTGCACACACAATCTAATGTTTAGGTACAGACTTGTGTCAGGAATTCTGTACGAACAATAACATGTGCCTTATAAATACACCTCACAAGACCAAGGTTGTTAGAGGGAGTGCCACCAGGATACACCGTTTAGACTCTATATTGCTTTGCAGTGAAATTTCAGCCTTGTCTCTACAATTCCTGATCTGGAGACTTAGAGGTCAACCTCGTCCCAAGGTAACAGGGTTGGGGGGTGCTTCTCATGGACACTGTACTGGCAGAATAGGCTTACATGCCCAGCTCTTGCTCTAGGGTAGGATTTAGGCCTTTCAATTAGGAATTGCATATTCCATGGTTATTGCAATATTTTGGGGGTTTTCATATTTAACACTATTATCCTCACCATTCTGCTTCTGTTATTTCTCATTGTCGTAATCATTGCAGCACATGCATTTTATCGCAGATTGCAATCCTTTCAATACATGTATTGAAAAGTACCCTCCATCTTCTTCTTTGCCTGCGTGTGTGTAAGAGACATATTTCTAATGAGAGAAAAGGGGTAAGATTTGTTACACTGCAACTTTCCTGAGAGGTCTCCAAAGTCCATGCGGCTAGGCTGCCAGAACTCACCTTTACTACTTAGGGTTTGGGAGAGGTGCTGCTAGAGAGCTGGAAGGTTTGGGTCAACAGCTTCTAACTGGTGTATGAGTGACTCAGTCACCTGTGAGCAGAAGGGTTACCGCCCCTAATCCAGCAGTCACACTGAGAGGGTAAGAGTCATTCACAACATTACACCACCAGCGATGGTGTTTAGGCACTACTTTATGAATCACCCTGAGTATCTCTGTCTCACACACAGCAGGTACCTTAAGTACCATTTTATGGAGATGTCCGTGGTCTTAGTGACAATCCTCCTCAGTTGAATAGGGAATACCTATCCGACCTGTAGGTTGTTCAAGCTTGAACTTTTAAAAAGATTACTCTCCACTTGGTGTTCTGTTCTCTGCTACCTATTAATTAATATCGCTAATGCCATACATATTCTTAAGAAATGCAGACAAGCACTAAAGAAGAATCTTCAAGCCCATGGCTTAACAGATGAGGGCAGGGAAGTAACCGTTGTGGAAGCCAACAGAGCTTACCAAACAGTAATATTTTATTCTTGGGTCACTTTTCCTGAAACAAATGCAAACACACATGCTTTACATGCATTCAGAGTAGCAAACATACCTCAGCAGTACCAAGCTTAGCAATACCTAGAAATATCAATTTCTTATCAAGATCACTAAAACTGTTTTAAAGGCACCCTACCACATGTACTACAACCCATGGAATTAGGTCCTTTCAGTTATGATGGACCAATGTGGACTATGTTTGCCACATACACACCATATCCTGGCGTACAGGCTATGCAAGTAGCCGAGATACGCACACTTTGCAATGAGCTAGTAGCAAGTTACAGACAATAAATACAGTTTGTTATGCAGACTTTGAATACCGCCCCAGCGAGGGCTGCACCAGCTGCCCACCAATTGGCTGTTGCAGGAGTTAACAGTCCACTCAATAATGGGCAAAGCACCCACAGAGCGGGTAAGATTCCTTCCTGGATAGCACAAAAAACAAATCAGCTGGAAGCAGTGTTTCCCCATATGGGACCCCATGATAAACATAGAATTCTCACAATGTGCTTGCCTTTCGGAATGGGTCCCTCAGTAGAGGGTTGCGCCACTTGGGGTACTGTACTGTCTTTGCTGCAATATAGACTACCACATATTGTGCTCTGACACTTGCTAATCTACCAGATTCAAAATGAACATGGGGCTGCCCGAGCCCTAGACTTGGGGATGAAACCGATGCGCAACATTGACACAGTCCCCTCAATTATTCTCAGTAACATTAAAGGGGAAGCAGCTACATTGGCAATTCACTAGCAGCTCTGGGAGGTTCCTCAACAGGAACAGGAGTGCAAGCTGTCAAAGATTATTTCTGAAACCTATACAAGTATAGGATGGGATAATCTAGGGGCCAAGCCAACAAAGCCACAAATTCAAAGTACCACCCCTAAGGAAGGTACTAAACAAACAAAGGAGGGTTCCAAAAAGGGTTGAGATGAACAAAAACTAAATAAGGACAAAAGAATTCAGAGAGCAGATTCTCCACATCCGGAGACCTCTGAAAGGAGATACAATCTCCATAATAAAGAAACTTTAAAAACACCTGATAAATACCAATATACTGATGTACATCCCTCTTGTTACTTTCAGGACACACCAGATAAATGGAGTGAGAGAGTGGGACGGTCAGAGCAATGCACTGACTATGCGAAACAGAAGAAAGTCTCACAGCGATCCTCAGACAAGAAGGAGGACAAATCTCCTCAACAAAAGCCACAATTTAAAAAGAGAAAGGTGGCAGCAGTTTCAATGAAACATGCCAGCAACCTCCAGAACATTGCTGAATAACAAGGCGTGGGAAGTGACTATGCTGGACATTACAGTAGAGGTCATGACATGTCGCCAGAATCTGAAAGATCATCTGGCAGCAACTAACTAGTAGCCAAGGCAGCAGATAGGCGCATCTCCCCACCTGACAGGGTTTATGAAGTAAATATCCAAATAGAGGGAGATATAGATCACACTAAAGAATTATTATTCTGGTAAGAATTTAATTGTGATATCCTACTGGCAGAATAAGATTGGTCACCTGACATTGTCCTAAGCTCCCGCATGGGGAAGATGTCATTTTGTCTTCTTTCTCAGGTAAAAGAAGCCTTCTTACTGGGCTTTAGCGCAGACAGCTGCACTATACCGTGTTATACCGAATAAAGATTCCCCCACAATGTGATACCTATTAGGTACACACCCCTGCCTGAGCCCCAATATCCTTTTAAACACAAGGCTAAAGGTCCAGTGAGAAAAACTTTCACGTAACTTCAAGTACGAGTACCAGGAAGTAACTGAGGCCCACATTTATACTTTTTTAGCGCCGCATTTGCGTCATTTTCGACGCAAAAGCGTAGCAAACGTACAAAATACAATTATATTTTGCAAGTTTGCACCAATTTTGAGTCAAAAAGCGGCGCAAATGTGGCGCTAAAAAAAGTATAAATATGGGACTTGGTCTTGCGTCTCTGTCATGAATAACCCGTTATTTCTTTTTGCAGAACCAGTCCATTCATATAGAATAGTCTTAGATTGCAGACACTTAAACAACAACACATGCACATGTGCAATACAAAATGCACACAGCACACCACTTCTCAACAACATAGTGCGCAAGAAGGACAAAACAACCTTCGATATTTCCAATGGTTTTTTTCTGCTAGAACGTAGCGCCTGAAAGTTGGGACCTAAGTGCATTCTCGTTTGGCTCCCAAAAATGCTTTTGCTGTTTACCAAAGGGCGAGTTTGTTTTCTGCTCGCATAACATCAATATTACATGATATTGATCCCAAGGAGTTGTCCCATGTGGATGACGTTTATCTCACAGATGATGACCTTGACATTCATTTTGCCAGGGTCAATAAGATCGTTTTAGTATTCTTAGCCCTTGGCTACAAATTTAATTTCAAGACAAGAAAAATAGCCTTTCTTAGTTGTCTGCTTTAGGGATATAAGCTATCAGATGAAGACAAGAGCCCGGCCCGCACTCTCTGCAAAAATGTGCTCGGCTGCAACCACCCAATACAACTAAAAAACTGCAGGCATTGCTTGATTTCTTTAACTTTGGCAGAACATACATTCCCGATTATGTTAAGGCATAAAACCACTCTATGACTTAATTCACCCAGATTTTTCAAATAAACATTGGACAGTTGAACATACACACAGCCTTAGAGGATTGCAGCAAGACATGCTAACGCAAAACACCTACATACCTGTGTTAATGCGTCCCTTTATGATAATTTATTACACATTAGGACTCGTTTTAGGCCAATGAATCTTTTGACCCAGTTGAGAGACACCTTAGGACGAGATAGCTAATCAATATGTCAATCAATACATCAATAATGTCATCAATATTTATTACCACAATACATTTCACTTTAGTCAAAGACATTAATCAACTCAAGACACCACCATGACCTTGCAGTCATGAATAACCACGACAGTTTAGTAGAATTTATGAGTTTTATTCCCTATTAATTACAATTCTTAAAGCAGATGTGTTAATCTCAAAACAAAGAAACAAAACAGCATGGTCACAATATGGCAACTCTGATAAGATTTCATTAAGGCAAGAATCACAAACATCAGAACATAACACAGCGTGATCATAGATCAACTTTAGCAGAGTGTCATTAACGCATCAGTTGAACAAAGCATGGATTCAGTCGTTTGTCTATTTGTGTCAGTTTAGTGAACACCTGTCCTAACCGCTGATTAGCATTGGCATGTTGGGCTTCATGCAAAACAATTTAGAACACTAATTTGGAAAACATCTAGCTATGGTCTCTGTCAAAGTAAGCAGTTGGTACCTAGAAAGGAAAATCAAACAGACAAATCACAATTTCATTGTCATAGTTACCCTCCAAGGTTTGAGTCAGCACTCAGGATCAGTCTTCGTCTTCAGGACATCAGTCGATTCGCCATCAGTCAAAGTTAAGCTCTCGGGAGAAAAGGGGCACTTCCCTCATAAGGAGGTAAAGTGTAAAAAATGGGCAATCTAAGGAAGAGGTTGGTTTAACCAAACCAAAATAAGTCACCAAACACAGTGACAAAGTTTCTGGATAAAATCAATAGCATTTCCCTAACCAATTTTAATGGCTCCCCGTGTCATGGGTTTTTATCCCTTTTTCGTTGTACATTCCCCTAAAACTTAATTGGTAAAATGTTATACCCCACTATCTTTAGCCAATTAGAAAACAGGTTATGTCATTAATCTTTCACCCCACATTAACTCACAAGCATTTTATTGGTCCATATGATTGACGTCTTGAGAGGTAGCACGTTCGGTATGATTTCATCCTTCTGTAATTCTTTGCACATCTTTTGGTCAGTAGCTCCCATTGTCTGTACAGGTTTGAACGACCTTGTACATTATACTAATCTACACTGTTGCATTTTAGTTATTACATTTCTACAAGCAATATGAATTTCATGAGAACGGATCTACTATAGTTCAGCTTCAAGTTTGAAGAAAATAAGAGGTCATGTCCATTTGCGAGTCAGCAAATTGCACGTTTAGAAAAACACATTTAATATGAGATCCAGGCAGCTAAGCTTCGGCTCATGCTAACTTAAGGCCTACAAGATCTATTAGCAAAACTTTAATAACATAATCATTAGTAATTAGTATAAAACCACTCTTTAACAGAGCATTAGTCATTTCTATTAGTCTACATATACATTGACGGCCACTCCCCTTGGTCACATTTCAAGTGCACGTTTAAGCAAAATACATTACTTCAGTTTCTATGCGGCATTATCACACATTAGTTCATAAACATATCATGTTAGTATAGATGATATTAACTACACTCTCTCAGTCCTTCCTCTGATGACGTTCGTCATCCCTTTCAACTTTTCACTTTTAATTTTTCACCTTGCGCATAATGCGCATTTCAACATCTTGTCCTTTGTGTGAACTTTCCCAAATTTCATTAAAATTTTCTCCCTTTCATTTTCTTCGTTTGTTTTATTCCTTTTTGTTCAATTTCTTCTAATTCTTTCATTAATTTTGCAAGCTCCCCACAAAAACAAATCAAGACAATTAATAGACCCCCTAATATTTTTGCAAGCACCCGTTCCAAATATTATAAACCAGCTCTCTACTCTGGCAATTCCCTTTCCAACTTTCTCCCAGGCTCCATGTTCCTTCAAATCTTTCAAATCTGTACTATCTCTAGTTAGGTTAGTAAGTATACCTCTAATCTTTTTGCTATTATCTTGAATAAATGAGCAGCAATGGCGCTTGTTAAGCATATTACAGACCCCGCCGCTCTTTGCTAAAAGAATGTCTAAAGCAAGCCGATTTTCAAGAGTCATAGCTCTTTCCGCAGCAAGTTCAGTGTCCATCAGGAGTATAGCCCCTGTGAAGTTTGTCAGCATGTTATCCACAATAGTAGACAACTTTTGAATCTTTATAGAGTTTAAGATAACCCCTACTGAAGGAATTATGGCTCCAAATATGTCACCAACGACAGCAGCCGCTGTCTCTCTCCTTTGTCTTGTATGTTATAATTCAGACATTTTAGGTATTTGCTTTAAGTCATCAATCTGGTATATCTTTGGGAAAACTATCCCCAAATAACATGCCCTATACCATCCCTGCGGGAGACGGTAATAAGCATTAAGTCCACATTTATATTAGATCCCAGGGATCGCTGGATCCTGTCCATTTAACATGAATGTCCATTTACTCTGAAACAAAACACATGTCTGCATTCACTCGTTCCCACAAATAAAGTGTCATGCTCAGATTTTGGCCAATATATACAAAGTCTACCTACATGCAATGCATCTATAGCTAATTTGCCTTGCGTCTTTATTGTGGTGTATGCATAATCATTTGCATACATGCGTTTCTCTAATCCCTTTTATAATCTTTCTTTCAGTGCTTTGCGTCTATCATCAGTGTGATCTAAAAAGCTTTTCTCTACAGGTGTTAATAAGCAGGTCAAATTGTTGTGGTGTGCATAAGCTGTCCCAAATGTCAGTGTCGGCTCAAAGAAACCTCTAACTAATTTTATACTATGATCCTTAGCTAACTTGTTCAGAAACTCAATCACAGGTACAAACGAAAACACTACATCCAGATTTGAATAAAAATATTGCACATGTTCCTGGTCATAGAATCTTGTTAGTAGCAGACTACAGCTTATCCCGTAGGTTAGACAGACTATGGTAAGTGACCCCCTCTTGTACTGACGAAGGAATCTTTGTGCACACATAACAGTTCCTCGCATCCATCAACATATTCATTCAGTAAGCGATAGAAGACATTAGTAGAAAGTTCCCCCTTTGAATTAGTTCCCTCATGCAAATATTTTGTATCCTGCTCAAACTTCTCCCACGGTGTTAGTGTAGCAGTCTCAGGTTTTGAAGCATTGTTAGTCACTTTCTTATCCAACCATGGCATTCCCAAAATCACACCTACAGTTATTATTGCACATACAATACCCAATATAACACTTAACCAACCACACAGTTTATCCTTTTTGCTACTACCTCTAGTGTAAGCCATGATCTGTAAAGAATCAGATAGCAGAATAACTCAAAACAAACAATCAACTTGAGGACGATTTTATAAGCTCTTCTTTTTTTCAAAGCAAAGTCTCTCTTTCTCTCTGTGTGTATTTACAGCGTTTCACTCACCCCAGGACCCTTTTGTCAAATCAGGTTAGCAGCTTGTCATAATCGGTTTTTCAGAGTCAAATCAGGTTTCAATGTCACCTTCGGTAATTTATTAATTTCTTTTTCTCAGCTTTCAGCTTTCAATTTCAATTTTAACACAGTCTCTTTCTTTGATTAATTTCAGGTACCGTAGTATTGGCCTGGTACTTCTCGATCAAAGCAAACTGCTAAGAATTCTGTTTGCCACTCAGATGTTGTTGCATACGCCCATTCAGGACCTGCATACCTTCTGTTTGCGACTCTCTTTCTTTTCAGTCTTCGTTCACTCTGCAGCTCTCCTTCACTTAGATCCTCTCTTCTGGTTGTATCGATTTCTTCCTCTATTGTTTCACCTGGAACAATCTTGTTCCTTGCAGCTTGTTTCTTTGGCCAGTTATCACCTTTATGCGTTTTCTTCCTGTTTGGCCTTTCAGAACGCTGAACAGCACCCTCCTCTTGTGCTATGGTGTTTTCTCTTGATGGACCTGCAATTGGCTCAGGGGGTGTCTGTGTGTTTTATCTCTTCTGCTCTCTCCCCCTCGTCTTCTAGGTATGTAACGGGTTCAAGCTCTAACCCGTATTCGTCTACTTCTGGGAGAACCTCTCCTTGTTGCAGTTCTCCTGCTGCCTCTACTGAGATAGGCTCACCGTCACCTCTCTCGAACTTGTTTACTGTTTGAGGGACTAGGCCGTCCTCAGTGGGCTCTCCTACAGTCTCAGTTTCCCTTTGAATACTCTCCGGCCCTGAGTCGTCCCTCTCTGGAGCTGTTGCTTCGGGCACTTCAAGTTCCTCTTCAGTTGGACATGTCACCTTCTTTCTGTGACTGGCATGTATCCAGTTCGGAACGCCTGCACATTTCACAGCAGTGGTTGTTGTCAGTATTACTTGATATGGCCCCTTCCAGTGCGGCTCCAAACATGACATTCTTACATGCTTCTTCACAACCACCCAGTCACCGGCTTGCAGGGTGTGACCTGGATCACTGATCGGTGGCAATGTGTTAGCCTCCACCTGGTGGGAAAAAGAGCAGACCACCACAGCTAAACCCTTGCAGTTTTCCAACACCATATCATCCGTGATATTCACAAGAGCATTTGCAGGCACTTCGGGCAACCTCATCGCTCTGCCCATGATTATCTCATGGGGTGATAGTCCTGTCTTCTTATCAGGTGTGTTTCTCATTTACATCAACACTAGGGGCAATGCATCAGGCCACTTCATATTGGTAGCTGCACACATTTTTGCCATTCTCCAATTTAAGGTACCATTCATCTGTTCCACTAGTCCTGATGCTTCGGGCGGTAGCTACAATGCAACTTCTGTTCAATGTCTAATGCAGCACACAAGAGCTTTATCACCTCATTATCAAAGTGTATGCCCCTACCTGATTCTAAAGAGACCAGAAATCCGAACCTTGGTATTAATTCTCTAAGCAACAGCTTTGCTACTGTGAGACTGTCATTTCTACGTGTACGGTAAGCTTCAATCCAGTGGCTGAAAACGCACACAATCACCAACACGTACGTCAAGCCTCCGCATACAGGCATCTCAATGAAATCCATCTGCATCTTGCTAAACGGACCTCCAGCTCTCCCTATGTGGCTCAAAGTCACCACAGTTCCTTTTCCTGCATTCATCTGTTGATGGATGATGCACCTGTGACAGGGAACCTCTGCAGCTTGTCTGAATTTCGGATTGAACCAATCAATTTTGAACAACCCGATCATTGCGTCTCTCCCAAGATGTGCCTGCCCATGATAGAGCCTTGCAAATTGTGACAAAATACTCTTTGGTAAAACCAGTTTCCCCTCCTCTGAGACCCACAAGTCATCAGCTCTTTGTACACATTGCATTCTCTGCCAGGAGCGTTTTTCTTCCCTGCTTGCACGACCCTGCAGTGATTTTAACTCATCTAATGTGTCATCAACTCTTAATGCAAACTTCAAACATGTCTCATTTTCAGTTTGCGGTAACAATTCCCACTGATCCTTGAACGATATACAGTTCAATGCGCAAAACCTTGCGACTTGATCTGCATAACCGTTTCCCTTTGACACAAAGTCCTGTGACTTAACATGAGCATTGCATTTTACCACAGCAATTTCAAGAGGTGACTGAATCGCATGCAACAAATCCTTAATTTGTTTGCCATTTTTCACTGGAGAAATAGAAGAGGTCATGAAACCCCTCTGTGACCACAATTGGCCAAAATTGTGTACAATGCCAAACCTGTATCTGCTGTCAGTATAGATAGTGACTTTCAGATTTTCAGCTGCGTGGCATGCCTTAGTAAGGGCGATTAATTCAGCCACTTGTGCGGAATACACTCTTTCGAGCCAGGAGGCTTCTATAATACCAGTGATTGTACACACAGCATATCTGGCTCTCAGTATTCCGACTGAGTCTCTCAAACATGATCCATCAACAAACATAATGCAGTCATTTTCTTTTAACTGCGTGTCTTTAATGTCAGGTCTGGGTTTGGTGCACAGTTCTTTTACCTTAAGACAGTCATGCTCCACTTCCTCCGAATTACTAATTTCAGTGTTTTCAACAGGAAGTAGAGTTGCCGGGTTTAATACAGTACATCGTTTCAAGCATACATTAGGCGACCCCAAAATGATTGTCTCATATCGGGTAAGTCGGGCATTTGTCATGTGCTGGGTTTTAGTTCGGGTCAACAGAATTTCAACTGAATACGGAACCATTACTGTTAAGGAGTGTCCCATTACTATGCCTTCACACTGCATGAGGCTCTGACCAACTGCTGCAACTGCGTGCAAACAACCCGGTAAGGCTGCTGCGACTGGGTCCATAGTAGCTGGAAAATATGCTACAGGGCGGTTTGCACCTCCATGGACCTGTGTTAAGACAGACAAAGAACAAGCATCACGTTCATGAAAAAACTGTAGGAAAGGCTTCGTGTAATCAGGCATACCTAAGGCTGGTGCCCTACACATGCACTCTCTTAATTCATGAATGACTCAAGCTCTTCCTTGGACAAAGCTATGGTATACGGTTCATCCTTAGTTTCCTTGCCTGTCAGCTTTATCAATGGTTTAGAGATAATTGAAAAGTTGGGAATCCACTGACGACAGTATCCCACAGTTCCTAAAAACATTCTGACATCCCTCTTTGTTGTTGGGGGATTCAGCTGCAGTATAGCTGTCACCCTCTCCTTTGATATTCTCCTGGACCCTTTCTCGATCAAATACCCTAGGTATTTTACCTCTTTCTGACAATACTGCAGCTTCTTCGGGGAAACTTTATGCCCATTCTTTCCCAAATGGTTCAGTAAGGCAATTGCGTCATACCTACAGTCATCTTTCGTTCTGGACGCAATCAGCAAATCGTCAATGTATTGCACTAGAGTCGAACTGAAAGGCAGTTCTAGCGACTCCAAATCTTTCTTCAATAATCGGATTGAAGATGGATGGTGACTCAGAAAACCCTTGAGGAATTCTGCACCAACTGTACAACTTGTCCAGGAATTTGAAACTGAATAAAAATTGGCTGTCCTCATGAAGAGGCACCGAAAACATTGCCTGTGACAAGTCCACAGCTGTGAACCATTCTGCATCACACGGAACCTGGAACATGATTACTGCTGGGTTTGGCACTATAGGGCAACATTTTACCACAATCTCATTTATCTTTCTCAAATCCTGTACAATTCGAACTTTCCCACAAGGCTTTTTCAAACCCATTATTGGTGAATTACATGGGCTACTCAAGACCTCCTTCAGGACTCCTCATTTTACAAAGTCCGCAATTATCTGCAACACTTGAATAAGGACATCTTGTGCCATGTGGTACTGCGGCACCTGAGGAAACACTGCATTTGACTTCACTTGTACTTTAACCGGTTCTACTCCTTTTATCAATCCCACTTCCTTTTCTGTCACGTCCCACACTTTCTCAGTCACTGTTCCTTGCAACTCAGCTTGGAAATCAGTTACTGTAAGCATCAGGAATAAGGTTATCAAAGGGTAATCTTCATTTGCGGTCTCTGTCTCTAACTCTGAGAACTGACCATCGTCCCCTTCATCATCATTGTTTGTCTGCACTTCAATCCCTTCATTAGAACAGGTAATCAAACATTTCGTCTTGCACAGTAAGTCTCTTCCCAGTAGGGATACAGGACTCGAATCATAGACTACAAACTTATGTAGTCCCTGAAAGTTGCAAATTTCCACTTAAACCGGGTCTGTGATCGGGTTTGTCAAGTACTGGTTTGCTACCCCTACCACTCTTATGGTACGCCCTGAAAGTGGTAAATTCTGAACCTCTGCACCTCTGACTGTAGAGCGTGTAGCTCCTGTATCAACCAGTAAGGAGACCTTGTGACCATCACCTTTCCCTCTACATAAGGTCCCGTCTGATCTACTTCTAGGGACGCTGAAAGCCTGCACTCCTCACTGTCAGAACTGTCATCTGACCATTCATCATTCATTCCGTCTTCACCACGCAATGGGAACTGCTGCACCTGCTGAGGAAGCATCACCTGTTGCTGTCCCATTGGAGCTAATGGTAAGTGCATTTGCTGTCTAGGTGCCATGGGAACCTGCTGTTGTAGTTGCTGCATGTGTGCTGTTTCAACACGCGGCATTTGTATTTGCTGCATGGGCTGTAACCCCTGCATCTGAACCATGTTATTCTGGAAGTTCTGATTTTGACCTCTCAATTTTGGACCCCTCACATTTTGAAACGTACCAACATAAGTGCTTTGTTGAACAACACTATCATGCACCGCATTTGGGCATTCCCGCTTCCAATGCCCCACGCCCCTGCATTCGTGACATGGTGACATCTTTTTCATCCCTTGCGCATCATTTTGAACTACAACAGTATTCAAGTCTGGACTGCGATTTACGAAACCTCGATCTCGGGGTTGTGCCTGAAACACGCCATTCCCTTGCGGTTGCTGTTGTACTCCATTGTGTTCCATTTCCTTGCATACCTGCCTGCGCTGCCTTTATCTGCATCACCATCACTCTTTCCTTCAACTTTCTCTGCTTCAGCTCAATCTCGTCACTACAGTACTTTGCATACGCAAACACCTCATCAATCGGCTTTGCTTGCCAACAGATCAAATGATTCTTAATCATCTGGCTAACCTCTGGTCCCAGCCCTTCAACAAATCTGAACACAAGATGGTTCATGTCTTTCGGCTCAATAGTCTCAGTGCCACTGTAATGTTTGAACACTTTCAACAACCTTTCATAGTAAGCATGGATTGACTCTTAAACCTCCTGTGAGGTCCGGTCGATTTCCTGACAATCAGTCACTTTCGGCGACACTTTGTGCTTCAAAAACTCAATCACTTTATGATAGTACTTCATCACCTCCTCAGATGGTGCTCCAGTCACCTTATCCCTTGCCAGTTCCTGCGTCGGCCAATCCACACCTCTCTTGCACTCAAGCTTTAAGTCAGGTGGAACAATAATCTTGATCAAGGTGTTCAAGTCCTCCCAGAGACACTTCGCAAGCTTCACATACCTGTCCGTCTGCTGATACCACTCTATCGGTTTCTCCCACAACCTGGGGTAATCATTTGTGAATGACAGAATGTCTCCCCTAGACCACGGTACACAGACTAGAACCCCTCCAGCCATTTCTCTCATTGGTAATATTTTTACTGTCCCAGTGTCCGGTGAGGGTTTAGTCTGGCTGGATCCCAGACTGTCACCTTTCTCCTTATCTCTTTTCTTTGCCCATCTGCCTTCCCACTTTTCTAAGGCTCCACAGATTTGTGCACTTTGCAGTATTTCTTTAGGATGTGCTTTTATTCCGGCCGACCTCATGTGGTCAAAATCTTTAGAGTCGAAGTCTAGTCTGTAACTTCTTTTCAAATTTGTAGTATTCTCAATATCAATATTGTATTTATCTGCCAGGTTCGCCGCCTCTGATGCACCTTGCCCACTTCTTTAGTGATTTTGGGGCACAAGTATCTTAATTCCGCTTCTGTGTATGATTCTAATCTGTTTACCCCTATTGTCCCTTCCACTAGTTCAGCAGCTTCCACACCCAGTCTCACAAAGTTTAGGTATTCATGTCTCTCTGACCTCTCTGCGGTCACTGCAGTAGTTTGCGAAACGTGAGCTTTTTCTAACCACTCTTTCAACTGTTGCACAGTAAAACCTTGCAGCGAAATATTCCCTGCATGCATCATTGGCGACTGTGAGGCATTCGTACTTATTGTCTGTGGGGTTAGCACACCTAGTCCTGCCTGTCTCATTGCTTCCAAAGGTGCTTCAACCGGACTAATGTCTAACAAAGTCCTGGGTCCATTAATTGGGGAGTTCCTAGGGACCCTCCTGTTCTCGCATCTTTGGTCATCACTCCCTGATCACACATACCAGGCTTACCCTGCACATACAATGGCACAGTAATTGGTAATGATATAGCAGCTGGTGTCTGACCTGGTCCCAAACCCCTCGGAGCAGTAACTCCCGAAGTTTGGCTCATTGTGGCTGGTGCAGGTACAAACTGAGGTCCCGCTACTGGACTATAACCCGGAATCAGCTGTTGCTGCGGCTGGGGCAGCAATTGTGGAGTTGGCTCAATCTGCACTAACCTCGATTTTGTATATATCGATCATGCGGCACTACCAGATTCGTAGTAGTCTCTAGTGCTGGGACGTCTGGATAAATCCTCTGTATCTGCGGCGGAGGTTGCAACTGTACCTGTATGTCTGGCGCAGTGGGTACACTGACACCATTTTGTATCAAAACCATATCAGTAGTCTGCACTGTATCTGCAACTCCCTGCTCCTTCGTCTGGTTCCCAGGACCCACACTAGTGCTAGGGGCATTGTCGTCTACTGCATAAGGTGGCAGGCGATCATGTAATAACTGATTGAGAAACTCTTCATCGTCTGAGTCATCTTCTTCTATCCAAGACCTCTTAGTCTCTTTAGGCTTATTAGAGTCCTTATCTGTCTTGCAGGTGGATTTCTTTCCCTGTGTTTCATCTCCCTGTGTTATTGCTGGGAACAATTTGAGTCCGTCAACTATTCCCCTTCTCCACATTTTGCTCTCATTATCCCATCTAGCCTCAGCTAAGGTCTTTTATGCCCTTCTCATTCTCCTCTCAAATTTCTGCTGTCTTTGTTTAGTAGCCATTAAATCCCAGACTGCTAATGCCTCTTACTGAGCTGGCCTCGGAGGTGGCTTTTGTACACTCAACATCCACCTCAAATTCTCTAAAATCCTTGTATTGAATGTTCCGTGCTCTGGAAACGCCAAACATCCCTCCTTGTCTGTCAATTTGCGCCACTGTTTCATCCATAAGCAAGGCGCTACTCCCTTCTCCTCCATTACTATATAAGCTGGAGTGCCCTCAGGCGGTGTAGGTTCCCCTTCACTCGCCATTATGTATGCGTCTCCTTTCAGAGCTCTCCTAACAGCTTTGATAAAATTCATCTTTGCGTCTTTCCTTTGTTTTGTATTTAATCAGGAAGTGACTTTAATTCCCAGGACACTCTTCACCCACCTTTTCTCAACCTATTGCCTCTCACGGACGGCTGCCAATCCGTGCGCGACCCCTCTCGGCAACTGACCTATCCCAGCGCGGCACCGCTGACGTCACACTCACACACTGCAGCTGACAAAGTCTTGCCGCTTGTCTTCCTCACACTGGATTCACACCAAACTAATGCAAAATTACTGCGAGCACCTTCAACAACAACAATATCTCAAATTTGCCGGTTTACTACAGGAAGGGTACACAATCGCTTCAGAACTTTACAGAGATTTCACTTGAAGCCTCGGCCGCTACTTTCTCCTTCTCAGTTCCCCCATACGCAAGCAGAATTCGACCCGCAAATCCTACTCTCGACTTGTCAATGGTTTGTTCTAGTGCACTATAGAACTTGCCAAATCTCCATCGAAGGTGTCATTCACACTTTTAGACTCAAACTTGACTTGTCAACCACGCCCGATTGACCTATTAAACCACACAAATGACAAAATAAACCTACACTTGTCAATATCCTCCGGAGTCTTAGACCGCGACGGGTCCGTACATTAACAACCAACCATGTGGATGATTATTTTTTTTAGCACAAAGTGCCATACTCATATGAAGTACACCGACTTCCCTACTCTCATACTGTGGAGTACGCCCACTCCTCCTAAAACAATATTACCTGACTTAATCATACACAAGCTTCACAATCACCTGCAAAATGCATAAGCTGAGCAAACACAAATTCTACACCACACATGCTAAAACGCCAAGAACATTCCCAACTCACTTAGGCAGGCTCCGAGATCACGGGAAAGTCATGAGGGAATTTAGAAACACATCATATCTCCAGTTTGCATTATCTCAGGAAAACAATCTAAACAGTAATTCTCCGTCCTAGGGCCCCAAAGGGCCTAACCGTCGCTCTGCTACCAGAACTGTTAACGTGTCCCTTTATGATAATTTATTACACATTAGGACTCATTTTAGGCCAATGAATCTTTTGACCCAGTTGAGAGACACCTTAGGTCGAGATAGCTAATCAATATGTCAATCAATACATCAATAATGTCATCAATATTTATTACCACAATACATTTCACTTTAGTCAAAGACATTAATCAACTCAAGACACCACCATGACCTTGCAGTCATGAATAACCACACCAGTTTAGTAGACTTTTATGAGTTGTATTCCCTATTAATTACAATTCCAAAAGTAGATGTGTTAATCTCAAAACCAAGAAACAAAACAGCATGGTCACAATATGGCAACTCTGATAAGATTTAATTAAGGCAAGAATCACAAACATCAGAACATAACACAGCGCTAACATAGATCAACTTTAGCAGAGTGTCATTAACGCGTCAGTTTAACAAAGCATGGATTCAGTCGTTTGTCTATTTGCGTCAGTTTAGTGAACACCTGTCCTAACCGCTGATTGGCATTGGCATGTTGGGCTTAATGCAAAACAATTTAGAACACTAATTTGGAAAACATCTAGCTATGGTCTCTGTCAAAGTAAGCCGTTGGTACCTAGAAAGTAAAAACAAACAGACAAATCACAATTTCATTGTCATAGTTACCCTCAAAGGTTTGAGTCAGCACTCAGGATCAGTGTTCATCTTCAGGACATCAGTCGATTCGCCATCAGTCAAAGTTCAGCTCTCAGGAGAAAAGGGGCACTTCCCTCATAAGGAGGTAACATGTAAAAAATGGGCAATCTAAGGAAGAGGATGGTTTAACCAAACCAAAATAAGTCACAGAATAGAGTGACAAAGTTTCTGGATAAAATCAATAACATTTCCCTAACCAATTCTAAAGCCTCCCCGTGTCATGGATTTTTATCCCTTTTTCGTTGTACATTCCCCTAAAACTTAATTGGTCAAATGTTATACCCCACTATCTTTAGTCAATTAGAAAACAGGTTATGTCATTAATCTTTCACCCCACATTAATTCACAAGCATTTTATTGGTCCATATGATTGACGTCTTCAGAGGTAGCACGTCCGGTATGATTTCATCCTTCTGTAATTATTTGCACATCTTTTGGTCAGTAGCTCCATTGTCTGTACCGGTTTGAACGACCTTGTACATTATACTAATCTACACTGTTGCATTTTAATTATTACATTTCTACAACCAATATGAATTTCATGAGAACAGATCTCCTATAGTTACATTCAGCTTCTAGTCTGAAGAAAACAAGAGGTCATGTCCTTTTGCAAGTCAGCACACTGCACTTTTAGAAAAATAATATGAGAGCCAGGCAGCTAAGCTTTGGCTCATGATAACTTAAGGCCTACAAGATTTATTAGAAAAACTTTAATAACATAATCATTAATAATTAGTATAAAACCACTCTTTAACATAACATTAGTCATTTCTATTAGTCTATGTATACATTGGCGGCCACTCCTCGTGGTCACATTTCAAGTGCACGTTTAAGCAAAATACATTACTTCAGTTTCTATGTGGCATTATCACAGATTAGTTCATAAACATTTCATGTTAATATAGATGATATTAACCACACTCTCTCACCTGTGCCACCAAGACAAACTTGGTCATCAGAATAATTGCTGGTGCCATGAGGTTTACCTATATCACTTTCAAGGAGGTGGCATGGTACCCACAGCATACAAATCTCATTTATACTCCAATGCAGAACAATGTTTTGGACTCACTGAGAAAATTCTGACTGCTGTACAGATTGCTCTCATTAAGGAGAGGCCACTTTCCCAAGGGAAGCGCATTATTGTTGTTAGCCCGGTGCTGGCCCTAGAGGCGGTCACCAAAGCTAGGGTCCCCAATGCTAAAGCACTACATCCGTGATGGACTCAATGGGCAACCTCCCTGACTGCCACTGATGTTGACTACATTTTTGACCCAAAACTACAAACACAAGAATTTCTCCAATTTGAACAGGAGTACCCCACACCTACCAACACCTTGCCACTTGATCAATACCAAACTGTCATTTACACTGATGGTGAAGTACAGCCACCTGTAGGTACCCGACACCAATACTCAGCTGCCTGCGCAGCTGTGAGCAGTTTGATAAGGGATGGTGTTTTTCACCCTAGGGGGACTACATAGCACAAATGGTGGCGTTTAAGGCTCTTATCTTTGCACTGGAACATACTGATCAGCTCACACTAATAGTGTTTGATTCATATTATTGCGTCCAGTCCTCAATGAGTACCTAAATCACTGGCCTGTAAACAGGTTCAGAGACTCCAAAGGGAATGCCATAAAACACAGAACTCTGTTGGGGAGTGTTGGAAGGTGGATCATTAGTTGTGTGGTGTGCACAAGTAATAGGTCCGCACAAGACCACCACTAGGAACCAAACACCCCATTGTAGTGCTTGACTCTCAAAGGGTAGCGCTGCAGAGCAGCCCAAGGCTTACTCGAGGGAGGTGGTGTCGGCTAGTAATCACCATTCACAAGCAGACAAGAATAGCACTCAATAAATGATTATCCAGTCTGCAATTTTGCTTTTGATAAAGCGTAAGTTCATTTATTACACGCACAGTACTCAATACTATGCAGCAATTTACAAATATACACAAGTTGATGGAATTACTTTTGGATGACATTGCATAATCATTCTGGCCCTCCCTGAGGGGACATATAATTTAACAACCCACATGTAAAAACATTTACTTGTATCCCAGTGCAATATTTGATGGGGACTTTGAGTGAGAGCACCTATATCTTGTAATAAAGTACATCTACTTTGATAAGAGGTAGCTGTCAGTCTCATTACTCAAATCAGCATGAACAAGAACCTGTATAGGCATGTTGGAATACTTTGTGCTGCCAGGATTACTTTTAGATTACTTTCAGATTACTCTGGATAATACTCTGTAACACCATCCTGCACTCCTAGAGGGTGCTTTGTCACATGACCCTTCTCAAGCCATACTAGGTGTCTCCCTATTGGGACCGCACATTCCCAGATTTAGCACACCATGCCATTGGTTCCATTATGGCTGTAAAACTACTTGCAATTACAGCTTTTCGTCCCCAGAGGGCACAGTTCCACAAGCATAGAACAAAAGTTCCAACCAGCTTGTGTAGCACAATGCTTTGGAACCATTGCAGGGGTATGATTTTTCTGTCCCACCCAGCCTAGGGTTGGGACACAAACGCTGTGTTAGGGGGACACTGTGCTGCTCCTGCAGCTCCCCCTGTCCATGGGCACTTTGTTGGTGGTGGCCCAACTTTCTAGGGCAACAACAGGCTGGCGAGGAGCCAAAATAAATCCTGGTACCCCGCAAGGCATTGTGAGGTGGGATGCATATGAAATGAGCGTCTGTCCTGCTGCGCCGGGGAGAGCAGCAATACCATCGGAGTAGGAGTGCTGCATTGGGGGTGCCCGGTCCCAGATGGATACCCCCACAACAGGTATGATATTTCCTCATTGGAGAGTGGTGCAGGGATCCCACCCCTGACTGCTCCCGGCGGCTCCCCGCGCAGCCAGCACCTCCAGCTGCTGCCGCAGGAGCTGGCTTGCCATTTAGTATCTACACGTTCCTGCGGGGCAGATGCATGCAGCTGTCGCGGCAGGCCACCTGGGAAAATGCAGCAGCACTACCCCCTCCTCCCCTACATCCTTGGCCCCCAGGATGGGGTCAAGGGCCCCTCTTAGCCTTCACAAAGAGCGCAATGGCGCTCCCCACCTTCCACCTCTTCAGGGGCCCTGGGATGGGGTGTGGGGCCCCCTGGGCCTCTTCACAGGGGGGCAGGATGGCACCACCTGACTTTATCTTCCACAAGGGGCCCTGGGATGGGGTCTGGGATCCCTTTTGGCATTTTCACAGGGAGCATGACAGTGCTCCCTGGCTTTGTCTTCAGCCACCGTCCCCTTCCTCAGCTGGCGGCCATCTTCACAGGCGATGTGATGGCTTCCCCTGTCCTTACTTCTTGGCGGGGCCCTGGGATGCGGTGCGGGTCCTCTTTCAGTTTCCTGGGAGCACAAAGGTGCTACCCCACTCTGCCTTCTCTGTGGGGCCACAGGGGTGCAATAGTGCCCCTCCGACTTCACTTTGGGCCAACGGCCCTTCACATATGCGTGTGGAGTGCAACAGCACTTCTCAGGTTTGCTTCTATTTGGGGCCCCGGGATGGTGTCCAGGGTCCCTCTGCTAAACTTAAATAGTCTTCACTAGTCTTCTTCCTGCCCCCGGCTTCACTTCTTTTGGGGGCAACCCCTGGCCCACTGCAGGGGCATCGACCGGAACAGCAGAGGAGCTCCATGCGATTTGCCGCTTGCTCGGAAATAGGTCAAAGGTTGCAGACCTTCTTCTTGGGATATCTTAGTCCCTCAAGGGCTGATTTTGACAATCTTGGTGTTGTTTTTCTCCTGGTGGTGAGCGCTTGCAACCAGGAGCACTTTCATTAGGACTCCTGTCCTAGAAGGTTCGCAAATTGTATGGAGCCAGTTCCACTGTCTCCATGCCTTCCTTTTCATCAGGGCTGCACTCTCTCCTTGTGCCAGCCCAGTCTCTCCCCCAACTAGTCCTCAGGATGGGGCCACCATACCTGGCCCTGGCATGCGCCTCACTGGATCCGAAGTCATTCAGGGGCAGAGTCCCTGCTTCAGTCGGCAGTCATGGTGTTTTCCTTCCAGTTGTCCATGACGCCAGCCCTCAGTCCCAGTGTCCTGCAGTGAAGCACAGCCAAGAAAGAGAGCCCTCCCCTTTGCAAGACCTTTTAATTGCCTTGAGACCCTAGCGGGTGAATAGCGCGCTTTACAAATGATTGATTGATTGAATTGGGGTTGGAAATGTCCTGCAGGCCTGCACCTCTGGCCATTCCAGATGTGCCACATTACTTCCTTGCCCCTGTCCCCTCCTTCCTGCACAGTATTCTGGGATAGCTCAAAATGGCATCGTCCAGGAGTTAGTGCCACATGTGCTCTGAAAGTCTCAGTCCTTTCTTCCTGACATCCCTTCCAGTGCCTCTCCACCCATTTCCTGACACGGAATGACAGCTGGATGACTGATGCAAGGCCCTGCTTAGGCAGCTGGACAGAGCAGTAATTGACCCTAATCCTGATCTGAGTCAGAGAAAGATGACATTCCTGAAAGACCCATAAGTTGTGCAGCTATGCCTTTGTAACCTACTGCATTATTCTTTTCATACAGGTTACAGTGTACATTGGTGTGACTCTGGTCTCTGTGGACCCTAGGGGACTGGAGTTGCACCCTAGGCCATCCTCTCCCATTAACATTTAATGGAGTGTCCCTACAGTGAAAAGACAGGAAGCATACTGACATTTACATTTAATGTGGTGTCCTTACAGTGAAAAGACAGTAAGCACGCTAACTATCCCTCACATGTGTACACCCATCTCATGAGGCCTACTCTAGGTCACTACCTACTCTGCATAGTCCCTTCTGCGCCAGGCTACCTAAGCGTAGTTCTTGGGCTGCACACGCCAGAAATCTTCCCCGCACAGCCCTCACACAGGTGCACAATTGTGTGCCCACGTGATCATGTGTAACCCATCCAGGGCCTCCTACGCTTGTTGCACCACGCCCGCCTTTCCTTAGCAGGGCGGCACCGAAGGTAAACATGTGCAGTCAATTTTACCATGCATTTACTGTGGGTGAGACCCCCAATGCGAGGTTCCCCTTACAGTAAAAGGTAAAAAAAACAGGTGATCAAAAAGCAAAAAATCAGGGTGGACCAGATAGTCAGAATTACCCTCTCACAGGGAGGGTAGGTGATCTTAAGGACAGACTACCAGATGCTCACGTAGTACATACATTGAGCCATCAAAGTGTAGGAGTACATGTTGTAGTACCATATACTGGGGACTTATAATGGGGCACCAGTGTGCCAATTGTGGAATGAAAATGGTTCCGGCAACCAAGTTTAAAGGAAAGAGCAGAATTACTGGGGTCCTGGTTAGCCGGATCCCAGTGAACACAGTCAAACACACTGATAAACAGGCCAAAAGTGGGGGTAAAAAAGCTAGAAAGAGGCTACTTTCCTATAACCAGGAACAAAGAAGACCCAAGGCATGATAACGGAAGTCCTGCTGCACAAAGAAAGAGGTGCCAAACCCTGCCTAATGCTCCAATGACTTGACCATCGCTGCTGAGGTATCTCATGGAAACCTGAAAGTTATTCTTATGAGTGTGTGTTTCATTTATTGATATTGTGAGTACAACAAATGCTTAGCATGACTGCTAGATTAACCTAACTGCTCGCCCACACTATCAAAAACAGAGAGAATTAGGTGATCTATTTTTACCTCTGGATAACAAGGTGGGGTTGGTTGGACTCTCTGAACAGTGTACATCATTTTTCTACGATATAGAAAGGGTCATCTTCCTACCCCCAGAATAGCCTAGGCCATCAAAGACACAGCTAAATTACCAGACTACAGCCATGTGGGATTTTCTATCCATGAGTGTACGGCCTTGATACAGCAACTGGTAACAGAATACAGGAAAGAGAAACTGAACACAACAGCAATGTGCTGTGCAGCATGGGCAATGAAACAATACAGATGGCAGAAGCAGTCTAGTCACCGACTTTGGAGTCGCCACATACTTGGCCCCTCATGGATGCTGCAAGGCTGACAGAGACTGATATTGATGTGCTTTTGCATCACAGATGCAAGTTGATGAAATCCAGAGTGGCATCTGGCTGCAAAAAGTGTGCTTTGCCATTGAGTTCCATTCTCAGCTGAGCCAGGTACTGTAATGAAGTGTGGGCATGAAGTCAGGATAGAAGGCAAATGGAGAGACAATATAATGTAGAATGGGAGTGGCTCTATTAAGTCTAAGCACTTTGTCTAGGAGTATGACCCAGCCGAGGGTTTAGGACAAAGGACCAGTGGACACGCTTTACAATGAAGACCAAAAAGAAGATGTCTCGGCCAATAGCAATTCCATGATTTGTTCTACCAGCTTTCCTTGTTCACAATGTTTGTGGATTCTGCTATTCCCAAGATGCAAAGAATGTTACACCGGTAGCTCCCCTCATGGTCCCATTTCTTGTCCTGTAGCGCATGTAAGATCTGGGGACAGACAGGTGACTGTGCTTGACAAAGTCTGCTGTTAATCATCCACAACCGATATCCTAGACTCTTCCTGGGCTAACCACTTGTCATGCTTGTCTATACACTGTTGAAAGCAATCCATCTAGTTTGTCATTTAGTCAATATTTACGACAATTGATTGAAGAGTGTTCTTCATGTAGTGCAACAATGCAGCAACTTCAGTGGAGATGGTGTCTTCCAGGGGGTCTTGAGCATTTGCCACCGTTGGGAGCCCCACGCTTTTTATTGAACTTCAGCTTCGATTGTCTAAGGTCCACCTTCCCCATGGGAGGCCCGGCCTGATCCCAGGTAAAGTTAGCAATATGTGTCCTCTTTGTTGTCTGCATCTAGAGGGTTAGAGCAGGGCCGGGAGAGTCTTCCAAGGAACCCACCCAAGAGCGCTCAATGTGGGGTAACCAGAGAAGTTGACATGGCCATTCACAATGCTAATGGGGTATCCATGATGGGGAGGGGTAGAGCTCCTAATAGCTCTTAAGACCAGAGTGTGGGTTTTGAGCGGAGGCCCCTGGATTAGGAGATGCAAGAGAGGGCAGGTGCAGTGGTGCACAGCAATTCCCAGGGGATGATGGCCCCAAAATCTCACTGCCTGTCCGATGGTGGTAATAGGCTGTGATCTGCCATGGCCCCAGACTCAGTCACCAGCCAGGGACCAATGACTCCAATGTCCCCCACCTGGAGGGTAAAGGGCTGCCACCTTGAAGGCTGCAGACTTCTCCAAATCTACCCATGACAGGGACCCAGCAAGGCTGTCAAGGCAGATGCCTCCAGGGCTTTTGTTACCAGATGACCAGTAGCCAGATCCTGGCTCCTGAAGCATATGCCACACTTATGTTGGCTACCCAATGTCAGAGAAAGAGAGGCCCGACAGGCCCTGGCTAGGAGCAGCAGCCCCATATGCAGGACCAGCCTCCACCTCCAGACAGCCTCCAGTCACCTTAACTAACGTTTTCAAGTCTCCCATGCAAGGGTGTTGAGGATTGCATGAGATGAAGCTCCACAGGGCTCCAGTCTGGCAAAAAGGCCATTGGTGAAGGATCGGCCCCCCTCAAAGTCCAATAGTAGGTCGATAGGCCCAGACAGGTCACAGTCAGGAGTAGAGGTCCAAAACAGTCACAAGCTCTATCAGCAAGAAAGTTGCCCAATTGTTGCTGACGGCAAGCTTCTTGTTTCACTTCCTGGTGCGGCACTGACCAAAGGTGCCGACATTACAAACCATGAACCACTGGTGTCCCACAACAGCTAGGAAGAAGCTTTCTTGAGAAGCAAGCTTGTGAAGCTCTGAAGGTAAGCCACTATCTTTGTGCTTGGTGCCCTGGCAGCGCCCAACTCAAGATTCAAACTTCAATCACACAGAGAACATGAGCCACACATAGAACAGTAACATAAAGTATGGCATTTCTATAGCACAAACCTTGCCAAAAGGCAAGTGAGTGCTATATATGGTCAAAGACATGCTTTTAGTCAATGAGTAATAGGAGAAGAAGCTTGGAAGTGGACAGTTAATGTATTATGTTGTAGCATTCTTTAAATAGGTGCATCTTCAACTCTTACTGAATCTGAGCAGAGTTAGGTTGGTCCTGATGGATATGGATGCAGGGGTAGAAGCTCCCTCACACTAAGAACATGCACAGCACACAACACACACATGCACACGCAAACATACACAAACACATACACACACACACACACTTTGAAAAATTGCAGTACAGGCATCCACATGGCAAGCACACACAGAAGAGTAAAATACGAGAATCTGCAGAGTAAGACTTCCTCACACACAATACATGCAATTCATGCTCTGGCAAAAACAAAACATAAAATTACACAGAGTGAACGCAACACAGGCATTTTCAATGTAAACATGCAGCATGCAGCTTCCTTAACATAAATATATGGCTTCCACGTCCAGCAATGTCACAGGCTTATTAATGATTGTTATAATGCAGAGCTTTGTGATGATGTGCTAAGGTTTAGGGGGTTAGATGCTGAGGTTTAAAGGTGGCTAAGTATAGGGAAACGGATGTGTGAGATCAGATAAGGCTGGTGGTGTTAATCTTCCTTGTGGAGATGTGTGTGCTGGTTCTCAATTTAATAATCACATGAACACCCATGCCATTGAGATGATTTAGGCAACAATTGATTTAGTGATGGTGATCAGAAACCAGACACCTCACCTACGCAAAGTTTGTTCTTAGAATGAGCTGAGATCCTGGTCTGTAGGATAACATGCCGATCCTGTTATCTTCAAGGTGGCAAGACCGCATTTCACATTACCCCGGGCCTTGCCATTTCTACATTGGCTCTTGGTGACCATTTAAATTGAACTCCTAAGGAAGCAGTGTATATTTCACGTCTCTCACTTTACTACAAGCCCACCTTTCTTTCACTATGAACCACTCAGATCATAGTGATCTGTTTATATCAAAATTGTGATCATCCTTGGCTTACGATAAAATGAGAGGAGTCAATGATTAGTTCCATCATGGAATGGCAACAGTTCCTGTAATAATCACAAAAAGGGTGAACCATCTTCTATAGGACCGGTTTGAGGAGTTCCACAGAAATGAGGGGTTACATCCCTCAAACTGTAGAATTCAGAGACTGATACTATTGGTGCCCTCAGGATTCACCTGCCTATGAAACCCAAACGCGGAATCAGATGGTCCCCTTTCACACTGACCCTCAGCATATCAGTACGATGCTTTCTCAGGGAGGTGGTGTGGAGTAGATAGTCAGCACTAAGCAAAGTAAATGTAAGTCATCTAATAATTCACCAACTAGTGCTCTTCTGTAAATTAAAAATACTTTACTTCTACACACATAACTCAATACTGTTCATAAAACATCAGAAGACCATCAGAATAGGCACATATATATCTGGAAAAGTATCATTGCGTTGGCGAATCTGCCAGTGTGTGCTCAGCGGTATTTTTACGCACTAGGCAGCTCATTCAAGCCAAGTTGTCTGTAGGGCACTATGAGAGCAACGATGCACTCTTTGCTTTCAGGTGGCCCAACCCCCTCCTTTCCTAGTTTTGTGTAGAGACAGTGTCCCAGATGCAGGGTGTCCTGGTAGTCAGATAGTTGCCATTTACCTCATTCAGTGTTCATGTTGGCTTAGGCAAGGTCTGTGTTGCTTCTTCCCACCTGCATCAGGTTTCAGAGAGTGGTGCATTGACTTTTCCCCAACCTGTTTGACATCTGTGACATAATTTAACTCTAGTATAATGATGCACAGGTGTGCATACTCCTGATGGGGTAGGTGAGGTGACATCGCACCAACGAGATGCCTACTGCTTTCATCTCCCAGTGATCATGAAAGACTTCATCACTCAACTACCACTTAACATGTTTGGGGGATTGTAAGAGGTCCTCAGCATGAATCACGTGTGTGCTGAGACCTAAAATTCAAAAAACAATCTAGAACTTATTTTGGGGTACTCAGGGGAGGGATGAATGCTCTTTGAGCCAAGTAGGGAACTTCACCTTTTCTGTTTCAATCATTCTATTCTGTCAAAGCCACTTACCTCAGTAGGCAGCATTCAATGATATGCTCTTGGATAAACTAGCACCCAAACACCAGTACTACAAAGAGAACAAACAAGTGAACTTCAACTGAAACACACAAGGTGGGATATTTAATAAATAATATCTCACTCTCACTCCATATTTTCACAAGCTATCATGATGGAGTTGAGCGTGGCTGGCGTCAGAACCTTACAACTAACATCTTGAATTCCTTTTTAGGACACTGTTTGAGTTGTGAGCAGTGCAGTGGTTATGGATCGAACAGCTGTAAAGGATCCATGAGGAAGTGTAAAGCTCTTACTGACATGTGCATCCAGGGACACGAGAACAACACACTTGGTGAGCATCCTAAATCATAGGTATTATGGCAATCTTGCAACAAAGGAACACATTCATATATGAGCACATTCACACCTCATCTCCTGCTGTCTAGGAGCAGCCTCAAACCCTGATAGGAAAGAATCTGGGAGAGTGGATGCCACAGGGATTAAGGATTTTTCCTAAAACAACACCAGCTGTCAAACTGAATGGCTACTGCTTCTGCCACGGTGCACACGCTGTCATTTTGCTGCTTTGTTCTTGACTCACTGTGTGACATCTGGCACATTACTCTCCTGTACTCGTAAGCACTCACACTGTTATGTTAAATGTTACTGCTTCAGGCTGGGAGGTTGGGAGGGTTGTGGATAACATATGGTGCTGTTAGTAACTTGATTTAACTTGGAGACTGGAACTTGGACTCATATCCCAGCAGCTGGCAGCTAACCCAAGACACATGACTCCTGGTTCCCACATCTCAGCATGGTCCATGCTCCTGCACCCATGGCTTCCTTTGAAACCACTGTGCGCTGCTCTTGCACTATGCAACCTGGTGGAAGAGCGATGCAACTCAGACATGAGATACATGAAGGTGGCCCTGCGTGGCCCTGCATTACTTCATAAATAAGTAAAGCAATGTGGCACTAGTTGCTGTGTCGCCTTACTCTGTGACAAGGAGGATTTTCCATGGGTGTTGCAGGGGTGTCCCCACATTCCCAGATTTACTAGAAGTGGTAAATTTAGGAATGTGCCAAAACTGTGTGTCTCCCAGTGAGGCATTCTGCAACACACACAGAGTTCCTGTATGCAATGGAGACACCCTTACACCCTGGTGCAAGGGTGCCTGCGTTGGATCTAGGCTGTCAAAGGGTGCCAGCAGAGGGGGAAAGCAGGAATGTTCAGTAATGACTTAAATGTGGTGCATTCCTGCCCTTTCCCAGTCACGCAGTGCAGTACACCAAGGTGACTTGCTCTACAGCACTGCATGACAAATAACATAAGGCTGCCCCTAAGCCTCTGGTGCTCATCACAGGGTTCCTCCAAGGTCGCTAAAGGGAGCCTAGAGAAAATAGCGCATATCTCTTTTTGGGACGGACGGTTGCCTTTGAATCTCTTAGCTAGGATATGCCCTTTTTTTTGTAAAAAATCATGTTGTAAGTAGAAGGCGCATGGAATTGAAAACATGCCCCTGGCTGCCTCAGCCTACCATCATTTCGAGGTGGATAACTTGACTACCATTAAATTGGGTATACGTAGCATCGCTTATTTCCTGGGCTTGTAGGTGGCAGACGTGCTGTGTAACAAGACGATATACTTATATAAATACAAGTCAGCTGGAACCGAGGAAGCCTGCATCCAGAGTCACTGCTGTGTTTTTTTTCCCAACAGATGGTGACGTGCGTTTAACGTCTTACAAGCGTTGTCATAATCCGAAGACAATGCCTTCAGCTCTCTGTGATGTTTCAGAACACTCCTTCAGGAATTCCCACCTTAATGTGCGTTTTGTGGCACAATGTGGCAAAAAACTGGAAGAATTGGAAGGTAGGTCCTGTCCTTTGCAGGGTGTAGGGGTACTCTGTAGTGTCTGTAGTAGAGAATGTTCACCGTTCTCGAATGCTTTGCGCTGGGAATTCTGCATGCGCCTGTATGTTGTTAGAGGCATTCGAGAACGATGTGTGAGAGACGGTTACTGAAGCGGACGGAGCAACTGCACGTCTCCCTTCTACGATGTATCTGGAGTAGAATAAAGCAATTTACTAACACTCACTCGGTGTCGGCGGATTCCTACAATTGGCGACGAGGGGCGAATCAACCCATCCACCTTCGTATTTATTAGCGCAACGAGTGTGCGGCATATTTGTGAGCCGCCATTCCAGTGCCGCATATTTGTGAGTGCCATTCCGGTGAGTCAAGGGCTGTGCAGCATTCACACTGCAGCCGCAGATCGTCTGGGAGTGGCGCAGTGGCAGCACTGGGTGGGTGTGCACTGCTACCGGTACTGCCTCTAACTTACACGTCATTCCATTTCAGAGGCCATTTTAGATTGGTCGGGACGTGCTCATACGTCATCTCAAAGCGGCAGCCATTTTAAATTGGGACAGTTCCTGCTAACAAAGAGGCAGCCATTTTAATTTCGGTCTAATCTAGCTGTCATTTGGACCTTTCCTAAAGGTGATAATCGTAGCAGCAATTTATATTCAGAAATTGGTTTATTAGTGGTTTAAATACATCATTTAAGCCATCTATAACCTATTTCTAACAATTATAGAAGTTACCTCTACATAAGTGGACAATTTTAGTAGGGAGACAGTGCAAACACATGGCGGCGAACAACCCTTGGAACTTATCACCTCCTCAATCATTTATTCCTGTTTCTGGTTCACCAATATTAAAATGGGAGGAATGGAGTGAATATTTCAGAAATTATATCTCTGCCATTGAGGAAGAAGAGGAACTTTCTGCTGAAAAAAGTATAGGATCCTTTTACATTGTTTAGGACCAGGTGGTCTGAACATTTTCAAGAATATTAATAAGAAACCTAGGCAAGCGGGTGATGGCGACATGTATAAGAATGCGCTTGAAGACTTAGATAACTATTACAGACCTAGAGTTTGCAAAGCTGTGGATTGCTATAAGTATTTTCATCGGAAACAAGGAAAGGAGGAACCAGTAGAGGATTACGTGTCTGCCTTAAAGAATTTAGCAATTAATTGCAGATTTGGTGATTTACATAACGAGCTCATTCGTGACCAGATCGTTATGCAATCGTCAAACTCGAACATTCAAGACAATCTGTGGGCCAAAGGAGAAAGCTCTTTGCAAGAAGTCATTGACATTGTAAAAAGGGCAGAATTGACGGGAAGGTGTGCGAAGGAAGTTTTAAATGAAAATAAAAGGGAGGAGACCATAATTGCAAGAGTGAAAGAAAAAAAACACACTAAAGAATTTAAAAAGAGAGGCGCAGGGAGAACAGGAATTGAACCAAAAATTATGTCAGATGATAAAAAGAAGTGTTACAGATGTGGCAGTTATGACCACTTGGCGAATGATAAATTGTGTCCGGCAAAGAAACAGAAATGTTTAAAATGTGGAATTGTAGGTCTTTTCCAAAAAGTGTGTCAGAGGAAGAGTGGATGTAGCAAAGTCTTGGATGTAGAAGACACAAACTCTACAGAGGATGACGATTTGAGCATGTGTATTTTGTGTGTAAATTCTTCTGACGAAGACACTATTCTATGCACGAAGCAAGAAGAGAAGAATAGAATGAAAAAACCAAGTTGTGAGATTGTGTTGGGAGGAGTGTCTATGCACATTGTAGTAGATTCGGGGTCTCCATATACTAATATTAATCAAAATGTGTGGGAAAGGAGGCTCAAACATATTGTGGGTGAAGAGTTATGCTCACCAGACATAACAATCAAGACATTTACTGGTGAAATTATCTAATTGTTAGGTTTCAAGGAATTGAAATTCCAGTATAAGGACAGACAAATGACCCTTCAAGGATCCCATAACCAAAAATAGCATAACACAGATAGGGTCAACTCCGAATTTTAAGAATAAGGCTCTTTCCCGGTTGTTAGACACATTTGACAGGTCAAAAATTAAAATCGCTATTATGCTATTTAGAAAAATTTGTCAACAATAAAAACATATAAATACATAACACATTACAATCTCTTAAACCTTGCAACCCCCCAAATATGACAACATTTTAAAACTCAAAATTGATGGTACCCTGCTTACAAAAAAAAATTGTGTAGACATTTTACACTTTTCCGCCTCCGAAGTCATACATAACCACAAAAAAGCTGGACGGTATTGCACAAAACCCCTGTCCCTCAAAAGGGGGACTAGATATTGTTTCCTAAAAGGTGCATATACCTCACAAAACATAATAAAGTGCATTAGGGTCTGCGGGGAAACACCATCACCCGACACAGTTTTATGGTGTTCTGATCAAACTGCCCTAACGGGAAACACAGATTAGTTCTGATCACCCCCAAACGGAAATGCGTGATGAGGGTCCTTTCCCATAAGTTTTTGACCTCCAAGAGGTAGGTCTCTGGGCCCACTCCCATCTTAATCATAATAAAGTCCCTCACTGATTTCTTCCTTAGCACCGTCTCCTCCCTCTTGGCCATTGCCATTTTTAGAAAATTCTCCTTTACCCACTTTTTGTCCACTCTGGATAAATACTCTGGGGCACCAAAGATGTCTGGACGCCCCAAAGCATTAACAACATTTTTTACATAAGCCAGCCAGGGAATTTCTTTAGAGTGATCGCATCACAAACAATCACGCAGGATTTCCCTGTTTACCGGCACAGATTCTTTCGTCCATATTGAAATCCACAATAAAGCAGGAGCTAATTTAATGGTGTCTTCTATGAAGTCCAAATCCAACTCAAGGTGCAAACAAAACCCAGAAGTGTTTTGACCCACCCCTAATAGCCTTCTACAAAAATGGTATTCCTCAGTCACAGGGATCCTATTTTCTATATAACCTCAGAGTGGGGCCCCATACAACAGAACTGGAAGGCATTTATGCCTGTATACCTCGAGCAGGGGCTTTATAGGTTTGTTACCAACCCTGGCAGCAAATTCAAACGTAGCACCTACAGTAGAGTTAAAAAGCCTCCCTCTCTTGGCAATACAGGGTTTCCACGTACCCTTATCATCAAAAATCACTCCAAGATAGGGAAAAACCTACACCTTTCCAATCTCCTGTTCCTTTAATTTTAAAATGCCCACCTTACTTAGAGGTTTACTATAGACCATAAAATGAGATTTGCTGCAATTTATCTCCAAGTCTAACAATGTCATGAAACTTTTGTATGCTTTAACTGCCTCACGGTAGACCGTTCATGATGCGGGCCATAAGAACAGCATCTTCTGCATACAGGAATACTCTTGTCATTGATTTTGGGAGCGTCCTTACATCTCTCAGCTAAAAAAATGAAACAACCCATTTGTGACAACAGCAGAAAAAGAGTAGGGGCCAGAACACACCCCTGTCGCCCTCCCCTATTTAGTTCAAACAACTCCGTACTTTCACCATACTGCCCAACCCTCACATTAGCATTTGTACCTGAGTGGAGATAGCGAAGCAGCTCCACAATGAGAGGATCCATGCCCATCTGGGTAAGCCTATCCCAGAGCTTACTACAATTTACCTTATCAAAGGCGCAGCTTAGGTCCATGAAAGCATGGTACAGGGTGCCCCTTGTGGCCTGTGTATACTTGCCAATCAGCATAAGCAGATTTAAACACTGCTCTAGGGTACCTAACCCTTCCCTGAAGCCATACTGAGCCCTACACAAGATTGAGTTGTCAGTAATCCAATTCTCAATGCAACCTAGAATAATCCTACCAAATAGTTTTCTGAGGAGTCAAGCAGTGAGATCGGGCAATACGACTTCGGATCATTACGATTGCCCTTTTTGTAAATGGGGACAATACATGCCGATCTCCAAGTAGCAGGGATTCCCACACTCACTGCTGCATTGAGAACAGTGAGCAAAATTGGTGCCCATAGCAGTGAACAATGTTTGTATAAGTCCATTGGAATAGTATTGGGACCCGGGGCTTTGTGACTCGCACTGCGGTGCAGCGCCTCCTTGACCTCTTCTAGGTTAAAACTAATAGCTAGATCTGGGGAGTGTCCCTGCTGATCACCCCTTGGGTCTCCTATAGGGCACCCAGAAAAAATTCCACAAAAGTGGACCACCCATGTCTCAGGGGTAATATTGCAACCCAAGCCCTCAGAAGTTTCCGTTTCAATAGGGCCCTTATTGACCACCTTCCAGAACAGGCCGGGGTTCTTAGATAGAGTGGCCCTTTCCAGCTCCTCCCAAGCCTGCTCCTTAAGCTGTTGCTTTCTGTCCCTCAGGACAGATTTATAATGGGCCCTCGCATCTCTTAATAAGGTTATATCTCTCTGTTTACCCTTCAAAGCCTTCCTCAGAGATTGTTTGGCCTCATAACAGGGCTTAGTAAACCAAACCCCCTGAAGCTTGCACAGGCGCTGGACAGCTGTAGTCATGCCTTCTTTAAAGGCTCTATTTAATATGGAAATAGCAACCATGACTTCCCCTGGGCTCGGAGAATCAGCCAAGAGTGTTCCTAAAATATATATATACGTTTTTACCCACTACCCTTTCTGTTAATTGCTGAATATTAACTTGTTTCCAGCCGAGACATCTACCCTGGTCTTTAGGTCTCACCAAGACTGGCCCACCCCACACTAAGTTCCACATTTTCTCAGGGAAATTAAGAGAAATCCTGAGGGGGTTATGATCACTAAAATGCTACACTAGTACTTCACCTTCCACAACCATATTCTTTAAGGGAGGGGACACAAAAATGTAGTCGATTGTGGTTTCAGCTCCCCTACCAACAAAAGTGGGAGCCTCATGTGAGCCCACCACTCCCAGGTCACAGACGTTTAGGAGGCCAAGACTCCTTAAGCCCCACCCCTCACATCATGTGTCGCCTCTACTGACCTTGTCATGTGATCCTGTTCAAATGGGTTCTTCTTAGTGCTGTAGCTCCCTAATTTGGCATTAAAGTCCCCTGCCACCACAGCACAAAAAGCCAACCCCAAACCCTCCTGTCTACACTTCAATTTTAGCAAAAAGGGGGAAAAACACTCCAATTTGACACCCAGAATCCCAAACAGCATTATAGAAATTGACCAGCACAACATTACATTTATTTGAGAAGGCTACCCAAGTGATTAAAAAGCCCTGATGTTTACACGTAATTTGATAAGCTCTAGCTATTTTAGAGAATCGAATTATGCCTGCACCAGGATTACATTTGTAAAATATAACATCCCTCTGGTCCCAGACAATGATAGTGTGCAGTATGCACAGTATGGCCATAGACTCCAATGATAACATTGTGTCAGGCATTAACCACCATTAAAGTCCTGAACAACAATGAGCACGATTGATGCCACGCAGCATGCATTGTACCAGTTTTAGGATGCATTGCACAGATCTGGGCTCCAGTAGTGATGAACATTATTTGCCCCCAATAGTAATAAATTGTATTGATCCTAAACAAAAGGAGGAATATTTAATACGGAACAGTGCTTAATATGTAAGGAAAGCATGCTGGTGCAAAAAACTCTGCTCGGAAACACGCGGCCTGTGCAATTAAATGTGCATGTACAGAATACCAAGGATGCATACTCCTAAATCCACCTCAAACCTCTTTAATCCACTATCAGACATTCCTTGCCTCTTTAGCTCACTCTTCCAGTTTCCTGCTTTGTCCCTTTACAACAGCTTTTCTGTCTTTGTTGCCTTTCCTGTTTGAGTGTTTTTCACTGTCTTCAAGCAGATAAATAAGTGCCTGTGCTCTCCACCTGCAAACTCTTGCTCAAATTAAGCACTGATCCAGAATAAGTCGATGATTCTGATTTAAAGCAGTAAACAACGGTAAAAGCCCAACAATAATACGTTTATTATTTAGTTCAGGCAGTATGAGCAATACGGGTCATAGAACGTATCGAGCAGCGGTGGCCCAAGGCAATAACGAGCATTAATGACCCCAATATTAATGAACGCTATTGATCCCAGGGCAGATGAGCAATACTGGCTCCCGATGCATTTAACAGTATTACTCTCAGGCTGGATTCACATCCAGGACAACGACAGGGATACTTTCTGAACAAATTCTTCACTCTGGCCCCCAAACCGCCCTCTCCTCAATTCTCAATGCTTTTACAAATAATTTGGCAAACTTGAGGCACTGAGAAAGTATGGACAGAGAGTACTTTGGTGCTCTACTGGTGCTTTCAAGAGGAGCTCAGTAGGTTATTTAATGAAAGCTCATCATGGATGGTGCTATTAGGCACCAAACAAAGTACAGTAACCTTTCTTCTCTGTTCTGCCAACCTCAGAGCTGCTACGTTCGCTCTTAATCAACATATTTGATCTAGGGAATGATGCAAGCAATTCCCAGGTGCTCGTATACTTATTTTATTCATGAATCAGTAGCGAGCTGCAAAGAACAGTTGTTACAACAGACTTATTGCATCTTCCCGCCACTGTTTCTTAATGACTGTTCACTTTGCAGCATATAGTTGTTGAAATCAGCAAAGCGTTTGGCAATAATTACCTTGAACATGTTTTCATTTCTGTAATTTTAGATAGCACAATATTGTTAAAAACAAAATACTAGAGATTTCATGCAGTAAACGAGTTAGAGCTATTAGCGTTGTAAACTCCTAACCGGACTTTTCTTGGCTCATTGACCGAAAATAAAAAATAAAACAGTTTCACATAGGCTCACCGACAGCCGTCATGAGCACAAAGCAGACACACAAAAGGAAACTGAAGTTCGCTCGCAGTGAAACATAGCGACAAAAGTGCAATTATCCATGTAACAGGGGCGATGTCATTCAAAGCGCTTGACTATTGCCCAGCGAGATCACACTGCCTACGAACTAAAAAGACAAAGTAGTCCAGAAACCATATGGAAAATATGGAGCCTAGCAAATTTTCAGTACTTTACCAGTGTGCTCGAGGAGGGCTAAACACCAGAAAAGGCATGACGTTTGCATGCCTTCCACTAATGAAATGAAGTGAATTTTAAAAGGCAAGCCCACAAACCAACCAAACTCATGGGCGTGACGTGGGCGTGGTTAAAAGCCCACAAAGAGATTACAACAGGGGCTAGCGCACTTGCGCGCGCTCGACCCCTATAAAGGTTTTTTTTTAGGCCATACTAATTTGAATATAAAGTAAGAGATTAATCAGGCAAAATGCCATTACTCATAGTACATGACATCCATAATGCAAATGGCTGTCCACAGGGCTGAACCAAGGATTGGCAACAAAGTCATTAAGTAGTACTATTTCCTCCTTCTATGTGTACTGATGTGTGGACTGGCCCAACATGTGCCTGACACTCAGTCTGAACAATGACTGAACAGGGATGGTCCAAAACCAATTTTCTGGCAGTAAAACTTTCTATTATTATGTTTTATGTTTGGGAAAACAGGAGCTGGCAAGGCAGCCAAAGCTGTCTCTAGGCCGCACCTAAAAATGAGACAGGGGTCCGAAATAAAAGAATGTTTGAGAAGTGCAAATCTGTAAGTCACTCCACAATGTATAGAGAGTCTCACTACTATACTGTTTTACAGGGTCAAGTCATTAGTCTTTTATTTCATAATCAACTGTTACATTAATAGTTAAAAATGTTTTGTTAAGTCCAAGTGCATGTAAATAGGCAATGCTTCAAAGAAAGAGTATGTGCATCTAGATTCTTTTGAGTGCATACAAATTATGATTTCAAATATTGCATCCTATTTCCCAGAATCAGGATAAGTGGAATTTTAGAACTGTGCAAGGCACCTGTGAAGATCTTGTTTTATGCTAAATTTAACATCAACATAAATAAGCGTTATGGACAGCAAATGGCTGTGTTATAGAGATGGACGTGCAGTATTCAAGAAATACTCACAGTACATGTGTGTATATAATCACAACCCTTTTTTGCATACCCATTCCCACCCTGGAAACCCCCTCTAAAGTTAATCCTACTTTTGTTTACCCTTACTGGAGCCTAGATTTAATATGGGTTATTAAGGAACTCAGATGAAATTGTGCAATTTGTGTTTTACCTAAGTACCTTTTTATTAGTAAGTAAATCAATGCAGTGCTTTGTATCACATTGTGCCATGTCAACTTCCAGGCAAAATGTTAGTAAAAAACCCTTTTTGTATTTAGAGTGGAAATAGAGTTCCCCACTTTTCTTGGGAACCATAGTGCAAGGGAGCTTACATCACAGACAGGATTGTTTTTGTGGTGGAAGGGACAAATTGTGCCATTTTGAGAGGCCCCACACCAGCCTCATATAGACTGCCATTGCAAGTGCATGACAAGGTGTATTTAAAAGTTGCAAACTGAACATGGAACTCACCCAAGAGTGCCATGTCCAGTAACACATCATACACTACATGTAATATCACCCTCTAGCAGGCCTTGCAACCCTAAGGAAGGCTGTACAATAATGCATGGGAGGGCATATGTGTGCATGAGCAAATATGCCCCTAATGTGTCTTTGCCAATTCTTAGACATAGTACATGTACGGGGAAGCCATAGCAAATGCATGTGCTGGAACCTGGTCATTACGAGTTCCCCAGCTACATGATGGCCTTGCTGAACCCTGGGTTGTTTGATATCAAACAACTCAGAATAATAAATCCACACTGATGACAGTGTGGATTTTACTATAAAATGTACACAGAGAGCACATTTGAGGTGCCCCCTGCAAATCCTAATAGCCCTGGCATAGTTTCTGACTGGTTCTAACCAGCCTGCCATGACTGAACACTATTCTGGACCCCTGGGGGGAGAGCCTTTGCTCTCAGGTGCCAGAAGACAAAGCCTTTCCTGGGCGGAGAAGTCATACTTCCTTCCCCAGGCAGGCACCCTTTACCAGTGGTTAGCTTCAGGCTTTGCACCTTTGAAATCTGACCCGCCTCTGCTGCTAGCAGCAGAAGGCAGCCCAATGGTTCTACCCCCACTTTAGGCTGGAAAACCGGTGGGAAACTTAGCAAGAATAGGAGGAGTGGACGCCCTCAGCCTCACTACCCCTCAGGTGTGGCAGGTGAGGTGACCACTCCATTTAATTTTTCTCCATCTTGGATGGTAGGAGAAAAAGCCAATCAGGGATGTGGTCACTCAGTGGGTGTAGCCACCCTAAGGTAGTTGGCCCATTGGCCACTACCAAGTACTCCTCCTAATGCCCCTAGATAGAGTATGTAGAGAGCATCCCTAGACCAAGAACTTTAGATTTGATGAACAAAAAAACTGAAGTCCTGCTTCACAAAGAAAAAAGTGCCAAACCCTGCCTGCTGTTCCAAGGACTTGATCATCAGCACTGTGGTGTCACCTGGAAACCTGAAGGATTCTACAGAACCCCAGAGCAACTCCAGCCTTTTAAAAAATCACCAAAGATCCTCCCTGCAAGTGAAGGTATCACTCTCCTGCACCCTGCAGGCAAGGAACTCGTGCAGTCTAGTTTACTGACCTGCTGCTGACCAACGATCAGGACCCAGCAGCCCAGCTAAAATGTATACAACTGATCTAGAGGAGAAGATCTGCCACCATGCCAAGTTTGGTGGCATTAGGACTTTCTAGGGCTGTGGCGTACCACTATCCGGTCTATCAGACGCTCTACGTCAGACACCCAGAAGAAGAGTCCATTCCAGACTTCCAAAAACACTGAAGCAGTTGTTACCATTGATTCCTATGGTGCATAATTGCACAGAAAAACAGAACATTTTCTAGACTTTAAAAATCATAACTAAAGAAGTACTTTCTGAATATTGATGATCTTGGTCTTAAAACTTCTTTAAAAATCTGAAGTATTTTTGTAAATTGGTCCAGAGTTATTCTTCCGAGAGTGTGTCCACATTTATTGATACTGTGAGTACAACAAATGCTTAGAACATCTCCTGGAATAGCCTAACTGTTCACACACACCACCATAACAACAGAGCATTGGGTGGCCCGATTTTTACCTCTGGATACCAAATTGGGGTTACTTGAGCTCTCTGCACAGTGCACGTCATTTTTGTACACTCTATAGAGAGCCAGCCTCTAACAGCCCGCCAGCAGAAATAGTGTGGTGGCACTGGCTTTGGCTCAAAGGGAGAGCCGAGGCCAATGCAATCTCACTGTCAATGCTGCCATCACACTCAGAATGTGCACTTTCGCCATGGCAGGTAGGGCACATTCCGAGTGTGCTTACAGGGGGTCCACTACACTGCCCATGAAATGTGCAAGGGCACTGCAGGAGCCCCCCTGTAGCCCGCCCCCCTATAGCCCCATCTCCACCTTTCTGCTGGCCTTTTCATGGCTGGATCCCTGCCATGGAAAGGTCGGCAGAAAGGCAACTTGTGATCAGCACAGCGTTGCCGACATTGGCACCTCTGTGCTTGACCACGGCTTGCAGTGCTGCCAACACATCAGGATCCACAATGCTGTTGGTGGCTGAAGTCTTGTGGCGGTCCGACTCCAAGGATGCGGCAGTAGGACCACCACCCATGTATGGCGGTCCTACAGACCTCCATACTCATAGTCAGGACCTTTGTTAGTTATCTATGAAAGTGCAGGTGTTTAATTATTTCCTTCTGTGTGTTTTAGTTCCTCCTATAAACTTGACCTACAATGGATGCAAGTGCCCTGACTGTTTCATCGAAGGCTCAGTCAAGGAATGTACAACTGATAAAGTAATCGAATGTGTGGGACGGCAGACCGAGTGCATGAATGTACGTGGGAAAGCCAATCGGCCAGGTAAGTGCATAGGTCATATTTTAGGTGTTTTTTTCCTTGTTTTGATTGTGGCTCCTGTGATGTTTCGGTGCCCAGCTATGGGAATGGCCAATAAAATGCTTTAGGATAGACAACATTATGTTATTAGCAGTGTCCATTTTATGTCTTGTCTGGTGCCAAAATTCAATTTCTTTGAAAAAAATGGAAGAATTGAGGTGTATTAAACAAGTAGAATGCAGAGACTCCAATACATTTTAAACAATTGCCTAGGTTTAGAGTTGGGTGGCACCAAAATGTCGTCTATGGAGAAAGTGTTAAACCTGAGAGATATCTGGAGGTGGAATATCCTCCATCATCTTGTAATGATAGTGTGGTGGGGGAAGTTCCATTAGAAGATCTCCTTACAGAATTAGAACTTACTCCACTTGGTCTACTTATGCATTGGGATTTCTATAGGACACACCTAGCCAAGAACTATCAGAGTACTGTAAATTAGTGGGGAACATGGGGCAAATCAAGATTGTGTAGAGCAAGTGTGGCTTTACATTGCTGCACTACACATGTCTTAATGTAAAAAATTACACTTCACGGAGTCTCAGTAAACATAATTGATATTTGAAGCATATGGAAGGAATTAAGGGAACCAAGGTTTCACAATTCAGAGGTGGGTGGGATAGCCACTACCCGCTATTGTCTCCCTTTGGAGCAAATGTGCAGTAAATCCGTAGCAATTTGGGATATATTTCACATTGCCCATCCATTGTTTCTATTATTAATGTTGGCTACCTTGTCGATTGTGAGAGATATCACTGGCGAGATTGAAAATAAAACTTCACTTGCCTATAATGTAAATATTTGTTACTAATGATATGTGTCACATCCTCATTGGAACAGACGTGGATGTACGTATACCACTGTAATCATCAGTACTTTCTCTCACTCTCCTATAGGTTATAGGTGGCTTGTGACATTAAGCCATTTGGGGCCAGATGTATTAAGCTCCCAGTTTGTATTTCATAAATAGTGAATTTTAAGAAATCGCTATTTAAGAAATGCAAAATGATATGTATCAAAATTGCAAGTCGGTAATAGCGATTTCTCAAAATTCGCGAACACTATTATCGAATCGCAATTAGAGAATGCAGCTCAATTCACCCCTATGGGCAGATGCAAATGGTTTTGCATTTCCCAGTTTGCGAATTCCAGTTAGCAATTCAAAAATTTGGTAATGCAAACGCTAGGGTGCTGGGGGCCTGAGGCCCCCAGCGATGCACCCAAAAAAAATTTATGCAGACATGTGAAGCACACACATGCCCTAGGGGCATGTGTGCGCTACATTTCATTTTAAAAAATGCTTTTGTAATGCATTTTAAAAAATTGCACATGCTTACCGCTAAACTTGAGTTTGTGGTATTTGCATTTCCTAAATGCCCAATTCGCATTTAGGAAATGCTTGATACATGTGCTTTGGAAATCGCAAATAGGAATTTCCTATTTGTGATTTCCTATTCAGACAGTCGCAATTTGCGATTCTCTACACAGGGTCGCAAGTTTAAGGAATCGCTATTTTTGCGATTCCTTAAAATTGCATAGCGAATACCTTTCATACATCGTGAAAGGCATTTTTGCATTTGCAAACGGGCGAATTTTGCGATTCGCACCGTTTGCGAATTAAAAAAAGTCTAATACATCTGGCCCTTGCAGTGGTAGAGATTGATTTTTTATTAATTCCACACAAGTCCCTTTGGAGTGACCTATTCGCTTTGGAATCAAAATGAGATGGTAATGCTTTGTACAAAAGGTTTGTCTTCAGATTTTATTTGGAAGATTTCAGATTATAGTGATTGCTCCTGTCTGAATTTAATAAGTTTAAGGTGTGTACCTATCACAAAGATCATCCTTCCTCAAAGTGGCTTCTGATTGGATATGTCTTTTATGATCAGGTTTGCATTGGATAGATGTAAGCATGTAGTGGTACCTGTAAAGTGAAAACGTAGCTGGGAAATGGTAGAGATGAACTATATACTGAATCCACCTTATCTGCACCAGATTGTACCTTTTTTTCTGGACCCTATTTTTGCAAGTTTTTGAACTCCACTGAACAGGAATACAGTGTCTATGTTTCCTCTTTGAGCTTGGTTAAATTGGCTTACTCCTGATTGACATATTTACCTTGCCTATTTGTACCTAGTATCTATTGTGCCATCCACAGAGAGAATCTGTAATTACACTGTACACCACTTCATTCTACCTAACTCTACTCCACACCACTCCACTGTATGCCATTCTACTCTACTCCACTCCCCTGTAAGCCAGTCCAGTCTATGGCATTACACTGTAGCCACTACACTGTACCTCACTCCAGTGTACACCATTCAAGTGTATATCTCTCCACTGTAGCCTATCCACTATACGTTATTCCACTTTACACCACATTACTCTACCTCACTCCAGTGTACCCTATACAACTGCATGCCACTCAGCTGTACACCACTTCACTTGAAATCACTCCACGCCATTTCACCATACACCACTACAATGTACCTCACTCCACTCCATGCCAGTCAACTCTAAGCCACTCCATTCTACTCCATTTCACTGTACGCCATTACTCTGTACCTCACTCCACTCTATGCCAGTCCACTCTATGCCACTCCACTGTACGCTATTCCACTGTACACCAGCATACTCTACCACCCTCACCACATGCCAATAAACTGTACAGACTCTACTGTACCCTATTCCACTGTACTCTGCCTCACTCTACACTGCTCAAGCCTATGTCATTCCCTGTAAACCAATACATTGTACACCAATTTACTTTATGATGTTCCACTGAACGCAACTGCACTGTTACTGCACTCCACTCTACACTATTCCAACCTACGCCATTCCACTCTATGCCACTCCACTGTATGCTACTCTACTATTTGCTGTTCCACTGTACACCAGTCAATTCTATACCACTCTACTCTACACCACTCTACTTTCCCCATGCCACTCTATGTCACCTCTCTATGAGTAACTCTACAGCACTCCTGCCTACACCACACTATTGTACATTGCTCCACATTACGCTACCCCAGCCTATGCTATTCTACTGTACACAAGTCCACTCTACGCCACTCCAGTCTATGATATTCCACTCTATTTCACTTCACTCTATGCCACTCCACTGTAGGTCACTCCACTATACGCTATTCCACTCTACATTAGTCTCCTCTACGCTATTACAGTCTATGCTTTTTACTGTATGCCACTCCACTCTACACCACTCCATTGTATGCTATTCCACTCTATGCCATTCCACCGTACATTACTCCACTCTACACTACTCCACTGTACCCAGATCACTCTATGCCACTCCACTACATACTATTCCAGCTACAGCTTCCAGCTTCCAGCTATTCCATCTACACTCTACCCCACTCAACTCTGTGCTATTTGACTCTAGGCCAGTCCACTACACTGTACACCACTCCACTGTGTGCTATTACTTTGTATGCTATTCCACTATATGCTACTTGTAGGGAGCTGGCCTGGTGTATGGTCGGTACCTAAGGTACTTACACCTTATACCAGGTCCAGGTATCATCTATTAGTGAAATGTAGGCAGTGTCTAGAAGCCAGACTCTCTAGAGGTAGCTGTGGATGAGCAGCCAAGGCTTATCTAAGAGACAGGCAAAGCTTATGCAATACCACTGCAGTCACACAATACTTACACACATGAAAGAATACACTCACTGTTACAAAAATAAAGGTACTTTATTATGGTAACACAACACAAAAATTTCTATAGAGTCAATACTCCCTTAGGAGGTAAGTAATACACAAGTTATATACACTAGTTGTCAGAAATAGGCATAAGAATTGTTAGAAAACTGTGCCAATAGTGTAAAACACAATATAGAATAGTGGACCTAGGGGGAGGCACAAACCATATACTAAAAAAATTGAATGCGAGAGTGTCGCCCCCACCCAGGTAAGTGTAGTGTGTAGAGGGTCACTGGGGGTACCAGGAAAGCTCAAAGGTAAATACCACAACACCCGCCACCAACCAGGAAAGCAGGAGTGAATTACTAGAATTTCCCCAGAACACCCACTTAAAAGAAAAGAAGATAAATGCAAAACTCAGAGATGACTGCAAGAAACCAATGGTGGGTTCCTGAAGAGGAAGACCTGTGGAAAGAGGAGACCAAGTCCAGAAGACACAGGAGAGTCCAATGGGGGCAGGAGCCCCTATCCACCAACCTGAGGATTGCAGAAGAGAAGTCAGCACTGCAGCCATGGGGTCAGAGTCGAGTTCCTGGAGGATGCAGGTGATGTCCCACAACGGAAGGAAGATTGCAGTCTGGATTCCACCAACAAACCTTGGCACAGGCAAAACTCGCGGTTGGTGGAAAGTGGTGCTGCTGGGGACCAGCAAGGCCCAAGAGGACTCAGCCCAGGAGGGGGAGTCAGAGGGAGCCCTTAGTGTTGCAGAGAGCCCACAGAAGCACAGGCAGCATGCACAGGAGTCCCACAGGAAGGGGACACAGAAGGTACAAAAGGAGCCCATGCAGCACTACAAAGAAGGATCCCACACTGCAGGAGAGTCAGTCAGGGAACTGTGCGTCACAGTAAGGAGTGCTGGGGGGTGGAGCTACACGAAGACTGGGGACCCATTGGAAGAAGTGCCAACAGGCCTTAGCAACTGCAAATGACGTGGTGCATGGGGGTACTGTCCTGCATGGGTAGGCAAGAGCTTACCTCCGCCAAAGTTGGACAGCTGGTAGAAAGGACCGTCTAACCACCACCCGTGTTGCAGGATCCACGCAGCTCAGCAGGACAGGGGATCCATGCCTCCGGTCGTCGTTGCTGTTGGTGCATGCAGATGCAGGGGAGTGACTCCTTCACTGCAAGGGAGATTCTTTCTTCTTTCCTGTGCAGACTGAAGACGGGCTGTCCTCAGAAGATGCATGACCGGCAAAACTTTGCAGAAGCTGGAAGGAGCCGGAGAAACAATGTTGCAGGCAAAGGCTTCGTCTTTGTTGCAGATTGTTGGGTCCTGGAGAATCCAGATGCAGTTTCATTGGTCAGAAGTTGAAGTAAGGGATGCAGAGGAATCCTGCTGGAATCTTGCAAGCTAAATCTGAGGAACCACCCAAAGGAGAGAATCTAAACAGCCATGAAGGGGGGATTGGTCACCTAGCTGGGTGACCACCTATCAGGAGGGGGCTCTGATGTCACATGCCTGGCCTTGCCACTCAGATTCAACCAGAGTTCCCTGCCATCCTTGGATTCAAGATGGCAGAACCCAGGGACCCTCCAGAGGAGCTCTGGGCACCACCCCTGGGGTGGTGATGGACTGGGGAGTGGTTACTCCCCTTTCCTTTGTCCAGTTTCATGCCAGAGCAGAGACTGAAGGTCCCTGAACCAGTGTAGACTGGGTTATGAACGGAAGGCCCCAAATGTGCTCTTCACAGCATACCAGTGACTTGGGTAGGCTACCCTTCCCAAGCCATGTAACACAAATTTCCACAAGGAAATCCTTTGTTCTGCCTTCCTGGGCTCCAGCAGCTCGAGCAGCAGCAGGGCAGAAACCTGTCTGTGAGGTGGCAGCAGCTTGGGCTGCCTGGAAGTATTGGGGTATGATTCCAACATGTTTGATACCAAACATGCCTAGATTCAGAGTTACCATTATGTAGCTGGACATAGGTAGTGACCTATGTCCAATGCATGCGTAAAATGCCATCCCTGCCCTCACAAAGTCCAGTAAAGTGGGTCTGGAGTTTGTGGGGGCACCTCTGCCAGTGCAGGGGTGCCCTCACACACAGGTACCTGCACCCTACCCTCTGGGCTGAGAGGGCCTACCATAGGGGTGACTTATAGTGACCTAGTGCAGTGACCTATAGTGAAAACAGGTGCATGCACCTGGTTCACGCAGACTGCAATGGCAGGCCTGCAGAACCCTTTGCATGGGCTCAGCATGGGCGGCAGAATACCTGCTGCAGCCCATAGGGATCCCTTGGAACTCCAATGCCCTGGGTACCTACGTACCACATAGTAGGGGTTTATATGGGGGCACCAGTATGCCAATTCTGCAATGAATACAGAGTTTTGGGAGAGAGAGTTAGCAAGATCCCAGTGAACACAGTCAAACACACTGACATCAGGCAGAAAAAGGGGGTAATCATGCCAAGAAAGAGGGTACTTTCCTACACTACTCCACCATATCTCACTCCACTCTACGCCACTCCACTGTCTGCTATTTCACTCTACAACACACCACTGTATGGTATTCTAGTCTATGCCACTCCACACCTCACCACTCCAGAGTACAGCAATCTATTGAACATCACTCTATCCCACTCTACTGTACACTATTTCAGTGTATGCTACTCTACTGTACATTATTCCATATTATGCCACTCCACTTTATGCCACTCCCTGTATGCCTTTCCACTGTATGCCAATCCACTCTACCCCACTCCACTCCAATCTACACCACTCCACTCTATGCACCTCCACTCTACGGAACTCCCCTGTAGGCCACTCCACTGCATGCAATTTCACTGTACAGCACTCCACTCTACCCCACTCTACACCAGTTCACTTGACATCACCCGACTGTACACTATTCCACTGTATGCCATGCCACTGTAGGCCACTCCAGTCAACACCACTCCACTGTACACCACTCCACTATACCCCTCTCCACTCTCCACTTTTCCACTGTATGCTATTCCACTCTATGCCACTTCACTCTACCCAACTCCACTCCACTACTCCACTTAACAAAACTTCACTCCACTCAACAACAGTCTATACCCCTCCACTCAACCACTCTATACTCCACTCTGTAGCACTACACAAACATATACTACTGTCAATGCCAGTGTACAGCACTCTACGCCACTTTACAACACTCTACTCCACTCTACACTAAGCTGCTTCAACTGAGTTAACTATACTCTACTCTATGAGGCAGTACTCCACTATACTCCACTATTGCACTCCATGCCTCTCCACTGTATGCTCCACTGTACACTACTCTATGTTACTCAACTGTATGACACGCTAGCTTACACCACTCTACTATACTGTGCCATACTCTACTCCATGCCACTCAACTGTGCAACACTGTACTGCACTCTGTGGCACTGTACTGTACTCCAATCTACAACACTTTTTGACACTCTACAATACACCAGTCCACTTCACTGAACCACACGCCATTTTACTCTACAACTCATTACTCCACTGTATGTTACACCACTCCAATATACTTCACTCAGTGCCACTCTACTCTACAACACGCTCCTTCACTCTACGCCATACCACACCACTGGACTCCACTCCATAATGCTCCACTGCAGAGCACTTTACCCCAATCTATGGCAGTGTACAACACTGCACTTTACACTGCTCCATTCGAACAAACTCTACTCCACTCTAAAAGACTCTACTATGCTCTTTGTAACTCTACTACAGTGTACTCCACTCCATGCCATACACTACACTGTACAGCCCTCTAGCCCACTCTATTCCCCTACACTATACGGTGCAACACTCTACAATACTTTCACTCACTGTACAATACACCACACCACTGTACTTTACAGGACCACACTCCCATTTATAAGACTTGACTTTACTCTACAGTGCACCTGTCAATGGCATTGTACTGTACAACACACCACTGTACTACATAACACTTTAAACCACTGCACTCTCTGCCACTCCAACCTATCCCTTTCTACCGTTCCCCACTCCAATATACTCCACTCCATTCTACAATGCTCCACTCTACACCACTCAACAGTACACCGCTCCACACTACACCTTTCAACTGAATGCTATCCCACTGTTCACCACTCCACTGTACCACACTCTACTGTTTGACATTAAACTCTACGACAGTACACTGTACAACTCTTCTCCACTTTACTGTGCCACGTTGCACCTAATGACACACCACTCAATGGCACTAAACGATACAATTTGAAATTGGTAAATTCTCTCTCTCTTGCACCCTTTCTCTAATAACCTTGTAGGGTCATTTTCTTGTAGCAACTGGCCCTTCTTCTCACCTGTATAACTTACCCTTCTTTTGCCTACTTCTTATTCCTATATTCATGACGCCTCGAACTACTTTCTACTCAATTCCAGATTCCTCCCACTATACCAAATGGACATATTTGCTTTTCTGTCTTCACATAATCCTATAACATTGTTAACCAAAACTTGGTTGAATGCCTCTTTTTTCTCCTATATTGTTGCCACCAAACTCCCAGGCTATGATGTGGCCTTTTTTAATCATTAATTAATCATTCTCCTGTTCCTTTCTTGACAACATCTCTTTTGCAGTGGGTGAAAATACAGTTTTCACCATCAAAAATCTGCTTAAACATAATAGCCCTCAGTGCTCTCACCTACCAGCCCCTGGAACCCCCTACCAATTTCAGTGCATCTTTAAGTGATTTATTCGGTTACATTTGCCAATTATACTTTACTTGACATCCTCAAAATTCATATTGCCAACCCATCTATACCACTGCAGTATCTCTTTAGACTCACTTTGCATGTTTGCTCTGTCTCTGCATTCCACTGCTCCTTGCCGTTAAGCAGGTGATCTTTTAGATGTAATTTTCTCTAGCTTCCACAACATCAAGCCCTTCCCTCCATGTCCCTTACATGGTCCAACCACTTCTCTGTACCTTTTGCACTGTCACTTAAGCAAACCTCAAAGAACATTTGCACCTCTAGTAGCTTGCAGGGTGCACCAGCCCCCTCGCAATGTTCACCATCTGCAAAGCAATAAAATAGTTCCATACGTTTGAAATGTTGTGAACATAGCTGTCAGTAATGTCAATACTGAGCCTGCTATTTCAGCATTCTTTTAAAGCATGTTTGAGTTGGGGATTTAGTGTGACTGACACCCTCAGATGGAGTGATGTGCTGTATGTATGTGTTACTCATAGTCAAAAACCAGCAGTTGCTGGATTCTTCGTGGGGAGGAAAAATATTTACTGTATTTGAGAAATACTGGTCTTTAAAGAGATGTGTCTTCAGCTCTTTCCAAACTGAAGAAGATTTAAGGTGCTCCTGGTGGATACAGGGGATGACTTTCCAGATTCTGGGTGCATGAACGGGGAAAGTCTCTTGCTCATGTTTGTCTTTGTATTGATAGAAGAATGGAGTATGCCAATTCACACTTATCCTTCATTCTTATAAGGTTATATTCTAGCTTTTCCATGTGTCTCTGGCTCTGACTGGCATGTACACCAGAGATGGGGTAAATTGTCCTCGAGCAGCATGCCCTGTGTACACAATGCGCTTTAACTGAAGTCAGTATTTCTTCTACACAACCTCTAAATCAGGCCCAGATTTTGCAGCCTGAACATGTGCTAGTTTGAATTCCAGCTGTGGTCTTCTGCATGTAAATGTAACATTTAAAATCTGCAGTTGTAAATCCTTCCGGTCTTAAGTGACATATGTTAATACAGCTATTCTAATGAGATGACCCATTGTAGAGTTAGATCACAAGAACTATAGGTTCCTCATTGATTAAACAGGAAATTGGGTTGCACTGAGGTGCGAGTAAATGTTCTTCTGTTCTTTTTTGCAGGGTTGGATGTCAGGTCCTATTCCTTCAAAGGATGCTCCACACCTGGTGCTTGTTCTCTCATGTATCACTTACCAGGAACACACGTATTATCCTCTGCGATTAAGGCTCAGTGCACACCGGCTTGTAATGCGCAACCCCGCCATGGCGCTGAGTGATTAACCAGGCGCCTGCAGTAGTGCTATTGCTGATATGAAACAAGCTGAACCTGCTTCTTCGATTGAAGATATTGGGGTTTATGAAATGGACTGGGGGTTATAAGTTTTGCTTGGGATGTCTGCATGGCCTTCATTCTGCTTCATGTACAATGAGCTACATTACTGGTCAGGCAATGCTTTATGCCTCTGTCCACAGCAGGCGGCAGGCACACCCACCACTTGAAGGCTGCAGTCCTTCTTTATGCAGGAAACTATACAAAGTGTCAAGAATACCCCTGCCTTCTGACTTCAGGCCCCATATCTGAGATGGATGGAATTCTGCTCTGGTCAATTTTAACTGCACTGGTGTTCCCTCACCTGTGTTTTCTTGGTTCAGAATTCACGAGGAGGAATATGCTCTTAATAGGCAAAAATATGTGCACTGAGATACCATCCAGAAACTTTAAGGCTGGCCACCTGGTGTTTCTGCTCATATAAACGCCTGACTTTCATTTAGACGCCATGTTGCACAGCCACATACTCTGACCTTTTAAAGGGAGATCGCAACACAATTATTGGCCCCATAGATTTCATTTATCCACCCTCGAAACAGTATTTTGAAGATAATCTATTCAGAGTGCACACTACATATAGGCTTCACCAAGAGAAGGCATATTATTTAAGCTCTTCAAAGTAATCATTGTACCACATAGCAAACAGTGACCATGAACTGTGGCGGCCCATCGCATCCCCCAGCAGCAAGGACTTGGCCTTTGTTTTGCAAACAACTTCTTTCGAGCTGGGAACTGTACAGGAAAAATGTCTCAGAATGATCAACATAACTTATCAGGCAAGTCCTTAGTGTGGCTGGCATCTGAATAGAGCATTAATTGTGTACTCTTTTCCCAGGTGGAGGTGCGTGCTGTATTTATAGCATTTTCTCTCTCTTATATCACCTATCAAACACACTGAAAACATGGCAGGCAGATGTTCTATCAGCATTTAACTCACCTTGTCAGCGTGCATTCCTCCTCCACTACACAGCTCCGCCTGGTAACTGTGTGCCCCCCTGCGCTCTTGTAAAGTTGAGGCCCACATCCACCCGCAGGCTCGTGCCTGCGCCTCATGTCTGGTGATCCAGTGGTGACTATTGTCTGTATCTGTCTCCATTGTTCCTGTCTTCCTGTTATTTTTCCTGTATTTATATTTTTCCTGTATTTCTCTTTCTGTGCTTTTTTTTCCTATATTTTTTCTTATCTGTATTTGTCCCTTCACTTCTCCATTGTGCTTCTCACCGTTGTGGCTGGCTGCCCCTGTAGCCCAGCTCCCTCTGGGAACTGCTTCCCGCCTCCCACCTCCTAGCTGACCAGCACCTTCCACATCCCCACATTTACTTAATGGCAATCGATGCGCGTTGAACAGCAACCTCACTGGCCTTGTCAGCGTGCGTTGCTCCCCTGCCATACAGCTCCACCTGGTAGGTGTGTGCCCACCTGTGCTCCAGTTGTAGGGTTCAAGGCCCTGCGCCTTATCCCTAGTGGTCCAGTGGTGAGTATTGTCTGTCTCTGTCTACATTTTTTCAGTCTTTCTGTTATTTATCTTGTTTATATATTTTTACTATATTTCTCCTTGTGTGCTTTTCTCTCCTGCATTTCCCTTATCTGTATTTCTCTGTGCCCCTTCGCTTCCCTTTTGCGCTTCCCAACCTTGCCACTGCCTGACCCAGCAGCCCCCTCCCAGCACTGCTTGGCACCCCCAGCTGATCAGCACCTCCCACCTCCCCACTACTACTTAAAGGCGGCCGCTGTGCAGTGAACGAGCAACCTCACTGGCCTTCTCAGCGTGCGTTGCTCCCCCGCCACACAGCTCCACCTTGTAGCTGTGTGCTCCCCTGCACTCTAGTTTTAGGTTTTGAGGCCCACCTCCAGCCGCAGGCTGCCTCCTGCGCCTAATTCCTGGTGGTCCAGTGGTGAGTATTGGCTGTCTCTGTCTCCGTTTTTACTGTCTTTCTGTTATTTTTCCTGTGTTTATATTTTTACTCTATTTCTCCTTGTGTGCTTTTTTTTCCTTTATTTCCCTTATCTGCATTTCTCTGTGCCCCCTTCGCTTTGCCATTGTGCTTCATGCCCTTGCCACTGCCTGCCCCTGAGGCCCACGCCTCCCAATGCTGCTTCTCACCTCCCATCTTCCAGATGACTAGCACATCCTACCTCCTCACCACTACTTAATGATGGCAGCTGTGTGGCCGTGCCGAAAGCACGCCAAAGGCAAACCCATCCACGCCTGAACAGCGCACAGCCCTAGGGACCCTGGCTCCAGCACCCCTCAGCGCTACAACGCCAGCTTCCTCCATGCCTGACGAAACACCACCTGCCACCAGGCATCAGCAAGTGTCACCCAAGGACCCTTTGCCCATAACAACTGCACCATCTCCTGCCACCGTACACCAGCCTCACCAAGCACAATACCCCCAAGGACCAGACACAATCACCTCAGCTGCATCCTGCTCAACACACACTTCCCCAAGAAACATGCAATGCAGATCTGGGACCTGCTTGACTCCACCACTCCAGATTCAGACCAACCCAAACACCACCCTATGTGGCACCCTCATCTACAGACTCCCCCAGACCCCACTCCCCCTTCGGGAAAATCCATAGCCAACTGCATTGCATATCTTGCCTTTGCCTCAACAGATTACATCCTTTTCGGTGGCCTCAAGTTTCACCTGAACAACCTCAGAAACCCCAACACTTCATCCCTACTGGAGAATCTCACCAGCATCAGACTAAAACAACTGGACACTGCCCCAATGGACTTATGCGCCAGATGCTCGACCCTATCTTCGCCGCCAACAGCAACATCTCCGTCAGACACACCTTTGAACTCCTATGGACCAACCACCACAGGGCCGCCGTATACCAACTCGCCATCACTCTCTGCAACACAGCACCATCAACCTCCTCCGACGCCACCACATCTGCACACCTCCTCCATTGATTGATCCAAGTCTGCACCAACAACCTGGCCCCCCTCAGGAAACACTCCAGCAAACAGTCCACCAGGAAAGCCAGCTGGTTCTCTCCCACCCTCCAAGAGTCCAGATGCACCTGTAGACGAATCTAAAGATGATGGAGGTGCAGCATGACCCTGGCAGACCATGCATCCTTTAAAACCGCCATCACATCACAACACTGCTTCATTAGAGCCATGAAGAAAACTGTCAAACAAGACCAAATCAAAGCCAAAGCACACAACAGCAAAGAACTCTTCACCATGATCAGAGAATTAACCAAACCCAGCACCAACACCACAGACATTCCCCCATCACAAGCCCTCTGCGACAACCTCGCCACCTTCTTCCATCGCAAGATCTCTATCAGCCCTGCCACAACCACTGCACCCAAAGTTTCTGGATCACAGCTGACCTTGACCAATTGGGCCACCCTGACCACTGATGACACTGTATGGATCACGAAGACTATCCTTGGACCCCTGCCCCCAGCACATCTTCTGCCTAGCAAGCGACACCTTCACACCCAAGCTCTGCCACACTATCAACTGCTCCATTGAGACCGTCACCTTCGCTGAAAACTGGAAACATGCCGAGATCAACCTGCTACTGAAGAAACCCTCAGCAAGAGCTCCTGGAACTTTCGACCACCTTTAACAGTGTCTTCCACCACACCATCTGTGCAACACTTTATGATGCCGGCATCCACGGCAAAGCTCTGGAGTGGATCCTCACCTTCCTTACCAGCCAAACCCAGAGAGTCAGGCTCCCACTTTTCACATCCAAACCTACAGAGATCTGCTGTGGCATCCCCCTAGGCTCCGTCCCTCCCTCCACCCTTTTCAACATCTACATGGCCCCTCTAGAAGGCATTGTCAGAAACCATGGACTCAACATTCTCGCCTACGCTGACGACACTGAGCTGATCCTCTCCCTCACCAACAAACCTACTGTTGTGAAGCGGTATGAAGGCAGTTGCCACCTGTATGAAAGACTGCTGCCTCAAGCTCAACTCTGACAAGACAGATGTTTTCATTCTGGGCATGACCCACTCCACCTGGGACTACTCCTGGTGGCCTGCAGCACTCGGAACACCCCCACACTGACTGACCACGCATGTAACCTCACCATCATCCTTGACTCCTAGTTCTCTATGAAACACCAAGCCAACACTGTCTCATCCTCCTGCTTACACATGCTCTGCCGACTCCGAAGGTTCTTCAACTGGATCCCCGTCAAATCCAGAAGAACAGTCACCCAGGAGCTCATCACCAAGAAGCTCAACTATGGCAATGCATTCTATGCAGGCAATACCCAGAAGCTCCAAAAGAAGATGCAAAGAATCCATGAACACCACCGCCAGACTCATCTTGGACATCCCTCACTTCACCCAAATTTCTGAACACCTGAGGTACCTGCACTGGCTCCTGATCAACAAAATAATCACTGTCAAGCTCCTCACGTATGCCTTCAAGGCCCTCCAGAGCATCGGACCTGCCTACCTCAACCACTGCCTTGCCTTCCACACACCCACTAGACAACTCGGCTCCCCTCACCTGACCACCAACCCATGGATCTGCAAGACCACAGCTGTAGGACAATCCTTTTCCTACCTCACCGCTAAGACCTGGAACTCTCTTCTTCTTCATCTCAGGCAATTTCCCTCTCTGCCTTAGTTCAGGAAGGACCTCAAGACCTGGCTATTTGACTGAACCAGCCATCCAGCACTTCGAATGAGCTGCAGTACCTGCCCCCCCCCAAGCGCCTTGAGACCCGATTGGGTGATTAGACCCTGATTGATAGATTGATTGATTGACTCAGCTGTATGGCCCCAAGCGACACACAATACTATAGCCTCTGACATTTCAGATGGGCCATCTTACTTCATGTCAGGCCATCAGACTTCTCAGTGTGCATACATGTAAACGTGACCAGACCATCTTGAATCTCCAGTCCATCACACTTCTCTGATAGACCTTTTACATATATACAGTAAGCTGATATCTTCTGTAGATCATCTGATACCTCTATTAGGCCATCCTATTTTTCTTGTCAGTAGCTGATATAACCAGAATGCTATATGACAAACTTCCTTGGGATTAGACATCTTTGTTGAGACATTTCATCTAATATCTCCAGTAAACTGCTGCTATCTGAAATATATCTGGATATTGTTTGTAGACCATCTAGAATTTCCAGTGACTCATCTAACAGTATCAATATTCCATATAGTATTTTCATTGGCCATCTTTACTGTTCCATTTGTGTTTAATATCATACCATCTGACATTATGCACGGGCCTTCTACTTTGGCATCTTCAGTGGGACCGCTCACTACTAATGGGAGTATAACCACTTTCATCCACTGGATACATCAAAATATGCATGAATTAACATTTGGTTGACCAGCTTAATATTGACTCATTTCATTTGCCTAAATGTTAACAGAATGATTAAAGCAGTGGAGTCTATGAGCCGGAAACTAAAGGCTGATTTGATAAAGTAGCCTGAAGGAGGATGCTGCTGTGTACACAATTCCTTCCAACATTGTCATGGAAGAAGAATTTTGTTGAGTTTACAACAGCCACTTCCTGGGTGATGGTGGGTAGTGAAAGATGTTTATGCTTGAGATAGACAGTTCTTGCTCTAACTTTAAACACTGCCATGATGAGGGACGGGATCTGCAAGTATGCGCTGATTTCACCTGCTCTCTCTACCACAGACCCATTACATTCTGCCTATCTAACCATAGGAAGACTGCAACTCATGGGATCAGTGACTTTGGTTCCGCTGAATATCCATCAGGGCTGAGGTGGTATTAGTCTCAAGCACACTAGTCCGTGCATTAAGATTTTGAATGTCACCTAATTCACAAATGACAGATCATGGTTCCATCTTGCAGTCATTGTCAATCTCTGAGATATTGCTTTGAAAGAATGCTGTGAAGCATCTATGTGACTGACCTGAGATCTCCTGTTCTTTTCTTTGTGTCATTCAGACCCCAGGCAGCCAAGTGTAGGCCTAGACTTGGAATTTTCCACCCCGCCCATTTTCATGTCGAATTATGTAATCATGTTCAACCTTTAATTGTGAGGAATGTGATGGGTGCCCCAAACCCAACCAGTCTGATTGCAGCGCTTGTGCTTGAGCTGTGTAGATAAATAAAACTCATTATAAACGGATGCATAGGTGTCTATGTCTTTTATGTGGGATATTGGGGGCAGAAGACAAACGTTGATGTGTTAGCCTTGGCTCCATGCTGACTATTCAGAGAAAGCAATTACAAAAGGCCTGAATAAGTGAAGTTTGAGCTCTTTGCAACATCATAAATCCAGGGCCCTAAATCTAGCAATAAAATACTTCATACAAAATAACATTAAATGTTTGCCATGAAAACACCCATATATCAGGCCATTACAAGTGAGTCATTAATTGATGGCTAAAGTTTAAAAATTAAACCACTTGGGGAAAAGCATAAATAACACTGGGTAGTTATAGCTAGGACCACGTTTACAATGTTTCAAAAGAAACACATGATGGGTAAAACATGTTTTGGGACCCTACTGTTTCTCAGCCCCTGCTTGATAGACCAGTGTGAAAGGAAGAAACTTAGATGGATGTGACTTTTTCAGAAGTTTCATAAAGATTCATCAAATGGCTCTGAAGTTATGACAAAACCAAAAGATGCTTTTCCCACCGTCACCAAGCTCTGCTAATTATCTCACGTAGTACATCACTCATGACAACTTCTATGACATCATTTATAACATCACTGAACTTTGAAAACAACACTGTGCATGGTGGGGGCGGGGGTTATAGTTTCTTTAGAGTATGAGATACAGTTACATGAGATAACTATAACATGTAAATTACAGTGATTTTGCTCATTTAAATTTGACTTAATTATGAGGTAATTTTAACCTTTCATTTTCTCCGTGAATGTGTGTATATGTATATACATATTCACTTATAAAAAACAATGGTTACAGGGACGTTAAACTTAAGCTCACATTTAATATTTACGAAATCATAGTAATTCACTTTTATTGTTAAAGTTATCTCAAGCAACTCGTTGCCTAAGGTAACTATAACTCGTGCCCCTGCCATTCACAGTTTTTTCCTCAAACATTTTACAGCCAATATTACAGTGATATTATCAGTGACGTTATCAAAGATGTCATGAATGCCTTAAATTGTGGGGTGATTAGCAGTGCCTGGTGAGGGCATGAGTAATACTTACCTTAGGGCATGAATTATAGTTACTTGAGATAACTATAACTATAACAGGTGAATTTCTATGGTTTTGTACATTTAAAATGTGAGCCTCAATATAGCATCCCTGCCCCCCCTTGTTTTTTAAGTGAATTTCTATGGTTTTAAAAAAATTCTATTTCCTAACTCTAATTTCCATGTAACCTTTGCTTTTTCAGTGAATTTCTATGGTTTTTCTAACATAAATTAATTTTCATTACTATACGTTAATGCAATGACTGCCGTGCACAGCCTTTGGCCCTGCACAGTGGCGGTTGGCCACAGGGCCTGGCCTGTGACCAGACCCTGCACCAGACTCCCCTAACCACCCAACCCCACACTGCCCCCAGCCCTTTGGCTGTGCGTGGGAGGAGTTTGTGCGGACCATCTCTCTGGGTGTGAGAATAGGTGTGAGAGGGTGTATCTAGGGGTGAGTGTGGCTGTGATAGTATCTGTCTGAGTATGAGAGTGGGTGCATCAGTGTCTTAGTCCATGCATCAGTGTCTGTGTGGGTCAGTCAATGGGTGCATGAGGGTTTCAGTGGGTCTGTGGGTGGGTGTGTGAGAGTGTGAGTGGGGCTGTGAGTAGCTGCGTGAGTGTCTGAGTGAGTGTGAGTGGGTGGGTGAGGGTGCGAGTGGATCTGTGAGTGTGTGCACGAGGGTCTGAGTGGGTATGCGTAAGTGGGTCTGTGAATGGGTGTATAAGGGTCTGAGTGGGCATTTAAGTGCAAATAAAAGAGATTAATAAAGAGAAACTGAGAGAGAGGGAAAGAGAAAGAGAGTGAGAGGGAGAGAGATAGTTTTTAGGCTTTGGTGAATTATATACTTTGGATGAGATATTTCTGGACATATTGTAAATAAAAATATATTTGTAAATTAAAGAGTGAGGTCACCTTTTATTATGAATTTTAAATGTTTCAATTTGAAAATACATTACAATAGGGAAACACCCACAGACAAACCTGGACTAGAACCCTCAACATTCAGTGGTAGGGTCTGAGGACTTAACAGTTGTGCCACAGGAGAGTCTGTTATAGGTTTCACTATTTGAATTAATTGCATGGAGAACCCATTGCAATGACCATTGCCCTCCCTCTCTCTCTTCCATCCCATTATGGGAGACAGAGAGAGAAAGAGAGAGAGAGAGTAACAGGACTGCAGTGGGAGCCTAAAGACCTATGTGGTCAGTCTCGACTTGCGAGGGGAAAAAGAGGCGGGCAGCACATGGTGGGTAGGAAGGGGGAAAATCAAAAAAGATAAAAAATAAAAAAATAATAATAAATTACCTTCCTCGCCACCCCACTCCACTGTCCTCACTGCAGGCAGACAATCCTAGCCTGCGGTCAATCCTAACTGAACTTTACATGAAAGCAGGGTTAGGATTGGACGGAGCGCCCTGGCTTTGCTCTCTTCAGCTTGGCAACAGAGTGCTGTAGTGTAGCCATTTTTTAATATAGCTTCATGCACGTTAGGTTAACATATTAGGCCTCTGTGCACTTTGCCCTAGATACATTTTATTTAGCCTCGCACTGTTATTTTACAATAACCAGTTTTACGGTCTTGTTTTATTTCTTTCTATCACACTGTTTAGCTTAGTTCAGCACCGTGTTCTCAAACAATGCATTCTTGCTCACCCTGTGCTTCAGTCAAGGCTACAGTCTGGTACATTGCCGGTAAACGTGGTAGAAGTTTAGTCTCTAGTTTTCATAGAAAACACGCATTCTTACGTAGGGACTTTTTCTTAGAACATCTGCGTGTTAGTTATAAAAACACTTTCTAGTCCTAGTACACGTCAGAGGGAGGTTCCAACCAGGAACCTGCAACTAGATGCTGACTGCTCCGTTGCAGATGCTGATGCAGATTACAGGCCTTTGCTCAGGTATGACAGTTGATGTCCTCCCGGGGGAACCTGAAAGTCAGGCTTAGAGCTTCACATGCTGTGCTCAGAATATAACTTAGAGAGAACCTAATCTAGTTGCACTATGATAGCCTTATTCTTGTGCTTCACTCTCATTGTTACTATTTTAATCCTACTGTGCTGTTTAGTTATGGTTATTGCAGCTCACACTTTGCTATCTAAAATGGAGTCGTTTTATTAAACCAATCTTTAAAATTTAAACTGCCTTTGTCATTTCTATATGAGACCGTACTGTGTATGAGAGAACCGGTTGTGACCTGAGTGACCACGACTTCCCTGGGAATTACTAAGATGTCATGCACTCGGCTGCCCAATTGTCTCTTCCCTTCGGGAGAGATGAGGCACTGCTAGTTAGCTGGAGCAAAACCCAGATTTGGGGTAACAAGGGTCCTTCACCGTGGGTCAGACTTAGTCTCCCACACTGTGAACGATCTGGCCACCCAAAAATCCAGGAGTCTCATTAGGATAATAAGAGCCTACGTGACAGTGACAGGTTGGAGAGAGCACAGTGCGCATGCGTGTTTGACTGGCTGTGTACTCCCCCTCTGTCCCTGTCATCACACGTGGGCCACCACTTTTACAATTAAACCATAATAAACTATGTTTATTATGGTTTTATTGTAAAAGTTTTACAGCTGCTGTGGCTGGTGGCGGGGGCAATGCTCCTCCCCCATAGCGGAGGAGCAGCCTCTGTCCGTGGTCCTAGCCGGCTCCCCACATTCTGTGGGAGTGGGAATTGCTCCCCCAAGCAGGGAGATGCTTTTATTAGCAGCTCCCTGCTTGCGGGAGCAATGCATTTATCTGTCTTTTGTCTTTCCTGAATGCATATTTGTGTGCAGGGAAGACAGATGAAAACTCTGCTTCCTAACAGCGGGAGCTGTTTGTCAGAAACCAGACTTTGTTTTCTTTTGCTTGGTGGGATCTGTCAGCTCCCCTGCACTGTTTACGATTACTGCTCTGGGGAGGTGGCAGTCCCCGTGGCTGCATGGGGGCCAAGCAGACCCCATACTGTTTATAATTAGTGCCGCAGGGTGGTGGTTGTCCCCGGGACAGCGTTGGGGCTGGACGCCAGCCCTGCACTTGAATTACATTTAAGTACTAGGGAAGTGGTGGTCCCCGGGGCTGTGGGGTGATGTGTGCCCCCCCTACATTGAATTATATTTAAGCCCCGGGGAGGTGGTGCTCCCGAGGCTGCAGGAGGGCCCCTTTCCCCCCTGCATTGAATTTAATAATAACCCCAGAGAGGTGGCGGTCCTTGGGCTGAGGGGTGGCCATTCGGTTCCCCGCATTAAAGTGCATTTAAGCCACAGGGAGGTGGCGGTCCCCGGGGCTGCGGGCTGTGGGTCAAAGGCCCCTTGCAATAAAATTAACAATGCCCTTGGGACTTGCCACACCTGGAGACTTGAGAATGACAAAGCACAGGGGCCCCTGCTTCATTTTTTAAAAATGTTTTTACCAGAAACAGGATCCGCCATGACTCATGGTGAAAAAATTTTTAAAAAGCATTTTTGCTCTGGAGGTCCCCCAAGTTTAGGGGTCAGGGTGTCCTTTTCTTTTTACCTTTTTTCTGGGACTCAACTGAAGCCGACACCCAACACGGCTGCCAAAACTTTCTTGTTGAATTGTTGGCAGCCAATCAGTTTTCAGCATGAGATTGGAAGGGGTCACAAATCCTTTGCGTCCCTATATATAAAATCAGAATATTTGTTAATTTCTCTAAAACTACTGAGCAAATTTACATAAAATAACAAAAAGGTCACTTTCTGGACCAAAAGCTACCTTTCTGCCAAATCTGGTGCAAATTCCGTCCAGTGGTTTCAGCGCTATCACTGTTCAAAATCCCTATGGAAAAAAGAAAGGGTAAAATGTGTTTTGAGACCTCCTCCTTTTTCTCGGCCCCCGCTTATCTGATTATCCTGAGACTTTCCAGAGAGCAACTGAAGTGAGAACTGTTTGGTAAAATTTTGTGAAGATTCATCAAACAGCCCCAAAGTTATCAGCAAAACAAAAAACACTTTTTCTATGGAAAGTTGGTCCTAACTCTAACTACCTAGTGGCGACCACCACTAGGTAATACATATTAATATAAATATGCAAAAGATAAGCCGCTAGGCAGAAATGGTTAGGACCATGTTTCTGCTGCTTTTGACACTATATCCCACACCACTCAATGCACCAGACTTCTTGATGCCGGTGCTGAAGCAGATATGCTAATTAAACTTATTAATGAGTGTTATGCATTATTAATTAAAGAGAAAATGGTAGAAATTATTAATCTAGAGAAATTAATGTGCATGTTTGAAAATGTGACCACGAAGTGTGGCTGTCAATGTTCACGAATTGTACTAAAAATTATTAAAATATGGAAAATAATGAAGATGAATAATAAACATGTAGTAATATGTCATAGTGAGATGTATAACATATGTTTTTCATTATAACGTAGAGTTAACTTAGCCAAAGTTGTGGCCTAGTTTTGCCAGGCCTCATGCAGAAACTGAAAAACGCGCACTGTAGAGAAGCTGAGATTTTGAACTGAACCTGACCACCCGATGTTAATAAAGTCTGTTTAGCTAGAATTTTTTGCAATGTACCAACGGACAGGAGATGATGGAATTAAGTTGATACAAAACTGTGTAGAGTAGACTGGATGTACTTTCCCAGGACTTGAACAATAGACACACCGACTGGAGAAGAAGATGCAACATTTCAATACCTGACGAACCGGATGATGAGGACATCGTACAATGAACCAATCGAAAATCTGAGAGCGATGAAATATTAGAATTCATAGATTTGAAGAACTGAATATATTGGGTAGCTTTTTTTTTTTTTTGGGTTGTTATACTAGATATCTATGAATTTCTGCTCTCTTTTTATCACACTTATCTACTCATCACTCTTATGTCATGTCTCTATCAAACTACCCTCCATTCTCACTCGGGCTCATCCCAAATCCCTTCGACCACTTTCATCTCCTAAATATCTCTGCTAAGCTCTTCCCTCCACCTCTACATCTAACTCACCAAACCTCACTCTACCTCTGTGACCTCCCACACAACCCTACTAAATTGTCCTGCATTCATCTCACCCTGCTACTATGCTCTCCCTAACCCTTCCACATCCTCTTTCCCCTCCGCTCCCCTTTTATTCATTTCAAGCCTTTGGATTGAGTAAATGAAGGATAAACTCCCAATTAACACTTCTGGATTTCTTTCCTCCTCCACCCCTCCATTACTCCAGTCAATCTAACTAACAAACTCTCATATCCGCAACTCAAATTAACTCATAATAATACTAAAACTGTACTCCTTATTAAATTATACTAATCCATCACTAATTCTTGTTGGGTACCGGAGTAGCGTGCTACTCATCGAAAAGCGCTTCAACGCCTCGTCAGGGGTAGTAAGCGCTATATAAATACGATTACAATTACAATTACATGTGGAGATGAATTAACCAATTAGGAATTAGGGGGATGGACTGAAAAACTCCAATAAAAAGTCATGACAGGGGGCTAAAACTTCAGATGTGAGGGGAGAATTGATGATGTCAGAAGACGTGATTCCAGAATCTGTCATTGGGCTTATGCTCTTAAGAGCCTGATGCACTGCTGATCGATTGATGACCTGAAGACGAAGACTGACTTTGTTGCTGATCCATTCTGTGGATAGGTAGCTATGACAATGTGACTGATTAACTTTTGTGCCTATTCTTCTAGGTACCAACTGCATTGTTAGTTTGTTTTTCTCTTAGTTAGATGTTTTGCCAAATTCATATTCTAAATTGTGTTTGCATGAAGTCCCACATGCTAATGCTAATCCGGGTTAGGTAAGGTTACTTTGGGTGACGCTGACAGTGACAAATGATTGACAAACCGATTTCTGAACTCTGCTATTCATGCTGATATATTCATCTTTGATGTCTTATGCTGAAGCATTAGAGCATATGTTTCCTCAAGATCTGATTAGATTATGTTATTGGTGCTCACTAATGAATTAATTCCGAGATGATGAAAATAAAGTTTGAGTTAACCTTTTTGCATTAGAATTGTAACTAATAGGTAAATAAAATATGTTAAAAAGTATATTGGGTTGTGGTTATTCATGAATGTTGACTATAATTAATGTTTTCCTCAGTGGTTATTGATTGTGTATTAGTTATTGATATACATTGGTCACTACATGGCAAGGATACTCCTTGCAATCCAAAAGGTTCATCAGCCTGTACGCTTCCCATTGTAAGTTTACTTACTAAGGACCAGGCATGCTGGCACCGGCTAGGCCCTGGAGGTGTCTCTGCTCCTTCCTCACCAGAAGGACCCTGAGCGTCAGACTCCCACCGTTCCCCTTGGAACTTTCAGATACCTGCTGTGGAGTACTACATGACTCCTCCCTGAGCCAGACCCTCTTCAATATGTACATGGCTCCGCTCGCCAACATTGTTAGATAGCACAACCTCAGCATAGTCTCCGATGCAGACAACACATGCCTAATTCTCTCCCTCACCAATGAACCATCAACAGCCAAGAGCAACTTTGACAATAGAATGAGAGCAGTTGCCAACTGGATGAAAAACAGCTGCCTGGAGCTCAACTCAGACAAGACAGATATCCTCATCCTGGGTCCCACTCCATCTGCCTGGGATGACTCCTGGTGGCCAGCTGCAGTTGAAAGCGCCCCACCAACCCCGCACGCAGCCTGGACATCATCCTGGACTCCATGCTGTCCATGACCCTCCAAGTCAGCGCTGTCTCATCGTCATGCTTCCACAAACTCTGCCTCCTATGGAAGATCTTCAAGTGGATCCCCACCGAGGCAAGAAGGGTGGTCACCCACGCATTTGTCAACAGTAGACTCGACTACGGCAACACTCTTTATGTTGGAATCACGAAGAAGCTCCAAGCAAGCCTTCAGAGAATTCAGAGCGCAGCAGCCAGACTCATCCTAGTCACCCCCCACTGCAGCCTCTTCTCCATCCACCCTAGAGGCCTGCACTGGCTCCCCATCAACAAACGCATCACTTTCAAGCTCCTGACACACACCTACAAGGCCCTGCACAATATCGGACCGGCCTACCCCAACCACCACCTATTTTTCTACACCTGCACCAGACAACTTTGGTCTTCTCAACTTGCCCCTGCTGCCACGCCTAGAATCAGGAAGAGCACAATGGGAGGCAAGTCCTTCTTCTACCTCACAGCGCAGACCTGGAACACACTACCCACCCACCTCAGGTAGGCCCCCTCGCTGAATCAGTTCAAGAAGGACCTCAAGACCTTGCATTTGACTGCTCTGTACCCTTACTACAGAGCCTTGAGACCCCAGGGGTTATAAACTGTGCTATACAAATCACCAATTGATTGATTGAAAAATACTTTTTTGACTTGTCTATATCTTTGGCACCATTTAACAAATCTTCATGACTTTTTTTTTCAAAAAAGTGCCCTGGTGAGTTTTGTTGCGCACAGAAAGTTTTGGGGTGGTCTGTTAAGCAGGGCAGAGAAAAAGGGGGGTCAAAAAAGTTGCATTTCCCATGTTAATTCTCATAGGATCTTTAGACGCAACCGCAGCCCGTGCCACCTCTACGGAGTTACACCAAATTCGGCAGAAAGCTGGCCTTCCATACGCAGACTACGCTTTCTCTTATTTGGTGTAAATCTGTTCAGTAGTTTAGGAGATATTAAAGGGATAACAAATTTGTGCATCTGAGCTTGCAACAACATTGCAAAGATTAAGAGCTTGTGCATGGCAAATGCACAGCTTTGATTGGCTGCCAACACTTCAACCAAGAAGTGGTTGGCAGCCATCTTACAGCTTGGCTTTAGTCGAGTCCCTCAAAAAAAAGATAAAAAATGAGAAAAGGGGCAAGGGTAGAGACACCCACCCAGGGCACAAGTTTGAATTCAATGTGGGGGGCCAACCTGCACCGCCCGCAGCCCTGGGGAGCGCCACCTCCCTGGGGCTCCAATCAAAAACAATACGGAGGCCGCTTGGCCTCCTGCAGACCGCATTACCACCACCTCTCTGGGACATTTAATAAACTGTGTGTGGGGGGCACACAGTCCCCCTGCAGCTCCAGGAACCACTACCTCCCTGGGAACATTCACTAAATTGAGTGCAGGGGGCAAGCTGCCCCTTGGACAATCACCTTCCCGGGGTAAATATTAAAAAAAGAAAAGGGGCTCAGTTTCAGACTCCCTGCATTGCCAAGGAGCACCACCTCCCTGGGGCTAAATTAGGTTGCGGGAACCCCCTTGAGGAGCCATTGATGGCCCTTGGAACCGCCAACACCAGGGCCGGCTACTGCTATGTCTCAGGGTACCACCCCAGGATATAGCTGTTTGCTTTGTGGGAGGTGAACGCTCCCAACATGCAAAGCAAACAAAGTCCAGTTTCTGACAGTTTCTGAACGCGGGAGCTGTCAAACAGCTCCTGCTGTCAGAGAGCAGAGTTCTCATCTGTCTTCCCTGTACGCATATTTGACAGATGAAAACATTGCATCTCCGTGCTTGTGGGAGTAATGCCGGCTCACACAGGACGTGGGGAGCTGGCTAGGACCTCTGGGGCCTTGAGGCTCCCCTTGTGGTTCTGTTTCTTTCTCTCTCTCTTTCTTCCATCCCATAGTGAGAGGGAGAGAGATTGCTCCAGCAAGCAGGGAGTTGCTTCTAAAAGCTGTTCCCTGCTTGCTGGAGCAGTATTTTCATCTGTCTTCCCTGACACAGATGTGCGTGCAGTGAAGACAGATGAAAACTCTGCTTTCTGACAGCTCAACCTGTTTGATAGGTCCCGCTGTCAGAAAGCAGAGTTATGTTTGGTGTGACTTGGCTGCAGCTGCCAAAGCTGCAGTCAAGCTACAGCAAACCGATATGTCCTGGGGGTGGACTCCCTGGGACATAGCAGGAGCAGGCCTTGGGGTGGTGGTCACCAGGACCATCAGTGGCTCCTCAAGGGGGCCATGCAACCCCCACCCATAAATCTAGCCCCAAGGAGGTGGTAGTCCCAGGGACTGCAAAGGGTTCCGCTTTTCTTTTTTCAGTCGTTGCTCCCAGGAAAGAGGTGTTCCCAGTGCTCAGGGAGGCTGAGAGGCCTCCACACATCAATTTTCAATATCGTCCTGGGGAAGTGGAGGTCCCCGGGGCTGTGGCAGTCCCCCGCATTTCCATTTAGTTTGAAATAAGCCCCAGGGAGGGGGTTGTCCCCAGGGCTGCGGGAGGGGGCGTGCAGGCCCCCTCCACATCAGTCAATAATGCCCGGGAGATCTTGCTTCATGTTTTAAAAAACATTTTGACCGGATCTACTGCCAATCCCGGTGAAATTTATTTTGCCCTGGGGTCCCTCTAGGACCCCAAGACAAGAACAAAGGGGTCAGGGTGTCCTTACCCTTTCCCTATTTTTTTTATTATCTTTTTGTGGGACTTGGCTAAAGCCAAGTCTCAAGATGGCTGCCAGCACTTCCTTGTTGAAATGTTGGCAGCCAATCAGATCTCAGTACGAGATCTGGGGGGTCACAAAACCTTTGCGCCCCTAGCTATAACCAAGAGCTACCTTCCTGCCAAATTTGTGTATTTCCGTCTGTTTTTCTCAATCCATGCTTGATGGATCACTTCTAAACTTTCCAGACAGCAGCTGAAATGAGCGTCATATTTTCTTGGAAAAGTTTGTTTAGATTTATCAAACTGCTCCAAAGTTATTAGCGAAACAAAAAACATTTTCTACAGAAACTAAGTTCTAACCATAACTATTTAGTGGTGAGTGCCACTGTTAGAAATGGGGTCTTTGGTTGACAGTCAGGTTACCCCCTGTTCAAGCAAGGACCCTCACTCTAGTCAGGGTAAAAGAGAATCACCCTCAGCTAACCCCTGCTTACCCCCTTGGTAGCTTGGCAGGGCAGTAGGCTCAACCTCAGAGTGCTAGGTATAAAGTATTTGTACCAACAGACACAGTAACTTAATGAAAACACTACAAAATGACACAACACCAGTTTAGAAGAATAGGAAATATGTATCTAAACAAAACAAGACCAAAACCACAAAAATCCAACATACACAAGTCAAGTTATGGATTTTTAAAGATTAAACTCAAAAATAGCGCTTAGAAACAAAAATGCTTCGATGAGATGTTAACACGGCGTTGTGATGGAGTCGTTCCCAACAAGCCGACACTAGCTGCGCCGGACACGGAGTCGTGTAGACCCCCCAGTACAGTACCTTTGGTGAAGAGTGAAAACAAGCCGGTGCGCGAAGTCGGGAGTCGCGGTGTCTGTGCGAAACGTTGAATCCGTGCACTTCGAGCGGCGTCGATCACGATGTGGGCCTGCGAAGTGCGTCGCGTTCCAGCGAAGGTCACGGCGTCAGGTGCAGGTGGCGTTACCGGATTCAGCAGCGGTGTCGGTCCGGAGTCATCCGAAGTCGATTTCCTTGGATTTCCACCAGCTTTCCTTTCAAGGGCCCAGGGACTGGATAGGGCACCACTTATCAAAGCAGGAGTCTCTCCAGAGACTCCAGGTGCTGGCAGAGAGAAGTCTTTGCTGTCCCTGATACTTCAAACAACAGGAGGCAAGCTCTAACTCAAGCCCTTGGAGATTTCTTCACAAGATGGAAGGCACACAAAGTCCAGTCTTTGCCCTCTTACTCTGGCAGAAGCAGCACTGCAGGAAAGCTCCACAAAGCACAGTCACAGGCAGGGCAACACTCCTTCCTCAGCTATCAGCTCTTCTCCAGGCAGAGGTTCCTCTTGGTCCCAGAAGTGTTTCTCTAAAGTCTGTAGATTGGGTGCCCTTCTTATACGCATTTTAGTCTTTGAAGTCACCTTTCTTCAAAGGGTACTCACACCTACCTGTGAAATCCTGCCTTGCCCAGGCAAGGCCTCAGACACACACCAGGGGGTTGGAGCCGGAATTTTCAGAGGCAGGCACAGTCCTTTCAGATGAGAGTGACCACTCCACCCCTCCCTCCTAGCAGCGATGGCTAATCAGGAAATGCAGGTTACACCCCAGCCCCCTTTGTGTCACTGTCTAGGGCGAGGTGAAAAACAACCCAACTGTCAAACTGACCCAGACAGGGAATCCACAAACAAGGCAGAGTCACAGAATGGTTTAAGCAAGAAAATGCTCACTTTCTAAAAGTGGCATTTTCAAACGCACAATCTTAAAATCAACTTTACTAAAAGTTGTATTCTTTAATTGTGAGTTCAGGGACCCCAAACTCCACATGTCAATCTACTCTCTAGGGGAATCTACACTTTAATCATATTTAAAGGTAGCCCCCATATTATTCTATGAGAGAGACAGGCCTTGCAACAGTGAAAAACGAAGTTGGCAGTATTTCACTGTCAGGACATATAAACCACATTACTATGTGTCCTACCTTATCCATACACTGCACCCTGCCCTTGGGGCTACCTAGGGCCTATCTTAGGGGTGCCTTACATGTAAGAAAATGGAAGGTTTAGGCCTGGCAAGTGGGTACACTTGCCAAGTTGAATTTACAGTGAAAAAATACACTTACAGACACTGCAGTGGCAGGTCTGAGACATGATTACAGGGTTACGTGTGTGGGTGGCACAATCAGTGCTGCAGGCCCACTAGTAACATTTGATTTACAGGCCCTGGGGACCTCTAGTGCACTTTACTAGGGACTTAACAGTAAAACAAATATGCCAATCATGGAGGACCAATTACGTACACATTTTAAACAGGAGCACTTGCACTTTAGCACTGGTTAGCAGTGGTAAAGTGCCCAGAGTAACAAAAACAGTAAAATCAGAGTCCAGCACACATCAACAACCTGGGGAACAGAGGCAAAAAGTTAAGGGAGACCACGCCAAGGATGAAAAGTCTAACAGCCACTAGGTAGTATATATATATATATATATATATACATATAATAATAATGCAAAAAAGAAGAGAGAACTCTGTGTAGTTCCCAAGATTTGGTGGAGAGCAGCTCCAGTATAAAGCACAATACAACACTAGCAGCACTCAAATGTCTGTTTTTCTACCCCAGCTTTTAAGCATAGAGTTAGCACAGTGCTATCCATGCTGAGATAGAAAATGACACTGTTTTGCCATTTATACAGCAAATGGCAAAAGGCCCAAGGCAAGAGAACTGAGCCCTGCTGCACCAACAAAAAGGCACCAAATCCTGCCTGCTGCACCCAGGACTCGACAATCACAGCTGAGGGGTCGTCTGGACATCGGATGGACTCTACACAACCCTAGGGGACTTTCAACCTTCTGCAAATCATGCAAGGACCTCCCCCCGAGTGAAGACATCACTCTTTGCAACAAAGACCCAAAAGTCAGTGAAGCCCAGTTCACTCACCAGCTGTTGACCAAGGAACTGGACACAACAGCTAGACCAAAATCTAAACAAGGGAAACAGAGGACAAACGCTTCAAGTGTGTCAAGTCTGGTGGCACTGGGACCTCCAGTGGCTGAACAGTGCAATAGCCTGAGGGACTGGACCCTCAATGTCAGTAACCCAGAAAGAAATTCCACTCAGGACTCCAAAAGGACCAGGAGGAAGTCCCAGTAGAGGGACTTCAGAAACCACCAGAACCACCCACCAGACTGGCCCTGCTGACCTGCAAGCGACCCTAAAAGTTAGCTGCCGCCTGCTTCCAAGGGCACATTTGCTCTCAGCTCTTGACTCACCTACTCGCTCTGCACCCAGCCTCTCTGGCCCCTGCACCAGAGATCCAGCTGTGTTCTAAGGGTCTCCCACCACTGGCGACCTTGACACTCCTAAGGGACCCACCGGACTCACCTTGAAGTCTACCTCTATAGTGCTTTTCCAAGTGGTCCCCCGCAGTGGTCCTGTTCCAGCTCCAAAAACTTTCAGCAGCTGCTCCGGCAACTGACCAAACTTCTCCAACTGGTCCATAGGGCTCACTGACGACCGCGACCTAAAACCAAGAGGAGAAATTGGTAAACACATTGCCTGGTTTATTATGCATTTTAAAATTTTTCTCCTGTTGATTCTTATAGTACATAATTACGCACAGAAACAAGACATTTTTTAAACTTTGAAAAATCATAACCTCAAAAGTACTTACCCGATTTTGATGATCTTGGTCTTAAAATAATTATAAAAATCTGAAGTTTTTCTTAATTGGTTGCAAGTTATTTATTTTAGTGTGTGTCTCATTTTATTGGTACTGTGAGTACAACACATGCTAAGAAAACCTCCAAGATTAGCCTATGTGCTCATCCAAGCTACCATAAAAATTAGATCATTAGGTGGTCTAGTTTTTCCCTCTGTAAACCATGGTGGAGTTGCCAGGACTCTATACACAGTGCACATCGTTTTTGTCCACTATGTATAGAGCCAGTCCCGTATATTTGATGTCTCAACGGTTGGGATATGAGATTTTGCATTTGCTGATACCACTTTGTCAATTTGCGAGCACGCGAATAACTCCTCAAATTGAATTTAGCATAATTGCATTTTTTTCAATTGGCTATAATTTTTGCAACTTTTTAAAGTAACTGCTAGGGCCTTAGTTAGGTCCCTAGTTAGGTCCCTTCAACAATAGTTAGAATTTAAAAGTCCTTACTTTAGTTGGCCTTATCCAAAAGGGGTTCCAAATTTTAAACAAGCATTTACAATGCAACGGGTCTCGCGTTTGCTCATGTTAGAGCTGATTGCGTTGTAAACTCCTAACCCAACTTTTCACCTATCGGGCAAAAGTGCATTTGTGTGCAGAACCCGAAAAAGTGAAATTAACTATGTAAAGCGCTCGACTTCTACCAAGCGAGATCACGCTCGTAAATTAGAGAAAAAGAAGTCCACGAGCCTGATGGAAAACAGTGAGCCTCGCATGTTTTCTGTACTTGGTCGCTGCGCTTGAGGAGGGCTAGCCACCAGAAAAGGCATGACGTATGCTTGCCTTCGACTAATAAAAGCAAGCAGATTTTATTAGGCAAGCCCACGAACCAATAAAAAACACTGTTGTGAAGTTGACAGGGCTCCAAGCCCTTTTCTAATTACAAAAGCGTCTCGCTGCGATACACATGCGTGAGAGCATGCAACGCAGGCTCGACCCTAAAAGGGGCCCAGCTTTAGTAAAGTAAAGATGTCAGATTCAGAGAACCAGAGCCAGGAGCTTGACTAGGCCCCTTACATGGCATATATCTTTGTTCAGTTAAGGAAACTCTGCAAGCTGTACAGGATACCTACTGGAAAACATGCCAAATTAGACCAGCTTAGATATCTGATGGCCCAGTATGAGAAAGTCCACCCTATAGAAGAAGGAGATGAGGAGGTTTCTGGTGGGGAGGATGATGTTGTGGGCAAGGGGGATGAGGGTAGCTCCTCTTCCCTTAGCATTAGTTCACCAACAGAAAAAAACGTTCCATTAACTAGGTTGACCAAAAGTCTGGCCCTGGAGGTTCAACCTTTGGAGACTGAAACAGAAAGAAAAGAGTTGAGCATAGGATCCATCTCTTGTGGCAGCATTCATGTATTGAAAGAGAAAACTTTCAACCTCAAACTCTCAAAAGGAGTTGTCCCTCCCTTCTCTGAAGGGGATGATAGAGTCAAATGGTTTTCGGTCTTCGAAAGTGCCTGCATTGGGTGGGAAATTGAAAATTAACTTAGGGGCATACTGCTGTGGGAGGTATTCTCATGAAAGTACAGGGATAGGCTCCTGGAATGAAGCAGATTCTAAATCATATGACCTTATGAAGGGTACCCTAATTGAGGGCTTTGTATTTACAACTGAAGAGTACCGTATAAAGTTCAGAAAGGTTCGAAAAACCCAGAGCCAAACTTGGGTAGATTTTGTGGACTATTGAGTAAAAATGCTGGGTGCTTGGTTAACTGGTAACAAGGTACAAGATTACGATGGGCTGTTTCACTATTTCATGAAAGAACATCTGCAGAGTAATCGTTGCAATGAGAGGCTACATCAATACTGGTAGACCTAGGTTCACATTTCCCTCAAGAGCTGGGGAGGAAGCATACCATTGGGTCAAGACAAGGGTGACCACAAATACCACTGCTGGGGAGACCAAAGGAAACAGGCCAAAAAGGTCCCAAAAGGAAAGATGTGAACCAGAATAAAAATGAGTATTCTCCAGGCCCCCAGAAACCTGCACAGGAGGGTGGCCCCCGAAACTCCTCACAGCCTAAGAGTGGGTACAAAGCTAGGAACTTTGATCCCAACAAGGCTTGGTGCCATGATTGCAAGAATAGAGGGCACCACACTGGAGATCATATCAGTAAAAAAAAAAAGAATTCCTCTAGCCAACTTGCAGTTAATGCAGTAGCTTATCTCCAGATGGGATCACAGTTGTATCCTGACCATGTCAGTGAACCCACAGAGGCAGATCTAGTCACAGAGGGAGGGGTAGAATTATCTTGTGCTGCCTGACCAAGTAATGCAAAAAATATATAGGTAGCACACTTTTATTAATGGGGAAAATGTAAAACCCTGAGGGACACATGGTCTAGTGTTGCCATGGTGACCCAGCACTTGGTCCACTCAAATCAGTTCCTGGTAGGGAAGTGTTATCCTATCACCAATGCTGACAATGAGACAAAGTTCCATCCCATGGGTATGGTAACATTTGATTGGGCAGGAGTACATGGACAGAAGGAAGTGGTTGTGTCCTCATCCATCCTAGTAGATTGCCTCCTTGGAAATTACCTGGAGCATTTCCCCTGGGCTGAAGCCGAACTGAAGACCCTTGCAGTCATGTTTGGGATCACAGAATGGGCATGTGTCAAGACTAGGGCACAGAGCAAACTTCAGAATGAAGAAGATGTGTTGCATCCTGAAATAGTGAACGCACCTTTCAAGAGAAAGGGCAAGGCGACTGAGGAGCTAGCTTCTAAATAGATTTCAAGTCAGAACCCCTCTTCCCAGGAAGAAGACTTGCTATTCCCAGAGGGAACTGAGCCTGCACAGGGGGCAGCGTGGCCAAGATGGCGGAGGAGGCTGACTTGTAAAGCGCTGCTCTGCTGTGGCCTGTTCATCAGCCACGATCATCCTGAACAGGGCAGCGGTGGAACACAAAGGAAGGGCCCCAGAAATACCCCCCCAGTTGACGGGGGTCGGATGTGGGCACTTTGGTGCCAATAGCACTGCTGACGGCAGAAGAGCGAGAGCCAAGGCCTGTGGGTAAGCGTGGCTGGGCCTCCGTGGAGGCGAGAGGCTGAGGACCCCGGACGACTGGGAGACCTGGGACTGGGAGTACCGGATTGGCCCCCACCCACCTGGGTTTCTCCACTGACGGGAAGACTGAGTGGCGGTGCATCGGCTAACGGGGTGCCGGGTGGGGAGGATGACCGGCTGGGGGCAGTTTGCCGAACCAACATGGTACCCAGAAAATAATAGGGCAGGGGAAGTCCCTCAACCATCAGAGGACCGAGCAACGGTGGGCCTCCCCTTCCAGCCCCACCTCTCCCCCCTCTTTACGGGCAGACGGCCAGCCAGTGGTAGAGCCCAGAAGCAGTGCTGGACAACGAAACTGAATTGCCATACCGCAAGTAGCCGAACAGTGTGAAACTGAATTGCCATACCGCAAGTAGCCGAACAGTGTATCAGAAAAGAGATCCCGAATACAGAGCAGCTAAACAAAAGGTACGGAGGAGCTGGGTGTGCGGTGGAGCTGTGGAAAAGCATTAGACCTATCTCCCACATACATAGAGGAAGACCAGGGAAGCTGCTTACCTCCCCAGTCGCACTGATGACCTGCGGTATTGAATGGAACCCAAGGGTGCTGAATCAAGACCCGGCTGGGTCACACCAAGTGGAAAATTGGGGATAGGTGGGGGCTGGGTGATGGCAGACAACGCCCCACACCCCCCGGGTCGCACCTGCTGGTGAGGGACTGGGCAGTTGAGGAACCGTGCAGAGATGGCACTTGATGTATGGAGGACCTGGGTGGGTCACGGCCCGACAAGAGGTTCAAGGAGACGGGTTGCACTGTGAGACCATTGAACCCTGGTGGAGATACCCACCACCCGAAGCTGCAAGGGCCCAACTAATCCACAGGCTATCAGGCATCTCCCCAGACCCCGCAACGGGAACTGGGGGACTAGAGCAGGACCTGGGGGTGCCGATATGAAGCCTGTTTCTGGCCTGGCAAGCTAACCCTCCCGGACAAGGGCTTGCCAGTGGAGAGCCCACCAGATAACTAAGGTGTGCTGGACTGGAGGAGGTGAGGGGCACTGCGCTCTGACAAGCAGGAAGACCGGGTGAAAAGAGGAGAAGCTGCGGACCTCTTTTCCTGACAGACTTTCAAGGGTGAGCGGGACAATCTCCAATAATCAAGGCTTTGACAATACCAGCGGGAGGCCAGTATAACGCCATAGAAAAATAACTTAAAGTGCACTGAGCAGGAACCCGAAAAGAGACGTTGATCAGAACAAGTGCTTGCTGCCATGGGGAAGGCGAGTAAGAAACGAGAAGCAGGAGTCGATCTCACTGGCCTGCTGGCAGGGACTGGCACTCCAGAGCAACTGGATGAATCCCATCAGATACAGGGAGCCCAACTCTTGGTGACATACTGCAGGCGATAACGGCCTCCCATGAGGCATTGAAAATGAAGATTGAAACTCTGGGAATCAAGTTTGGTCTACTAAAGGATGATTGCCACTTGGCCGAGAGGGTTTCCACTGTTGAAAGAGAATTTGCGGATGTCCCTACCATCACGAGAGGGGCACAATCAAGACTATCGGAGCTGGAGAGCAAGATCAGAGTCTTGGAACAGAAGGAAGGCGACGCAAAGAATCGTTCTAGGCGAAACAGCAAATACTCGGAGTTCCAGAAAAAGTTGAGTGCTGGGACATGATTGCTTTCTTTGAAACATGGCTCAAAAGACAAAATAGGACCAGCTGGGCTGTCAGCGTTTTTTGCATTGGAGAGAGTACATAGAGTCCTTCCGCAGCCTCCATTGCCAGGGACTCCCCCTAGAGCGTTAATACCGCGACTCCTGCACTATAAAGACAGGGATACAATTTTGGCCCAAGCTCGGAAGAAAGGTGACATAATGTTGAACAATAATAGGATCATGATATTCCCAGACTACTCAAAAGAAATCCAAACCCATAGAAACACGTTCCTGGCTGCAAAACAGAAACTGAGGCAAATGGGCCTGACCTACGCTATGATCTACCCGGCCCGACTGCAAGTACTCTCGCAGGGAGTCGCCCTCTTCTTCCATACCCCCTAAGAGATGTGGGCCTGGATCGAAATACAGCCGGTAGAGGACCTACGGGACACCCAGATTTGGCAAACGCCATGCAAGCAGCGTACTAAGCAGAAGAAGGGAAGACCACCGGGAAGACCCCCACGGCTGAGGAGGCGCCACTGGGCGCTTGCGGATGTACTGACCTTTGGAAAGAGAAGTCAGATCAGCCGTACCCCCAGTAGTGATAACCCAATATAACCAGAAGAGAATAATGACATTGCCATGAGCAATGGAACAATTCAAATCTGACCCATGGGACCTGTCAGACTCTGAGCTGGATCTTCCCATAGTCACAACCAGAACGGCAGGTGATCTCCTCTAAGACCAACGGACAGTAAGGCTACAGCGTAACTGCACCTTGTTCATTTAAGTGTAGGAAAAGCTGGGGCACGGAGACAACATAGTTGACGTCTGAACTGGAGGAGATGCAACATGGACAGTAATCGCAGAGGACTATATCCCAAGAACTTGGGTCACCATAACAGACTATACTATTCCCAGAATGCCCATAATTCTACATCGACGGCTGGTGGAACGGGCTGCACCGGCGCATAGTCCCCAACCACTGCTCAACTGGAGAGGTGGAAGATACCACGTTGATAATGTCTCTATCTACAGTTTGGACAGGGAAAGTTTTCCCACCACGTCTGGCCCCAGCACTCCCTTAAGCAACCTATACTGACATGGTTGAGAACAGACAAAAGAATCTCACACAATGCAGGTTCCCAGGCGCTAAACCATAATCTCCTGAAATGTAAGGGGAATCCACTCATTAACAAAATAGTATAAAGTGTTTTCCTACTTGTCCCGTAGAGGAGCTCACCTGGCATTGCTGCAGGAAATGCACCTACAGCAGAAAGAGGGGCAAGCTTTACAGAGGAAGTGGAGGGGTCAGCTGTACTATACAACCTATTCGGCATATGCTAGAGGGGTACTAATTTAGGTCAAACCTGGGGTCCCCTTTTCAATATACTGATCATGGGTGGACCCACAGGGGCGTTTTGTATCGCTCAGGGGTCGCCTGGATGGGAAAGACATCACTATTAATAATATTTATGCCCTGAATGTCAATCAGGCAGGTTTCTTTGGTTAGCTGTCCTGGCAGTTAGCTTCATACATTATAGGGGAAGTACTAGTAGGAGGTGTCTTCAATTGTGTCAGTGACCCCGACATGGATAGATCCCACCCACCACTAGATAGGACAATGATCTGTATGCTTGCTCACACATTTCGGGACTGGGGAGAGAATTGGAATTTGACTGATACATGGCGTGCGTTATACCCCAAGGGCTGGAATATTCTTATTTTTCTCCCATGTACAATTTACATGTAAGTTTGGATAAATTTCTAAGCTCACCACCGCTACCACAGAAAATACGCAAGTAGAATATCTCAATAGAACCATATCGGATCATAACTCAGTACTACTATATTTGCAATGGGGAATTGACTCTCCTCCCATATTCACATGGAAGCTCAGGCCAGAGGCATTGTTGGATCCTCCATTTAGGGGACAAATATGTACATGTATTACACAATACTACCAACGAGAACGAAGAGTCTACTGACTCCAGAGGCTTGAAATGGGCTGCCTTTAAGATGGTCCTCAGGGGTCGTTGCATAGCAGAATCAGTGGGGGTGCGACAAACTCTCCCGCGGGAAACCCAAGCTGCTGAAGCAAAGCTGAAACAAGTAGAGGTTGAAACGGAAGAGGGGCAGGCTGATAGAAAGTCTCTACTGTAGGCCAAAGAACAAGTGGCAATTCTGGTGGAACGTCTCCGCTGGCTGTCATGACTACCAAAACTATATGATAAAAACACATGCCAATGGAGACAAGGTAGGGAGACTATTGGCCTGGTTGGCGTCACCAAGTGTCCGTGGGTCCCCAATAGTAAAGATTCAGGCGGAATCTGGGCGTACTGTGACTACACAAACTGGGTGTATGTGGCCTTCCATGACTACTATGCGGGGTTATATAAAAGTAAGTACCGGGTCTCCCCAGCCGAAATTAAAGCATTTCTGAAGCTGCTCATTTTTCCTAGAATTAAACAAAAGGAGGCAGATTTATTAGGAGGGGTTGTTATGTTTCTGGAGGTGAGGGCAGACATAAAGCAAATGGCGAGAGGGAAGACGCAGGGAACAGACGGACTCCCGGTTGAGTTCTACGCAACGTTTACAGAGTAGGGGGTGCCTAAATTGGTTGCAATGTACAATGAGGCTAAACAGCTTCAAACCCTTTCATCAGCGACAAAAGAAGCACTGATGGTCCCCCTGTTAAAACCTGGGAAACTAGTCCATGACATGAAGGCCTATCGTCCACTGTCCTGGATGATTACAAAATTCTCAGTAGAAGACCAGCAGCCCAGTTACTAACCCATATGCCGCAACTGATCCACAAAGACCAAGCGGGCTTTATCCGAATCGTAATACAGCCCAAAATATCCGTTGGCAGTTGGTGATACTACAGAAAGCCCCGACCACGGCACTGCAAGCAGCAATCCTGTCAGTTGATATTGAAAAAGAATTTGACAGCCTAGAATGGAATTTCCTAGAAGAGGTACTCATTAGTTTTGGTCTTGGTAATGGCTTTATACGATTGGTCAAACTTCTATATGCAGCAGCGCAAGCCAGAGTTAAAACTGGCTCACATATTTTGCCGAGTTTTGGAATAGAAAGAGGCACTCGTCAAGGATGCCCCCTGTCACCGCTATTGTTCACACTGGCAATGGAACGCATGGCGTTCCGCGCTCGTCTGGGGAACGATTACAGGGGCCCTAAGATATTAGCAGAACAACAGCATATTGCATTGTATGCGGATGACATTCTGTTGTTCCTACAGGACAGTTAGAGCGCTCATTCGGAGAGATATCGGGCCTTCAGGTAAATTGGGAGAAGACTAGCCTGCTTCCGGTCTGCCCTGACATCCCCCCTCCAATGAGCCAAGACAATGTCTGCTGAGAAGAACACCAGGTTACGTACTTGGGAGAGAGAGTCTATCATGAACACTCTGACATGATACAGGGTAACATTGGGAGAGCTATGGGCTCCCTGAGACAGGCTATGGACTTCAGGGGAACTCTCCCATTATCTGTGATGGGGAGAGTGGCGCTGTTGAAGATAGTAGCCTTACCATGACTACTCTATCACTTTACTACTTTACCTATTAAAATTCCACATGCTGTTTTTAAAGAATTGGATTTCATGACCATATCATTCATATGGGGCACAGGGCACAAAAGAGTGGCTTTGTCCACCTTACAGAGACCCACGTCTGCTTGTGGGCTGGCGACAACTAATTTTGAAGACTACTACATGGCAATGCAGCTGCAATATTTTGCGCAGTGGATGAGGAGCCAACAGTGCCCTCCAAGTGAATGTTGATTTGGAACTCAAATGGGGTCCAGACTTGTTCAACTCGTCCTAGGGTTGAAAAACCCAGGACCATGGGAGACAAGGGAACAGGAAGTAGTGGCATACGGTTGGCGTAGGTGCCTCTAAAGACATGGACTAAGTTCCCTTACTCAGCAGAACTCCAACTTGATTCCTTAACAACTCTTCTCCTCAGTGATCATAAAATGGGGCTACAACAACTCAGAGAAACAGGGGTGCGCAAAATAGGAGACCTTTACAGGAATGGGACGCTGCTCCACTATAATGAATTGCAGATGGAGTTTGGCCTCAGGCCGAATTATTTCTTAGTACACGGGCCCTAATTACCACAATACAGCACCATTGGGGAATAGGTGGTATGGAGCCTCCCTCACATCCGGGTTGCACATATATTGCACATACATTGAGACAGTGGTGGGTAAACGCAAAGCAGTCTCTTGTCTATATCGGAAGATACATTATGGCCTTCTACTGTAGTGTGGTTAGTTTTACGTATCCTTTGCACATTTGCTTCAGGCTTTAGGCCTTTGTGCACTTTGCCCTGGATGTGTTTTATTCATTTGCTTGCAGCTTAGAGCCTCTGTGCACTTTGCTCTAAATGCTTTTTATTAGGCTTCATACTGTTATTTTTCAAATAGCCAGTTCTACGGTCTTGTTTTATATTCATATCACACTGTTTAGCCTACTTCAGCACTGGAGTTCTCCATAACACATTCTTGTTCACTCTGTGCTTCAGTCAAGGATACAGTCTGGTACATTGCTGATAGACGTGGTAGGAGTTTAGTCTTTGGCATTCCTGCGTAGGGACATTTTGTGATCACACTGACATGTTAGTTATAAAAACACTTCCTTGTCCCAACACACAGACCAAGGAACCACAACTAGATGCTGACTGCCTCGTTGCAGATGCTGAACCAAGATCACAGGCCTTTGCTCAGGTATGAGGGCTGATGTCTCCCCAGTGATTCAGAAAGGCAAGTTAGAAGCTTAACATGCTGTGCTCGAAAAAGAACAAGCAGAGGGAGAGTAGAAACTATTAGACACCATGATAGCGTTGTTCTTATGTTTTACTCTCCTAGTGACTATTTCAATCCTACTGTGTTGTATGGTTCTGGTTATTGCGGCTCACGCCTTATTATCTAAAATGCAGTCGTTTTATTAAAACATTATATAAAACTTATACTGCCTTTGTCATTTGTATATGAGATCATACTGTAAATGAGAGAGTTGGTTTGGATCTGAGTGACCACGACTTCCCTGAGAAGTTCCAAAGATGTCATGCTCTCGGCTGCCCAATCATCTCTTCCCCTTGGGAGAAATGAGGCACTGCTAGTTAGCCGGAGCAAAAACCGGATTTAGGGTGACAGAGGTCCTTACACGTGGGTCAGACTCAGTCCCTCACACCGTGATCGATCCTGCTGCCTAGAAATCCAGTAGTCTTATTTAGGATAATGAGAGCCCACGCGACACTAACACCTCTGACCCGACTACGGCAGAAATGGGATACAGATGTTAATAAACCCTTTACAGATGAAGGTTGGGAAATGTTAAAGGAGCGTGTGCCCAAAATCTCACACAACGCCGAGTTTATGTTAATACATTTCTACATATTCCATAGAGCATATCTCACCCCCATAGGCTGAATAAGATGTTCCAGATGTCAGAGAGCAAATGTCCCAGATGTGAGGAAGAGGGGGCAGGATTTCTGCATATGTTCTGGAGCTGTACGCTGCTCTCTCGATATTGGCAAGAAGTAATAGACTCCCTCTCCGGACTAGTTCAAAGGGATGTTCCTAGAGATCTCACTTACTGCCTGTTGAGTGACTTCCCACATACTACCAACACTAAAGTTACCAGCAACTTGGGCTTTATAGTAGCCAAACGGGAAATAGCACGCAATTGGAAAGCTTCCCGGGGCCCTCAGGCGCTTGCTTGGTGAAAATAACTCTTAAAATGGGCAGACTATGAAGGGGCAGTGCTGACAATGGAGGCGCAGAAGCGAGGTTGTCCCTCAGAGCGGGCCAGAGGGTGGTCGATCTTAGTGGAGGAGCTCGGACAATTGATAACACCAGCGATCATCTCGCCAACTGGCACCCCATAAATAGGTAATGTGCAATGAGGAAATTTTAGACCTGGGACAAGGCAGAACATGCAGGGGTTGCACTGAAAGAATAAGATAAAGGGCTAGACACATAGCTATAGACCATTGATTAAAACACTACACAGTTTGAGGGGGTGCAAGGAGCACGGGTTTGGGAGATGGGGGAGGGAGGTTGAAAAGAAAGTTTGAATGGGATAGTCCATTAGTATGTGGTGATTTGGACTGAGAAACAAAAATGTGGAAATACTCATTATGTCAAATGTACTATCCAGTTTGTTGACTATTGAAAGCAATAAAATGTGCTTTAAAAACAAAACAAAGCCTGGGCCCAGGGGGACCATCTAGGGAGGATCTGTGCAAGGGCAAGAGAACCTGTCCCACTCTTGGAGGCCTGAGGCAGCATGCTGCATATGAAGAAAAGATAATCATCATTGGTAGCAACAGGGCTTATTGGGAGGATGGTCTCCTGTTCACTGAGGCCAGAGACCTCAAACCTGTTGCAACAAGGAGGGTGGTAGTACCTCAGCAGTTCAGAGAGTTTTCCTTACTCTAGCCCATTACATTCCCCTAGCTGGGCATTTGAGGCAAAAAAAATACTTGGAGCAAGCAGAGTAGTAAACCATTTTTACTGGCCTCGAATATCGAAGGAAATGAAGGACTTTTGCCAGTCCTGTGTTACCTGCCAAATCCAGTGGCAAAGCAGGAGGCCACTTAAAGGCTCCCTTAATCCCACTACCTATGGTTGGGTTGCCCTTTGAAAAGGTAGGGGGTTAATATTGATTTACTCCTTTATCTCCAAACAGCATCAGGACATATATATATATATACATATATATATATATATATATATATATAGTCTTCTGATAGTGGATCATGCCACTAGATATCCTGAGGCAATACCCCTTAGGAACTCCACTGCTCCTGCAGTAGCAAAAGCCATCCTGGGTATCTTTACCAGAGTTGGGTTCTCTAAGGAGGTAGTTTCAGACAAAGGTTCTAACTTCTTTTCTGCGTACCTTAAACACACGTGAAAGGAATGTGGTGCCATGTATATGTTCAGTATCCCATACCACCCTCAAACAAATGGGTTGGTTAAAAGGTTTAACCAGACCCTAAAAGACATGATTGGATGTCTCCATGAATAACTCAGATTGAGATGGGATGTCCTACCTTCCATGTTTCCTTTTTGCCTACAGGGAGGTGCCACAAAAGGGAGAAGGATTCTCTCCATTTGATCTTTTGTTTGGGTATCCTATTATGGGACCATTAAATATTGTGAAGGAAGGCTGGGAGAGACCTCTCAAAGAGCCAAAACAAGACAGAGTGGACTCCGTACTTGGACTACATTCAAGAATGGCAGAGTACATAGAGAAAGCAAGTCAGAACCTTCAGGCCAGCCAGGGCAGAAATTTTGGGTGTTAGAGCTTGTGGCTCCGAAGGCACTCCAGGTCTAATAGTCTGGGCCCTATTCCAATCTTAGGCAGTTGTGAAAATCCCTAGAGAATTATCCATGTCAACTGCCTAAAACCCTAGAGCTGATGTGACCATGCTCATAGTTACAGATGAGGGATAGGAAGAGAAAAGTGAGCCTCTCCCTGATCCCCTCCTTAGAAACCCACAAGATGGTTCTGTAGAAGAAGTGGTCTTATTAGACACCCTCACAGAGCAATAGCAGGCTGATTACAGGGAAGTCCTCAACCAGTATGCTGAGTTACTCTCACTGACCCCTGGGAAGACTGATTGGTGTATCCATGATGTAGACACTGATGATAACTTGCCCGTCAAAACAAAATTTACAGACAGTCAGACCACGTCAGGTAGAACATACAAGTAGAATCCAAAAAGATGTTGGATTTGGATATCATTGAACCCTTAGAGCCCCTGGGCTAGCGTAGTAGTTTTACTCTCCAAACCTCAGTCTGAAGGTGAGAGAAAGGAAAAGATGTTTTGTGTGGATTACAGGGGCCTCAACTTAGTAACCAAAACTGATGCATACCCAATCCCAAGAGCTGACAAGCTCATTGATATACTAGGGGCAGCTAAGTATCTGAGTACTTTCTATTTAACATGAGGGTACTGGCAGATTGGACCAACTCCAGAATGCACTTTGGACTAAAGAATACCCCTGCTACCCTCCAAAGTTTGGTGAACCAAGTCCTTGCTGGGCCAGAATCCGTAAGTGCAGCTTATTTCGATCACTGTCTTTAGCTCCACCTGGCAGGATCACCAAATCCACCTGGGAAAGGTTCTTGAGGCTCTGCAAAAGGCAGGCCTCACTATCAAGGCCAGTAAGGACCAAATAGGGCAGGGTAAAGTTGTTTACATGGGCTACCTGGTAGGTAGCGGCCAAGTCCAATCCCTTCAACCCAAGATCCAGACCATTCTGGCTTGGGAAGCACCCATAACCCGGACTCAGGTCAGGGAGTTCCTTGGCTTCACAGAGTATTCTAGGAAATTTGTGAAGGATTATAGCACCATAGTGGTCCCCCTCACAGAAATGACCTCCAAGAAAATGCCTAAAAGGTTTAACTGAACAGTGAGTTGCCAAAGGGACTTTGACACTCTGAAGAATGATGTGTGCTCTGCTGCAGTCCTACAAGCTCCAGACTTTCCAGGCAGTTTATTGTCTAAACAAATGCCTCAGAGCTGGGGGTAGAAGCATCCTTAGCCCAGAAAAATGATGAGGGAAATTACCAGCCTGGTGCTTTTATAGGCAGAAGACTACTCCCTAGGGAAACAATGGAGTGCCATAGAGAGGATAGACTTTGCTGTGGTCTGGGCATTGAAGCAGTTGAGGCCTTACCTATTTGGCTCTCACTTCATACATCAGACAGACCACAGATCTCTCAGATGGTTGCGACAAATGAAAAGCGAAAGTCCCAAACTGCTTATATGGTCTATTTCCCTACAGGGAATGGGCTTTCAAGTGGAAAACATACCTGGAACTGCCCATGCCAATGCTGATGGCTTTCCAGGTTCTTCCACTACTAACCCTGACATGGTTGCTGGTCAGTCCCAACCAGCCTGCCACCACCAGACAAGATTCTCCTACCCTCTGCTCTCTGGGTCCAGGAACAAAGCCCTTCCTGGGTGTTACACCTCTTCCCCTGGGAATGTGCACTGCACTGCAAGCAAGCTTCAAAGGGCTTACCCCCTTTGAAACTCAACCCCAGGCCTCCTAATAGCAACAGATGTCTGCCCCCATTGCAAACCCCTACTTTTGGCAGGAGCAACGGTGGGAAAATGCACAAAGGACAAGAGGAGTGCCAACCCTCAGCTTGCACCACCACTATGGTGTTGCATGCGAGGTGCCCCCTCCATTTCATTTTCCTCCATCTTGCATGGTAGAACAATAGCCAATCATGGATAGAGAAGTGACCACTGCCCACAGGAAGTGGTCACATAATGGATGTAGGATGTCACCTCAAGGTAGTCCCCTAAACATCCACTAAATACAGTATTTAGTGGGCACCCCTAGACTTCCTGATCAGATTTTATGGACACAAGAAGGCCAGGACTTGACAATCACTGCTGAGGGGTTGACTGGTTGTTATATGTCCAAGGACCTCCCTCCAGAGTGAAGGCATCATACTTTGCAACAAAAACCCAAAAGTCAGGGAAGTCCAGTTCACTGGCTTCCTGCTGACCATGGGGCCCACTGCTGCAGCCAGACCAAAATCTACCCTATGGATCCAGAGAACAAACTCTGCAAGTGTGCCAAGATTGTTGGCCGTGCAACCTCCAGCGGCTGAACAGTACAATAGCCTGGGGTACTAGACCCCCAAAGCGGACACCCACACGGAAATTCCACACTGAACTCCAAAAGGTCCACGAGGAAGTCCCTTTGGAGGAACTTCAGAATCCACCAAGACCACCCACCAGAGTAGCCCTGCTGACCTGCAAGGGACCCTCAAAGTGACCTGCCTCTTGCTTCCAAGGGCACTTTTGCGCACGGCTCCTGGATCACCAACTCACTCTGCACCAGGCCTCCCTGGTCCCTGTACTAGAGATCCAGCTGGGTTCTAAGGGTCCCCCACCCCTTGCGACCCCTACACTCCAAGGGGACCCACCAGACTCACCTTGAAGTTCATCTGTGCAGTGCTTTTCCAAGTGGTCCCCCGGAGTGGTTGTGTGCCAGTTCCAAAGACTTCCTGCAGCTGTTCCCATGGAAACCGGAAACTGACAGAACTTCTCCAGCTGGTCCATAGGGCTTACCATAGACCTCAACTTAAAACCAATAGGAGACATTGGTAAACACATTGCCTGATTGTACATGAATTTTAAAATTTTTCTCCCATTAAACTTTGAAAAATCATAACTTAAAAAGTACTTATCCTATTGTGATGAAGATAGTCTTAAAAAGTTTCTAAAAATCTGAAGTATCCTTCTCAAGTCATTCTTTTGAGTGTGTGTCTTGTTCTATTGATACTGTGAGTAGTGCAAATGCTTAGCACATCTCTATGAAATCCTAACTTCTTGACCAAGCTTACATAAAATTAAGTAACAGAAAAATGTTTTGCTCTCTCTGGGGGAATGATATGAATGGAGGGACACAGCCTCTGAACTACAGTCCTTCTATACATGGCTCAATATGAGATTTGCAGATATTACATTTATAGATGAATACAGCAAAACAAGTATCCATTTTCTGGATTTGAGGGTGGGGACTGATGATGATAAGATTTATGTGTCCATTTAGAGGAAACCCACAGAGAGAAACACCCTGTTACATTACAGCAGCAATCACCCTAGAAGCTTAAAAGATAATCTACCATTTGGTCAGTTTTTATACATTTGTAGAAATTGTACCAAGAAGAGTGATTACTTTAGGGAATCAGGAATACTCATGAATAGGCTTGCAGAAAGAGGGTACCCCAAAAGACTGCTGAAAAGAGCTAAAAAAAAGAACATGGTATCATCATAGGGAGTTTTTATTGCCACCTAATCAAAGACAAGAAGAGATGGACAGATTAGTTTGTGTGACCACTTTTAACCCTGTTAGCAATGAAATAGGAAAAATCATTGAACGACATTGGGATTTGTTAGAAGACCATCTAAACAATAAAGAACTACCACTATTTTCATTCAAGAGTGAGAGGAACTTGAGGGATGCCTTAGTGAGAGCTAAATTACCAGAGCCACCTAAAACAACTCTACATGCTTTGTGGGGTCTCCTGGCAGTGGCTGGACACTACAAATGTGGGAAGTGCCTGTCTTGTAAATTTAGTTTCAACACCAATAATTTCATTCATGATAACACTGTGAATAATTTAAATACGTTCACTAACTGTAATATGAAAGATGTTGTTTATGCCATATGGTCTCCATGCCAACTACTGTATGTAGGAAAAACCACACAAAACGTGAAATGTAGAATTCTCCAACATGAAGTAGAATCAAATGGAGGACCATTGGAGCACCTCTTGTGGAACATTACCAGAGCCTACAGCATAACAACGATGACATAAAGTGGCAAGTGATTGAACATTTTAGGATGGGACCAAGAGGAGGTGACATTGATGTTCTCCTATCCAAGAGAGAGCTGGATTGGATGGATGAACAGGTGCAACATGATTTCACGAGGACCTACACACTGGAGTATTGGAGACAAGCTTCTGCTACATAACACAATCATGGACTTTATCACCTTGGCTTGTGAGAAGAGCTTTGACTGTATTTTGGTTATACGTACCACAGTTTTTGACTTTATTAAGTATAACTGAAGGTACAAATTCATATAATTTGAACATATGTACACCTCTTTTAGATGGTTCTATTATGGGAACTAGGAATACAATATTTCAATCAGGACCACATTGCCAATTCAAGGGCTCTGTTTATTTAGCATTATTTGATAGCAAATATCCACATACAGTGTGAACTAAGTATGTGTCCACGTCTACTACATTTCATGAGTTTTCAAGCCACAAATATCTTTAACAATTAACCTGGCCTCAGGTTAACTATTAGCTGTCACAAACACATTATTAAGAACCATCACAGCTTGGATGAAATCACAGTCGGTAATTAATACAGATTAAAACCTTAAGATGCATTCATGAAAATGGTTCAGTATGGAATCATAACCTGGATTTACATAGGGGGTTATGTTCTATCACTATATAATTTTAGTTTTGCCTTCACTGTCTTTGTGGCCCAAGTAATACAATTCTTATTTTGTTTTTTGTAGACTAGCAAAAGAATAGCCATTATAACACTAGACTTTCCTTATTTACTAGAGGAACTATCTATTTCTTGGCCACACTAGATGGCAGCAGAGGCTAATGCCATGCATGTTATGTGAGGCTGGCATACTCATCTATAAATAGAACAAGGTGGGCAGCAGGTTCTAATGGATTCACCGTGCTCCTGAACTACCAGCTAAGTAAGTAGATTGAATCAACAGGATTGCTACCATTTTTAGCTGACAGAGACTCATTTATCTGACTTTATTATATTTTGTTTACTTTCTTCCCAAAACTAGAGCATTTAACCTGATTAAATCAGGGCTGCAGATCCTTAACTTTAACATAAGACCACGCCAACAAGTTTTTAAAAAGGACTTTAAACAACTGGCTCATTTTCATGGAACAATCTAAGACCTTCCTGAAGCCTTTAAGTGACTATAAAGCAATTTTCAGGTTTGTTTTCAAACCCTATACAGTAGCCTCCGCCTTGGAAACAACAATAAGACAATTAATTATATATATAATTTTTCTCTAGATGGCAAACTAAAAAATTGGTATTATTAACAACACACCAGGGCTACATGAGATGGAAGGCAAATTGGTATAGTTTTATTGTTAACATTACTAGGATCTATCTGAGTACAATCAAATGAAGGTAAGTACGTCTTCAAATTGGTTTATTTTCCAAATCAATTAGGTAAATGTTGTTTCTATCTCTTAATAGGTCGACTAACTATCACATAAAGAAGTAGTGACCTCATGTTAAATATGGATTTGATAATATAACCGTACGATATGTTGTACTGTGGAATTAATAGATGCCGACCAGATGGAGGGCAAAGTACTGATATATGCTTTCTGTATTGTATTCTAGGTGCTTCCTATTTCAATATTCTGTCCTGATGATGACCCGCCTGAATTAATTTCTTTGATTGGGGTCAAAACGTCAACATTGTATTAGAAATTGTGGATTGACTTTTGAAAAATTCAGCAGGCTCACAGTACCGTACCTATGGTTATATGTGCTGAATTGAGACCTCATGCTTTTAACCACAGTTTGGTTTTAGTTTTCATGTAAACAGCACTATAACACTTATAGTAACACATAATTCACTAACAATGCACTATTACACAGGAGCACCTCAAGTACTTTACTTTAAGTTGTTGAACTTAAGTTTCTAATAAATGTGATATATTACTCACAAACCTCATTGGTACAGAAGGTTCTTTATGGTACAACCACTGTCATGGAGGTTATTTCATTTCTTTCCCCCAGAGGGACCAAAACATTTTTCTGTTACATTATTCACTTATCCAGGTCCCAGGGTACTGGGTTACCCCATTTTTCATCATAGAATTTAGAGCATTAGGGGATCTAGTTTTTACCTCTGTAAACCAAGTTGGGGCTGCCCTGACTCTATAAACAGTATACTTCATTTTTATACACTATGGGGTTATTACAACTTTGGAGGAAGTGTTAATCCGTCCCAAAAGTGATGATAAAGTGACGGATTTACCACCAGCCATATTACGAGTCCATTATATCCTATGGAACTCGTAATACGGCTGGTGGTATATCCATCACTTTACTGTCACTTTTGGGACGGATTAACACCTCCTCCAAAGTTGTAATAACCCCCTATGTCTACAGCCAGGCTCCTACACTATATAACACAGAAACCGAAACATTCACTGTGTTACAAATAACGATTACTCACTAAGAATAAACAATTGTCAATATGTGCCACAAGCATATACTTTTCAGCCAGTGTACTATCATCTAAAATGTGATAATATATCTCTTCAGATAATGTTGAAACAAAGAAGAATACAAATATGTTTGTGCTTATAACATATTTAAAAAAAATGAGTATACATTTATTATGCTATAGCAGTTTATTATAATTTACTAAAACATTTCAGTTTCCCTCTCTTCTGTTCTCAGTTTCTTTATACTAGTACCCACAGAGTACTGTATAATCATCATTGAACAGTGGGGGAAAACAATCATTTAGATTGTAGGGAAAAAACATATCTCCATATTACAGAATTACATGCTAGCAATACTGTAAATTGCATTCACTACACTTTTCATAATATTTGAGTAAGCCACACTTACTACATCAATGAAAAGTTAGCATGTAAAAAACTATTTGGCTAATAATATTGCTGGTACAAAACGTCCAACAAATATAATCCTCTGATGATTTTTTCACATCCTTTTGTAGCCATCATGCCTGGTAGACTGAATCATGTCTTACGCAATGGTAATTCGCGCAATGAAAATATATATATACTTTTTCTTTCTGGAATAGTACGAAGATGTTTCATCCAAACTTTATTTTTGCATATGACTTTCTTAAAATCACACCGATAGGCTGAATGATGTCTCAAAGAGTACTTATCCATGTAACTAGGAGACCATATAGTGATTTTATTCCTAAAATCCTATGAAGGAATTTCAACCCCACTTAGGGGGTCATTCTGACCCTGGCGGCCACCGACCACGGGAGCACCGCCAACAGGCTGGCGGTGCTCCCACGAGCATTCTGACCGCAGCGGTTCAGCCGCGGTCAGAAGCGGAAAGTCGGCGGTCTCTATGAAGGAATAGTAGGTAGGAATTAGGAAGTTTAAAAGTTAGTTTTTGTTTGAATTGCAGAGTCCTGTCATTGCACTCCGTCCATCTAGTTTGAGTCTTTAAATATGCAGTATGATGTACTCGTGTAATATTTACACCTTTATGGAAAATGATTGCCTAAGTATAGTATGTTCTACCAGAAATTGATATCTGTCCATCTTTAAAGTTTATAATCTCAGTGTCCAAGTTTGTTCCAGCTGCTCTACATCCTTGAAACATTGCTATAATGTAGTTATTTGGTTACTCTTTTTTTATTAACTTATCAAAAGACACACTTTTAGATTCTGGCAGAGTTGAGTACAGAAATCGGTCAGTTTGGGCTTCAGTTGTAGATGTGAAATAGTAATCTTCACACTCATGGTTCCATTTATAACTCAGTCCAAATATGTCATCAATATTTACACCTTCATCTTCTAAAACTCCAAGATCACCATTAGTAATTTCTGTGCATCTTGATGAGCATTTGAAGTAAATGCTACAGATTCACTATATTTGTCTACTAGTCACTAAATGTCTGAAGTCAAATGTAATACAGTTCTGTCACAAGATAAGCGTTGAAGGCAATTACATGGTGCTGTGTACAATGTGTTCCTCAGTTTTCTTGAATTCCATTTACATGTGATAAATGGAAGAGAACACTGAGAACAACATTAGCATAGTAGTTTACACCTATAGTGTTGTCCAATTGGTAACCTACGATATCTCCATGCTTATTCAGTTTTATTTTCTTGACACTTTGGGGCATATTTGTACTCAATTTGCGCTGAATTAGCGTCATTTTTTAATGCTAATTCAGCACAAACCTAACTCCATATTTATACTTTGGTGCTAGACATGTCTAGCACCAAAGTTATGGAGTTAACGTCATTTCCTGGGCGTGGAAACCTATCTTGCATCAATGAGATGCAAGGTAGGCGTTCCCGTGGAGAAAACAACTTTATTGCCCTTGCGCCATATTCATGCCCGTGCTAAAATCATGCATGGTGGGGATGGGGGCCTTAAATAATGGCACTAAGCTTGCTTAGCGCCAATATTTAACGCCTGGGTATGGGCAGGCGTTAGGGGACCTGTGGGCATTTTTCCACGGTCAGAGACCATGGAAAGAGCCCACAGGTGCCCTTCCCTGGCCCAGGGGACACATCACCCACACCAGGAAGACATCTATTGATGGGTGAACCCCATCCCAGGTAAGTAGAGGTGAGAATATATTTTTTTTTTAAGTGCCATAGGAGGACATAAGTCCCCTGGGCATGGCCATTGGGCTGGGAGGAATGACTCCTGTCTTTACTTAGACAGGAGTCATGTCTATGGGGGTTGTGCGCCGAAATATGGCACTAATCAGGTTAGAGTCATTTTCTTGACTCTAACCTGATTAGTGCCATTTTTTGGCGCACAACCTCCAGTTTTCCCTACGTCTCCCCACCCGGTTAGCGTCAACTATTTTTACGCTAACTGGGCTTTACCACTGGCTAATGTCATACCATAAATATGACGCCAGGCCGGGGTCTTGGGATGGTGCTAGCCGGTGGTATACTTATTGACACTAAACTGCGACACCGCAGTTTACCATCTAAAAGTATAAATCAAGGCCTTTGTTTTTTTATGTAATTTTCTTTGATTGTTTGGTTAGTTTCCACTTAGGGCATACTGCCCGCTTTTCATAAACAGGATACTGTCCTAAATGAGGAGCATATTCATTCCTTAATCTGTTGTACTCTCTCAAACAATTTTCAGCTGCACTAAGCTTCCTTTCATCAAAATCAATCAGAAATAAACCAGATAATATTCATACTCGTGACAATGCAACATATGACATTTCTTCTTTAAAACTGTACAAACAATCTTAATAAATGAAAAATCAACACTTAAGGTTTGAGATTTATGAATTGGTACAGCATAAGCAAGACAATCTGGAAACTATTTTCATCAGCCATACACATTTTGAAAAGCAAAAAGCGTACAACACATCGTCCAATTTACTTTTACGCCATCAACCTGATCAAACTGTGTAGCTAAAATTTCAACCTCATTGCAGGTACGAAAATTAAAACTTTACCATGGCACCATTCACCAATCCTTCTTCTACATTAAATGATGTCTTAGAATTACTCTAGAGTTTATGGAGACACACAAACTATTATCTAGGGCAGCAGTCCTGGATATAGATTTTTCCAAAGAGTTACATTTTTCTGGTAAATTTTCATTCAGCAGTATAGTTACTCCCCGATGTTCCATTTTGTCAACAGCAGTAATCTCCAAAATATTTTCATTCTCAAGTTTTTGTAATTCCTTATTACATGCAGCACACTCATAAAGGGTAGGCTTTAAAGAAACTATGTTTCCCCTCTTTACGAAAGTTATACATTAGCTCTGCTGCCGTCTTCTTAGAGGAAAACAGTTTCTTAATAAGTTGACTTTCCAACATCAGTCTTCTCTCTTCTGTAAGAACACCTACTTCAAAGTCCTTTATAATGTATACTCACTCTGTATCAGAGGCTTGATGCATATTTTTAACAAGTTCCTTGTACTGTAAATATTGACAAATGTTTACATGTTTACATTTCCAATACTTCCTAATGAGTTCTTAGTCTCTTCATGTGAAAGAGTTTTAAAAACAGGCTGTCATTTTACAGAAGTTAGTTTTAGTAGGTCTCCAAAAAAAACAAAATACTTTCCTCCACACAAAATGTTGTACTCCTTTTTGAGTATCTGCTGCATTTTCAGGTGAACAAAGGCAAGCATGAGATTGGAGACCATGTTAACCTCATCAATAATTAAAAGCTTCATTTTCATCAATACTCTTGCCACCTCATGACAAACGTCGCCAGATAACTTCAGGTATTCTAGTATATTTTCATGTTCAGCTGGTAGCATTAATAGTCTATGTAAAAGTATTCCTTTGATATTGTGTGCAGCTAATCCAGTACCTGCAGTCACTATGCACCCTAAATTTGATTCTGTAGTTTTCTGTAGTTATTCTTCCGGTGCCAGCCTGACCATTAATATATAGCAGTATTGGTTTGAATAATTAGCAATTGCATAGCTTGCTCTCATGTCGCAATCCATGTTCTATTTTCTCTTTTACTTCTATATTAATCTCTGTTTGTTCATCATTGAGTTGTCCAACTAACTGTTGCAAAGTTACAGATACTTGTCTAGCTTTTTCCATGGCACTTTCCACTTCATTGATAGCTACTGCAACTTCATTTTCAATAATAGGTTTTCCAAAAGGATCTCGGCTTGAAGGTGCAGAACTTTGGCTACTTTGAGAACTATTCTTAGCTAGCTCAGTAACAAAAAATGTCTTCCTATTGTATCCCATCATTTAACATCTGTTAGTAGTTTTTGAACACGGGACACTCAATACTATCTTCAAGCATTAAAACAATCTTCATAGAAGTCATAAGCCCCAAGTAATACCATTTCACTATGCCAAGGTTTGGAGAGTTGAAGAAGTGCTAAATGGAAAAAAAAAATCTGAGTTGTTTGGAAGCTTAGTTTTCTGTGGCTGTAGGAAAGTGCCCTCTTTCTTGGCCATTTTCTGCCTGTTGTCAGTGTGATGGACTGTGTTCACTTGCATCCTGCTAACCAGGATGCTCTCTCCTCTAAATTTGGTTACTTCTAACCTTTTCTCCCCATAATTGACATACTGGTGCCCCAAAGTAAGACCCTAGTATATGGCACCTAGGTACCCACGGCATTGGGGTTCCAGGGGATCTCTATGGGCTGCAGCAGTTATTCTGCCACACATAGGAAGCCCATGCAAAGGGTTCTGAAGGCCTGCCATTGCAGTCTGCGTGAAATGGGTGCACGCACCCGTGTTTGCTACAGGTCACTGCACCAGGTCACTGTAAGTCAACCCTATGGTAGGCCCTCTCAGCCCAGAGGGCAGGGTGCAGGTACCTGTGTGTGAGGGCACCCATGCACTAGCAAAGGTGCCCCCATGAAATCCAGCCCCATTTCCCTGGACTTCATGAGTGTGGGGACACCATTTTATATGTGTACTGGACATTGGTCACTACCTATGTCCAGGTACATAATGTTAACTCCGAACCTGGGCATGTTTGGTATCCACCATGTCAGAATCATACCCCAATAATATTGCAAGTATTGGAATTATGATTCAATGCACTCTGACTGCTCCTTCGAGGACCCCCATCATTGCTACCACCAGTCTTACAGGGTTTTCTGGGTAGCCCAGCTGCTGCCACCCCTCAGACAGGTTTCTGCCCTCCTGCTGTGTGATCTGATCACGCTTAGGAAGGCAGAACATAGGATTTCCGTGGGGAGAGGGAGATAGCACCCTCTCCCTCTGGAAATAGGTGTAGCCGCTAGTTTGCTTTGAAGGGCACATTTAGTGCCCTCTGCACATAAACCAATCCGCACCGGTTCAGGGACCACCAGTCCCTGCTCTGGTGCAAAACTGGACAAGGGTAAGGGGAGTTACCACTCCCCTGTCCATCACCACACCAGGGGAGGTGCCCAGAGCTCCTCCAGATGGTCCCTGGGTTCTGGCATCTTAATTCCAAGGTTGGCAGGGAACTCTGGGAGCATCTCAGTGGCCAGGCCAGGCAGGTGACGTCAGAGGCACCCTCTGTTAGGTAGTTACCTGGTTAGGTGACCAAGCCCTCTCTTTGGGCTATATAGGGTCTTCTTCTGGGGTGGGTCCCCAGATTCAGCTTGAATGATTCCAACAGGACTCCTCTGCAACCTCTGCTCTGACGTCTGGCCTCCGGAACCACGATTGGACCCTCCAGGAACCTACAAGTTGCAGATCCACGAGGAAGACTTTACTACAACATTGTATCCAGAATTCCTGCCAGCTTTGCAACTTTTCCCTGGCTTTTCATCCTCAGAAGACTGCAACTCTTCAGCCAGAACAAGAAGAAAATGAATCTCCCTTGGGGTGAAGGCATCACTTCCCTGTAACTACAGTTACCTGGCTGCAACGATGAATGGCTGCGTGGATCTTCCCTCATCCTGAGTGGCATGGGTCCTGCATCACTGGTGGTGGTCCGGAGAGTCTCCCTTGGTCCTCTCTACCAGCTGTCGCACTTTAGTGGGGGTAAGTCCTTTCCACTCCAGGCAAGACAGCACCCCCATGCACTGCATCCTTGGTAGCAGCCAAGGCTTGCTTGTTTCACCTCCAAGGGAAACTTCAGGCAACATGTAGCTCCAGCCCCCCAGCACTCCCTCGTGCAACTCCGGGGTCTCTGCGTGGTCTTCCTCTGACGTGGGAGCAACTTCTGTGGTGCTGCATGGGCTGCTTCAGCGACTTCTGTGTTCCTGTCCTATGGGACACCTGGGGGTGCTGCCTCTTCCCGTGTAGGCCTTCTGCGATGCGGAGGGTCCCCTGTGACTTCTCGTCCTGTGTGGAGAACTCCTAGACTTTGCTGGTCCCCGGCAGCATCCCTTTTCCTCCAACCATGAATTTGCCTTTGCCAAGACTTGTTGGTGGAAATCCAGCTTCTGTGCTGCAGTGCCGACCAGCCTTCCTTTTTCATTGACCAACTCCAAAAGGTACCTCTGTGTGGGTAGTATCTCCTACTCCCCCTGGACTCCACAGACACTTCTGTACTTAGTTCCCTCTCTCCACAGGTCTCCATCTTCGGTAATCCACTGCTGGTTCCTTGCAGGCTGTTCTGGTTGTCTTCTTTTTTCTTCTTTCATCCTTTGGGGTGATTTGGAAAAATACAGTGTTTTACTCCTACATTCATGGTCGCTGGGGGTTACTGTATGACTTACCTGTGTGGTTTGCTAGTATTCCCAACTCCCATCTATATGATTTACTTACCTAGGTAGGGGCCCTGCATTCGCATTCCACTTTCTTAGTATATGGTTTGGGCTATTATTGCTTATTTCTATTTTACACTGTTTGCTGACTTTTTTATGTCTCTTACTGTTTATTAGCATAGCTGTATAGTGTATTTACTTATCTCCTATTGGAGGGTTACCTTTCTAGCATTTTCTGATACTCTGTTCCAAAAATAAAGTACCTGTATTTTTGTAAAACAAAGTGTATTCTTTCTTGTGTGTAAGTACTAGGTGACTGTAGTGGTATTGCATGGGCTTTGCATGTCTCCGAGATAAGCCTTGGCTGCTCATCCACAGCTACCTCTAGAGAGCATGGCTTCTAGACACTGCCTAAATTTCACTGAGACGGGATACCTGGTATAAAGTGTAAGTAACATAGGTACCCACCACACACCAGGCCAGCTTCCTAAAGCGGTTAAAAAGGTTTTCTCTCCCATGTTATTAAACACCTGTCACATACACATACTGCATATTTCCCTTCTTCTATGTCTTCATTTACATTGCTTCTGTATCTATAACGCTGAAGAATTTCATACACACTTGTCTTCCAGATGTGGACTTCTTCTTGGATAGTATGTATCCAAATTTTTTTACTTTACAATGACTGTACTTTCTGGTTCTAAATCTGTTAGGTACTGTATTTCAGGGTAAGACTTCAATAATCTGTTTCTTGTAGTAGATAGACCAAGACTTACCCAGACAATCCCTTTAGAGTTTGAAAACAAACTTGCTGAACTCAATCTGTCACAGGCTTAATAAGACCCCATTTCCCTGTGTGAAAGCATTTTCAAGCTGAAGGAATACAATTTCTTTCTAATTGGCTTCTCTGCAGAAACCTCTTCTCACATTTCCTTCTTCTCAGTTTTTTCAGACTTTGAGATATACAACGTGATGTACTGAGCCACAGCGATGGAGTTGGTTGCAACAAATTGTATGTCTATGTAAGCATTCCAGTTTTGTAATCACAGGATTGTAGTCAATGATATATTGATATAGTTGGAATCTTCAGTTCTCTTTAAGTTATATGTGTTTTTTGGTGATTTCTGTGTCAGAGTATGTCTGACTGAAGACAAAAAGCTGTTCACTCTTCCTTTAGAAATGACAGGTCGTGGAAATACAAATTGACATCTTGTATAAACATTTCCATTAGACTTGTATGTACAATGACAGTACTTTCCACATCTATGGGCCTCATTACGACCCTGACGGCTGGTGGTAAGTTGGCGGTAACACCGCCAACAGACTGGCAGTGTTCCACCAGCTATTATGATCGTGGCATAATAGCAACGGCCATACCGCCGGCCCCTCCAGCATCCCCAGGGCAGCGGTGCAAGGACCGCTGCCCTGGGGATTATGAGTCCCCGATCGCCAGCCTGGCCACGGCAGTAAACACCACCATGGAAAGGCTGGGGGTAAAGGGGACTCGGGGTGCCCCTGGGGGCCCCTGCACTGCCCATGCACTTGGCACATCCTCTTGTCTGGCACTCTTTTTGCCAGAAGAAACCACTTACTACTTCAAGAGGAGGGTTTCTTTTGTTGCAGATAAAGGCAAGCATAGTTTGGAACCTGTGGTTAAAATATATGTAAACATTTGCAGGATCTAATGAGCAGAGTTCTCCAGCTGTCTTTTAATGGATATTAGAGTTTAGAGTTAGAGTTTGCTTCTCTTAAGAATTCAATCAGGTCATCCCATGCATACTCTGCGCAACTCAATGTTAAAAACCAAGTTGGTGGTCCTAGGTTCTCAGCATACCCTTAAGTTCCCCATGACGATGGAACCAACAATCATTGGTGTCACATTGGCATGGCATGAAATTAATCAAGTTGTATTCTAAATTTTCATCGTTTTTTTCAACTTTTTTAACAAAATCTCTGGCAGACATATTTTGAAGATTAACTCCTGTTTTTAGAATGTGCTTTACTGCCGGACAAGTCACTCTCAAATAGAAGGTGAAATATTTATGGATCCTCTGACTATAATTGTGTTGATCACTATTCAGCTGCTAGTATTTGTATGGGCCAGTCATCAACCGACCTCCTAGTCCAGTGGGAAACAAGTGGGGATAATAGCGAGCTACACACTCATGGGACCTCCTTTAGCCTGCTTTATTTGGAAAAGGTCAATAGTATCACCCATGACTTCTTTGGAATATAATCGATGTATGCTGTTGTGCTTATAAATTTGCTCTGACCGGAATGGATCAACTTTTTCTATTTGTCCACTTCCTACCAATCGATCATCTTTTACATTTACTACATCAGCATCAACATCAACATTTTTATAATAAACATTATTTTGAACCAAGTATAATGTTACTTGTTCAACTTTATTAAAATCAACTAACTCCTGTGTTACGGGAGCGACACAACTGCTGCCCTGGGGGCACACTGGAGTGTTCCTTGACTGACAGGTGGAACAACTTTTGGGTCAGGACGAGTCTGCTGCCCTGGGAAAGAAGGTAAAGAGGCTCCTAATTGGAGGAGCAGGAGAGAGAATGGTGCCCAGCAGGAAGACACAGACCTGATCTATGCTTCACCAAGCGGAAAGACGGGGACCTGATCCACGCTTAGACAAGCAGGAAGACATGGGACCCAACCAAAGCAGCGAAGAAGGAGACACCAGATGGGACGAGGGAGAAGCAGAGCCTAGTGCGTGAGTCAACCAGCACCCGAGAGCAGATACACCAGAGGGCCTTGACCGCAAGCAAAGGAACAGCCAGAGCAGCAGGATCACACCTGTACCCGCCACATTCCCGGAGGAACGTGGCTAACCAAGGTACGGTTACTTTTCTGGAAGGAAAAAGCAGATTAGGTGAGAGACAAGGGAGGACAGTAATGTGTAGAGGGAAGAGGGAGGGGAAGAGGAGCGGAGAACCAGAAAGAGGGTCTGGGAAAAATACTCACTGTCCACTGGCCAATGTAGCACAGGATTCTTTTCTTTTTTCTTCACTCCCTTCTCTGAAGCTCAGGGATTATTTCACTGCAGGGGCGTGAGTTGGACACCTCCTTTTCCTCCCACATGTGCACTCTCCTCCCTTGCTCCTGTGTGTGTCCTGGATCTTGCCTGACTTCACATTTCTTCTTCGGTCCTGAGGCTTTTTGGGGACATAGCTAGGAAGATGAAGCAGAGAACCTAAAAGGAAAGAAAGAAGACAGTAAGAAAAAATGAGAAAATACAAACAATATGTACAGAGAACAGCAATCATTGCAACATTTGACAGAGTAACCCTATATACCAGCATTCCCAAATAAAATTCTTGTGGCACTTAATAGCACAGAAAGGAGTCACTGTGTTTTATTGAAGACATTGACAGACAGTGGCTGGGTGGGGGGGTGCCCTGGACCCTATAACAGTGGTGTCAGAAGTGGGATTTTATTAAGAAGGGACATTGAGCCAGGATGGTACCCACCATAACTCTTGATGACATAGGCCCTCATTCCGACCCTGGCGGTCATAGACCGCCAGGGTGGAGAATGACGGAAGCACCGGCAACAGGCTGGCGGTGCTTCATTCGTCATTCCGACCGCGGCGGTACAGCCGCGGTCGCCCAGCCGGGTCCGGCGGTTTCCTGCCGGATTTCCCCTGGCTGAGAGAGCAGCGCCGCCATGGGGATTCTGACCCCCTTCCCGCCAGCCTGCTTCTGGTGGTTTTCACCGCCAGGAACAGGCTGGCGGGAACGGGTGTCCTGGGGCCCCTGGGGGCCCCTGCACTGCCCATGCCCCTGGCATGGGCAGTGCAGAGGCCCCCTAACAGGGCCCCAGTATGCTTTTCACTGTCTGCCTAGCAGACAGTGAAAAGCGCAACGGGTGCAACTGCACCCGTCGCACACCTGCAACACCGCCGGCTCCATTCGGAGCCGGCTTCAGTGTTGCAGGCCTCTTTCCCGCTGGGCCGGCGGGCGCTATATTGGCTAGCGCCCGCCGGCCCAGCGGGAAAGTCAGAATGGCCCCAGCGGTCTTTCGACCGCGGAGCGGCCTTATGGCGGTTCCCGCCAGGCGGGCGGCGACCGCCGACCGCCGGGGTCGGAATGACCCCCATAGTCTGGCAGCTAGCCGAAGAACAGAGGCATTTACAGCTAATAATGGAGGATCAGGCCAAGGCAGCCCAGAAGGATAGAGAGCAGTTTTAGGAGGAACTAAAATCCCAAGCCACATCATTGCAAACAACCAGCTGGTACATGAGACTGTGTTAACTGAGACCATCATAAGTGCTAAAGTGCATCCTAATGTGCTTAGTCCCATGCTCCAAAAAATATCAAGTCGGAGAGGAGCCAGATGCCTTTTTTACAAACTTTGAATGAGTTGCTACATCAGCTACCTGGCCTCAAGAGAGTTGGGGTTAGTATGTGGCCCTGTTGTTGACCCAGGAACCGCAAACCACCTACCAGGCCATCAAACCCGGAGAGGAGACACCATACATTGATGTAAAAAGGGCCATTCTCAAATGACTAGGACATAGGAGCAAACACTATAGGGTACGGTTTCAGAAGGAGAGATGGATAAGCCAAGAAAACCCATAGCACTATGCTATCAAGTGCAGGATTTGGGTCTATGATGGTTGAAACCACACAAGTCCACATAAGATGAGATAGTAGATAAGCTCCTACTACAACAATACCTAGACACTCTCCCTAGAAGTACTCGAGGATGGATCAGACAACATCTCGATGTGACTATACATTCAGTTATTGGCCAGATCTGTCACAGATCACAGATCTTCAAACCACATGGCATCACAGCCCTGTGGACGCCATCAACCCTAACAAAAACCTGTGAACCCTATCAAACACCAAGAATGTCTCAAGACACCCCTCCTGCCTACAACCTGATACTAAAAGAGATTGGACAATATCCCCAATGTTTTCAGTGCTCGGAGTGGGGTCACATAGCATGTACCTGTCCCCAGAAATCTCAAGCCCCGTACCCGTGGAAGTGGGTCTTTCTAGGATGCGAGTACTCTGTGTCGATGGGAAAGTTCCACGGTTTGAAAAAAGAATGGAGGTCCATGGCCACCTACTCAGAGTATTGGTTGACTCCGGTTGTAAACATTCGGTCATCATAGCCTAATTAGTATTACTGAACCAATTGCAAGAGGGGAAGAGAGTGCTTATCACCTGTGTATATGGGGAAACAAGAAATTATTCCTTTGCCCAGGTTGATCTTCTTTGGAGAGGAAGCAGAGGGGCCTTATGCGTAGGGGGCACCCTGCAATTGATTGAAGACATGATCATAGGGACAGATTATTCAGGATTTTCTGAACTTTTGGAGGAAAAAAAAATAGGAGAGGCTATGCAGGAATGGTTAAAACTCCACTCAGGGCCGAACATATAGAAAGGGGTAGGAGAAAACAGAAACTTAGTTGTAGGAAGAAATGAGAGAGTAAACACTGGTTCCACCTGTTTTCTGTTACTGAACAGGTCCCTCTCTCTTCTACAGTGAATATGACAACAACCTTCCCTGGAAGTTTCTGATCTTGCCAAAAAGACAAGAGGACTTTTCAAAATGCCTGGGCCCAGGCCATCCCTGAAGACAGTCTGCAGTTAGGCGTCTGTTTTACAGTTAAAAAGGGTCTTCTTTATCGTATTCAGAAGCATACGAATGAGAGTCATAGCCAGTTATTGGTTCCCCATTCATATTGCTTACAGGTTTTGCAGCTGGCTCATAGCCAGACAGGGGGATAACTTTACAGCTGGGAGAAAACTGAAGAAAATCTTTTGCGCCGGTTCTACCGGTCGGGCGCCTATTCATAAATACGACAGTTCTGTGTCTCTTGTCCAAGGTGTCAAGTGGTAAATAATCCACTAATACCTATAACCCCCTCTGAGACTGTTAGAGATTATCAATGTTCCTTTTTCCCAAGTGGGAACATACCTAGTGGGCCGTTAGTTCCTTCTACTAAGGGATATCACTATCCGCTAATTTTAGTCAACTATGCCACGAGATACCCTGACGCTAAACTCCTGTCCAGCATGACAACAAAAGCCATAGCACAGGTGATGACAGAATTTTTTTCCCACAGGAACTCCTCACAGATCAAAGTACCCCTTTTATGTCACGGCTCTTGGCCCAAATATGCCAACTACTAGGTATCACCTACCTCAAAACATCTGTGTACCACCCCCAGACAGATGGTTTGATCCAGAGACACAATAGAACTATTAAAACCCTATTGAAAAAGACCATCTCAGAAGCCAGACGTGACTCGAATAAAAAGTTACCCTTAGTACTGAATGCAATACATATTCATACTCAATCTCACACCGGACATAGCCCATTCGAGTTAGTATTTGGTAGACAGCCACAAACATTATTGGACGTGGCTGCATAACAATGGGAGGAAGAAGATAACGAAGAAAAGGACTTCCTAAAATACAACCAAGCCCTTAAAGAAAAAGTCCATCCATTATGGAAAGAGGTTAGGTAACACATGGAGAAAGCCCAAAAGAAATACAAAACACCATACAACCAAGGTAATAAGGTAAGACAGCTACAACTAGGCAGTAGAGTTCTCCTCCTCCTCTCCTCTTTGAATAATAAACTCCTGGCCAAATGGCAAGGACTTTTCACTGTGATGGGCTGTAGGAAAGTACAATCTTGCCTGGCATGTTACCCCCATTTTTCACTGTATATATGTTGTTTTAGTTGTATGTGTCACTGGGACCCTGTTCTCCAGGGCCCCAGTGCTCATAAGTGTGCCTGAATGTGTTACCTGTGTAGTGACTAACTGTCTCACTGAGGCTCTGCTAATCAGAACCTCAGTGGTTATGCTCTCTCATTTCTTTCAAATTGTCACAGGCTAGTGACCAATTTTACCAATTTACATTGGCTTACTGGAACACCCTTATAATTCCCTAGCATATGGTACTGAGGTACCCAGGGTATTGGGGTTCCAGGAGATCCCTATGGGCTGCAGCATTTCTTTTGCCACCCATAGGGAGCTCTGACAATTCTTACACAGGCCTGCCACTGCACCCTGAGTGAAATAACATCCACGTTATTTCACAGCCATTTTTCACTGCACTTAAGTAACTTATAAGTCACCCCAATGTCTAACCTTTACCTGGTAAAGGTTAGGTGCAAAGTTACTTAGTGTGAGGGCACCCTGGCACTAGCCAAGGTGCCCCCACATTGTTCAGGGCCAATTCCCCGGACTTTGTGAGTGCGGGGACAGCATTACACGCGTGCACTACATATAGGTCACTACCTATATGTAGCTTCACAATGGTAACTCCGAATATGGCCATGTAACATGTCTATGATCATGGAATTGCCCCCTCTATGCCATCCTGGCATAGTTGGCACAATCCCATGATCCCAGTGGTCTGTAGCACAGACCCTGGTACTGCCAAACTGCCTTTCCTGGGGTTTCACTGCAGCTGCTGCCAACCCCTCAGACAGGTTTCTGCCCTCCTGGGGTCAAGCCAGGCTTGTCCCAGGAAGGCAGAACAAATGACTTCCTCTGAGAGAGGGTGTTACACTCTCTCCCTTTGGAAAATGGTGTGAAGGCAGGGGAGGAGTAGCCTCCCCCAGCCTCTGGAAATGCTTTCATGGGCACTTTTGGTGCCCATTTCTGCATAAGCCAGTCTACACCGGTTCAGGGACCCCTTAGCCCTGCTCTGGCGCGAAACTGGACAAAGGAAAGGGGAGTGACCACTCCCCTGACCTGCACCTCCCCTGGGAGGTGTCCAGAGCTCCTCCAGTGTGCTCCAGACCTCTGCCAGCTTGGAAACAGAGGTGCTGCTGGCACACTGGACTGCTCTGAGTGGCCAGTGCCACCAGGTGACGTCAGAGACTCCTTCTGATAGGCTCCTTCAGGTGTTGCTAGCCTATCCTCTCTCCTAAGTAGCCAAACCCTCTTTTCTGGCTATTTAGGGTCTCTGTCTCTGGGGAAACTTTAGATAACGAATGCAAGAGCTCATCCGAGTTCCTCTGCATCTCTCTCTTCACCTTCTGCCAAGGAATCGACTGCTGACCGCGCTGGAACCCTGCAAACCTGCAACAAAGTAGCTAAGACGACTACTGCAACTCTGTAATGCTGATCCTGCCGCCTTCTCGACTGTTTTCCTGGTGGTGCATGCTGTGGGGGTAGTCTGCCTCCTCTCGGCACTAGAAGCTCCGAAGAAATCTCCCGTGGGTCGATGGAATCTTCCCCCTGCAACCGCAGGCACCAAAAAGCTGCATTACCAGTCCCTTGGGTCTCCTCTCAGCACGACGAGCGAGGTCCCTCAAATCCAGCAACTCTGTCCAAGTGACTCCCACAGTCCAGTGACTCTTCAGTCCAAGTTTGGTGGAAGTAAGTCCTTGCCTCCCCACGCCAGACTGCATTGCTGGGAACCGCAACTTTTGCAGCTACTCCGGCCTCTGTGCACTTCCGGCGGAAATCCTTTGTGCACAGCCAAGCCTGGGTCCACGGCACTCTAACCTGCATTGCACGACTTTCTAAGTTGGTCTCGGGCGACGTGGGACTCCTTTGTGTAACTTTGGGAGAGGACCGTTTCACGCATCCTTGTAGTGCCTGTTTCTGGCACTTCTCTGGGTGCTACCTGCTGCTGAGAGAGCTCCTTGTCTTGCTCGACGTCCCCTCTCTCTCCTGACGCAATTTGCGACATTCTGGTCCCTCCTGGGCCAAAGCAGCATCCAAAAACGCTTTTTGCACAATTTGCAGCTAGCAAGGCTTGTTGGCGGTCTTTTGGCGGGAAAACACTTCTGCACGACTCTTCACGGCGTGAGGAATCCGTTCTCCAAAGGGGAAGTCTCTAGCCCTTTTTGTTCCTGCAGAATCCTCAGCTTCTTCTGTCCAGTAGAAGCTTCTTTGCACCCACAGCTGGCATTTCCTGGGCATCTGCCCATCTCCGACTTGCTTGTGACTTTTTGACTTGGTCCCCTTGTTCCACAGGTACCCTCGACTGGAAATCCATCGTTGTTGCATTGCTGGTTTGTGTCTTTCCTGCAGTATTCCCCTATCACGACTTCTTTGTCCTTTGGGGAACTTCTGTGCACTTTGCACTCACTTTTCAGGGTCTTGGGGTGGGCTATTTTTCTAACCCTCACTATTTTCTAATAGTCCCAGCGACCCTCTACAAGGTCACATAGGTTTGGGGTCCATTCGTGGTTCGCATTCCACTTTTGGAGTATATGGTTTGTGTTGCCCTTATCCCTATGTGTCCCCATTGCATCCTATTGTAACTATACATTGTTTGCACTGTTTTCTAAGACTATACTGCATATTTTTGGTATTGTGTACATATATCTTGTGTATATTTCCTATCCTCACACTGAGGGTACACTCTGAGATACTTTGGCATATTGTCATAAAAATAAAGTACCTTTATTTTTAGTATAACTGTGTATTGTGTTTTCTTATGATATTGTGCAAGTGACACTTGTGGTACTGTAGGAGCTTCACTCGTCTCCTAGTTCAGCCTAAGCTGCTCTGCTAAGCTACCATTATCTATCAGCCTATGCTGCTAGACACCCTATACACTAATAAGGGATAACTGGGCCTGGTGCAAGGTGCAAGTACCCCTAGGTACTCACTACAAGCCAGTCCAGCCTCCTACATTGGTTGTGCAGCAGTGGGATAAGTGCTTTGAGACTACTTACCACTCTTGTCATTGTACTTTTCATAAGAGAAAAATATACAAAACAAACAAACAAGTTCAGTGTGTGTACACATAACTAAAAAGTTTTGCATTTCCTCTTTTCACTCTTTTCTAAAGTGCTGAAAAGTACTTCTAAACTTTCAAAAAGTTCTTAAAAGTTTAAAAAGTTTTTTTCTGTCTTTCTAAAAAGCTCTCACAAACTTTTTTCTCTTTTTCTATCACTTTAACTCTCTCTAAAAATGTCTGGCACAGGCCAAAATGTTGACCTGTCTAAGATTGCATATGATCACCTTAGCTGGAAAGGAGCAAGGAGTCTCTGCGTAGAGAGAGGTTTGAGTGTAGGGAAGAATCCTTCCTTGGAATTGTTACTTAACATGCTTAGAGAACAAGATAAGGCTAAAAGTGCCCCATCTGTTGAAAAAGTAGCTAATGGTTCCCAATCTGATCCAGGGACTCCCCCAGGAAAAGGTTCAGGAAAGAAACTTCTTAGCCTGCCCATTACTAGACAGTCTAGCATAGTTGGTACTGAGGTGGAGTCACATCATACAGATGATGTGCTCTCACATTACACTGTCAGCCAAGCTGTTAGGGTGCCCTCTGTAAGGGACAGGTCTCCTTCTGTTCATTCCCATCATACCTCTGTGTCTAGGAATGTCCCTCCCACCAACCCTGATGACAGATTGTTAGAAAGGGAACTCAATAAGTTGAGGGTGGAACAAACCAGACTGAAGCTTAAAAAGCAACAGCTGGATTTGGATAGACAGTCTTTAGAATTAGAGAAGGAAAGACAGAAGTTGGGTTTTGAAACCCATGGTGGCAGCAGCAGTATTCCCCATAGTCATCCTGCAAAATAGCATGATTCCAGGAATCTGCATAAGATAGTTCCCCCTTATAAGGAGGGGGATGACATTAACAAGTGGTTTGCTGCACTTGAAAGGGCCTGTGTTGTACAGGATGTCCCTCAAAGGCAGTGGGCTGCTATTCTATGGCTATCATTTAGTGGAAAAGGTAGGGATAGGCTCCTTACTGTGAAAGAAGTGATGCCAATAATTTTACAGTTCTTAAGAATGCACTCCTGGATGGTTATGGCTTAACCACTGAACAATACAGGATAAAGTTCAGAGAGACCAAAAAGGAGTCTTCACAAGACTGGGTTGATTTCATTGACCATTCAGTGAAGGCCTTGGAGGGGTGGTTACATGGCAGTAAAGCTACTGATTTTGAAAGCCTGTATAACTTGATCCTGAGAGAGCATATTCTTAATAATTGTGTGTCCGATTTGTTGCACCAGTACTTGGTGGACTCTGATCTGACCTCTCCCCAAGAATTGGGAAAGAAGGCAGACAAATGGGTCAGAACAAGGGTGAACAGAAAAGTTCATACAGGGGGTGACAAAGATGGCAACAAAAAGAATGATGGTAAGTCTTCTGACAAGGGTGGGGACAAATCTAAAAATTAGTCTTCATCAGGCCCACAAAAACACTCTGGTGGGGGTGGTGGGCCCAAATCCTCTTTTAATCAAAACAAAGAAAAGAAACCATGGTGCTATTTATGTAAAGTAAAAGGCCATTGGACAACAGATCCCAGTTGTCCAAAGAAAAGCACCAAGCCTCCTACCACTACAACCCCTACTGCTACCCCTAGTGTCCCTACTAATAGCAGTGGTGGTGGGAGCAAACCTACTAACAGCCAATCCAAGGGAGTAGCTGGGCTCACTTTTGGTAACTTAGTTGGGGTTGGTCTTGTTAGGGAGACCACAGAGGCTGTGTTAGTCTCTAAGGGGGCTATTGATTTAGCCACCTTAGTTGCTTGTCCCCTTAATATGGATAAGTACAAGCAGCTACCCCTAATAAATGGTGTTGAGGTTCAGGCCTACAGGGACACTGGTGCCAGTGTCACAATGGTGATTGAAAAACTGGTCCACCCTGAACAACACCTACTTGGTCACCAGTACCAAGTAACCGATGCTCACAACAACACACTTAGCCACCCCATGGCTGTTGTAAATCTCAACTGGGGGGGGTTACTGGTCCAAAGAAAGTTGTGGTATCCTCAGATTTACCTGTAGACTGTCTACTAGGAAATGATTTGGAGACATCAGCTTGGTCAGATGTGGAGTTGCGGGCCCATGCACAAAAGCTGGGCATCCCAGGGCATATTATTGCTTTAACCAGGGCTCAGGCCAAAAAGCAAAAAGGACAGGGAAGCTTGGATCCTGGAACAATGGACCAAGTGCTCCCTAAAGCTATGGCTAGTAGAAGCAAACCACTTCCTACTATCCCTCCCTCTACAGTGGATTCAACTTCTGAGGAAGAAGAATTCCCTCCCTGTGCAGAACCTACACCAGAGGAGCTTGAAGCAGACACTGCTGAGCTTTTGGGTGAAGGGGGGCCTGCCAGGGAGGAGCTGAGTGTGGCACAGCAAACCTGTCCCACATTAGAGGGTCTAAGACAGCAAGCTGTCAAACAGGCTAATGGGGATGTCAGTGACTCTCACAGAGTTTACTGGGAGGACAACCTCTTGTACACTGAGGCAAGGGATCCTAAACCTGGAGCTGCCAGAAGATTAGTGATTCCTCAGGAGTACAGAAAGTTCCTCCTAACTCTTGCACACGACATTCCCCTAGCTGGACATCTGGGACAAATGAAAACTTGGGACAGGCTTGTCCCCTTGTTTCATTGGCCTAGGATGTCTGAGGACACAAAAGAGTTTTGTCAGTCCTGTGAAACCTGTCAAGCCAGTGGCAAGACAGGTGGCACTCCAAAGGCACCCCTTATTCCACTGCCTGTGGTTGGGGTTCCCTTTGAAAGGGTAGGGGTTGACATAGTTGGCCCCCTTGACCCTCCTACTGCTTCAGGCAATAGGTTTATCTTGGTGGTAGCGGACCATGCCACAAGATATCCTGAAGCAATTCCTTTAAGGACCACTACAGCACCTGCAGTGGCAAAGGCCCTCCTGGGAATATTTTCCAGGGTGGGCTTCCCAAAGGAAGTTGTATCAGACAGAGGAAGCAATTTCATGTCTGCATACTTAAAGGCCATGTGGAAGGAGTGTGGTGTGACTTATAAGTTCACTACACCCTATCATCCACAAACTAATGGACTGGTGGAGAGATTTAACAAAACTCTCAAAGGCATGATTATGGGTCTCCCTGAAAAACTCCACAGGAGATGGGATATCCTTCTACCATGCCTCCTTTTTGCCTACAGGGAGGTACCCCAGAAAGGAGTGGGCTTCAGCCCCTTTGAACTTCTTTTTGGACACCCTGTTAGGGGTCCACTAACACTTGTCAAGGAGGGTTGGGAGCAACCTTTAAAAGCTCCAAAACAAGATATTGTGGATTATGTACTTGGCCTCAGATCAAGGATGGCTGAGTATATGAAAAAGGCCAGTAAAAACCTTCAGGCCAGCCAAGAGCTCCAAAAGCAATGGCATGACCAGAAGGCTGTTTTGGTTCAGTACAAACCAGGGCAGAAAGTGTGGGTCTTGGAGCCTGTGGCCCCAAGAGCACTCCAAGATAAATGGAGTGGTCCCCACACAATTGTTAAGAAAAAGGGTGAAGTCATCTATTTAGTTGACTTAGGCACTGCCAGGAGTCCCCTTAGGGTGCTCCATGTCAACCGCCTGAAACCCTACTATGACAGGGCTGATCTCACCCTGCTCATGGCAACTGATGAGGGACAGGAAGAAGACAGTGATCCTCTACCTGATCTCTTCTCTTCCACAGAACAAGATGCTCTTGTGGAAGGTGTAGTTTTGGCTGATTGTCTTACTGCAGAGCACAAAGACCATTGCATAAATCTCCTGGGTCAGTTTTCTGAACTCTTCTCTACTGTGCCAGGTACCACCTCTTGGTGTGAGCACACTATAGATACTGGAGACAGATTGCCTGTCAAAAGTAAGATCTATAGGCAGCCTGACCATGTCAGGGACTGCATAAAGCAAGAGGTGCAGAAAATGCTAGAACTAGGAGTGGTTGAGCACTCTGAAAGTCCATGGGCTTCTCCTGTGGTACTTGTACCAAAACCCCATTCCAAGGATGGAAAGAAGGAAATGCAGTTTTGTGTAGACTACAGAGGTCTCAACCAGGTAACCAAAACTGATGCTCACCCTATACCCAGGGCAGATGAGCTCATAGATACACTGGCATCTGCCAAGTATCTAAGCACTTTTGATTTGACTGCAGGGTATTGGCAGATCAAATTATCAGAAGATGCTAAACCTAAAACTGCTTTTTCAACCATTGGAGGACATTACCAGTTCACTGTAATGCCTTTTGGATTGAAAAATGCACCTGCCATTTTTCAGTGGTTGGTGAACACAGTCCTGCAAGGGCTGGAAGCTTTCAGTGCAGCATATTTGGACGATATAGCTGTCTTTAGCTCCAGCTGGGATGATCACCTGGTCCACCTATGGAAAGTTTTGGAGGCCCTGCAAAAGGCAGGCCTCACTATCAAGGCTTCAAAGTGCCAGATAGGGCAGGGTAAGGTGGTTTATCTGGGACACCTTGTTGGTGGGGAACAGATTGCACCACTTCAGGGGAAAATCCAAACAATTATTGATTGGGTTTCCCCTACCACACAGACTCAGGTGAGAGCCTTCCTAGGCCTCACTGGGTATTACAGGAGGTTCATTAAGAACTATGGCTCCATTGTAGCCCCTCTTAATGACCTCACATCCAAGAAAATGCCTAAAAAGGTATTATGGGCAGCAAACTGTCAGAAAGCTTTTGAGGAGCTGAAGCAGGCCATGTGCTCTGCACCTGTCCTGAAAAGCCCTTGTTACTCTAAAAAATTCTATGTCCAAACTGATGCATCTGAATTAGGAGTAGGGGCAGTCCTATCACAACTTAATTCTGAGGGCCAGGATCAACCTGTTGCTTTTATTAGTAGGAGGTTGACCCCTAGAGAAAAGCGTTGGTCTGCCATTGAGAGGGAGGCCTTTGCTTTGGTCTGGGCTCTGAAGAAGTTGAGGCCATACCTGTTTGGCACTCACTTCATTGTTCAAACAGACCATAAACCTCTACTTTGGCTAAAACAAATGAAAGGTGAAAATCCTAAATTGTTGAGGTGGTCCATATCCCTACAGGGAATGGACTATACAGTGGAACATAGACCTGGGAGTAGCCACTCCAATGCAGATGGACTCTCCAGATATTTCCACTTAGACAATGAAGACTCATCAGGTCATGGCTAGTCTTATTGTCCTTCGTTTGGGGGGGGGGTTGTGTAGGAAAGTACCATCTTGCCTGGCATGTTACCCCCATTTTTCACTGTATATATGTTGTTTTAGTTGTATGTGTCACTGGGACCCTGTTCTCCAGGGCCCCAGTGCTCATAAGTGTGCCTGAATGTGTTACCTGTGTAGTGGCTAACTGTCTCACTGAGGCTCTGCTAATCAGAACCTCAGTGGTTATGCTCTCTCATTTCTTTCAAATTGTCACTAACAGGCTAGTGACCAATTTTACCAATTTACATTGGCTTACTGGAACACCCTTATAATTCCCTAGTATATGGTACTGAGGTACCCAGGGTATTGGTGTTCCAGGAGATCCCTATGGGCTGCAGCATTTCTTTTGCCACCCATAGGGAGCTCTGACAATTCTTACACAGGCCTGCCACTGCAGCCTGAGTGAAATAACGTCCACGTTATTTCACAGCCGTTTTTCACTGCACTTAAGTAACTTATAAGTCACCTATATGTCTAACCTTTACCTGGTAAAGGTTAGATGCAAAGTTACTTAGTGTGAGGGCACCCTGGCACCAGCCAAGGTGCCCCCACATTGTTCAGGGCCAATTCCCCGGACTTTGTGAGTGCGGGGACACCATTACACGCGTGCACTACATATAGGTCACTACCTATATGTAGCTTCACAATGGTAACTCCGAATATGGCCATGTAACATGTCTATGATCATGGAATTGCCCCCTCTATGCCATCCTGGCATAGTTGGCACAATCCCATGATCCCAGTGGTCTGTAGCACAGACCCTGGTACTGCCAAACTGCCTTTCCTGGGGTTTCACTGCAGCTGCTGCTGCTGCCAACCCCTCAGACAGGTTTCTGCCCTCCTGGGGTCAAGCCAGGCTTGTCCCAGGATGGCAGAACAAAGGACTTCCTCTGAGAGAGGGTGTTACACCCTCTCCCTTTGGAAAATGGTGTGAAGGCAGAGGAGGAGTAGCCTCCCCCAGCCTCTGGAAATGCTTTCATGGGCACTTTTGGTGCCCATTTCTGCATAAGCCAGTCTACACCGGTTCAGGGACCCCTTAGCCCTGCTCTGGCGCGAAACTGGACAAAGGAAAGGGGAGTGACCACTCCTCTGACCTGCACCTCCCCTGGGAGGTGTCCAGAGCTCCTCCAGTGTGCTCCAGACCTCTGCCATCTTGGAAACAGAGGTGCTGCTGGTACACTGGACTGCTCTGAGTGGCCAGTGCCACCAGGTGACGTCAGAGACTCCTTCTGATAGGCTCCTTCAGGTGTTGCTAGCCTATCCTCTCTCCTAGGTAGCCAAACCCTCTTTTCTGGCTATTTAGGGTCTCTGTCTCTGGGGAAACTTTAGATAACGAATGCAAGAGCTCATCAGAGTTCCTCTGCATCTCTCTCTTCACCTTCTGCCAAGGAATCGACTGCTGACCGTGCTGGAAGCCTGCAAAACTGCAACAAAGTAGCTAAGACGACTACTGCAACTCTGTAACGCTGATCCTGCCGCCTTCTCGACTGTTTTCCTGGTGGTGCATGCTGTGGGGGTAGTCTGCCTCCTCTCTGCACTAGAAGCTCCGAAGAAATCTCCCGTGGGTCGACGGAATCTTCCCCCTGCAACCGCAGGCACCAAAAAGCTGCATTACCGGTCCCTTGGGTCTCCTCTCAGCACGACGAGCGAGGTCCCTTGAATCCAGCAACTCTGTCCAAGTGACTCCCACAGTCCAGTGACTCTTCAGTCCAAGTTTGGTGGAGGTAAGTCCTTGCCTCCCCACACCAGACTGCATTGCTGGGAACTGTGACTTTTGCAGCTACTCCGGCCTCTGTGCACTTCCGGCGGAAATCCTTTGTGCACATCCAAGCCTGGGTCCACGGCACTCTAACCTGCATTGCACGACTTTCTAAGTTGGTCTCCGGCGACGTGGGACTCCTTTGTGTAACTTCGGGTGAGCACCGTTTCACACATCTTTGTAGTGCCTGTTTCTGGCACTTATCCGGGTGCTACCTGCTGCTGAGAGGGCTCCTTGTCTTGCTCGACGTCCCCTCTCTCTCCTGACGCAATTTGCGACATCCTGGTCCCTCCTGGGCCACAGCAGCATCCAAAAACGCTTACCGCACAATTTGCAGCTAGCAAGGCTTGTTGGCGGTCTTTCGGCGGGAAAACACTTCTGCACGACTCTCCACGGCGTGTGGGATCCGTCCTCTAAAGGGGAAGTCTCTAGCCCTTTTCGTTCCTGCAGAATCCTCAGCTTCTTCTGTCCAGTAGAAGCTTCTTTGCACCCACAGCTGGCATTTCCTGGGCATCTGCCCATCTCCGACTTGCTTGTGACTTTTGGACTTGGTCCCCTTGTTCCACAGGTACCCTCAACTGGAAATCCATTGTTGTTGCATTGCTGGTTTGTGTCTTTCCTGCAGTATTCCCCTATCATGACACACCCTCTACAAGGTCACATAGGTTTGGGGTCCATTCGTGGTTCGCATTCCACTTTTGGAGTATATGGATTGTGTTGCCCCTATCCCTATGTGTCCCCATTGCATCCTATTGTAACTATACATTGTTTGCACTGTTTTCTAAGACTATACTGCATATTTTTGGTATTGTGTACATATATCTTGTGTATATTTCCTATCCTCACACTGAGGGTACACTCTGAGATACTTTGGCATATTGTCATAAAAATAAAGTACCTTTATTTTTAGTATAACTGTGTATTGTGTTTTCTTATGATATTGTGCAAGTGACACTTGTGGTACTGTAGGAGCTTCACTCGTCTCCTAGTTCAGCCTAAGCTGCTCTGCTAAGCTACCATTATCTATCAGCCTATGCTGCTAGACACCCTATACACTAATAAGGGATAACTGGGCCTGGTGCAAGGTGCAAGTACCCCTAGGTACTCACTACAAGCCAGTCCAGCCTCCTACATGGGCCAGGCCACATCAGTCACATATAGAATTTACATACCTCATGCTAGCGAAGAGGGACAGGTGTGTCATATCAGTCTTTTAAAGGAATGGGAAGAGAGCTCGAAACATAAGAATAAGGGTGTCTCGGCCCTCTGTGTCACATGCGGCAAGCCCCTAGAGATTACCTTGCCTCCCTCTGTAGAAGAAATAAAAAATCCTCCTACCTCAAATAGTTAACAGCCTCACTAAAGAACAAAGAGAACTGTGGTGAATCCATATTAGTTTTTATTGGTACTCAGGAGTTATGTTAGCCTTTGGCTTGCAGGCCTGTGCCCCCGTCACCTAGTGACGTTTAAACTACTTAGCTTGCTCTGTTTTATGCCATTTATTTTATTATTTCTTCTAAGGTGGCTGCCATTGTTTATGGTTATAGATTTATGGTTTTGATTTGGATTATCAGTGTCACTCTGTGAAGGCGTCACTATCAGCGTCATAATCAGTGATATACATAGGTATTGTCATCATGACCCTTTATCACCCACGTTTGTTAGGAACACAATGTACAGTTGTTGAGGATTGTTTATATATTTTCTGCCACAAGCCTGCCTCTTTATCAATTGTTTGGGAACATACCTGTGTCAGGGCTCATACATGATCAGTATAAATACATCTCACACTGACACAGTCATTAGAGGGGTTCCTTCCAGATGCCATTGATGATATCTATGCTGCATGTCGTCTTGCTGTAGAATTCAGCGTTGTGTCACCACAGAGTCTGACCTAGACCTCATTTCAAGGTAATGAGGGTTGGGGCGCTTCTCATGGACATGGTACTGGCAGATTAGGTTTCTCACACCTAGCGCTCAATAGGGTAGGGATTAAGTTCTCCTTTGCTAGGGATTTTATATTCTCATGTTTCTTTCAATAAGGTGGGGGGTTTTACATTCAAAACTCTCATCTACACAATTCTGCTTCTTTTGTTGTTCATTATCATAACTGTTGCAGCCTATGCATTTTATCGTAGATTGCAGACTTTGTAATAAATATACAGAAAACTTCTGCATCTCCTTTGTAGCCTGTGTGTGTCTGAATCTTATTGCTAACGTGAGAAAAGGGTTATTTCGGTTCCACCACGACTTCCCTGAGATGTCGCAATCTAGAGTCCATGCATAAGGCTGCCAAAAATCACCTTTTACTGTATGGGCTTTTAGTGAGGTACTGCTTGTAAGCCGGGAAGGTTGGGCTGACAGTTGCAACTTGTTGTAGGAGTGACTCAGTCACCCACAAACAAAAGTGCTGTCACTCCAAATCCAGAAGTCTCGCCTAGGAGTGAAAGCCCAACTACGACATGGCACCACCAACAATGGTATTTTCCCACAAATGTATGGACATCCTGAGTATCTATGTCTCACACACAACAGGTACCCTAAGTGCCATTATACTGAGACGTGTAACCTTGGGGATGATCCTCCTCAGCTGAACAGGGAGCACCTATCTAGGCTGTAGGCTGTTCAAGCTTGAAACCTTAAAATGACTTCTCCTTATTTGGTGCTCCTTCTCTTTACCCATTATTCAACATTGTTAATGCCATAGACGTTCCAGAAAATGTAGGACATGCATTAACACAACAACTTATAGCGCATAGCTTAACAGATGAGGATGGGAATGTCACATTCATAGTGGAAGCTAATGACGATTACCAAACAGAAACATTCCATTTCTGGGTCACTTTCCTGTAGAAGATGAGACAATATACACATTTCACATTTCACACATATAAAATAGCGAAAGTGCCACAGAGGTACCAAGGTTATCAGTTTCTTGTAATACCGATTATTTATTAAGAACATTAAAACTGATAAACAGCACCCTACCACATGTAATACATCTTGAGAGATTAAGGGCCAGATGTAGCAAAATTCAGAATTGCGACACGCAAGTTGCGAGTCAGAGCGAGTCGCAATTTGCGAGTCGCAATTCTGAATGTTAGATGGTGAATGATCATGAGGTGGGTCGCAATTTGCGACCCCCTTGTGAATGGCGGCCCCCATAGGGATGGTGGCCTGCTGCGGACAGCAAACCACCATGTCTGTGACTGCTTTTTAATAAAGCATTTTTATTTTTTGTAATGCAGCCTGTTTTCCTTAAAGGAAAACGAGATGCATTACAAAAACAAAAAATGAAATGTTTTCGTTTCATTTTTTCAGAGCAGGCAGTGAAAAATATTAACAGTGCCATTCACAACGGGGAAGGGGTCCCATAGGGACCCTTTCCCTTTTGCAAATGATTTACCACCCATTTCAAAAGGGTGCAAATTGCAATTGGTTTGCGACTGCGTTGGTGGTCACAAACCAATCCTGCATTGCACTGCGACTCGCAATTAGGGAACAACCAGGTTTCCGAATCTCAAAATGAGGATTGTGCATTGCGACGTGCTTTTTGCACGTCGCAAACAGCAAAATTCGCTGTTTGCGACGTGCAAACTGATTGCTACATCTGGCCCTAGGTCTCTTAAGTAGTGAGGGACCAAAGTGGTCAATACTTGCCACATATACACTTCATCCTGGTGTACAAGGCATGAAGGCAGCTGATCTCCGCAATCTTTATAGTGAGCTAGTAACACTATATAGATGAATTGTTCCATTCACATAGAGAACTTTGAACACAACACCAGCACGCCCAGCAACACCAGCACCAGTTAGATACCAATAGGCTGTTACTGGGATTAACCCACAAACACTACATTCTATCATGGGCAAGGTGCCCACAGAACGCATGAAAATCCTGATCTGGATAGCATAAAATACTAACCAGTTGGAAGGTGTGTTTCCCCATACGGAACCACATGAAAAACAGAATTTTCACAATGTGCTTGCCATTCGGAATGGTTCCCTCAGTGGGCAACTGCACCAAATGGGGTACGGTCTTTTCTGCAACACAAAGTACCATGCATGGTACCCGGACACTTGCCAACTTTGCTGGAAGTGATAAAACAAATACAAAATGAGCACAGGTCTGCTCCAGCCCTAAATTTGGGGATAAAACTGATGCATGATTTCAACACAGTCTCCTCAATAATACTCAGCAACATTAAAGGGGAAGCAGTAGTAATGGCTATATGCCAGCGGCTCCGGGAGTTTCCACGGTTGGAACAGGAGTGTCAACTAATGAAAACTAGTATAGGACGGGATAGTTTGGGAGTCAAAATGAAAAAAAGCCTGATATTCAAAGTAACACCCCTAAGGATGGTACTAAACAAGTACATGAGGGTTTTAAAAAGCTCTGTGATAAAAAACAAAACAAAATAAAGACAGACGAAGTCAAAGAGCAGACACTCTGCATCTGGGGAACTCTGAAAGTAGATATAGGGCCTTCTTACGACCTTGACAGAGGAGTTTCCTCCATCACAAATGTGGCAGATATCCCGTCCGCCATATTACGATCCTCATTGAATATAATGGGATCATAATATGGAGGACGGGGTATCCGCCACATTTGTTATGGAGGAAAACTCCTCCATTAGGGTTGTAATAAGGCCCATAATCTCAGAAATAGAGAAACTTTAAAGCCTCCTAAAAGATATACTGATTCATGTACCTCTTGCTCCTTTTCAGGACATGCCGGAAAAACGTGGTGAGAGAGTGGGCCTGTCAGAGCATTGTTCTGATTACCTGAAACAGAAGAAAGACTTTCAGTGATCCTCAGAGAAGAAAGAGGAACAATCCCCACAACAAAAGTCAGAATTTAAAAAGAAAAAAGTGGCAGCAATTTCAATGGAATATACCAGCAATCTTGAGAACATTGCTGAGGAACATGATGTGGGCAGTGACCCGTGAAGGACAGTACGTCAGAAGTCACAGTATGTAGTAAGAGTCTGATAAATGTTCTGGATGTGACAGCAACTAACGATTTCATTGTAGTTGAAACTGCGGACATGCCCGTTTCCCCACCTGACAGGATGTGTGAACTAAAAATTCATATTGAGGGAGAGATAGAGCGCATCATTGAAGTAATATTTTGTGAAGAGCTAAATTGTGATATTCTTTTAGCAGAGAAAGATTGACCACCTGCATTTGTCTGCGAGCACCCACTTTGGGAAGATGTCATTTTAGCTTCCTTCTCAGATCTTGTTCCAGAAGCGGTAAAATAAGTTTACACTGTCAAATGCAGCGCAGGCACCTGCACTATACCGCAATCACGTGGCATAGGATAAAGACTCACTTCACCATATCATAACTATTAAGTCTACACCTCAACCTCAGTCCCAATACCCTGGAAAACACGAGGCTAATGCTCCAGTGAGGGAGATCCTCACTCAGCTCGAGTATCAGGGAGTAACTGAGCCCTGTGTCTCTGCAATAAATAACCCGTTATTACCTGTTGCAAAACCAGACCATTCATATAAAATAGTCTTAGATTACAGACACTTAAACAATCACACACGCACATACGCAATGCAAAATGCACACAGCACTCATTAACAACATAGGTGGTCATTACGAGTTTTGCGGTGTTTTAGTGAGACCACTTCGGTGGCTGCCGATGGAAGACCGCCATGGCAGCAAAATGGGACTGTTGTATTAAGAGTTACAAACTCAAACCCACCAAAAAACAGTCACAAATGTGACACCACCAGGCTGAACAATGGTGGTAGTGAGGCGGTCCCCACCACCCACACTGTCACACTAAAAACATTCTGCCTTCCAAATCACGACCCACAAATCAGCACAGCAGTCTTTGCACGGCAGAAAACCATTGGCGGTGAGAACCGCCGCAGTCGAAATAGCACCTCCACTATAACACTACCCCACAATGACAGTGCGATTACCCCACACCTGATTCACATACACAGACCACACACACACACACCACTATAAAACACACACCTGCACATCCTACAATCCTTTGCAACCACAACCGCAATCTCACAGACAGGAAGGCCCCAAGAAGCCAACACTTAGCACCCACATAGCATAGGCACATTTACACTTCACATTCAGCACACAGGACACAACCTCACCATCTATAACTCACACACATCACCACTGCACACAATCACAACACATCACCACACACAACCACCAACCTCACACACACCATTAACCAGAAAACACTCCACCCTTTGCACCACCCACCCACAGGTACCACTAAACTATCACCATGTCCCCACAAACACACCCACACGTCACTAAGGAAGAGTTGAGGGTCATGGTAGATTAAATCATCAGGGTTGAGCCACAGCTGTTCAGAGCACAGGTCCAGCAACCATCCATAGCCAGAAAAATTGAGTTATGGCAGAGGATCGTCAGCAGGATCAGAAAAAGGTGGACCAACCTACGGGGGAAGGTAGATTCCATGGCGTCACAACACCAGATTGCCATCCACAAGACTGGCAGTGGCCCCCACCTCCTCCCCTGGAATTCACAGCATGGGAGGAGAAAGTCTTGGCTATCCTGCATCCAGAGGGCCAGGCTGGAATACCCGGAGGACTGGGGACTGGTATGTCATGTAAACTCCCCTGGCACATTATACACCCATACTACATGAAACCCCATCTCCCTATCTCTGCCCACATCAGCCATTCCTACACTGATCCTCAACCCCCTAATCAGCTAAAACCCTTCCCCTGCATGTCCACACCACCCCACTAACACCATCCCAACCGAATCCCTCTGAATTTAAAGGAAAGCATGCTCAGCTGGATGGACTACTACTCCCACAATGCATCACTATGTACTAAAGTATTCTAAAATGTGCACATTCAACATTGGAACACCTGCATGCATGCGCAAGGCATATGCTACATAATCGTGAGGTGCCATTTCCAACCCATGACATGGCAATCACAGTAATGCACCACAAAAGACACAATACCACATCCAAGCTGAAACCTTTGTGAAAAAATACTCCAGAAATGTAAAATTGGACTGTAGCAACTGAAGCACCTAAACAGCAGCCTGCACCATGGCATCAGACTACAATCATATGAACCTGATACCACAACAGTCTGATCCACCCTCAAGTACAACAGCCACTGTCACCCGGCATCACATTACTGAAATTGCCAGTCCTTCACAGAGAGAAGGCCTCAGTGATAAGTACAACTCGGAATGTATGGATCCGGATGACATACCTGACCCATCTGGGACATCTGATCAATCACTCACAATCAGCCTCACCCAGCCCACTGCAGAGGACCCCACACCTGTGGCCACAACACCTTAGCCAACTCCACGTTCCCAAACCTCTGTCCCAAGGACAGCTCAATCATCAGTGTGCCCAACAGTACAGGGACCTGAGTCTTCCCCTAACACCCAAGATGATGAAGGTCCTGGTGTCACTGGTAGTGGGCACAATGTGCCAGAGAACACAAGCACAGGGGGCTAGGGCCTTAACATCTACTACAGCTAGTGGAATGGCGGCCCTGCCATAGGACTCACAGGCCACTAGCACCCCTCCCTCTGTAGCTGAGGAACCCCCCGCAAACATGGTCATCTTCACCACTTTCAACTATATTGTCAGTATAAACATCATTGAGCACATATACTGTTTATGTGTTCTTATTGAGTGATAAACCAATGTTTGCACTCTGAAATCAAAATGTCAAAAAATGTCAGACAAATGTATGTCATGGAAGGGGATGGAAGGTAAAGGTAAGTGCTCAAAAATAGGTCTTCCTTACACAGGATCTGATTTCTTCTCCAAAGTCAGCCAGCAGATGTGTTAGGAAACTGAGCTAACACAACAACATTACCTGTAGATAGTGCAAGACAGTAAGAATAGACACATAGGTGGTCATTCTGACCCTGGCGGTCAAAGACCGCCAGGGCGGAGGACCGCGGGAGCACCGCCGACAGGCCGGCGGTGCTCCAATGGGGATTCCGACCGCGGCGGTAAAGCCGCGGTCGGACCGGCACCACTGGCGGGCTCCCGCCAGTGTACCGCCACCCCATTGAATCCTCCACGGCGGCGCAGCTTGCTGCACCGCCGCGGGGATTCTGACCCCCCCTACCGCCATCCAGATCCCGGCGGTCCGACCGCCGGGATCCGGATGGCGGTAGGGGGGGTCGCGGGGCCCCTGGGGGCCCCTGCAGTGCCCATGCCACTGGCATGGGCATTGCAGGGGCCCCCGTAAGAGGGCCCCTACATGTATTTCACTGTCTGCTGTGCAGACAGTGAAATACGCGACGGGTGCAACTGCACCCGTCGCACAGCTTCCACTCCGCCGGCTCGATTCCGAGCCGGCTTCATCGTGGAAGCCTCTTTCCCGCTGGGCTGGCGGGCGGTCTGAAGGCGACCGCCCGCCAGCCCAGCGGGAAAGTCAGAATTACCGCCGCGGTCTTTCGACCGCGGAACGGTAACCTGACGGCGGGACTTTGGCGGGCGGCCTCCGCCGCCCGCCAAGGTCAGAATGAGGGCCATAATGATCTCAGTTTAGGTGGCCACTAAACATGCTGTACTCTTACAAACTTACAAAATGGGATTTTAATAACTCAATGTGGATGAATGGAACATTGTCTATAGTACATGACATCTCCCACACTATAACACATGTTAGTACCTAACAGCTGACACATCCAAACAGTACCCAAAGTGACATTTTCAATGACTGCTTCTTAACATCCTGGGTTGGGTGTTCTGTCAGGGAGATACTTACAACTGAGGATATGTTTGTGTCAATAGTCCCAAATGGTAAATCCATGTGAAAAGACTGTAAACTGTTTCCAATAAAAGTTGTCACACAAGGTAGTGCAACACTTAGCATAAACATATCAATTTGTACTGCAACACGTGCCGAATACATACGTCATATCCCTTGTATTCTCATTGTGTACAAATAAGTAAATCACCATTTGCACAATAGTCATAATACCAGTAAGTGGCATCTCATCAGCCATACTGTAGATCAGAACAGTTTCAAATAACAGTTTTTGACAATGGAAGTATTGGAGGATCAGCTGAGTTCTTTAGTGCACATCATCCTCATCATTCCAATCTTCATCACTGTCATTTGCACCTTCATCTGCCACCAGTACAGCAACCTCCTCCTCCAGTAAAGGAACATGTCTTCTCAGTGTCAAATTGTGTTACATGCAGCAGGCAACAACTATCTGGCAGACCTTTTGTGGAGAGTAGAGCAGGGAACCTCCAGAGAGGGGCAGGCATCAGAATCAAGCTTGCAATAAGCCAAACATGTGTTCAATCACCCTTCTTGTCCTGCTATGGGCTTCATTATACCAATTTTCGCCTTCTGATCAGGGATATCTCACTGGTGTCAGCAGCCATGATAAGTTATTATACTCAGAGTCACCTGTGTAGAAGACATTTGCACACATTATAATCCAGGGGTGGCATAAGGTAATCTGTGAAGAATGAATAGCTAACTGTGGAACAACAAAATAATGGACTCACCAATGATCCAAGCCCGTTGGCTCTGTAGTTGTTTATCATGTGTGGGACATTGATGTTCCTCAGAATGTAGGAGTCATGCACAGATTCCGGGAACTTGGCTGTCACTTGGGATACGTACTGATCAACGAGACACAAGCCCTGCACATTCATAGAACGATAATTTTTCCAGTTCCTAAATACTTGTTAATTGATCATGAGAGGGATCAAAGCAATGTGGGTGCCATCTATGGCCCCTATCACATGAGGGATATGTGCTACATCATAGAAGTCAGCCTTCACAGTGGGTAAGTCAGCACGTTGTGGGAACTTTATGCAGCTGTCTATGTGTTTCACCAAAGCAGACAGTACATCTTCCAACACAAAAATAAACATGGGCTTCGACATACCTGCTGCCAAGCCCACTGTCACCTCTTACACTGTTGTTACAAAAAGTACACCATAGAAGTAGCAAACAGGACAAGTCATGTAAGGTATTTGATAGCTGATAGAGGGAAACAGTTATTCACACACTACACAGCTGCGACATCCTGGCTGTAAGTACCATTGCTATACTTGTTACAGGCGGTCTGTACAGAGATGGAAGTCAGAAATAGTAATATTGTCTATAAGTCGGATACAGTTATCAAACTTCCACACATTGAAAAGATGATACATCATACATATTGGCAGGTGACACTCACTTCACTAGTGAGTTCACATGAGTTGACATTGTATATCAAGGAACTAGTGATTAACATCAAGCTGTGACGCACTAGGATGACATAGAAATCATAAAAATATGTAAAATGGCAGCCGCCTGTCCTGCATGCAGAGGACGGATGGAAGTGACCTCATCCCACCAGCGTTAGTCGTCATGGCGGTAGGCGGTCGGAACCGCTGTGCAACTCCTCATTGATTAACATTGATGTCTATGAGAAACTGTGCCCAATGATGATTACCAACCGAAGTAACGGTCATGACCACGGCGGCAGTGACTGCCATTTTCTATAGCCCAGCTCACTTGACTCCTGACACTTGAGCAAGCAAGACCTTCACTGCGTGTGCTGCTGTTTTCTGTATCTTGAGGCCACAATGGCACGTCCTGCAGGAGATAGGGCCCCAGCCTTTACCCAGGTGGAACTGGAGAAACTGGTGGAAGTGGTCCTACCCCTGTATGGACAGTTTTATGGGGCTCCAGATAAACATGTAAGTACACTGTAGAATACTCATCAGCTAGGGTGGTGTTTGACAGTGAAAGTGTGTGAATACTGACTTGGCATAATTGACTGCTGGGTTTGTGTTGTATGACTGATGATGCGTAATGTGGACGATATGAGCATGTGCTGTGCATGCTGTGTTGAGGTCACTGCTGTTGGTGTACTGTAACTCTACATGATTATATCCTTTTGTCTGTGTCTCCCATGCAGGTCAGCACCCATCAGAAAAAGGGGCTATGGAGAGCCATTGCCAAGCAATTGCGGACCCTGGGGGTCCCTAGCCGGTGGAGCACCCACTGCAGAAAGCTGAGGAAGCACCTGAGACACTGGGATCGGAAGACCGCAGAGGCCCAGCTGGGGCCATCCTCCCAAAGAGGGAGGAGTGCCGGTCGGACCCTGACCCTGCTAATGTCCCACATATTGGCAGTGGTCTACCCGGAGATAGAGGGCAGCAAAGCAGCCACAAGGAGGTGAGTACAGACTGTTTAATATCACTTGTATGGGCTTCTATTGTGTCAGTTAGATTACCTAGGTACTAATGAGGCGTGTGTACATAGGATCAGATTATAGTCTCTGGCTATTACTTCCACTGTTTAGAAGTGGTGCAAGTTAACACCATGTAGGCAATAATATGTTGGTGCTATACCTCGTTGTTCAGTTGCGTTTAGACACACTCCTATGTTGAATGATTCTCAAATCTCTTTTTTCTATCCCTGAGTCTGCTTTAGATAGCCAATACCATCTTCTCAGGGCTGACATTGGGTAACAAGTACTGTGAGTAGGGAAGTTCCATTGTGAAATCGCTGCATTGTCAATGGACTTCTGTACATCATTAGTCCTTTACCTACCTGTCCTAAATTTTGTATGCAATGTAGGACAATTTAAAAAAGTTGTCAAAAGTCTCCGATTGGTCAGTATATGTGTGTAGTTGGTAGTTGATGATAGACTGCAGCATGTCCAAACTAGTTGTTTTGTGGAAATTAGGAGGTGACAGCTTGAATATTAGGTTATGTCTATATGACCAGTATTTGGGGACAATGTATCATGGCTAATCTTTGCCACGCTAGTGGAGGAGTAGAGTACTTGTTAGTATGTGTACTAGATGAGTAGGTATTGACCCTTTCCTTCCTTTCTTTCTCTCCCACCCTGTCTTACTGTACTCTTCTATCCTTGTGTGCATCAGCATCATCAGGCGAAGGAGGAGGGGCACAGGTGAGTGGGAAAGCTGCAACCCACTGGACGAAGGAGGCAGAGTCCACCGACACCGAAGGGGCCAGTGGGACAGACAGTGAGGGGAGCACCACGGGGAGACCGGTACAGATCATCATCTTCTGATTCCACCTCTGATGGAAGTTCCCTGGTAGTGGCGGATCAATCTGAGTCCATTGCAGCAACATCCTTGTCTGCCACCCCCCTTACCAGCACCCTGTGGCTCTCCATCCAGTTACCTATGCCCGCTCACCCAGGAGGGTGGGCATCTCCTTCACCACAGGCACCTCTTCCCCTGCCCTGCTGCCCTCAATGAGGAGGCTATTAACCTCCTGAGGTCCATCTCTGTGGTGCAGTCAACCATCGCAAATGTCATCCAGGGAATGGCATCCCAGATGCAACAAAGTAATGCCTACCTGGAAGGTATTCACGGTCCCTTGGCTGGCCTGCAGAGATCATTTCAGGGTCTGGCCTCCTCTTTGATGGCAGCCAGGGTCCCTTCATCTTCAGCCTCCCCTCCAGCTACCTTTGCCCAATCCTAAACCCCTCTCTTCTCACCCATCCAGAGCACACATTCAGTCCAGTGGCAGTTCACCCACTACAACAGACACGGTGCGCAAATACAAACACAGGCACCACAAAACACACCACAAGCATGCACACAGTCAACACACACCTGCAGACACAACAACAGATACTCACTACACTGTCTCCCCACCACTTCCTCCCTCACAGTCACATCACCACTCACACCTGTTATCACTACACCAACACTCCGTGATCCTGCCACCAGTCATGTCATACCCACAGAGACCACAAGAGGAGACCCGCACACATCCGCCCTACACACCACATCCGCTCTCACCATGACAATCTTAAGGACCACATGCAGCATATCTACCTTACTTGGAGACAACACCCCAAAATACACTCACACATCTTGCATCCCATCTCCCTTCATCTCTTCCCCCTCCTCTCAAAAAACATAAACATCCTCACTCACCCACCCAACATACACCCACCACACACAAGCACACATTGCACACACCTGCATCCACATCCAGCACATCAACACCTCTGACAACCACTCCCTCTACCTCCAATCCTAATCCTTTTACCCATTGACCACCTCTTTGTACGTAAAAAACCTTTCCTTGCCCGTCTTTACCTGTTCCCTGTTCCCTGCTCCTGTCTCACCCCGTGATGCTCCTAAAAGCCATGTCTCTCTGCTTCATCCCAGTCCTGCCACTTTCCAGTCCTCCCATGGCCCCCCTAGTAGTGCCCATTCCCCTCCCCCTACAAAGAAACCGTCCGTGTGTATAGTGATTCATTTGTGATATCCCTTGTATGTTGGTTGGATGTGGCGTGCCACCTGAGCCCTTTTTTGGATGTCTGTACTATTTATTTGATTGTGTGTTGTTGCTACAGATTGCTGCCAGTATGTGTTGTCAGGTGGAGTTGTTCAATATGCCTTTCTGACAATGTGTTTGTGTGTTTGTGATGTTGTTGTCGTTGTGTGATTGTAGGGGTGTTGTGTAAGGATGTGTTTGACAGTGGCAGTGGTGTGTGTGTGGGGTGTTCTGTGTATATGGCACATATCTGTTGGCTGTGGTATGCGTATTTAGCATATGCGTTTGTGTGGTTTGTTTGTGTGTCTGTAGATTTGTGTGTTGATATGGGCATTTGTTTGTGTGTGTGTGTGTGTGGCCGTCTCTGTCTGTGCCAGGTGTGTGTGGTGTGTATGGGTGTGTACTTCTGCCCTTCCCTCCAGTGTGTGCTAGGCGGGGGTACTTACAGCTGTCGCCTTCTTCGTTGTCGCTGTTCATGGAGGTGTGTGGCGAAATACAGCAGTGAGAAGACTTCCAGTTTGCGTTCCATGGCGGCCGCAGATGTGTCTGTGTACCTGGAGGTGAGTCTCTCCTTTTATACTGACAGTTTCCACCAGGCTTTTTGTGGCGGTTGGACCACCCCAGAAATCCTGTCGGTCTGCTGACTTGTAATATGGTGGGCACTGAATTGGTCCCTGCCGGCCTGGAGGGGGCTACCACCGGCGGCAGCAGTCCGACCACACTAGTGGTATTGGCAGAAACTTGGCTGTATTGTGGTGAGATCACCGCCGTGGTCGTAATATGGCGATCTGCACAGCCGGTCATAGTGCCGGTGTGGCCCGCCAAACTCATAATGAGATCCATAGTGCCCTAGAGCCATTGGTTTCTTCTGCCAAAATGTAGCACTTGAAAGTTGGGACATGAATGCATTCTCATTTGGCTCTCAGCAGTGTTTTTGCCGTTTGCTCCCGGGCTATAAGAACAGCCCAGGGTTGTTTTCTGCCTGTGTAACATCAAAATTGAATAATATTGATCCCAAGGCACTCTCCAGTGTGGATGACATTTATCTCACGGATGACGACCTCAACATTCATCTTGCCAGGGTTGATTGGATTGTTTTTGGGGTTCGCAGCCCTTGGCTACAAATTCAATTTTAGGAAAACTAAAATAACCTTCCTTAGTGTACTGTTCCTGGGATATGAGCTATCAAATGAAGGCAAGATCCTGACCCTGCACTTTCTAGAAAAATGTGCTCAACTTTAACCACCAAGCATGATCAAGAAATTACAATCACTACTCGGATTCTTCAACTTCGGCAGACTTTACATTCCAGACTATGCATAACCATTGTATGATTTTATTCACCCAGACTTTTCTAGCAGACACTGGACAGTTTAACACACACTTTTGGATTGCAGCAAGACATGCTAGGCGCAAAACACATACTCACACATGACAAGTAAATGGTCATCAGAATAATTGCTGGTGCCACTGGGTTTACCTATGTCACCTTTAATGAAGGGGACATAGTACCCATAGCATATAAATCACATTTATACTCTAATGCAGAACAACGCTTAGCACCCACAGACAAAATTTTGACTGCTGTACAGATGGTTGTCATTAAGGAGAGGCCACTTACCTAAGGGAAACACATTATTGTTGTTACCTCAGTGCCACCTTAGAAGCTGTCACGAAAGCAAGCGATTCAAATGCTAGAGCACTACATCCACGTTGTATCCAATGGGCAACCTCCCTGTCTGCCATTGAAGTTGATTATTTCTTTGGCAGAGTCTCATACTGACTGTTATGCAGAGTTTTCTGCCATGAAAACTGAGTCTCTGTGGCAAGTGTGGAGTCCTAACTAGTCGTAAAATACGGTTGTAAGTTAGATGTCATCTCTTATACCAGTAATTTACAACTAGCCAGACTCCACCCCTCACGTAAGGAGGTGGAGACATGTAAGTTACACTTTTGTATTGAATTTACACTCGGAATTTGTGAATACCGCATGTAGTAACCTTTATTGAAATGACCCCACCCTGACAGTGGCTTTCATACACTGCAGGATCCTCAAAACCTATGATAGATCTTCAAATCCTCAGAACTTTAAATCCTCAAATCCAGTGGTAGATCCTTGAATACTGCTGTAGACTCCCATTTAGAAGAGACATACTATCACAGCTTTTAAGGGCAATATTGAATATACTGCTGATAGTGAGTCACAACTGGGAAACACACATGTGGCAGCCACAGCCTTTGGCAGGGTGACTCCTGACACACCAGCGCAGACAACACCCCGAGGGGCAATGCCCTAAACAAGGGATTGAGTGGCAGCCAATATTGAACAGGGTCATCAGTGAAAGGGAGTGGAGGCAAGCCATCACATTGAGAATAGAGGGGCAGCAGATTAAGGAATGTACCCCCCAATATGCAACGGTGTGGGGGCAGATAGCCCACTACACACTTGAGATTAATTGAAGAGAAAATAGAATCGTGGTGACCCATCCTTGCATCGGGATATATGTCCATCCAAAATGTTCAACAGCCTTTGTGTCCTCGTCAGGAGCAGGTTGGGAATTTGAGCCATAATCTTCCCTTCCTTGAGAGGCTGAACACACGCTAGACACCAGGGATAGTTAAAAAATAAAATTAAATCAGAGCTGGTCTGTCCCCTCTACCCATAAAGTTTTCCTGCTCTTCCAGGGGCAGGCAGAGATTCACCACTAATCCCAGTGGGTGTTTGTGCCCGCTCCTTATGCTTCAGGGCATTTCGCGTTTGTATCTGTGGAACATCACATATGTGGATGCAGAGTCAAAATAACCCATGGTGGTGCTCTAACTGTACGGCACATAGATGTGGTACACAGTCAGTGCATGCCCTGAAGGGACCCCTTGTGAGAGGGGCACAGAGATCCCACGGACCTTCAGGCACCATGATGTTCAAATAAAGGCTACTGCGCTTATGGTGAAAGATGAAACTGCAGGTTCAACCCGCAGCCTTAACTTTCAGTAATGCTCTTTCCTCAGTGCAGGTGAGAACTTCTAGCATTGTGCCTGTGCTGAGCTTTTTTTTTAGATTGCACGCACTGCTTCTGTCTGAGCTTCACACCTTGTTAGTGGTGTGCTGTGGCACAACCAGGCCAGTGCACCTGATGTATAATTCAGGCCTGGCATTGGGGTGCAAACTCCTATCCCTAAAGTGCAAACAGTCTTTCTGGCACCTGGTGTCATTAAGCATAAATACTACAGCCATTCCCCAGCACAGTGAGAGGAATGTTTTATTCCTTTAGGTGTATTTTTGAAATATTGGCCAGCAGAGAATGGGTAAACATCCTCTATTCTACCTCTCACAGGTGGCTGAATCAAGATCTGATACCAATGGATAGGAGCTGATACCAAGATAGAACGAAGCCCCACAACATTTCTTTTTAAACCAGTCCCTGGCACATAGTGGGCATTTTGTACCCTGGGGCATGAAGAGAGGAGGTAATCCCTACCCAATGTTCCTCCAAAATGGGGCAGAAAGATGGTCTAGCATTCGGAGCTTGGGGCTCCAGTCCAGTGTAAGCTGGAGCAAGTCCCTCGAGTCTTTATGTTATTTATGCACATTTCCTTCTGATGGCGTAGTGGGCTTTCTGACAACCCCTCTAGGATGGAACTAAGGGCCAGATGTAGGTAGCAAAAAGATTGCGAGTCGGAAATTGCGAGTCTTTGTGACTCGCAATTTCCGACTCGCAATCAGGTATCCAACAAGAAGAAGCGACTTCATTTTGTGACTCGCAAATGAAGTCGCACCGCAGATTGCGAGTCCGCTGTTTGCGAGGTCGCTTTTTGCGTCCTCGCTAAAAATGAACACGCAAATTGCGAGTGGATGTCGCAAATTGCGCCTGTGCCGCAAATTGCATTCAGGTGCAGCAGAACACTCTGGAAAACACTTCCTGGCTCTTGATGATGACATCACAGCCAGGAAGTTTACAAATACACCTGGGAGGAGGAAGAACCACACCCATTTCCAACTGCTGAACAACCAACAGGAGGAACAGCAGCAACAATGGAGGAATCAGGCAGAAAGAGGAAAATCAAATTTTCTGAAAAGTAACTGGAGGTGCTGACAGAAGAATGCTGCCAGCACCATGATCAACTTTTTGGAAGAGCAGCCCTCAGTGTGCCTGAGTTGGAGAAAAGGAGCATTTGGACGGAAATCCAGGAGAAGGTGAATGCAATTGGGGTGAGCCACAGGAGCATAGAAGAACTGAAGAAAAGATGGTATGACCTGCACTCCAGGACCAAGGAGAGGGTGGCAGAGCACCTCCGGGAGATGAGGGGCACTGGAGGATGCCCATCTACCGTCCCACCACCCACACCCATGGAGGAACGAGTGCAAGAGACCCTGGAGCCAGAGGCAGTGTCTGGAATAGGAGAGCTGGACACGTCAGCGCCAGGACCATCAACCAGTGAGTACCATGAAACATGCATGTACACCCATATCTGCCATACCCCCACCCACCTAGTACACAGCAGCATGCACAACCAAAATAGCTCCATTTCAGAGTAGCAACCACCAGAATGGTGCATTATGGGCAATGTAGTCCAGTAGGCAGCTGATAGGCAACAGTTTAGTAGGAAGCATACAACAGATGGTAGATACTGACAGTGTGTTCCCTATGTCCCACAGGTCTCCCACAAGACACCATCACCAGCCACACCGCCCAGGGTGCAGAGGTCAGCCACCAGGCAGCACAGGAGCCAGGAGCAGCCACCACAGGGACCTGCACCACCCGACCACAGTCCCCTCCAGATGCACCAGTGGCCATAGTGGACATTGAGCCAGCACCCGGTCCCAGCAACAGTGCCAGCCAACAGGACACTGATGCACCACCACGTCGCAGACGACATGTACATGTCCCTGCAGTGTCCCAGGGAGATGTAGGGGACTCCTCCATGTCCGCCGCCAAGGCAGCACTCATCGAAGGTCAGCGCCTGCAGACAAGGCAAATGAGACTGATATCAGGGGCCATGCGGCGAATGGAGAGGAATCAGACAACAGGGCTGGCACATTCGTGTGTGTGGTTACAGGCAGCACATACCTTCCAAAGTATTGGTTTGCAATGTGGTCCCGTCTCTGTCTGCCTTGATTTGCAATGCTTCTATCCCCATGATGGCGATGTGGTAGCTCTTGCTCGTCATCCTCTGAATCTGTGTCTTCAGGGGTGAGATGTAGCCCACGTCTGGTGGCAATGTTGTGCAGTATAGCGCATGCCCCAATGATCTTGAATGCTGTTATTGGGGCATACTGGAGGGCACCTCCACTTCTGTGGAGGCATCTGAATCTTGCCTTCAACAGTCCAAAGGTCCTCTCTATAACATTTTGGGTCCTCCTATGTGCACTGTTTTATCGCCTCTCTGTCTCATTGCTGGGTGTTAAGTCCTGGGTAAGTATCCATGGTCGTAGCATATGCACTGTCACCTGTTTGGCAAAAATAAACAATGTTAGCTGGGCCTGGATGGGTTCCACATTGACCTGTGTGTATGTCTGCAAGGTGTATTCAGCTATACCTAGGAGATATCCGTCTCCAAACTCCCCACGTTCTAGGCGTTGGTGTATCCCACTGTGCCTGAAAATGTAAGAGTCATGTGTAGTCCCTGGAAATTTGGCTACCATGTCAGTGATGACATAATGGGCGTCACATACCACCTGGATGTTCAGTGAGTGGGTACACTTCCGGTTGCGGAACAGATATTCCAGATTTGCAGGAGGGCATATTTGTATATGTGTCCTGTCTACACACCCTATTACATGTGGGAAGTTCCAATCCTGTAGAATTCCAACTTGGTGCTGTTGATTTCTGCCTCATTCCTGGGTAGGTATATGTATCTGTACATGTGTGTGAGTATGGCATCTAGGAATGCTCTGAAGAACCATGAGAGTGCACTTTGAGATACCCCACCTGCCACAGCAATGACCCCCTGATAGCTACCCGAGGCCAAGAGGTGCAGTGAGCATAGCACTTGCACATGTGTGGGGATGCCGCTGCCGCGCACAGTCTGGCGTTGAAGCTGCGGATTGAGTAGATCTATTAATTCTAATATTGCTGCACTGCTAAGTCTGTATTTATCATATATCTCCTCCTCAGTTTGTTGAAAAAGTGTCTGTCTGGTTCTGTATATCTTCTCCTGTCTCTGGCTCCTCCTCCTCATCTGCTGTGCGGCGTGGGCTCTCCTCCTCACTGCTATCAGGTATATCTCCGCCATCTTGAGTAACCCAGGTGCCTTCTGGGTCTCCTTTTATACTTTGGTTCTGGTTACCACCTGCTCTGAGTTAGTGGTAAATTGGAAGTGCAAAATGGGCTTTTTGCGACTAGTCGCAATTTGCGAGTGGCTTTTTCATATGGTTTGCGACTCGCAAATTGCGACTTGCTATTTGCGGGTTGCACAATGGGGGTAGCAATTTTTGCGAGTCGGTAATGGCTCGCGGCACAATTTGCGATTCGGAAATGGGGTTTTTGCATCCCATTTCCGATTTTGCGGGGTCGCAAATTGCGATTCGGGCCATTTGCGACTCGCAAAAGTTTGCTACATTTGGCCCTAAGTGCCTAAAAAGCGGTAATCTGCCCATCCAGACGCACTAAAAATCCATCACACAACCACAGAAAAACATGAGAAAAGGAATGGGTGAGGGGCTGAACCAGATAGCATTTCTGCCTCTCGGTGGGAGCGGTAAGGGAGTTTTGTCCCCTCTCTGCCAGCCCATTCGTCAGTCTCAATTTCCTCTAACTTGTCATAGGGAATACTCTATTTGAGGTCTGGATCAGAAAGCAAAGAGACACTCACTGTTGGGCATTTTTATAAACCTAGTGATCTAGGGGAATTCAGAGCAATGTGACTTTCATGGATCCTTGAACATTTTCTGAACCAGAATGCCTTTCCAAACAGTGGCTAAAGCCTTACCGTCCTGCACTCCCAATCTTCCCTTAATTGAATCACTGCCCATCCCTGTGTGTGTGTGTGTGTGTGTGGACCTAAAGAATAGAAAGAACACACAAAAATTGTAACCATGTGCAGAACTCATTGACACCACAGTGACTTCATACCGTTCAAGTTTTGACCAATTCCTGTAGTTTGCGATAGGTTAATCAATGCAAGTGGGGTACTGTTAACACCATGAGAAGTGTGGGAATGCTAGGTGGCAGGATGGTTGTGGATCCCAGCCCTTTTTGAACTTCCTCTGCCAGAAACCTGAGAAAAATGTATAATTTTAGCCAAAGTTTAATGTTTGCAGGGCATTGTAGGTAAAAAAAAAAAGGCGGTGGAATCCTCAGACGACATACCACGCTGTACTCCCCTAAAAGTCTAGCTTTCAGGAATATCTGTGGTTGGAAGGTTTCCCTTGGTACCAGCCGAAGTGCGACCTAAGAACCGCAGCTACACACAATTACAGAAAGATGGAATTTCAAGGTAAAATTGTGAGGATGCTGGGTGTCAGAACTGTTTTTGTTCTTTGTGGATTCTGGAACACTTGATGTCATAAATGTAAGAAAACTCTCAGACTTTAGCCAAAGTTTAATGCTTGCAGGGTGTTGTTGTGGGGAAAAGGGGTGGGATCCATGCAAGCTTAAACACCCTTGATACCCCAGTTGTTTAGATTTTATAAATGGCAGTCTCTGGTAGACTTCCTTGAGTGCAAGCCTCCCCAGGGCCAAAATACTGCACCTATGCACATAGTCAGAAAGATTGAGATTCCAAGAAAAAATATTGATGCCTTCACTTTGTATTCAAGGGCCTTTCCTGTCACTGGGAATGGGTCACCCATACAAGTGGAGTACCTTTTTAATTGGGAGAAATGTAGAAACACATAATAGTATATAGTTTGTGCTGTTATCTGATGAATTTTAATACATTTCCTGTGGCTTCCAAATGTAAGTCAGTGAGGAAGAAAGAACATGTTTGCAAACCACTCTCTTAATCACATGATATTATGGGAAACCCCAAATTCAGATTTATGTAAATAACCATTATTCCTAAAGTCAGATTTTTGGACACATTAAAAAATGCAGTGTTCTTTTCAATTCATTAGATGCTTGCATGGTAGATTTCTGCATATGTGGTACACAATGAAAAATAGTGATAAGATGCAGCCTGATTGATGAGTGGGAAAACTGCGGCCCAGATTTGTGGTGGCTGAGCGCCATTCCAACGCCACATTAGCGTCACTTTTCTAACACTAATGTGGCATTGGATGGGCAAAAACGCAGCGCCATATTTTTGGGATATGTATTGCATCACTTTGTAACCCCTTGTGCCACAGTATGCCTGCGTCAGGCATAATGTATGCAAAGGGGCGTTCTGGCGCTAGGGGGCCGTAAAAATGGTGCAAAGGAATCTATAAGATTCCTTTGCGCTATTTGTATTGGCTAGGAGCAGGCGTTAAAAAGAGGCTCTCATTGGTTACAATGGGCCTCTGGGTGCTTTGCAGGATTAGTGCCACAATTTTTATGCTAATCCTGCAAAGCACCGGACTAGCGTAAAAAATTATGACACTAGTCCCCCTGACTACTGCCATGGTGCGCTGTATTTATAGGGTGCACACATGGTGGCGTTAGGGGGGCTCTAAGAGGTGCAAGAAAAGTGGCGCTGCACTAGTGCCGCGCCTCTTTTAATAAATTTGCCCGACTTGTTTTTGGACAACTAACGCACACTATATATAGCCATGCAACTGGAAGAGCCTGAAGGAGGTATTGGTATGTTTCTTTTGAAAATATATTATCAGGGGAATATATTACAGATGAAAATAGTGTCACCTACTTTTTTTTAACTTCATTTGTTTTTGATGTACTCAAATGGCACCTTGATGATTTCTAAATTGTGTCTACTTCCCAGAAATGTATAGCTTTCAAGGATTACCCATAGATTTAAGACCACTAAAAACTGACAGTCAATAGAAACCTCAGCAAAAGAAAAAAAAGATTATGCTCAGAAAATTGAAAAACTGCGGTGAAAAGAAGTATTTACAACTCTGGTTTATGAAAGCTGGGAGACGGTAATATTAGCACAGCAATCCTTTTGTTAGTGACATCTTTTTTTAAAAACATGCTTTCATGCACAGCACATTTTTAATTTTTTTCCAACAAAAAATTATTGCTACATTTTACATCTGGCCTGAGTACCTCCCGAGCCAGGAAGGAGGTGGACTAAAACACAGGTAGGTGCCTGGGCATGTGGGTGGTTACACATACCCAGGCATCACAGAGATCACAGCATCACATCACAGAGATGGAAAAAAGTTCTCTAATATTGAAAGAGGCATACACTAAATACTACGGATGTGTGATAAGTGGACCAGGACAATAAATGGAATCCACCCATTGAAATAATATATTTTTTCTTTATATTATTGGCAGAAGTTTCTATAATTTTATTAACTAATTAATATGATAAGAAAAAGTCAGAAACAACTTTACGGGTGTAAAACCCCATTAACTGTTTTTTGAGCTAGTACTGAAGAAGAATAGTCTGTTTAAAGAAAGAGATGTTCAGACACTGAGCTTTGTCTTGCTATGGTTTGTTTAATTCTGAAGAAGGATAAAGATCTCCTGGAATGTAAAAATTATAGACCATTATTCGTCATTAATACAGATTGTAAACTTTTGTCCACAGTTCTTGCGCTTTGTGTCAATGATCCTATCCCTTCTCTTATTGGTATCGAGCAGTATGGTTTCATTAAGATCAGTAATATTTCTGACAATTCTCGCACCTTTTAAAAAAAAAATCATGAGGTTTCTCATTTTAAAGAACCCTTAGCTGCTGTCACCTTGGATGCTGGGAAGGCTTTTGATCGTGTAAATTCGGACTTTAATTTTAGAGCCCTGTCTTGGCATGGATTTGGACCCAAATTTCTCCAATTTGTCAAAATTCTTTACACCTCTCGCTCTACCTCGGTCTTCACTAATAATTTACAATCTCAATTTTCTCCCATTTAAAGTGGAACCAGACAGGTCCCCTATCTCCTTTACTTTTTTTCTTCGATTTGGAACCTTTTTACAATCTATTTGACGCACTCAGGGCCAGATGTATCATTCTTCACAATAGTGATTACCTAATTGTGATTTTTAGCGAATCACAATTAAGCAATCGCTATTGGAATGTAAGAAACTCCAGGAGTTTCATACTGCAATTCCAAGGGCTCACAAATGGACCTACCTCATTAATATTCATGAGGTAGGTCGCAATTTGCGAGCCATTGCGAATGGCTACAATCAAGGGGAAGATAAAGCAAACTTTTTTTTTATTTTTTAAAGGCAGCACACATCCCTCAAAGGAAAACGGGATGCGTTCAAAAATGAGAAATGAAAAGTTTTCTTTTCATCTTTTAAGAGCAGGCAGTGGTCTGTGGGACCACTACCTGCTCTTAAAAAACATCTTTGCATGCATTCACAAAGGGGAAGGGGTCCCTTAGGGACCCCTTCCTCTTTGCGAACAGGTGACCACCAATTTGAAATTGGTGGTAACTGCGATTGTTTTTTTACGATGGTCACGGTCACAAAACAATCTTACATACCTCTGCGATTCGGTATTAGGAAGAGACGCCCTTGACGCGCCCCTCTCTAATACCGACTCGGTATGTAGTCGCAAATCCAACAAGTTACCGAATCGCAAATTGGGCTTGTTACATACTAAAATGCATTTTTGCGATCGCAAGAATGTTTGATACATCTGGCCCTCAGTGCCTAAGAGGATATATTCAAGACCAGCTTCATATCAAATTTACTGCTTGTGCTGATGATATCTTACTCTATCTTTCCAATCCTTGTGAATCTGTTCCTGTTTTTTGTCAACTTCTCTTCCTCTATTCTGCTAGTTGGAAGTCATGCTGCTTAACAACTTCTGTTTCACAGATACGTTCACAGTTTTCTTTGGAACTTTTCTAAAATCAAATGTTTGGACATTCTAGGTTCCTCGTCCATCAAAGACACCGTACAACTGAATATAGAATCATTAAGGCATAATATTTCTACCCTATCTGTTCGTTGGTCTCCTTTATTTCTCTCTTGGTGGGGTAGATTAGATACAATAAAAATGATACTCTTACCTATTGTCAAACCTATCATTAATTTTTATTTACAAATGCTCCCTGTTCGGTTATCTATTTCTTTCTTCAAAACCATTGATGGTTTAATATCCATATATTTATGGAACAAATGACCCTCTCAGATCTCTCTTTTTAAATTTAAACTTTCCAAAACCCATGGTGGGGTTAATTTCCCTAATTTTACTCTATATCACTCTGCTTTTACTCTTAAACAGGTTTGATCTTCATTAAGTTCCTCACGTTCTCTCTCTCACCCCCTCTGGCGATCCCTTGAATTGTCACTAATTTCTCATTTTTCATTTTTTCAATTGTATCTTATTGTTCAGAAACCCAGGTCAACATCTTCTCCTCTGTTAAGGCATTCTCGTACTACTGTTAAAATGTTTATTACCCAGACATATAATCCCTCACAGTTATCGCTATTAACTCCTATTTGGTTCAGTCATAATGTCACTATAGCTAATAAAGTTGTCAACTGTTCTTCCTGGCTTGCTAAAGGTCTTATCTACAAATCTCAAATCATTCAAAGTAATCACTTCATTTCCTTTGAAGAATTACTATCCAGGTTTCACATTCCGTCCTCACATCGAGTTAACTATGATCTCCTCCTAAACACTCTTAAACAAGAAGGTTTGAATCCATCCTTGGTTCCAAATCCATTATCCTCCGGTACAAGCTCCTCCCCTGACTTCTCCGTGGAAGTAAGAGCTTCTTACATATTGTTAGAAATTGGGTTTTTGGTGGCAGTCAGGTTAACCTCTGTCCAAGCAAGAACCCTCACTCTAGTCAGGGTAAGTCACACACAATCCAAATTATCCTGTGCCCACCCTCTGGTAGCTTGGCACTGAGCAGTCAGGCTTAACTTAGAAGGCAATGTGTAAAGTATTTGTGTAATAAATAATACAATAACACAATATAGCACCACAAAAAATACACCACACAGTGTTTAGAAAAATATAAAATATTTATCTGGATATTTGCAGGTCAAAATGATAATAGATGCAATAAGAATTTGTAGAGATATCACTGAAAAGTGATATGAAGTGTCTTAAGCCTTTAAAAAGCAAACAAAGTTTTTTTCAAGCACAAAGTACCTGGTTTGTAGTGGAAAATCTCTGCAGAGGGCCGCAGACGAGGAGATACGTGGAAAAATGGTGTGTGCGTCGGTTACGCCCCTTTATGCACGGACTTGCGTCGTTATTTTCCACGCGGGGAGACGTGCATCGTTCCATGGGAAGAAAAAGGGTGTGTGCGTCGGTTTCGCCCCTTCACACACGAACTTGCGTCGTTATTTTTCACGCACGCAAACTGTCTCCTTCTGTGGATCGCGGGATTACCAGATGTCCCAGGGTCTGTGCGTGGATTCCTCGGCTTGTTATCCGGCTGCGCGTTGTTCCGGGGGGCTGTGCGTGGAATTTTCTTCCTCACGGCAGGCGTCGCGTTGACTTCCTCTCTGGAAGTTGGGCGGCATTGTCCAGGCGGGGCCGTGCGTCGAAGTTCCAGTCGCACCGCAGGCGTCGCGTCTAGCGGCGTCTTTCCGGATCGGCCTGCAGTGAATTTTTCACCGCGGAGCAAGCTGTGCGTCGAATTTTTCGGTGCACAAGGCGTCCAGTTGAAAAAAAGAAGTCTTTTTGGTCCTGAGACTTCAGGGAACAGGAGGCAAGCTCTATCCAAGCCCTTGGAGAGCACTTCTGCAGCAAGGCAAGAGTTCAGCAAGGCAGCAGGGCAACAGCAAGGCAGCAGTCCTTTGTAGAAAGCAGTCAGGTGAGTCCTTTAAGCAGCCAGGCAGTTCTTCTTGGCAGGATGCAGGTTCTGGTTCAGGTTTCTTCTCCAGCAAGTGTCTGAGCTGGTAGGGCAGAGGCCCTGTTTTATACTAAAATGTGCCTTTGAAGTGGGGGAGACTTCAAAGAGTGGCTAAGAAGTGCACCAGGTCCCCTTTCAGTTCAATCCTGTCTGCCAGAGTCCCAGTAGGGTGTGTGGCAGTCCTTTGTGTGAGGACAGGCCCTCCACCCTCCCAGCCCAGGAAGACCCATTCAAAATGCAAATGTATGCAAGTGAGGCTGAGTACCCTATGTTTGGGGTGTGTCTGAGTGAATGCACTAGGAGCTGTCAACTAAACCCAGCCAGACGTGGATTGTAATGCACAGAAAGATTTAAGTGCAAATAAATGCTCACTTGCTAAAAGTGGCATTTCTAGAATAGTAATATTAAATCCAACTTCACCAGTCAGCAGGATTTTGAATTACCATTCTGGCCATACTAAATATGACCTTCCTACTCCTTTCAGATCCGCAGCTACCACTTCAATAATGTATGAGGGCAGCCCCAATGTTAGCCTATGAAGGGAGAAGGCCTCACGGTAGTGTAAAAACGAATATAGGAGTTTTACACTACTAGGACATGTAAACTACACAGGTACATGTCCTGCCTTTTACCCACACAGCACCCTGCTGTAGGGGTTACCTAGGCACATATTAGAGGTAACTTATATGTAGTAAAAGGGGAGTTTTAGGCTTGGCAAGTACTTTTAAATGCCAAGTCGAGGTGAAAGTGAAACTGCACACACAGGCCTTGCAATGGCAGGCCTGAGGAAAGGTTAAGGGGCTACTTAAGTGGGTGGCACAACCAGTGCTGCAGGCCCACTAGTAGCATTTAATCTACAGGCCATAGGCACATACAGTGCACATTACCAGGGACTTATAAGTAAATTAAATAGTCCAATCAGGTATGATCCAAGGTTACCATGTTTAAAGGGAGAGAGCATATGCACTTTAGCACTGGTTAGCAGTGGTAAAGTGCGCAGAGTTTAAAAGCCAGCAAAAATTAGATCAGAAAAAGAGAATGAGGAAGGCAAAAAGTCTGGGGATAACCCTGGAGAAGGGCCATTTCCAACACATATATAAGCAGTTCTCTTCTTCACATTAGGACAGGATTAAATGGAAGGTTGAAGAAGCTTGGGAACAGGATTTGCAGTTCACTTTTCCTATCTCTTTATGGAACGGAATATGGCACAAACTTCATTATGCCTCTCGGTCTGCCAGCTCTACTCAGACATTGTTTTTTTTTAATAACAGGTTGTTTTTAACTCCTTGTGCTTCATATACAAGAAAACTATTACCTAATAATAACTGCTGGACTTGTAATGCTCCGAATGCGGATTGTCTTTTTATGTACTTCTTATGCCCAAGGGTTTCCTCTTTTTGGCAGCAGGTATGGAGAACGTTAACAGACATCTTTTCTATTAACATCCCTTTTGACATTCTACAGGTTTTTCTTGGCAGCTGTTCAGATCTTTGGTCTGAAAACAAAGCTGAAGGAAAATTGGTGGATCTTCTTTTGGCTGTGGCTTTCCAGTAATTTTAATAATATCTCCTTTCTCACATTGTGGAATTTGATTTGTCATAATCATAGATTGGACACTGCTCATTCTCCCACACTTCAAATGCCCATCAAAGGAGATATGACTACCTTTGACGTCTTATTTATCCAGTCACAACACAATCAACATTAGGAATACTGAAGTTACTAAACCTCCATAATTTAGCATCATCTCTTTATTTGTCTTCCCTCAAGTTCACCATACCTCTCTAAGCAAGCTATTGTTTCCCCTCCCCTCTGATCCATTATCAGAAATTCATAAAATTGCTATTTCTTATAGATTGAAAGCATACATTTCCTTGTATCTTAGGTGAGAGATACCGTACTTGATACAGATATAACTTAGGTTTTATAATCTACAGTTATCTCTCCTCTTCATCTTATTGTCTTTATATGTTGGACATATTTCATTGTTACATGTAACTTTTCTTTAACTTTTCTTTGCTTCAACTTATTTAATAAAGCTTTTTTGAAATAAAAAATGAAAGATGTGGAAAAAGAAGAGAAGCAAAGAAAAGCAGAAGGGTAGAACAAATAGCATCAGACATTTAGTAGGAAGAGAAAGAAAGAGTAAAAGTTTAGAGGAGAAAAGGACAGGAAGGAAACCGATAGGCTAACGAAGATAATTATTATATATGTGAACCTGTTCCTCCAAGGATGGGACCATTCACAAACGGTCCACCAATAAAGCCCTAGAGAGAAGGGAGAAAACAGTGGGTTAGAAGGAATCTGTACAAAATCAGCAGAGGACGTTTACTACCACTCTAAATGAGGAACAGCACTAATCCAGGATACAAAAAGACTAAGGTGGTCATTACAACCCTGGCGGTCGGTGTTAAAGCGGTGGTAAGACCGGCAACAGGCCGGCGGTAAAAAATTTGGAATCATGACCGTGGCGGAAACCGCCAACAAAGACAGCCACTTTAACACTCCGACCGCCACGGCAGTACAGACAAACAGCTTGGCGGTTACCGCCAACAGACAGGCGGAAGAGAAAGTACCGCCCACAGTATCACAACCTATCAATCCGCCACCTTTTCTGGGGCAGATTCACCGCGGATAAAAACACGGCGGAAACAGGACTTCAAAGGGAAAACGCTCACCTCTACACACCCCACGAGGAATCCGAACACCATGGAACCAGAGCTGCACATCCTGCCACCCCTCATCTTCTTGCTCCTCTTCCAGGAGCACGAACTCCGGCGGCGAAGACCACAGTGAGTACTGCACCTACGACACTGGGGAGGGGGAGGGAAAAAACAGGGACATACACATGCAACACCCCCACCCCCACCCTCACCCACTACAACACACACACCAATACATATTTATACATTATAGTTACACTCCCCACCCCCCCAGAAGAATGCAAAGACAAAAGGAAATGATAGTAACCATTGTAATATATTAAAATCAAGTAGTCAAATATATATATATATACACACCATAAACAAAATATGCACCAAGCTTAGTAGCCCAGGTAGTGCTCCAGTTAAGTCCGTGGAACACTGGACCCACACGGTATGGGCGAGACCCACACAAGATCCCCGACCATGAGGGAGAGAACACTGCAGGGGCATCAGAGAGCAGGAAAACAGGCACCTCAGGGGGAGGGAAAGGGGGGGTACCTCAGCCGGTTGAGTGCGCAACGCCAAATCCACGAGAGGGCCACATGCCCACTGTTCTATCCTGAGGAGTGCAAAGCCACAGTCTCTCAAGTCTCTGCAGTGGGTGGATTGCCCACTGTTCAATCCTGGGGAGTTCAAAGCCACAGTCTCTCAAGTCTCTACAGCGGGTGGGTTGCCCACTGTTCCATCCTGGGAGTGCAAAGCCACAGTCTCTCAACTCTCTACAGTGGGTGGTTTGCCCACTGTCCAATCCTGGGGAGTGCAAAGCCACAGTCTTTCAAGTCTCTACAGTGGGTGGATTGCCCACTGTTCAATCCTGGGGAGTGTAAAGCCACAGTCTCACAAGTCTCTACAGTGGGTGGATTGCCCACTGTTCAATCCTGGGGAGTGCAAAGCCACAGTCTCTCAAGTCTATAGAGTGGGTGGGTTGCCCACTGTTCCATCCTGGGGAGTGCAAAGCCACAGTCTCTCAAGTCTCTACAGTGGGTGGATTGCCCACTGTTCCATACTGGGGAGTGCAAACCCACAGTCTCTCAAGTGGATGTATCTCTCCACTGGTTCTGGAGGGGGCATGGTGCCCAGAGTGCTTCATCCTGCTAAGGACAGAGGTAGTGGATGCCTTTCCCCACTGGTTCTGGAGGGGGCATGGTGCCCAGAGTGCTTCATCCTGCTAAGGAAAGAGGTAGTGTATGTATCTCTCCACTGGTTCTGGAGGGGGCTCTGTGCCCAGAGTGCTTCCTACTGCTCGTGACAGACTCAGTAGCGTCAGTGCCCTTGGCGCTCATGGGCCAGCGTGCTTGTAGCGGCGGTGCCATGTTTAGCGGTGCTTGGAGCGGCGGGCCCTGTTCAGCGGTGCTTGGAGCGGCGGTGCCCTGTTCAGCGGTGCTTTGAGCGGCAGGGCCCTGTTCAGCAGTGCTAGGAGTGGCGGAGCCCTGTTCAGCGGTGCTTTGAGCGGCGGTGCCCTGTTCAGCGGTGCTTGGAGCGGCGGTGCCCTGTTCAGCGGTGCTTGGAGCGGTGGTGCCCTGTTCAGCCGTGCTTGAAGCGACGGGCTCCTTTGCAGTGACTCTGCTGCTGGCGGTCCTCTCTGTCCCAGCGGGGCTTGTATTGGTGGTCCTCTCTGTCCCAGCGGGGCTTGTGCTGGCGGTCCTCTCTGTCCCAGCGGGGATGATGGCTGTGGCCTCCTGGGCTGCGGGGATGATGGCGGTGGCTTCCTGGGCAGCGGGGATGATGGCGGTGGCCTCCTGGGCAGCGGGGATGATGGCGGTCTCCTCCGCCGTGCTTCTCTTCCCAGACTTTCCTGGTTTCTTGTGGCCCTTCCCCACCTTGGAAGGTGTCGCAGCCGACTCCACACTCCCACTGGGACCCCTGGGAGCGGCTTTGGTGGCTGGAGTCTTCCCCCTCTCCCGCCGGGCACTGGCCAACTTTTGATGCTTGACAGGTGGGGGACTGTCTGTGATGTGGCTCTGTGACACACTGGCTGCCCTGGTGGCCGGTGCACTCCAGATTCCGGTGACTACAGGCACCGCTGGTCCCAGATGTTGTGGCTGAGGTGCTAGTTCGGGACCTAGGAGATGGACGGGTGGGGGAGGTGTGGGGGAGGTGTGGGAAAGAGGTCAAGGTTGGACAGGAAACGTTTTTGGGAGACACTGGGACGGGTAGCTGGAGGGGGTTTGGGAGTGGAGGAAGAGGTTTTGTTTGTTGGAGGTGTTCATTTGCTGACTTTGGGTGAAGGTGCATGGGCTAGAGGCTGTCGTGAGGTGGATGGCTGTTGGGTGGGTGTGTGCCTGTGTTTGTGTATCTTGGGAGGTGGCGTCACAGACACACTGGGAGAGGACACAGGGGACGTGTGAATGGTAGTGGGGGTGGTGACTGCACGTGAGCGGGGTGTGGTGGTGAGTGTGCTGGTGTTGACAGTAGTGGCTGTAGATGTAGTGCATGCAGGTGTGAGTGGAGACAAGACTGGGAGGGAGGAGGGAGACGAGGAGGAGGGGAACACAGTGGAGGCAGTGGATGTTGGTGTGTCTGCATGTGTGTGATGCTTGCGTGAGTGCCTGTGGGATGTGTGGTGCTTATGTTTGCCAGAACTTCCCTTGTGTGTTGAAGTGTGTGCATGCTGGTCTGAAGGTGTGCTTGGGATAGGCTGAGGTAGAGGGGATTGGGTCTGGGTGGAGGAAGTTGGAGGGGGGAGGCTGGAGACAGGGACAATGGTTGCCATCAGTGCTGAGGCCAGAGTCTGAAAAGCTCGCTGATGGGCCGCCTGACCAGAATGAATGCCCTCCAGGAATGCATTTGTTTGTTGCAGCTGCCTTTCTGCACCCTAGATGGCATTCAAAATGGTAGACTGCCCAACAGTGAGGGACCTGAGGAGGTCAATGGCCTCCTCACTGAGGGCAGCAGGGGTGACTGGGGCAGGGCCTAAGGTGCCTGGGGCTAAGGTGATGTACACCCTTCCAGGTGAGCGGACACAGGGCAAAGGCTGAGGGGCTGCTGAGAGGGCGGTGCTGGTAGATGGGGTGGCGGCTGTACCTGTAGATGGGGGGGGCACAGATGCTCCGCCACCACAAGGGCGCTCCCATCAGAGAACGAGTCGGTGTCGCTGGTGTCAGCTCCTGCCCCGCCGTGGAGCTCCCCTCGCCCTCCGTCCCACTGGTGAAGTCCGAGTCCGTAGTGTGGCCCTCCATGGCCATGTGGAATGCAGCCCCCTCGTGCTCAGGTGCCACTGCTCCTCCGCCTGATGATGCTAATGCACACAAGAACAGGGAGACCACAAAAAGGGGGGGACGACAGAAGAAAGACATGTTGAGTGCATGCATTACGGCTACCGTTGGCAGACACGACAGACACAGAAGCCCCCTGCACTACGCTGTGCTCTTGGGCTCCACTGTTCAATCCCTGGGAAATGGCCTACTAGGCTATGCACGACATCTGCACACATGGATGACACAGGGGCATGTCTAGGTGTACTTGGCACTCTACAGAGGTGGGGTGGGGTGCCACATGGCCTGCCTTACGGAGGGACCTTGCCTTCTAAACTCGCCCTGGCCTAGGGAAACCCACAGCCCACCTCCCCCACGCCGACCCCTCCACTGCGTGCAAAATCAGCAGAATGAGAGTGTACTCACCCCCTTGTGGCTGCTGTGATGCCCTCAAGCGCCCATCCAACTCCGGGTACACCACCGCCAGGGTCCTGAACATCAGGGGGGTCATGGTGTGACGGGCACCCCTCCCACGTTGGGAGGCCATCCCCAGCTGAGCCTCCGCCGTTTTCTTGCTCCAACGGCGAATGTCCTCCCATCTTTTCCGGCAGTGGGTGCTCCGTCTGTGGTAGACCCCCAGGGTCCGGACGTCCTTGGCGATGGCACGCCAAATATCTTTTTTCTGGTGGGCGCTGACCTACATGAATTGTACAGGGGGAAGAGAAACTTATTACCAACTGCACCGTCACAGTCATTGGCCCCCATCCCTACCCTTGCCATGTGGCACATGCACTCACCGTCGTTTCATGCACGCCTCAATCTACCCCACCTTCTTACATCCACCCCACTCCACACAGGCATAGCCCATACAGCATGCTCCCAGTGCACTTACCTGTTTGTCTGGAGGACCGTAGAGTAGCGTGTACTGGGGGAGGACCCCGTTCACAAGTTTCTCCAACTCCTCCCATGTGAAGGCAGGGGCCCTTTCCCCAGACACTCGAGCCATTGTCTCTTCCAGACCGAGGTCACAGCAGCACTTGCAGTGTAGGTCCTCTCCTGTCGAAGATCAGGTATTGAGTGATTGAAGTGATAGAAAATGGCAGTCACATCCGCGGCGGTGCGTACCGTCACCGCCGGCGTACATTGTCATTGGCTCCTGGGACCCATAGGGTCCAATGTTAACCAATGCAGCATTGCGCCGCGGTCTTCGACTGCCTACTGCGACGGTGTACAATGCCAGCGCAGTTACCTCACATCCCATTGTCCCACTTTAGAGGTCAGGCAGACGCCATTTCAGGGGCCCACATGGCTTCATTTTTAACTGCTTCACACATACCTAGGCCTAGATTCAACACACATACAGGCAACTTTTTGGATTATGATTCGTGTTCTGTGTAAGCTGTGTGTACGTACCTCTGAGTTGGTTGACTCTGTGCTCGCTGTTGTCCTTCATAGGCACCGTCCACTGGGAGATGGCGGCATCCTCCGGTGTACCAACCGCTGGTGGACCTGTCGACAATGGAGGAAAGACATGTGATCATCACATACAGGCTTGACCGTGCCACAATCCAGGAACTGTGTACCCAGCTGGAGCCAGACCTGATGTCAGCTATCCGCCATCCCCCTTCAAGTGCAAGTGCTGTCAGTGCTCCATGTCCTTGCAAGTGGGTCATTTCAAACAACTGTGGCCATTGCATCAGGGATGTCCCAGCCTATGTTTTCCAACGTGTTGTCCAGAGTGTTGTCTGCCTTGCTGAAACACATGCCGAGCTACATCGTTTTCCCTCAGGTTGAGGATTTGCCTACAGTGAAAGGTGATTTCTATGCCCTGGGACATATCCCCAACATCATAGGTGCCACTGATGGGACCCATGTGGCTTTGGTCCCCCCCGCAGGAGTGAACAGGTGGACAGAAACCGGAAGAGTTATCATTCGATGAATGTACAGATTGTATGTTTGGCAGACCAGTACATCTTCCATGTTAATGCCAAGTTCCCTGGCTCAGTGCATGACGCCTACATCCTGCGGAATAGCAGCATGCCTTATGTGATGGGTCAACTCCAGAAGCACTGTGTGTGGCTATTAGGTGAGGACCTGGAAGCAAGACAGTGGGAACGGATGTCTGGGTCTGGGGTTATCCCTACAGGTTAGTGTGTGTCTAACTGTTGTCCCTCGCCATTTGCAGGTGACTCTGGTTACCCCAACCTGTCATGGCTACTGACCCCAGTGAGGAATCCCAGGACAAGGGCAGAGGAACGCTACAATGAGGCCCATGGGCGAACACGGTGGATAATCGAGCGGACCTTCGGCCTCCTGAAGGCCAGCTTCAGGTGCCTCCATATGGCAGGTGGATCCCTATTCTACTCACCAAAGAAGGTGTGCCAGATCATCGTGGCCTGCTGTATGCTTCACAACTTAGCTTTGCGACGACAGGTGCCTTTTCTGCAGGAGGATGGTCCAGATGACGGTGTTGTTGCAGCTGTGGAGCCTGTTGATAGTGAAGAAGAGGAAGCAGAAGAAGAAGACATGGACAACAGGGACTCAGTGATCCTGCAATATTTCCAGTGAGACACAGGTAAGAACACAAAACCTGCCTACTACATGTACTTTAACACTACTACCTCTCTACTGTCTGTCGTTTTCACCCAGTGTATGGTCACTGAGTTGTCACTTTCCCTTATGATTTCACAGATGTGGGTCCCACTGTGTGACATCTGCGTTGATTCCTCATGGACTAGAACTGTGTGACATAGGTATGTTGCCATTACAATTGAAAGAGCTTTTTGCCGCAGTACTTGATAATACACTATTCCGAAATCACAGACTGACTCCAGATTGTTTTGTGCTTCAAGGATGTTTATTTTAGTGCTCAATATTGGAGGGGGTTGCAAAATGGTGAGGGGTGATGGTGGAGGAATGTCCATGGCAGAGTCCAGTCTATTAGTCTCACAGGTGCATTGCCCAAATGGGCATAGGAAGTGGAGCTGGGGCAGTTTAAGGATGGACAGGGTGAAAAAGTGGGACAGAAAGATGACATTTAGGGTGGTCTCATTTCTTGGTGGTGTTCTTGGCATCGTTCTCTGTCCTTGTCCTGGATCTCAGGGACGGTTTGCGGGGTGGTTCTCCCTCTGCAGGGGGTGGGGTGCTGGTGTGGTGGTCCTGTGGTGGTGCCTCCTGTCCACTAGCGCCGGCGGAGGTGGTGGGCAGTTCATCGTCCAGGCTAGTGTCAAGGGCCCCTTGTTGTGCCACAGTGTCCCGCCTGGTGTTGAGTACTTCCTTCAGCACCCCTATGATGGTGCCCAGGGTGGAATTGATGGCTCTGAGTTCCTCCCTGAAGCCCAAATACTGTTCCTCCAGCAGTTGCTGGGTCTCCTGAAACTTGGCCAGTACCATTGGCATCGTCTCCTGGGAGTGGTGGTAGGCTCCCATGATGTTGGAGAGGGCCTCGTGGAGAGTGGGTTTCCTTGGCCTGTCCTCCCCCTGTCGCACAGCAGCCCTCCCAGTTCCCCTGTGTTCCTGGGCCTCCGTCCCCTGGACCGTGTGCCCACTGCCAATGCCCCCAGGTCCCTGTTGTTGTTGGGGTGGTGGGTTACACTGGGTTCCTTGTAGTGGTGGACACACTGCTGATTGACGTGTCCTGGAGACAGAGGAATGGGCCCGCTGGGTGGGTGCTGTGCTGGTGTTTCCAGAGGGGGGAAGCTCTGTAGTGGCCTGTGACTGTGTGATGGAAACCGACAGTCCCGAGCGCCCCGATGCGCCGGGCTGGTCATCTAGATCCAGTTGGACAGAGCTGATGTCATCACTGTGGGCCTCTTCTGTTGGTGGTGTGGACATGTGTGGACCCTCATGTCCGGTGACGTTAGGTAGGGGTCCTGCAGGGGTATAAAAGGATGTTTATTACATCTGTGCGTGGCATGGTGTGCAATGGGTGGGTGACCGTGTACCCCATTGCTTGCATTCCTGTGTGGGACCTTGTGTGATGATGGTTTAGGGGGGTGTATGGGTTTGTGCAGTGGGCATGCTTTGGTGATGGGTGTCCATGCTCTTTAGTTGCATGCAGGGCTTGGTATTGGGATGTGTGGTTTGTGATGTTGGGACATTTGTGAGGAGTAGGAGTGATGAGGTGAGGGAGAGGGTGGGGTATGTGATAGCATGCAGGTAGGGTGGGGGATGTAATAGTTAAGATTTGACTTACCAGAGTCCATTCCTCCTGCTACTCCTGCGAGGCCCTCAGGATGCAGAATCGCCAAGACCTGCTCCTCCCATGTTGTTAGTTGTGGGGGAGGAGGTGGGGGTCCACCGCCAGACCGCTGAACCGCAATGTGGTGTCTTAAGACCACAGAACGCACCTTCCCCAGTAGGTCGTTCCACCTCTTCCTGATGTCCTTCCGATTTCTTGGGTGTTGTCCCACTGCGTTGAACCTGTCGACTATTCTTTGCAATAGCTCCATCTTCCTTGCAATTGAGGTGTGCTGCACCTGTGATCCAAATAGCTGTGGCTCTACCCGGACGATTTCCTCCACCATGACCCTGAGCTCCTCCTCCGAGAACCTGGGCTGTCTTTGCCGTGCCATTGGGTGGTGTAGGTGATGTGTGGGGTGGTGTGTGTGGTGATAAGTGTTGTGATATGTAGTGGTGTGTGGTGTTTTGTGCGTGGAAGTTGTGTGGGTAATGGTGTTGTGTGCCTGTGGATGCTAGTTTGTTGATGGTGGTGTCTCTCTCTGGCCTTCTCTCTGTAATTGTGCTGGTAGGGGTTTGTGGGTGATGTGGGTGTGTGTTTTATATTGTATTGGGTGTGTGGGAGTGGTGTGTGTATGTGTATCAGGTGTGTGTATTTTGAATTGTCCAATGTGGTAGTGTTTTGTAAATGTATGTGTATTTTGAGCGCGGCGGTGTGTACCACCAATGGAATACCGCGGTTAAAAGACCGCCGCGTGGATTCGTGTGTCGTGATAGTGTGGGCTTATTTCTGTTGGCGTGACGTGGAGGTTTTGTTTTCGCCAGTTTATCACTGACCTTTGGTGTGGCGGACTTGTGTGGGTGTCTGAATATTGGCGGATTCCGTGCTGTGGGTCATAATGACTGTGGCAGATTTCCGCGGGCGGTGTGTTGGAGGTCTTCTGCACGGCGGTAAGCGGCTTTTACCGCCAATGTTGTAATGACCCCCTATGCCTGGTGCAGCCATAATGTGGTGCAAGGGTTTACATAGTGGAGCAATGCTTGCATTGTGCCACTTTGTAAATGCGGCACATGGGAAATGCCACTTTAATGCCACATTTGCATAATAAAATATGACTCAAATGTGGCGTAAGGTGGAACTGTATATGCCCCCAGGTTTGAATCCCCATCCGTAAAAACACACTAGTATTTCTGCCTCTCCGGTGGGCAGAATTTGGATTTACCACTAATATGCTCTCCTCAGGAGGAGTAGAGGTCAGAAAAGGCATTGGACAACTGGGATTAATGTCTTTAATAAAGAGAAAGTGAGGGGCGATAGCCTACCAAATTACCACCAGACTGTACCCTAAAGCTCATACAAACTTTTTGATTCCCAGTGGGGAATATTGTATAATCTTTCACCAATCTGCCTCGGGAGGGCAGAAGGCACACTAGACACCTGAGATTAATAGAAAAGCTAGACTGGGAACCCGTCCTGGCATCGGTCCATATGCCTCTCTCCCAAATGCCCAACAGTCTTTGTGCTTCTATCGGGGGACATGTTCGAGGATTTCACTCCCAATCAGCCCTCCTGAGGAACTGATATCACAGTGGATACCAGGGAATGATTAATAAAAAAAATCAATAAAATGCGATGGGAGCGGGCCCATGCGGATATCAAGTTGTAAGCACCACCACTAAAATGCAGCATTTGTCTCCCCCTACAGGGGCAAATTGAGAGATTTTGAGCCAATCCCAATGAATGTTTGTGGGTGCTTCTTGTAAACCTTGACATTCTGCCTTTTCTGTCTGTGCTATTTTACAGATTTTGATGTAGACGCAAAAAACACATAACTCACTAACTGTGCAACACATCAAAGTGGTGACAGTTAGTGCATACCTTCAAGGTACCCTTTATGAGAGAGCCACAGAGAACACAGGGACCCTCAGGCATCCTGCTGTTCAAATAGAGACCATTCCACGTCCAACAAAACATGAATCAGCGGTTTCAACCAGCAGCCTGATCATGCAATGATGCTTGATGGATTCAACCCATATGTGTGACTCAGGGTGAATGTTTGATTTGTTCGTCATGTGTCTTCTTTGCTTTTGTCTCCCTAAGTGTGATGGATATGCCCTGATGTGGGTACCATGCTCACTGTACTACTGGTTTCACGCTAGCCTGGCTGATGTGGGGTGATATCCTGAAATCGGTCCAAGATGCTTGTTGTTGGTCCAAGGAGAGCCTAATCTGGCAGCTCGGGCTGTATTATTCCCAGGGGGAGCAGGGTCAAGACTGATTTGCATTTGGCTGGGTCCAAATTGTGGTGGCATGGTAAGAAAAAAAATGGGTTAAACCCAGATCTGTGACTGGGGGTGAAGGTTTGATTTGTGAAGCATTCCATTCATCATCTCTTCTTTTTGCTTTTGGATCCTCAGAATAGGCACAAATCGGAGTTTGTGTCTGTGCTCAGGGCAGAATTTTCTCTTTTTGTGCTAAATCACACTGTGGCAGTCTGAGCTGGGCACACCTTATTAGTTGTACATTGTGATCCAACCAGGGTCAGTGCATGTGATGTTGAATTCAGGGCAAGAATTTGGCTTCTTTACATGAAGTAGAGGCCAGACAGTCCTGGCATTAGGGCACAACACCCATCCCTGCTCCCCCTGCTGCTCCAACAGTTTATGCCCCTTAAGTGCATTGAGCTGAACTACTACAGCAATAATCATGCTAAATGAGAGGAAATATGTATTCCTTTAGGTTTAGTTTTTATAAATTGGCCAGCAGAGAGGGGGTAATCCACTCCATTCTACCTCCCACAGATTCACTGTCTGGTGCAGGTAGTAGAACCTGATACCATGATGGTCTAAAGCGCCACACAATTCCTTTTTTTTAAACCAGTCACTGTCATCTAGTGTGCTTCTGCACCCTGGGACATACAGAAAGGAGGAAAATACCACTCCCATTTTTCTCCCTGAAGAGGGTAGAAAGATTGTCTGCTGTCTGCCAGGGCAAGCTCCCCAATGCTTTCTGTTTCTTTTTTTTTTCCTGATGGCATAGTGAGCTTTCTTACAACACCTCATCAGTTTGGCAGCTAGAGGCTAAAAAACCTGATCAGTCCACCTAAGGGTACTGAAAGTCCACAATACAACCAGTGAAAAAATTAGAAAAAGAATGTTGTGAGTCAGGACAAGACTGTATTTCCGCCCCTCCTGGGGAGAGACAATCAGGGGTATCCCTCACTTTGCAGGCCCATATATCAGTCCCAATTCCCTCTCACTTGCCATAGGAAGTGACTAAGGTACTTGAAGCTCTGGGTCAGACACAAAACTATATACCCACACCACGAAGCACATTTTTGAAACCAAATCATGGAGGGGAATATAAAATCTCACACATTTTCAGAACCAGAATGCTGTTTGATGAAACAGTAGGGGTCAAAAACACACATTTTTCCAATACTTAATTTGTTAAAAAAAAACTACCATTTCTGGCCAATTGTCAACGTCTTACAAGCCTGCTTTCCCACTCTTCCCTTTATTGAAGCACTTCTACCCCACATGTGTGAGTGGGCATAAATTATAGAAATGAATAGGTGAAGAGGTCACTGACACCACATGGACTACATACCAGACAAGTTTTGACCGATTCTTGTTGGTGCTGCTAACTTTGTGTGCACAAATGGGGTACAGCTTTCATTACAAGAAGTAAGGGAAAGCTGATTGTTAGGACTGTTATGGATCCATACAGCTGCGTGAACTTTTCCTGCCACAAACTTTGAAAAACTTTAATGGAGGCCATTTGAGCATTGTACCACTCCTGAGGATATCAGAGGATGAGACACGCTTCATCAGGAGCAAATAATATTTTTTTTAAACCTAAAGCAAACACAAACAGAATCAACCTCATAAAATCTTTCATCATATTTTTAAAAAAGAAACTTTGTTTTAAATATTAAAATATGATGAAAAAACAATTGTGAAATGTGCCATTCGCTGAACCGGACAAGAACTGGACAAGATCCGGACAAGACTGTTCTGTTCATATGGAACAGCTACTTAGTGAAGTGCCTTGTGTCACGCTATCTCTTAGAGCACTAGGCCAAAGCATTGCTTACCATAGTTGAATATCCTGATTCTTCATTAATGTACATTGAGTCTCAGATTCGAATTACCATGCACCAGCGAATCCTAAAGTTGCTGCAGAAAGGATCTGGACACTCAAATTATGAACTTCAAAGCCGGACAAATATCATTCACAGAAATAACTTTTACTACTTTGGCTATCATCTTTTCATGAAGGAGTTAATACAACCTCTAGACATTACACTGTATATTAAAAGTGCAAAACTGGATGGACAGTATGCAATGACAACAACCTAAAAACTTTCATTCAAACTACAAAACTCACATCTTTTCTTTCTTCAACCAAAGCTCTAAGGAAGAATTCTGCTTTGTAAAGTGGTGTATGGTGTTCCTCTACGTGGTTTATCTCTTTTATTATTCGACCTATTGATGTAATTAAACTATGAAACTGGATGGCCATACTCGAATTACGTCAGCCTTAAGTTGAAAACAAAAAATGCCTTAAAAACTCAAAAACTGGCCTCTTTTGTTTCTCGAACCAAACTTCTACGTTTTAATTGAAGAAAATTAGTGCTCTGAGGAATTGTTTGTACATGGATCATCAGCAGTTTAGACATCATTTGGCCTACCAAGGATGAGCTTTTCTAAACTCTCTAAAACTGAAGGGTACTTTACATTTATTTCTGATAGAGTACTAAATATAATATATAAGAATTGTTTTTAAATATACTTGTTTGGGTTACTATAATACCTCTAGAAAAAGTGACTAATCAATCAATTGTAGCGAGTGCAATGAATAGTAACACTTATTTGTAGTGATCTACTATGCACCTTTGTTTTTTGTTTTTTACAATCCATTGATTGCTTTTTTCCCCACTGTTTGAAGATGATGCTTAATACAAACCACTGTTTACAGTGAAGATGTACAAAAGCTGAGAACAATAGAACAATCAAAACGATACTTATATTACAGTGTAATACAATCTTGCAGTATAAATGATGACTATTGTGTTATTTGTGTAACTATGATGATTATCACTTTTTTTCCAACAGCGACTGCAGTTGAATTACGTTAGATGTGTCAAAACACTTTTCATAGCAATGAAAAATAGGTCAGACACACAATAGAGAGTGTTTTTAAATATAAAGTGCTGGTGCAATATCTTTGTTTTAGTCAGTTTTGCTTATTTCCTAGCTCACTGATGGAGTTAGTCACGCCACCACTCACACAGGTAATAAATGCATTCATACGCTCAGTCCACAACTTATACATTAGGCATGCACTCACTCATCCTTACATGCACTCATGCAGTTGCTGACTCACTCATGTATGCACTCATGCACTCAATCACCCACAGACCACTCACACACTCACTTAGTCACTCATACACCACTCATACACTCACTCACACACCAGTACACACACTAATGCACTCATTCAAACATTAATTCACCAGTCAGGCACTCAATCACTCACCCATACACCCATGCACTCACTCAATTATCCATACACCACTGATGCACTCAGGAAATCTCCCATACACCACTTATACACTCACTCACTTACACACACAGGTACACACATACACCCATACACTCTCTCAATCATCTATGCACTCCTCACTCCTCTTACACTCCCTCACTCACCCATATATGCACTCACGCACCACTCACTCACCCATAGTGACATTAATGCAACCACTCCCTCACTCATACATGCACTCATATACTCACCTATGCATGTACTCATGCACTCAGTCAATGTCAGTTAATCACTCAACACTACTCATACACTTACATACTCACTTATACACTCACTCTCGCGCACACCATGCATGAGCTCACTAAATCATTCATACACCACTCATACACTCACTCACTCACACACACAGTAATGCACTCAGTCAGTAACCCTCACAGCACTCATGCACTCACTCACACACCCATACATGCTCTCATGTAATCAGTCAATCACTCATACATGCATTTATGCACTCAGTTAATCACCTATACATCATTCATGCACTCATTCGTTTGCCCATACATGCACTCACACACACTCACTGAGTTCTAAAGGCACTCATGTACCTACTCACTCACCCCTAGAGATATTCATGCACCCACTCAGTCACCCATACATGCACCTATACACTCATTTACTAACCTATACATTTACTCATACTCTGTCAATCAGCCATACACTACTCATGCCTTTATGTACTCACTCATGCACACACTCATTTATTGTTACTTGTTGCTGTTAATGTGCACAGTTGTCATTGCCAAGGCTTGTTTATTCTACTTTATTCTGCTTCCACAAGGCTGGTTTGTAAACACCTGAGCCTCTGCACATTTCGAGACAACTGCTATCCTGGTTGATAGGCAACACCCTCTTGCTTTTCTGTTTGCCATATGCTATACTTGAATTCTTCCCAGAGAGACTATTAATAGCCTCACACAGGTCAGAGGTCCAGAGCCAGACCAGCAGAGAACTTCCCAAGGCTTTCTCACTGTGGACTGGCAACAAGGATCCAAGACTTCTCCCAGTCAAGCTAATAGCCAAAATAAAAGGCACTCACATGAGTGTGAATGCTTTTGAATGCTTTCAAACAAATCCTTCCTGTATTTTTGAAAGAGTTTGGTGACTTTTGTTCCGGAAAGAGAGACAAGGTGATTAGAAGGAATGTCTGAAAGACAGTTTAGCCTTGATTATTTTTATTATTACTCTTATTCAACCACTTGTTGTCTTTAACTTGTAACCCGTGAAAGAAAGCGACACATGTAAAACCTCTTGTAAGAATATAACCCTATTAAAATTTGCATGTGTGCTGCCTGTTACTAACAAAATCACATATTCCCATGAAACATTTTCAGCGTTGATCCATACTCAATGTCAGTGATTGTCACAAAAGAGAACTTAGGGGGAAATCATGTTTTGAAAGTCTTCTGAGCTTTATTGTTTAACCAGTGATTATGCATATTTGCTTCTGGGAAGAAATATTCCCATTTTGTGTGTTTTAGTTAAGTTACATGTTTAGTGTGTGCAACAAGGTGACAAGTGATTACTTAACAATATATAGGATGGAGATAAATCCCAGGCAATAGTGGCGCATTCCTACCAGCCCTACGAATTGGAGAGAAAGTAAAAGGAAGCAATTTGAGTGACAGGTGATTATCTAGGGGTTTGAGTGAGTGGGTGAACGTTAGTTGCTTACTGTGTAGAACAGCAGAACATCACTCGTCCCTGTTCCTTTCCAGTATAGAACCTAACTCCTCAGCAATGCAGTAACACCAACCACCTGCACCCCTAAGAATAGGGGCCCGGCTGGACCTGGCAGCAGTGGCAGTATCTCTCTCTCTGTCATCCAAATGCCCCTCCCTTTGGGGACTCCTGCCGGGACTCCCTTGTTAAGATTGACTGTGCCGAGAGGTGTCTTGGGAGGACGAGGAACAGTCATTGCTTCAAGTGAGTAATTTAACTCTCACACATACACACACTGATGCAGTCAATGACCTATACACTTGTCATGCAGTCACTCACTCAATCATGCACTTAGGCAATCACCCATACAGCAGTTGTGCAATCACTTACTTCCCATACATGCACTCAATCGCTCACCCATACATGCTGCACTCATACAGCCTTTCAGTCAACCAGGGACCACTCACACATTCACTTACTCACCCATACATGCACTCATGAACTCACTCACTTACCTATACCACCATTCATGCACCCACTCACTCACCCATACATGTAGTCTTATACTCACTTGCTCACCCATAGATACACTCATGTACTCAGTTAATCACCCGTACACCACGCATGTAGTCACTCACTCACCCATACATGCACTCATGCTATTAGTCAATCATCCATACATATAGTTATGCAATCACTCTGTTAGTGAGTCATATACTCAATTATTCAACCATCTAATAACAAATGTTATTTTATACTCATAGAAACATTCTTTATTATACACACACAGATATATATCTTTTTTTATAACTCTAAAGAGAACTGTCTTTTTTTCTTGTTTCTGGAACGTTTTAATTTTTTTTGTGATTTTCAGAAACTTTTGTACATCTTTTTGGTATTTGTTTTAAATAAAATAGCAACTAGACCATAACAAGGTCCTTAAAGTTTCACAAACCTGAAGTCAAAATTAAGAAACTTAAGAAAGGTAAATTAGCACTTGTTGTTTTTAGCAGGATTTTTCAGCAGAAGGGACTGCTCACCTGCAGTTAGTATTTTTTTTTACAATTGTTTCTCCTTTCTTTTGTGCCTCCTAGAGCCACCATCTTTGGTTAACTCTCTGGTGGCTTTTGCTCTTTGGCTTTTCCTGCTCCCATATAAGCGAGACTATGCAGCAGACATACAGCGGAGACGCTAGGCTGCCGGTACAGTTTGCTAATCTATTTTAACCATTTTGTATTTGATACACGGCATCTATGGTCGCCGAGTTTTAGACTCTGTTTTTAAATATTGCTGCACAGTGAAATCACATATTTTAAACTTTTTTATAGCTACCAGATATATGCGTTCATTGATATAAATTTCTGTTCTTGTAATTTCAGACCCAGGAGCTATTTTACTCTTTTTTATGGCATCATTGTGACTGCCTTTGTCTGTTGGGGGAATGGGAGACTAATTATGTTGGCTGGAGAGATTCTGTGGGAAGTATAGTTGCACTAATCAGAACGGGTGCCATTGCTTCTCCTTTGTTTTGTGCCTCCAAGAGCTGCCATCTTAGGCCAGCACTCTAGTGGCTTTTGCTCCTTCTTTTCCCTGCCCCTATATAAGGGAGACTATGCAGCGGACGTGCAGCAGACACGCACAGTGGGTGCGCTAAAGGCAAGCCTATCTGTGCCTGTCCACACCAGACCAGTGGCCAGGGACTATGGGCTTCATTATGAATCTGGCGGTCCATGGACCGCCAGACTCACGGTAGTGGGCGGACCGCAGCGGTAGTGGCGGTCCGCCCACCCTATCATGACCGCACCACAGTGGAAACGCCACCACCACCAGGCTCCTGCCACCAGGCAGCCTGGCGGTGGTGGCGTTTCAGATCCGACAGGGCATCCCTGCCCTGTGGATTATGAGTTCCCGCAAGGGAAAGGCGGGTGGAATGGGTGACTCTGGGCCCCCTGGGGGCCCCTGCACTGCCCATGCACTTGGCATGAGCAGTGCAAGGGCCCCCATGCACAGCCCTGATGTGCAGAAATGCGCGACGGGTGCTACTGCGGCCCAGCGGGAACATAATTATAGGGCTGGTCGGGTCTTTGCCACGCTGGCGGTCTTCCGTCAACTGTCAGAGCGGTTGACGGTGGGGTATCCCAGCGTGTAAAGAAATGGCTCCCTGTTGCAGTTACCCCCCACTTTTTGCCTGATACTGATGCTGACTTGACTGAGAAGTGTGCTGGGACCCTGCTAACCAGGCCCCAGCACCAGTGTTCTTTCACCTAAAATGTACTTTTGATTCCACAATTGGCACACCCTGGCATCCAGGTAAGTCCCTTGTAACTGGTACCCCTGGTACCAAGGGCCCTGATGCCAGGGAAGGTCTCTAAGGGCTGCAGCATATCTTATGCCACCCTGGGGACCCCTCACTCAGCACAGACACACTGCTTGCCAGCTTGTGTGTGCTGATGAGAACAAAACGAGTAAGTCGACATGGCACTCCCCTCAGGGTGCCATGCCAACCTCACACTGCCTATGCAGTATAGATAAGTCACCCCTCTAGTAGGCCTTACAGCCCTAAGGCAGGGTGCACTATACCACAGGTGAGGGCATATGTGCATGAGCACTATGCCCCTACAGTGTCTAAGCAAATCCTTAGACATTGTAAGTGCAGGGTAGCCATAAGAGTATATGGGCTGGGAGTCTGTCAAAAACGAACTCCACAGCTCCATAATGGCTACACTGAATACTGGGAAGTTTGGTACCAAACTTCTCAGAATAATAAACCCACACTGATGCCAGTGTTGGATTTATTAAACAATGCACACAGAGGGCATCTTAGAGATGCCCCCTGTATTTTACCCAATTGTTCAGTACAGGACTGACTGGTCTCTGCCAACCTGCTGCTGAGAGACGAGTTTCTGACCCCATGTGGTGAGAGCCTTTGTGCTCTCTGGGGACAGAAACAAAAGCCTGCTCTGGGTGGAGGTGCTTCACACCTCCCCCCTGCAGGAAATGTAACACCTAGCAGTGAGCCTCAAAGGCTCAGGCTTCATGTTACAATGCCCCAGGGCACTCCAGCTAGTGGAGATGCCCGCCTCCTGGATCCAGCCCCCACTTTTGGCGGCAAGTCCAGGAGAGATAATGAGAAAAACAAGGAGGAGTCACTGGCCAGTCAGGACAGCCCCTAAGGTGTCCTGAGCTGAGGTGACTCTGACTTTTAGAAATCCTCCATCTTGCAGATGGAGTATTCCCCCAATAGGGATAGGAATGTGACCCCCTCCCCTTGGGAGGAGGCACAAAGAGGGTGTACCCACCCTCAAGGCTAGTAGCCATTGGCTACTAACCCCCCAGACCTAAACACGCCCTTAAATTTAGTATTTAAGGGCTCCCCTGAACCTAAGAATTTAGATTCCTGAAACTACAAGAAGAAGAGGACTGCTGAGCTGAAAAACCCCTGCAGAGGAAGAACAGAAGACACCAACTGCTTTGGCTCCAGACTTACCGGCCTGTCTCCTGCCTTCCAAAGAAACCTGCTCCAGCGACGCTTTCCAAGGGACCAGTGACCTCTGAATCCTCTGAGGACTGCCCGACTTCGAGAAAGACAAGAAACTCTCGAGGACAGCGGCCCTGCTCCAAAAGAACTGCAACTTTGTTTCAAGTAGCAGATTTAAAGACCCCTGCAACTCCCCGCAAGAAGCGTGAGACTTGCAACACTGCACCCGGCGACCCCGACTCGACTGGTGGAGAAACAACGTGACAGGGAGGACCCTCCGGCGACTCCGAGTCCGTGAGTAACCAAAGTTGTCCCCCCTGAGCCCCCACAGCGACGCCTGCAGAGGGAATCCCGAGGCTCCCCCTGACCGCGACTGCCTGAACTCCATTTCCCGACGGCTGGGAAAGACCCTGCACCCGCAGCCCCCAGCACCTAAAGGAACGGAACTCCTGTGCAGGAGTGACCCCCAGGAGGCCCTCTCCCTTGCCCAGGTGGTGGCTACCCCGAGGAGCCCCCCCCTTGCCTGCCTGCAACGCTGAAGAGATCCCTTGATCTCTCATAGGAAACCATTGAAAACCCGACGCGTGTTTGCACACTGCACCCGGCCGCCCCCGCGCTGCTGAGGGTGTACTTTTTGTGCTGACTTGTGTCCCCCACGGTGCCCTACAAAACCCCCCTGGTCTGCCCTCCGAAGACGTGGGTACTTACCTGCTGGCAGACAGGAACCGGGGCACCCCCATCTCTCCATTGAAGCCTATGTGTTTTGGGCACCTCTTTGACCTTTGCACCTGACCGGCCCTGAGCTGCTGGTGTGATAACTTTGGGGTTGCTCTGAACCCCCAACGGTGGGCTACCTTGGACCAAAAACTGAAACCTGTAAGTGACTTACTTACCTGTTGAAACTAACATTACTTTACCTCCCCCAGGAACTGTGAAAATTGCACTGTGTCCACTTTTAAAACAGCTTATTGTGTTTTATGTAAAAAGTATACATGCTAATGAAATGATTCAAAGTTCCTAAAGTACTTACCTGCAATACCTTTCAAATGAGATATTACATGTAAAATTTGAACCTGTGGTTCTTAAAATAAACTAGGAAAACATATTTTTCTATAACAAAACCTATTGGCTGGATTTGTCTCTGAGTGTGTGTTCCTCATTTATTGCCTGTGTGTATGTACAACAAATGCTTAACACTACTCCTTGGATAAGCCTACTGCTCGACCACACTACCACAAAATAGAGCATTAGTATTATCTCGTTTTGCCACTATCTTACCTCTAAGGGGAACCCTTGGACTCTGTGCAAACTATTCCTTACTTTGAAATAGTGCATACAGAGCCAACTTCCTACACGCCGTCATTATAATGAGGGCCTACGTCTACAGCACTCAAAACAAGGTAAATTACACTTCTAGCCAATTACACTCACTTAGATCCCATTCATCTGAGTCCTGTCTCTATTCTATCCATCTTAGTTCATCAGCTCAAATCTGTAGTACCTGTAAGTCATTTCCCTGGCTTGGATCTAGTCAGCATCAGAGGACCTGTAAGGTGTCAGTAAGGTGGATGTATCCGGTCAATTGCTGGTCCCTAGCCGCACATGAATTGGATATTCAATGTATTTTAAGTGAATCAGTGTTAGAAATGGGGTATTTAGTTGGCAGTCAGGTTACCCCCTGTCCAAGCAGGGACCCTCACTCTAGTCAGGGTAAGTCACACACAATCCAAATTATCCTGTGCCCACAGTCTGGTAGCTTGGCACTGAGCAGTCAGGCTTAACCTAGAAGGCAATGTGTAAAGTATGTGTGCAATAAATCATGTAATAACACAGTATAATACCACAAAAATACACCACACAGTGTTTATATATAATATTTATCTGGTTAAATGCAGGTCAAAACGATAAAGATTTGATAAATACACTTTGAATTATCACTGTAGAAAATGATAAAAGGAGCCTTAGACTTTAAAACCAACAAGTGTCTCTTGCAAGCACAAAGTACCTGGTTTGCATTCAAATTCTCTGCAAGGGACTGTAGAGGAGGAGATGTGTGGAAAACAGGGAGGTGTGTGTTGATTTTCTCTGGTGCACACAGACGATGCGTTGATAAGTTTTCACGCAGGGAAGGCTTTGCGTCGATATCCGGCGCAAAGACTTGGATCCTCTTCGGGTTGTCGGATTTTCGGACGCTCCGGGGATGATGAGAAGGAATCCTGGGCGTGCAGGACGAAGTCACAAGGGCTGGGTTGATCCGGTGGGCGATGCGTGGAAATTTATATCGCACGGTAGGTGCTGCATCGATTCTTCTCACAGGAAGTCGGGCTACGTTGTTCCACCGCGGCTTTGCGTTAATCTAGTGGCCCGTGTGTCGAAGTTGCGGTCGCAATGCTGGTGCTGCGTCGATCTCCTCTCGGGGAGCCAGGCTGCGTCGTTCTGGTTCGGTGTGCAGTGATTTTCTCACAGGAATGCAGGCTGTGCGTCGTTTCTGGCAGGTTGTGCGTTGAATATTCGCCACACAAGGAGTTCTTTGCAGGATGAAGTCTTTTTGGTCCTGAGACTTCAAGGAACAGGAGGCAAGCTCTATCCAACCCCTTGGAGAGCACTTCTCAGAAGAGTTAGAGGACAGGAAGGCACCCGGGCAACAGCAGGGCAGCAGTCCTTTGCAGAAAAGTAGTCAGGTGAGTCCTTTGGGCAGCCAGGCAGTTCCTCCTGGCAGGTTGCAGGTCCTGGTTCAGGGTTTCTTCACTAGTGGTACCTTGTCCAGAAGTGACCGAGTTGGTAGGGTCAGAGGCCCTGTTTAAATACCCAAATGTGCCTTTGAAGTGGGGGGACTTCAAAGAGTGGATTATAAGTGCACCATCCAGTTCCATCCTGATTGCCAGGGTCCCAGTAGGGGGTTTGGCAGTCCATTGTGTGAGGGAAGGCCACTGTCCTTTGACATGTAAGTGTCAGGCCCTCCACCCTCCCAGCCCAGGAAGACTCATTCAATATGCAGATACATGCAGGTGTGACTGAGCATCCTGTGTTTGGGGTTGTCTGAGTGAAATGCACAAGGCAGCTGTCAACTAACCCAGCTAGACGTGGATTGGAGACATTGTAAGGCACAGAAGGATCTGGGTGTAGAGAAATGCTCACTTTCACTAGCAGTAATAAATCCATCTTCACCAATATGCATGAGTTTCTATTACCATTCTGGCCAAAATAAATAAGACCTGGTTACTCCTTTCGGATCAGAATCTACCACTCAAACAGTATATGAGGTAGCCCTAATGCTATCTTATGAATGGAGCAGGTCTCACAACAGTGTAAAAACGAATTTAGGAGTTTTAGATTACCAGGACACACAGAACACACATGTTCATGCCCTGTCTTTTACCTACATAGCACCCTGCCCTATGGGCTCCCTAGGGCCTACCTTAGTGGTGACCAATATGTACGAAAAGGGGAGTTTAAGGCTTGGCAATTACTTTGAAATGCCAAGTCGAGGTGGCAGTGAAACTGCACACACAGGCCCTGCAGTGGCAGGCCTGAGACATGGTTAGGGGGCTACATATGTGGGTGGCACACCAGTGCTGCAGCCCAATAGTAGCATTTAATTTACAGGCCCTGGGCACATGTAGTGCACTGTACTAGGGACTTATAAGTAAATTAAATAAGCCAATTGGGTATGAGCCAATGTCACCATGTTTAAGGGAGAGAGCAAATGCACTTTAGCACTGGTTAGCAGTGGTAAAGTGTCCAGAATCCTAAAACCAGCGAACATGAGGTCAGAAAAAGGAAGACAAAAAGTTTTAGGCTGACCCGTCAAAGAGGCCATTTTCAACATATCCCCCTTCCAGCCTAAAGCCAGAGTAGACTAATCAATACTTTGATGGACTTCTCTGATTGGGGTGATAGAACATGGACAATGGCCCACTACTGCAGGGGTGCTTGCCAGTTCTATGCCTTTCTGAACTCAGTGAGGCTCCTCTGTCTTTACTCTACTACATGGGGAACCCTTCTCCTCATCTGGGGACCCCATCTGTGAAGCTCCTAACTTTAATTTGCTCACAGATGCATCCCAGTAGGCAGACAGTACCACCATGGCCAACAAGTGATGGCCAACAAAGTGATGTGACCAGTTCCATTCCTTGGGTCTGACTTCTGTCCCCAACTCAGGGAGAACTCTGTCCACAAGGACAGCAACCACCAGAGGCCACTGACAGCTGTCAATGTCAAGATCCAGGCCCTGGGCCATCCCCTTTTAAGTGAATACCCTGCGTGGGGCCATTGGGTAAGCTTCTCCTCGAGCCTTGGGGCTGACAGAGAGTTCCCTATGGGCTCCTGAGGCTTCCTTGACCACTGTGGCATCTCAGAATGGGGGGCAGTAGCCCCAGGGGTCTTGTACCCCTTCTCCACTCTACCTCTCACCAGTTCAGAGGTGATAACCTGACACTGGTCAATCAACCCAGGGTCTGTGCACTGAAGCTGAAAAGGGGACCGAGGTGAGTCCTCCCTCACCTTGCCCCTACATTGGGGCTCCTATACCCTCATATGGGAAGCGGTACTGCCAGACAACTGAACTGTCAGGGTGTCCTTAGGGGTCAACCCTTTCAGTTATCCTGCCACCAGGGGTAACTTATTCTCCATAATGCAGTCAATGGGCATCTGGGGACTAACTTTGCCCCTTCTCTGGGTCACCTCCCCACCCAACTCCAGGGATACCATGACCATAGGGTGGTTAAAATCCTCCCCATGGGCTGGAGTCACCCTACACACCTGGCCGGTGTACTGCTCTAGGGAAACTAGTCTCTCCACCATCATAGTATGACTAGCCCCTGTGTCCATCAGAGCAGTGACTGGGACCCTATTCACTCCCACCAGGTGGAAGTGAAAACTCCCACCCGCAGGGATCACCAGCTCACCCTCTCAGTCTATCTCCCAACTGAAGAAGATTAGGGCATGGCATATGACCTGTCCCTGAGGACTACTTTCCCCTAAAGCCACATGGGACACCCCTGTAGAGGTCCCATCAGTGGGTGCTTTATTTGGACAGACAGAGTCCCCCTGCTTGTGTCCTATCCCACTTGAAAGTTAGTACAATCATTTAAGCCATATGATATGGATGTACTGATCAAATCCCACCCCTGCTTAGATATTAGGTTGTGTCTCAATGAAGTGATTGCAGCCAATCAAGTAAGTCTGTCAAATAAGGCACCAGGCCTGGATGGCATACCAATGGACCCTTATAAAGGAAATGTTCAATTTTGGGCACCCATTATTGTTAATATTTTAAATGCTGCTGCAATGAGTGGAATTCCTCCTCCTGGTGATTAGCATTCATTGTCCCTGTGCATAAAAAAGGCGACAGAAGGGACTCCAAATGTCATAGGCCTTTTTCCTTGCTAGACTCAATGGTGAAGCTCCTGGGCCATATTATTTTGTGGAGAATTGAGTGTTGGGCTGGGGGAAAGACCATAATGAGTGCAGTATGGGTTCAGAGAAGGTCTGGGGACTCAGAAGCAGTGTCTAAACCTACAATTATTCATTTGTAAATATACAATTGCCAAGGAAGGCACCTTATATTTGGCATTCATGGGCCTTAGTAGTGCTTTTGATAGGGTCAATCGTACTAAATTTTGGAAGATCCTATAATAAATGGGCCCGCCCTATTCCATAGTTGATTTTTTTCGAGTGCTCCATGAAGGAACTAAAGCTTTCGTAAAGTACGTCCTAGAAGGCCAGCGTACAAAAATGTTTAATGCTTTTAGAGGGGTGAGCTAGGGTTGTGTTTTAGCTCCGATCTTATTTCTTTTGTATACTAATGGCCTGTGCTCTTTGTTAGTGGATAATTGTAAGGACATACCAGCTGTTAATGGCAGGAGTGTGCCAGCACTGCTGTATGCCGATGTTGCTGTGTTATTGTCTCGAACTTTGAATGGCTTACGGGTGGCAATGGATGCCTTTGTTAAATTTATGGATGATCTGGACCTGGAAGCTAACATGACAGAAACCCACTACATAGTGTACACAGGACAGCTCATTAACCCTGTTTAGGTGTGACGTTTGATGACAAAGAAAACTGGTTACCATGTATATCTAAGCGATGCACCCGATTTAATGCTTCAGTGGCACAGTTTTTGAATTCTCATCCAGGGTGGGTAACTATGCTTGAGGTGCATTAGTCAAAATGATTTCAGGTGTTAACTTATGGGGCACCCATTTGGGGATATCGGACAGCCCATCACTGCAATGGTAAGAGGACAGATTTTGTAAGCGGTTGTTTGGAGTTAGGCCTAGCAGTTCGTGCTTCGCTTTGCAAGAGGAACTAGGCATAGGTTATGTAGAGGATGATATTAAGCTTGCTCCTTTCCTCCTTTGGATTCTATTTGGACAAATGAGCACAAAACTCTTAACTTAGTTATATTTGATTGTTTGTCATGCGATTTGGGCCTGAAAAGTCCATGGCTGAACTATATAAGGAATATTAGTAACAGCTTGGGCCAACCAGAACTTTTCACTTCCTCGTAATCATTGAATAAACGGGAGAAGGGCTGGGCTAAGAGTGAGTTTAAAAAAACAGCCATGGCTAATAGAGAACCAAATGAACTGGTGAAATCGTCTGTGTGAGATTTTGCCTGATTAAGACATGCAAAGGTACTGAGCCCTACCTATTTCAGATCAATAATATGTGGGAAAGGGTGCTGGTAACAATATTTCGATTGGGCTCAATTAGGTGCAATCTTTGTTTTCCTTTGGGACAATTTGATCTGAAAAGTATTCTTGTGTGTCCCTGTGATTGTGTCTCTTTTCAGACTTTGCTGCACTTTACTCTCTTTTGTAAATTTTAAGATCCTTTAGGCGAAGAGTTTCATTGCCTATTTTAAAAGAACAGGTTTTTTTTTACATTGCAGACCAGCCTTTCACTTTTTGCATATGGTAGCAAATACTCCTGTCTGTTTTGCAGTGGGATCGTTTCTCAAATGTGCAATATGTTGGTGAAACTCTGAATCTTCAAACTATTAATCAATGTATCTATTCATGTACCTGATTTTATATAAATTTATCTAGTTTGATGGTATCTGTAATAAGAACCAAATAAACTAAAACTGAAACTGAAACAAACTGAGACAGTGCTGGCATCAGCAATAGACAATGCGTTCAGTATCACTGTAGGGGCATCTGGGTCTGTCAGCAGCATTTGCCTGAGAAGATTTGGAAAATTGTCTCTCAAGGCAAAAGCCTGAAACTTCAATGTCAGTTGAGGCCTTTTTTGGTCCAGATTATTCCTGCAGGCAGGACACCTAGGAGAACGGTGGACCCTATTCAGTCTAGTAGTGAACTGGCATGTGCCTCTAGTGTTACCATCAATGCCTAGGGTCATTGACCCTTCTGTCTGAGACAACAGGAACAAACCCCTTAGCTGGTGTAGATGACAGCCACTGTTGTCTCTCTTGAAAATGCAAGACGTGATTCAGTAATACCTTATTGAGAGGTACTACAAAGTTTCAGTTCGAGCAGCTTGGGCAGCTCCTTATTATACTGTCTTATTTACTATGGCTCACATAGGCAACAATAGTGAGTCATAGTATATTCTGAGTTCTATTGCATGGAACGGGGGAAGTGATTTGAAGCATTGAGTCAGTCGGTGATAGCCATGGAAGCATAACATTGCTTGTAAACATTGGATTTTCATTGTTTTTTGATGTGCATTCTACTATGTGCATTCTACTATGTTGTTGTTGACTTTGTAACTGGCAACAAGGATGGGATTCAAACCCACACACTTACATGCAAGGTAGACTGGAAAATATTAAAGCTTTGAGAATGCTGTTTCTCCTTACCTTGCCTTCAGTTATCCAAGTGTCCTGTCTGGGAATTAAATGTCTCAAATGAATAGCCCCTGGCTTCTTACAGAAACAACTATCTAGGTATGTTTTTATACGAGCACTTCGAGGTGACCATCAAATGGTGCTCAGGGTTTCAATAACTATGCTCCAATGAGAAAGGCCTCACAGTTTTTCTGCCATGGGGCCCCACTACTGAACAAAATCAAACAATTCCCCACATTTGTGAGCTTTTGAAGGTTATAAAAGACGTCATTTTTATTGTAAAGCTTTTTCTTTCACTGCCAAATTTGAGTGATGCAGCACTAACGACAATTCATTTTGTGGAGTCTGCTTAACAAAAACAAATTAAGGTTAAAGGTGGAAAGGACAAGGGCAGCTGCCTGTTTAGGCCTGTTTGGGACTGGTCGGGCATAGGACAAGAAATGCTGCCCATTTTTCCATTTGCAAGCAACCACCTCAATCCCTCCACATCCTACAACATCCAAACACAATATCAGCAAAGGCATCCAACTCATGCACCACAAACAAACCTCATACAGATTTCTATACCTCTACAACAACTACAAAACCCCACATACCACACCCATACACATATCCACCACAACTACAACATGGTGGCCCATTAATTCTCACACCTAACACAACTCTTTCCATTTCCACTAACACATCCACACATCACCGAAACAACACAAAGCCACATTATACATAACTTTAATCTATCCAGACACACACTTCCTGTTCATACAAAACACAAGCACTATCATCTACTTGCTCCTAACAGACCCTTTTTTATCATGACAAAACCTATACCCAGCATTCCATCACAACACCCACAATTACCTCTTCCTGTGATCAAATCTAACATAACCACTCTTACCTCTTATACATCTCCTCTAACACACCTCATACACTCGTTTCCAAAAGACATCACAACCCCTGTACTATTCAAATACCCCTCACCAGCAGCAACTCACACACAAATCCTTCACAAAAAAAACTGCACTAAGATGTCCTCTCACTACAACACAAAAACTAAACAAACCCCACACATCAGCACATCAAAATAACACAAACTTTCATAATACACTCCATCACACCCACTCCCACCGCCATGATATCACTGTCATGACTACACAAAAAATAGAAATCCTGACCAAACATTACTCTAAAACTTCACAAACCTCTACCAGATATACCCCATCACAGCAACATTCATTTACACGCCTCTCATCAATTGCACAATTTAGAGCCTAAGATTTTGATCCACATGCTCCTCCACAACCCCTAACTTATACTCCTTCCAAGTTAAACAGATGCAAACAAAATAAACAACATGCCACTCTTAACAACTTTGCATTCCCCTGTCTATTACACAACAAGACAACCTTACAAAAAGAATAAAACTCACCATGCCACTCTCAGCCACCAATTCCACCGCCAACAAACACAGACCCAACAAAATACCTCCTTAACCTGCTGGACAAGGAACACAATATAAAAAAAAAACACTATTTTGACCCTCATATGGTTATTATCACAACTAACAACACACCTGCTATAAGCTCAAAATATATTGCTCACCCTTCCCAAAAAAATTACACCACCACCAAAATGCGATTTCTAAACCGCCTACTCATAAATGCTCGATCACTCTCAAAAAATTAGCACCACATCTACAACCTGCTCACTGACACACAACATGACTTACTATTCATAATAGAATCATGATTAATAGATTACATAGTCCCGGTGTAGCATGAAGCTGTTCCTCTAGGCTATCAAGCCATCACAGAAAACCGTATAGGAGGTGGACTAGCTATTATATTCAACCAAGCAATAAATCTTATCAAAACAGACAACATTTCCATACAAGGGTGTAAGGTCCTTATTTCCAGACGCAACTCTACACCAACTTCTTCCTCCTTTACAGGCCACTGTCTAACAATTCAACATTCCCAGACACACTTCTAGAAACAGTTTCAAACCTTATAAAGTTACACTCCAACCTATGCATCCATGGGGACCCAATACGCCCCATCCAAAAAATATCACCACTTGCCTGGTACATCAGATTATACACAATCCCACACACATCACTGGACACATCCTAGATGTAATTTTTGCAAACCCATAACTAGTTACTGTTCAAAGCATCACACCAGTCACATGGTCAGACTACCATTTGGTAACTTTCCAACATAAAACACCACAAATCAACACACCCAAGACCACCTTACATACATCCATCTATCGACCATGGAACAAACTCAATTTTGAAGTTTTAGAAACACAACTAACAGTCAGTTTTGATATCCTAATACCACTCAAAAAAACTAAACAGGAAAAAATAAAACACTTTGGAGAAATACAGAACTAAAAAAGAAAAAACAACAAATCAGAAGGCTACAATGAACCTGGCTCAAAACAAACAACATTCAAGACAAGCTTCAACTATACAAACTTAACAGAATATACAAATCATGAATCTAAAAAGCTTAAAAAGGTACTACTCAGACAGAATTCAGACTGCTAAATCTGCAAATAAAGATTTTTACAAAATTCTCAATGAATTTTGAAAACCTAAATGGATAGAAGGAACTAATCCCATTACTCAGGAATTCACAGACAGACTAGCAAATCATTACACAACCAAAGCAGACAAATTGGGATCCTATTTAAAACAAAGGAAAACCACCAGCACAACCCCTTTCCTAAACCCCCCTCCAAGAGTAAGCCAAACCAGCCTCTGCACTCCTTCAAACAAATATCACAAAGTGAATTTATGGAATTGGTCAAAGCAAGCAGGCCTTCTGGCTGCCCTTCTGACCTTGTCCAGCACACATCTTCAAGAACATTCTTTTATCTACCTCTGGTGCCACACCAGTAAGAAGGGTAATTTATAATGCTTTAACAATGGGAACATTTCCTGAAGACCTTAAAAAGGCATACATATGCCCATTATCAAAGAAAACAAACCTGGACAAGCACTACCCCAACAACTACAGACCAATTACAAATGAACCTTTCCTGGGAAAACTGATAGAAAGAACAGCATTCACCAAGATGTCACAATTAATTAAAGATAGCTCCATACTTTCAGACTACCAAACTGGATTCTGCCCAGGAAGAGGCACTGAATCTGCACTCATCACCATTTGGGATGATCTTAAAAACACAGTTGACCGCAATGGAGTTGCTGCACTACTTCTCTTGAACCTCTCAGCTGCCTTTGACACTGTTGACCATGACACCCTAAATCAAAGACTCAACAAAGCCGGCATAGGGGACTGCTCTCGACTGGATCACACGCAGCCTTGACAACAGAACAAATGTAATCTGTTCTCCCTCTTTCTCGTCCAAACACTACTTCACAAAAGCAGGGGTCCCTCAAAGCTCAATTATCTCACCTTGCTTTTCGACATCTACATGATGTCATTACCAGAATTCATCAATGAATTTCAACTCTCATGCAGATGACACACAAATACTCCTTAAATTGGAATGCCCCAAAGACATTGGAAAGTCACAAATCTTCAGTTGCCTCAGAGACATTGATCAGTGGATGACTTGGAGCAATCTCAAACTGAATGCTTCCAAAACAGAAATACTCACATGTGCTGAATGGAAAAAATATGACACACTATACGTCTGGCCTGACGATCTGGAACCACTTCCTCCTCCTCAAGTACCTAAAGAAGTTAAAAACCTTGGAATTATAATGGACTCCAAGTTAACAATGATTGCCCAAGTGGACAAATTAGCAAGAACAGAATTTATCACCTGAAAACACTGCAACGCATCTTTGCCCACCTTGGATAACCACACAAGGTCCAGGCTACTATCTCTCTTGTACTACCCAAACTGGATCATGAAAATGGCCTCTATCATGGATCATTTATATTTACTATTAAAAAATTACAATGCATTCAGAACTCAGCTGCCAGACTACTACTACATATAAGACACAAGCCCACATCTCCCCTGCCTTGAGGGTACTACATTGGTTGCCAGTTGCCAGAAGATCCACCTTCAACCTGCTTTGTATCACCCACAAAGTAATACATGGAACAGGACTGCTTTTCATCAGGAAAAAAAATCACCAAATACATTTAGCAAAGAAACTTTTGCTGAAGATTGTCACCCCACCTTAAAACACCACAATACAAGAAAAAGACAATAGGTGGTACATCCTTCTCCGTTAAAGCAGCTAAACTAAGAAATCATTACCCCAAATATAAGATCCACAGATAAATATCCTATCTTCAAAAGACTACTCAAGATTTGGCTCTTTCCTTCATAACCACCATATCCAAACAGCAATGGACTGCATATGTTTGTGTTGGGAAACATTTATAATCTGATTATGTATATATATATATATATATATATATATATATATATATATATATATATATATGTGTGTATTTCTTCAAGAAATATGTATAATAAGAACATATATAACTACTCTTTAAGCTTGTTTTAAAAAATGCACATTTTACTCACAGTTAAATGTATGTGTGTATGCGTTTGTGTATGTGCATGTATGTGTGTCTGTACGTATATACGTGTGCATATATGTATGTATAAGTATGTATATAATGTATGAGTGTGCGTATATATATATATGTGTATATCATTCTATGCTTAACATGTTCATAGGTCATTGCATAGTTGCTAGATAAGTTGTTAGATTAGATACTTATGAATCTCTGTTTTCATTTTATCTATTGCAATGAGAAAATGTTTTCTTAACTATTTATCTGCAAGCATTTCGCTATTGAAATATTGAGGAAAGATAAAATAATGTTAGAAAAGTACACAAATAAATTAACTTCAAATATTGCAAATCTTGAAAGTCTGTGTCTATACAATAGAACTTTAAATCTCAAAATATTATATCTATTATTATTATATTCCTTACACATATAATCCTTTACTATGAACTTAAATATCTATTTATTTATTACTTTAGCCCCACTGAGCAAGACAAACATAAGTAAGTTTTACTCTGTCTCCCCACCCTATACCACTATCAATCTATCCTCTATCCCCACTCTCTGACTCACCTCCAACCTCAGTTTACTACTATGATCACCTTAACAACCCGACTAAATTCTCCCTAATTTATCTCACCTTTGCCTAATCCAAAACCCCTTCTGCTACTATGATCTCCCTAACCCTTTCTACAGCCTCTTCCCTCCTCCATCTCTCCTTTACTCATCCCAAGCCTCATCCTATTACTATAAACTCCCAAATAACACTTCTGGATACTTCCCTTCTCTATCCCTCCATTGCTCTATTCAATCCAACTAACAAACTTGCATATACTCCGCTCAAATTAACTAATACTAATACTAGTACTAATATGAATTCTAATACTAATATTAATACTGTACTCGTATTTCCCTATACTAATCCACTGCTAATCCTTTTGGGTTCTGGAGTAGCGAGTTACTCAATGAAAAGCACTTGCACGCCTCGTCAGGGGTAGTTAGTCCTATATACAATTACATTTACAATTACAATTACAAGTGTGGCCCAGACTAATACAAATTGTGGGCATTCTTTGTGACATTTAGACAGTCCTGGTGGAGGCCCATACTTGACATTTAGAGTCCGTCATGGATGAGATTCTGCTTACCGATTACTATTTTGATTTTTTAAAACTCGACTTGATTTTTAACATAATATTAGATCTACTTTGGAGTCTAATGTACATTATGAGACAAATATATAAAATTCTTGACACCACAGTATTGCTATTTTTCTGTGAATTAAAAGTGCTGTGTACTAAAATTACTCAAATGAAAGATGTTCATTTTTTCATCTTGTATGGATGGAAGACAATGCAATCTAATTGAGATTTAACCCTCAAACTTGAACAGTTGTTGAATTATTATCTGTGTTATCTTGCCAGAAAATTAAGTCACAATTGTCATATATAGATCTCCCTCAATTTGCAAGATTTTATCAACAATGTCCATGGCACCTTTACTTCCTGCCCTGCATTGCCACTTTTTTCTGTCCCATTCATTGTGCACCTGACAACCTTTATGACCTTTATCAGGCTTTGTTGTAGGATCTCACACCAACCATGGATGAGTTCCATAACCATATACAGGACCATATAGAAGTTCCTTTATAAGGTTACAGAACTCTGAGGTGACTTGCAATATCCTCAGGGGGAGATTTGTTAAGGTATTACCTTGCCCTTGTGTCATGCATGGTGTCACAAGGGCAACAAAATACCTAAGTTAGATTTAAAAAGGCAACACAAGGCCACCTTGCGCGGCACTGCATTGCTAGGTAAATCTGGAGTGATGCAAGGCAGACCAAGTCACTTCCTTGTGTTACTCTGCCCTGGACAGGCATTACTTGGGTGGAGCATGGGTTTCCCAAGCATCCACAATAGACTTTAGCGCATTGCCAGATTTACCAATACTGGTAAACCTGGGAATGCATCAAAATGGTGAGCCTTCCCAGGGGAGGCACAATGATTTGTCCTCATTGTTTCCTCTTTCAAAGTTTGCTGCATCCTAAAGCATCCTTAGAAAGAGGAAAAGCCTCAGAGTATTGTTTTTGTGTAAGAAGGTACCCCTTCATGAACAAATAAAATCCTGCCTGCAACACAGACACCCTTTCACAATGGCATAAGTGTGCCTCCGTTGGGGCTTGGAAGCAGATTGTACACCAGCAAAGGCAGAGAGCAGGAATTAATCTTATCTAGATAGATTTGGCACATTCCTACCCTCTCTCTCTCTCCTGTTCAAATAGCGCAGTGCAGCAAGTTGTCTTGCTGCATTGCTTTGTGTGAAACAATAATAATTCTGGCTAGGTGCATAGCTCTTCCATATGAAAGAGAAAGCATGTTTGCAGGTATGAAGAATCCACTAGTTACTGTATTCCAGTGAGCTCAGTTCTCAGGTGCACTTGTGAATGATGCTGCAACAAGCAATCTAACCAAATATTTAGACAAGGGGTAGGAAGAATTTTTCAAACTGACAGCGGAATTGAAGAAATTAAGTAATTGCATATTACTCTTGTGATGCAGAATTAATAGTAAATGTCATCGCTCTGCTCCACCAGTGGGATTAATCAGCACTATTATACTTTTGTAACACTTCTGCCCAGCATCAGCTGTAAATTGTCTCTCATAGTGAGTGAAACACTTTCTTTACTGATACCCGGTCAAGGTCTGCCTTTGTTTCTGAAGTACAGCATACTGCCCAAAACTACAATTATTGTGGGTGTATGGGAACTGGCTCAGTCATAGCATTGAAAGGGGGGGAGTCCTGGGTTGCTGCTAGAACTAATGACGGGCCAGTAGAAGGAAAAATGGGGAGTGCTGGGTGAGCTATGCCCCACCCCAGTGCTGCCTTGCAGAGAAACTGGGCTCTGAAGTGGGGGGAGGAAGATGTCATAGGTTGGGGCACTAATGCCAGAACAAGTCTTTTGTTTGCTCTGGGGCCCAAAGTTGGATGGTTCATGAGATGCAGGATTAGGCCACCGGAGTTCTACATCTACACTGGGGCAGTGAAAGTGCAGTAGTTTGAATGCAGGAAAGAGTAGGGCTGGGGTGCTTGACTCATTGAAGATGTTGTTCAACCTTTACAAGGTAGAAAAGGGTCACACAGCAGGTGCAACATAGTCCCATCGCTGCTTGGCATTCCAAGACCATTATGACAGTGACACGTGTGAGAAATGCGCATGGTGAGAAAGGGCGGGGTGCCAGCCATGGTTTTAGTATAGTTGTTTCAGGAGGGGTAGACCTAATAGGGGGATATTTACAAGGAGCTTGCGCCACCGTAGAATATATTTTTTTTACATAGCGGTGTCGCTGTGTTAGCTCCATATGTACAATGTGATGCATTTGCCTAAATGACTCCGTTTTTTAAGGCCTACGTAAAAAACCTGCTTGGAATCCGACTGCATCACAGATAAATTAATGTACGCAGAGTGGGTGCTATGTTGGAAAAATTAACTTGTAACTGACACAGTGAGATTTACAAGATTTCTATGGTTTGACGCATCTGTCAAATCCTGCAATGCTTCAGAATTCTTACGCCTCCTAAACCCAGGTATTGGGAATAACTGAGGAAGTATGAGGTCATTTTACGCCCTGGAAGGTGTCTGTTATTCACATTCTCACTAGTTGTAGTTGGTCTCCACATGTGCCAATTATGCTGTAGGACCCCTTTATAGACCTGGCACTATGGCACCTATGACTGCATCATGCTCTGCAGCAAGGCTATGTGATGTGTATTGTTCACAAGGGACATGCTAGGATTGTCACTTATCCATGAAGGAGGGAATTCAATCAAAAGATTTTCTACTGGTTATCAAATAAAGTAGTATGTTCTTAACAAGAGTAAGAAGCAAGTCCAAAAATTGCTGAGTAATTTAATCCAAAATATAGTCTACTATGGTAACAGAATTTCCAGTTCAATCGGTGTGAAGTACAAGACATAGTACAGAAAAATCCAAGGAAATGGCAACATGTGTTTTATTCTTCAGTGATTTATTAATCAACCAAATTACTCAGCATATGTTTTTGAATGATGAGTAGGATTACAGAGACTTTGGATACACCAAGACACACATTTATACTTTTTTTGCGCTGCATTTGTGTCATTTTTTGACACAAAAGCAGTGTAAACTTACAAAATATAATTGTATTTTGTGAGATTGAGCCACTTTTGCGTCACAAAGTGATGCAAATGTGGTGCAAAAAATGTATAACTATGGGCCCAAGTATCCCTTGACCAAGGGGCACTGGAGGCTGGGCATCGAGAGGGTGAAGATATCTGAAAGTATGCCAGATGTTGTGCTCAAACACCTAAGATACATTTACATACTGTGGATCCAAATGATATAATGGTTAGTCTGAAAATTTGTCTGGCAAGTGCGAGATACTTACATTGTGGCTGTAGAAAATTAAGAATTTTCTATTGCCATCAAACAATTGTACTGCTAAACACTGAACATAGAAATATTGTGATATTAGGATATGATGGACAAAATATTGAGGACCAACATACTGAAAGTTAAGTGCATACAGAGGAAGTCTAGATTTGCTATTCCTAACTCCACTTCTTCATATGATCTTCAGGAAGACACTTCCATCTAGAACCATAGCTGGTGGCCGGCAGAACTCAGACCAACACCCACACCTACAGACCATGCATACAATCCAGGCATCTTCCTCAACAGCGACCTGAACATGAGTCACCTCCTCCTGCTTCTACTACTTTTGCATGCTTCACAGAATCTTCATGTAGATCCTATTTAACACCAGAAAGACTGTCACCCCGGCCCTCATCACCAGCCACCTCAACTATGGAAACACTCTTTACCCTGGCATCTCAACCCAGCTCCCCGGAAGGCTTTTGGCCATGCAGAATGCTGCAGCCAGACTCATGCTAGACCTCTCAGAACAAATCCATATCACCCCCCCCCCCCCAACTCAGAAACCTCCACTGGTTCCCCTTCAAGTAAAAAGCTCCTTCAAAGCCTAAAACACTCTACACTTTCAAGGACCATCCTACATCAACCATCGACTGAGCTTCCACCTACGCACAAGACACCTCTGCTCCTCCTCACTTGGCTGTGCACTCCACCCAGCATCTGTCGCAGCTGCAGCGGGGACCACTCCTTTTCCTACCTTGACACCAAGACCTGGACCAAACTGCCCCTCCACCTCCGAACAGCACCCTCCCTGGCAGACTTCAGAAAGAAACTAAAGACCTGGCTTTTCGACAGAGACATAGCACCCCCAGCGTCCAGATACCCCTAGAGGTGACAGTGCTGTGCTATACCAAAGCAGATTGATTGATTGAATGACATACCATCAAGATGTATGTACTTTCAAAGCACTGATAAGTGGAGTCAGTCACTTTCCGATATTTTGGTTTCAATATTTTGTCCATGATATTTCCATACCACAATATTTTATCTTTGATGTTCGGGGCATACCCACCAAATACTAAAGCATAAACTACCCTTTCTAAATATGGAAGATGGCTTTTTTGTTTTATTCCAAAGCGATAGTTGTTGTAGTTGCTGTTGTCAGTTTTATTAATATCAGTAGTAGTATTGTAGTAGTATTTCAACACATTACAGTTCAAACTATGGCTATACTCATTCCAAATACTATTTCAGTTTAAGAGAGCAAAGTATGCTATAACATCAATAATTATGAACTTATTACTACCAAGAATATGCTGTGTGTTTTTTCTCATGGATATTTGTACTCAATGTAAGCACTTTTCAACTATGAATACTATTGAGGATGCCTGTGGCTTGACTGAGAGCCTACAGAGAAGGGTGAAATGGTGACAGTGGTGACTGAAGGCAAGTAGAAAATGTGTATCTTTGGTGAGCAATATATTTAATCTCCTTGCCTTTACCTACGCCACTTAATTTACCTACTCATTCTCTTCACTTTGCCCAACGTAAGTTCTTTTGCCTTCCCCCTTCTCACATCACTATTCCCTCTGTAACTTGTCTATATCACTCTTCATCTTCTGAAGTTCTTCAATGATGCATTATAGTTTTTTCTCAACCATCATCATCTGCTATAGAGACAATGACAATATATTTCTTGACAGCAACGTCATCCTGGGTTTGAACAGGATAAAGGCAGTTCACAGATAAGTTTTGATTACGGTGGAGAGATGATTAGATCACAGTGCACTAAAAGTACATAGCTACCCTGAATATAGATCTAGAAAGGACAAGCCCAGTTGCTTTGGAGTCCAGTGATTTTAGCCTGATGTCCTTAGCCCGTCATAGGAAAATGGTTGCGAAGTCTAAGTAAACATTACCTAAAGTGTCTTTAGGTTGCTAGTTTATACTCCAACATGGATACTACCATGTTGACCATGAGAGCATACTATGATTTGGGGAGTTCACGTTTTGCTGGTTGACATCTGCCAGCATTGGTGCATTGTCCACCAAAGTGTTTCACCACCAAAGTGATTCCTTCAACAGCTTATGCAACCATTTGTGGTGACTAACCAAAATTGAACATATATACTGTGGAAACATGAAACTGCTAATAGACCACAGAGTACATCAAACTTAGACTGCGAGTTGATATTTACAGATAACCAACTACAGCCTGGAGACTGGACAGTGTGCTAAAGTGGTGTCATGAGATCACAATATTTTATATTATAATTTCACGTAAAGTTTGTCATGATAAATGAATGAAGAGTTAAACTGCAAGCATTCAATTATTAAAGACAAGAGCCTACAAGATAACAACATATCCAGGTCACCTGGAAGCATCTTGTCACCCTTCTCCTGCCAAACCACTTGCACTAACAGGCAATAATCCTGTTAGTTATACTTAAGACAGTGTCTGGTGCTCAGAGGAGCTGAATGATTCTCATCCAGTAGGATGTGTTTATTTTTGTCCAGGTTGAATGTAATATTGTCATCTTATCAAGGTGATCCTTTGTGGAAGGAAGTGGAGGGACTGAACATTGTGTGGGGTGCCTGGAAACTGCAGGTTATGACACATGGTCGATCAAGTAATATTTCTTACGTGGACTACATGTGTGCCCCTAGAATAGGGCTTTTCATTTTGTCATTTAGTCAACACACTTGAGTAGAACACCAAATCTGCGGAAACACTCTAATAAAAAGTGAATACGAAATGAATTGTAGGACACTGCCAATGCACACATTGCTCTGTATACCTGCCTCATGCACTAAAAAATGTTCACCTGTGATTACCTTTAATGGGATCACTGACCCACAGACATGTACTCACCCTCTGTGAAAGATGCAAATATTTGATGAAAGAAAAGCAGCCACTGGACAATTCAAGAGGTGATGCAGGGAGTCCCTCTCTACAGCAGCAGAGGTGAGAGCCTCAAGTTGATATTGGTTGAAAGATCTAGCATGGTATTGAATGGTGAATACATTGAGGGCAAAAGTCCCAGGAGCACAACATGTCAGAAAGTCTTCAGCATGCGATCAAAAATCAAGAGCAGAGCACAAGATGGGCCCTAAACAGGGATTAAGGAAGACCCATAGGATGAACACTGCAAAGTCAATGATTGAAAAGAAGTTGACTCTGTAGTGTCCTCCCCAGCCTGGGTACCTGCCAATGAATATGCTACAAACAGAGCAATGCATTGCATGTCTTTATTCATCTGCGTGTGACCACAAGCTTTATGTTCTAAACCTGCATTTACTTCACCACATTCTAACACTTTTGTCATAGCTCTACAGAGTTTTTCAGGACCCAAAAGGGTTCCATCATTTATACTCACACAATACTACAGACCCCACTGGTTACTTCAGGAAAACTGTCGGGGACATAATTCCATAAGGAATGTTTTTGGAGATATGAAGCGAACAAGGGACATGGGGTTAATTGTGAAGAGAATAGAGTACGATTGAGCCAGACAAAAAGGGCGGGTCACAGGATGGGTGAAGAGGAATTACAGAAGACATGCTGGAGGATGAGAAAACCCTGGCACAGACCAGAATCACGTGCACTTCCACAATTAAAAGCCAGTAGGAGAGGGCCATCCTTAATACTGAGAGACTGGTGATATCAGAGGTGGTACGGGCCGGCACCCTCCGTGCATGACAGGAGGCAGCCTGAAGATGCATGCAGATTACAGCAGGTAGGAGTAAGAAAACCAGAGGGGGAAGGGGATGAAGGTGATGATGGCTAGGCAACAGAGAATTATATCCCCGATTTTAACTTAAGAGGGAGAGATCCAGGATGTGCATTCCAGCACAACAACAGAAGGAAGAAAGGAGACAGGCAGGTAAGTATTGGGAGTGTTGAGACAGTGCTTACAGGAGGGAGGATGGTCGCAAGAATGGTGTGGGACATTGTTTAAAGATCATGATAACTTCTGTGGTTTTGGATAGGCTGGAGTTAAAGAAGACTGAGAAATGTTAGGAGGAAGACAAATAAGGTAGGGGCTATGTGAGCCTTAAGAGGGCAGAGAGTGTGGTTGAGGAATACCTGACCTTACTTTTGGTGAAAATGGGCATGGAGAGCGGTCTAAAGAAGGTGATCCCCATTGGTGGCTACTACCTGGTGAAACAGGCAATGGAACCTGGGAAAAAAGCAGGCGTAGGGTCATTAGCTGGGTTAATCGAGGTAGCAGTGACAGTTGCATGGCATGGCTGCAATGTGTTGAGGTCAGTTGTTGCTCAATCTTTGGGAAATGAATGACAGAGTGCTCAATCTTTGGGAGATCTGGTGCATCCGATGAGCTTGGAACCCCTGAAGGTGGTCAGCAGGGAGCAGTGGTGTAATGCAAAACCGTGGGTCCCAGATTGCACAAATATTTATTAGTGTTGGGCTCAATGGGGGTCCCCTGGATGGTTGCCCCCCCACCATCATTAAAGGGGCCTGCTTAGGAGAGCATAGTGGCTTTCCCACGCATTAAACTATTTCTTATTCCATGCCATTGCAAGCATTTTACAAGCCATGCAATGCATGGCCTTAGAAGATGAGGGGCCTCCTCCAAAACAAGAAACCCTGTGTCCCCCCCCCACACCACAGGGGCTGCATGGGCTTCTGTTATTCCCCTGGCAGGGAGGCTTCCACAGGGCTTGCAAAGGAAGTGTGTTTATCTTGTGGGTATGAAGTACAATTGACCCATGAAGGGAGCATAATATAGTTAAGGAAAGTGATGGAGGTGCTGGAGAGCACCTTGCGAGAAGGCTTTTCTGGTGGTGATAAAGACAGTGCAGGTTAAGGCAGGGTGGGAAAAGGGAACGTTAGCAGTAGTGAAGGAGGAGGAAACAGTGGTGGAATCAAAGAAATTGGAGGCAGCCTGGACCCTGTGTCGACAGTTGAAGATATAAGATTAAGGAATAAGAATTAAAAGGATGTTCTGTTGACCTTTTGGATGTTTCTCCTGTAAAAGAAGTGGGTGGATTTACAGTGTTAAGGGACTGATGATGTTTAGGAGGGTGCTATGTAAATAAAAAACAGGACATGGACTTATGTGTATTACATATCCTGATAGAGAGCTCACCAATTAGTTTTTCACTACTGTGAGGCCTGCTTCTCTTATAGGCTAGCATTAGGACTTCCCTCATATACTTTTAAGTGGTAGATTATGACCAGGAAGAAGTAGCCTGGTCATGTTTAGTATTGCCAGATGGTAATAGAAAATCCTGCTTACTGGTGAAGTTGGATTCAATGTTACTATTTTAGAAATGCCACTTTTATAAAGTGGGCATTTATCTGCAATGAATGCCATCTGTGCCTTATAGCCTGTCTCCAAATTCACGTCTGGTCCTTTCTGGTTGACAGTTCCCATTGTGAATTCCACCCAGACAGCCATAAACACAGGACACTCGGCACATCGGAATTCATCTGCATACTGAAGGGTCTCCCTGGGCAGGAAGAGTGTAGGAACTCTCTCTTGCACTTCAAAGGCCAGTGGCCTGCCCTCACATTGAGGACTGATACCCCCCCCACACACACACACCCCACAGGGAACCTGGCAGACAGCACTGGGCAGAAAGGGGAACTTGTGCACTTTAAAACCACTCTTTGAAGTTTCCCCCACTTCAAAGGAATTTTGGGGTATATAAACTGGATCTCTGGGCCCACCAAATCAGACACTTCTGGATCTACACTTGCACTCTTTCAGAGGAACTGCCTGGCTCCCCCAAGTACTCATCTGGACGGCTTGGCTGAGGACTGCTACCCAGCTTGTTGCCCTGCTGCCCTGCTGGCCTCTGACCTTGCTAGTAGGATTCTACCTTCCCCAAAGGGGCTCTCCAAGTGCTTGGATTGAGCTGCCTCCTTTTCTGAAGTCTCAGGGCCAACAAAGACTTCACCTACTATCTCCTAACTAGTTTTCTTACTTCAGCGACTCCATGACCAACTTTTCCAGCTCAGACGCTGCTGCTCGATGCCACATCAATGTCTTCTCCGGCTCTGTGGTCCTCACTGCACGTAACGACCACAATCTGCAATGCAGCTGTGATAGCCCTAGTGGGAGCTATTGAGTTTCTAAGCACTTTAGTGGGATTTAATTTTTTAAAATTCATAACATTGCTTGTAAACATTGGATTTTCATTGTTTTTTGATGTGAATGTGTCAAAAACCATGGGTGTTGCATGGGTAAACCCACCGCAATGCCTATGAAAAGATTCTCCAATGCAGTGTAAGGCAACACAGTGACCTGTGCTGTGTTGCCTTATACCATATCTATGGAGTCATAAAAAGCCACGCAAGGTGGCTGTGTCTGACCTCGTAGGTATTGGTCTGCATAAAAAATTATGCACCAGCGGTGCATGAGGCTTGTGAATATGCCGCTCAATCTGACCAGGAAATTCTTATATGCCTCATAGACCGGTGAGCCAAAGCTTTAAATGGCAGAATCTTTTTAGACTGAAGATCCCATGGTGAATGATCTGACTTGAGGCATTTTTAGTTGATCACACACCAACTTTAATTCATTGCCCCCATCTCACAAAAATACTATTTCTTGATAATTTGAGCCTTAGGAAAGCTCATTGGGTACACACAATCTCAGTGGCACAATGATTATCATGTGGTTATCTCTATGAAAGCAAAACACATGACATGTTCAGCTTGCCAAATGACAGTCTCCACCCAATGTCTATTGGATTCATTTTGGAAGGTACTTCTTAGCTTTTAGACTATAGAAGCAAGCTCCTGCTTAGATACAACGGTTTTCAACACAGCAACTAAATGGTAAGAGAATGAAGAAGTGAGCCCCCGATCTCTCCACTTCTGGACCTTGTACCGTCCCCCATGTTGGAAGAGCTAGATGCCAGCACAGGCCAAAAACCTTTATCATTGATTAGCTGGAATATCAATGGAGCTCAGTCTAAATTAAACAACCCAGGTTATACTTTGTGTCCTTGCACAATTTCATTTGCCTCCAGGAGATCTGGTTGACAGATCCCTTCTGAACTTCTTTCTAACTTTGTATCAATCTGCGATTTCATCTATAGCAGGAAGAGCTAGTGGGGGTCTTGCTGTCCGTGTCTCTTTTAAGGTACAAAAGACAAAAGCATCATTACATAGGGCTTCTCCTTATTTTCTGATTGTTCTATTATTGATTGAGGGGAGGAAAACTATCCTTTTAATACATGTTTATAATAATGTTCCTTATGGTTCCATACAGAAAATTCTAGCGGATGCAATGGATTTCCTTGATTCCTCCACTTGGCTTCAGGATAACGAGGTAACTATACTCGGGGGAGGAGATTTTAATATGCCTTTATGCCAAGAGGAAGATTCTAATCTGTGCAGGTTCGTGTTTGGGGGCAGAGAAATGGCAACCCACTTCAGACAATCTGAAGCAGGGGATGCGTTGAATAAATTTATTAATAAATACGATAACTTGTTCGCCAGGGAGGCAATTCCCCAAAATACGCATAAAACCCCTACATTTACAGGGAATTTCAAAGGGAGTTCCATATATTTTATTCTTATCAGTTCTGATGACTCTCATTTAATTTTTGACTTTAAGATAGTCCATCATTGCGCTAGTGATCATAACCCTTTGTGTATTAACTTAACCTATAATCTCAAATCAGGCTTAAAGAAAAGGGACGGGAGAGGAAATTTCGCCTTCAATAGAAATATGGGCATGTGTATCAAATGGGAAAAGGTGGATCATATGGCGTTTAATCAAATAATTATTAAAGAGAAATTAGACTCCATCAACACTTGCTTAGCTTATCAACCAACTCATGAGCTTATAGTGCAGGAATACAAGCAGTTATGTGATGCCATTTCCGCGGCCACTGATAAGACAAAATCGGCACCAGTAGAACATCGCTAGTTTAATTCCATGTTCATGGTTGCCCACCTAAATTTAAAAAAAGCCCTTAAAGTAGTCCCTCTCTCTCACAACTTAGTTAAAAAGGCAAGGAGCCAGTACAAGGCCACAATAGAAGAGAGGAAATCTGAAATTAAAACTAAGGCTTGGGTCGACCTAATGGCAGCCACCCAAGTTTTGGAGGGTGATTAACCACCCCATACTTCTCTGAGCAAGACACAAAACTGGATGATTGTTTGATCCCAGAGGATGTTTGGGTATAACACTACGAAAGGGTCTTTCAGGCAGAAAATTAACAACTCCATGGAGGGATTGAAAGTATAAATCAAAACAACGTGGAAATAAACCTAATCGCATTAGACCCACCTATTGATGTACAGGAGGTCATTACAGCTGTAAATCGTTCCAGGGCAGGGAAAGCGCCTAGGCCTAATGGAGTCCCAGCAGATTTTTTTTAAAACATTGCCACACTTGTGGAGCCCTTTGGTCACAAATGTTGTGTGTAGTGTAGTAGTGTGCCACATTCTTTCCTTCTGAAAATGGCCACAATGATTCCCATTTTTAAAAAGGCAACAGGCAAGATCGAGCGTGTTATAGGCCAATTTCCCTTATAGATTCCACCACTAAAATTCTAGGGAAAGTGATTCTTTCACAATTGGATGATGGAGGAAAAAAATCTTTCCCCAATTCAGTACGGCTTCAGGCCGAGTTTAAGTACAGTAGATTAAGGGGGTCATTCTGACCCTGGCGGCCGGTGACCGCCAGGGTCACCGACCACGGGAGCACCGCCAACAGGCTGGCGGTGCTCCCTTGAGCATTCTGACCGCGGCGGTTCAGCCGCGGTCAGAAGCGGAAAGTCGGCGGTCTCCTGCCGACTTTCTGCTGCTCGGGGGAATCCTCCATGGCGGCCATGAACAGGATGGCGGTAGGGGGTGCCGCGGGGCCCCTGGGGGCCCCTGCAGTGCCCATGCCAATGGCATGGGCACTGCAGGGGCCCCCATAAGAGGGCCCCGCAAAGTATTTCAGTGTCTGCTATGCAGACACTGAAATACGCGACGGGTGCCACTGCACCCGTCGCACCTTCCCACTACGCCGGCTCAATTCTGAGCCAGCGTCCTCGTGGGAAGGTTGATTTGCCCTGGGCTGGCGGGCGGCCTTTTGGCGGCCGCACGCCAGCCCAGGGCAAATCTCAGAATCACCGCATCGGTCTTTCGACCGCGGTGCGGTGTTCTGACGGGGTTACTTTGGCGGGCGGCCTCTGCCGCCCGCCAAAGTAAGAATGACTCCCTAAGTCTTAAATTTGCAGCTCATCCTCAGTAAATATGTAAAAACCAGGAGCCATTCATATGGCATTTATTGACCTCTCTAGCGCTTTTGATTTGGTAAACAGAGGGAAGCTCTGGCAAAAAATGGAATCCTTGAATATTCATCCTAAGATACATATGGAATTTAGTGTGTCAGTGCAGTACGGTCCAAATGGAGAGAGAACACGCCCAATTCCCTAGAGGCGGGGATTAAGACAGGGATGTATTTTAGCCCCATTGCTATTCTTAATGTATAAATGGGCTTTACGACTTCCTACTTAGGCATAGGAAGGACTTCACAAGGATGGGCCGGAGACAACTTCCAGTTCTATGATATGCAGATGACGCACTGCAAATGGCCTTCAAGGCCTGCTAGACCTTTTTTTTATGCAGGGCCTTGATTTGAAGGTAAATTTTGCCAAATCTTACGTAATGACAAATGGGCCCCTGAGCACAAAGTCTAAACAATTTAGAATGGGTGGTAATGTACTTAATCAGTTAAAGAATTTGTGCTATCTGGGTATACATTTAAACTCCTGCCTGTTATGGAACTCCCACCTGAAGGTCAAGACCCAACAATTGGCAAGGAATATTGAGGCGGTCTTCTGTTTTGCCTGTAAATTAGGCCATGAACCCATATCACAGATGGTGACTTTCTATAAATCCAAATGTCTAACGGCAGCTACGTATAGGGTGGGTCTGTGGGGCCACTGTAAAGCTGATTCTCTACAATATATTGAGAACAAATTTGTACACAGACTACTGTTGGTACCCAAGAATGTAGATAACATAATGGGCCTGATTCTAACTTTGGAGGACGGTGTTAAACCGTCCCAAAAGTGGCGGATATACCACCTACCGTATTACGAGTTCCATAGGATATAATGGACTCGTAATACGGTAGGTGGTATATCCGCCACTTTTGGGACGGTTTAACACCGTCCTCGAAAGTTAGAATCAGGCCCAATATGTCATGAGGAACAGGCTTTGCACTATCTAGAGCACACGATTGCTGTTTCTCCTCTCCTACTGTGTATTAGATGCTGGAGAAACCCAGACACCACTTTGGTGCAAGATTACATGACTGATAGCTTACAATTGGCTAATACGAACAGGATTCTGTGGCTCTCATATTTAAAAACGTATTTTCGAAATCTGGGGTTTGAAAACATGTTCGTAGACACTTGGGTGGTCATTCTGACCTCGGCGGTAAAAGGCGCCTACCGCCGGTCAGAAATCCTCCATAATCCCGCCGCGGTCGCGGAAACCCGCCACGGTCATTCTGACCCGCAGCAGCCAAACCTCCGAAAATCCGACAGCCACAACAGACCGCCAGACCAGCGGTCGGCGGAAAAGTGGAGGTGACAAAACCTCCACCGTCACGCCAACAGAAATACGCCCATGCCATTACGACCCACGAATCCACGCGGCGGTCTTTCAAACGCGGTTTTCCATTGGCGGGACACACCGCCGCGGTCAGAATACACACAAACGAACAAAACTCAGCCACATTGGCCGATTTGAATTCCACACACCTGATACACATACACACACCACTCCCACACACACAATACAATATAAAACACACACCCACATCACCCACAAACCACTACGACCAAAAATTCAGAAAGAAGGCCAGAGCGAGACACCACCATCCACAAACTAGCAGCCACAGCCACTCAACACCATCACCCACACAATATCCACACACAAAACAACACACACCACCACACTCAACACACTTAACTACACATACTCCACCCCACACATCATACACACCACCCCATGGCACCCCAAAGACACCCCCGCTTCTCAGACGAAGAACTCAGGGTCATGGTGGAGGAAATCGTTTGGGTAGAGCCCCAGCTGTTCGGCACACAGATCCAATACACCAGCATTGCCCGGAAGAGGAGCTATGGCAGAGGATTGTCGACAGGGTCAACGCTGTGGGACAGCACCCCAGAAATCGGGAAGACATCAGGAAGCGATGGAACGACCTACGGGGGAAGGTGCGTTCCATGGTATCCAGGCACAACATCGCCGTGCAGAAGACTGGCGGAGGACCCCCACCTCAACCCCCACAATTTACAACATGGGAGGAGGAAGTCTTGAACATCCTGCATCCTGACGGCCTCGCAGGAGTCGGCGGAGGAATGGATACTGGTAAGTTGAAGCTTCACTACTGCTTCCCCCCCACCTGCATGCCAAATCATACCCCAACCCTTACCCCCATCCTCGAACCCGACCCTCACCCCCACCCCCATCCTCACCCCCACCCTCACCCCCACCACCATCCTCACCCCCACCACCATCCTCACCCCCACCCCCAGCACACCTATTCCCTGCCAATGTCTCACCATCACAACCCACACATCCCAAAACCTAGGCCTGCATGCGTCCACTAAGCATGGACACCCATCACCAAAGCATGCCCAATGCATATACACATCCCCCCCACAAGCCACCCTCACCAAAGCCCCCACACACGAATGCCAGCACTTGGGGACACGGGAACCCACAGATACACCCATATGCCACACATTGAAACTATAACCATACCTCTATACCCCTGCAGGACCCGACCGTCAACACACCGCCGCGGAGGGCCCAGAATTCTCCACACCCCCCACCCAAGAGGCCGTCAGCGATGACAGCAGCTCTGTCGACCTGGACACTGATGACCAGCCCGGACCATCGGGGACCTCTGGACAGTCGGTTCCCCTCACACAGGCACAGGCCACTACAGACCCCAACCCCTCTGGGAACACCAGCACAGCTCCCACCCAGCGGGCCCATGCCTCTGTCTCCAGGGCGCGTCAATCTGCGGTGTGTCTACCACTACAGGGCACCCAGGATAACCCACCACCCCAACAACAACAGGGACCTGGGGGCAGTGGTAGTGGGCACACCGGCCAGGGGGCAGAGGCCCAGGGAAACAGGGCAACTCGGAGGGCAGCTGTGCGACAGGGGGGGGACGGGCCCAGGGAACCCACTCTCCACGAGGCCCTCACCACCATCATGGGAGCATACAACCGCTCCCAGGAGACGATGGCGACGGTACTGGCCCGGTTCCAGGAGATCCAGGTACTGCAGGAGGAACACTATCGGGGGTACAGGGAGGATATCAGAGCCCTCACCTCCACCCTGGTTACCATGGTAGGGCTGCTGCAGGACCTCATCAACACCAGGACGGACACTCAACAACAACAAAGGGCCCCTGCCACTAGCCTGGACCAAGAACAGCCAACCACCTCCGCCGGCGCTAGTGGACAGGAGGCCCCCGCACAACAGCAGCCCACCAGACCCCCACCTCCTGCAGGAGAAGAACCACCCCGCAAGAGGGCCCTGAGATCTCGCAAGAAGACAGAGTAGGATGTCAAGACCCCCGCCAGCAAAGGATACCACCTGATGTCATCCCACTGTCCCACATTGTCACCCTGTCCATCCTTGAACTGCCCATGCTCCATCTCTCCACAGGCCTCTGGACAATGCACCTGTGTGACTGTTACTCTGGACTCTGCCATGGACATTCCTTCACCATAGCCCCCACCCACTTGAAACCACCCATCCCATTTTGAGCACTGAAATAAACACCTATTTTGCACAAAACTATCTGGAGTCTGGCTGTGATTTCAAAATATTGTAATTGACATGACAGTGCAAATATGTCCTTGTACATAGTGAAGTCAACAAACAGCTGCCACAAAGCTGTAGTCCATGGGGAAACGAAGCACAGGACTCGTAGTGGGGACCCCAGATCTGAAATAGGGAGGGAAAAGCCACAACTCAGTCATCATACACTGGGGCAAATAGACAGGCAGCAGAGATGCAGGAGAGTAGTTCAGATTTACTAAATTATCTTTGAATTGTTACCTGTGTCCTATTGGAAGTACTGTTCAATGATTCTGTCCCTGTTGTCTGTTTCAGCCCCGTCGTCTTCCTCCTCGTCACTCTCCACAGGTTCCACCGCTGCCACAACACCACCGTCTCGACCATCCTCCTGCAGGAAAGGCACCTGGCGGCGCAAAGCCAGGTTGTGAAGCATGCAGCAGGCCACGATGATGTGACACACCTTCTTAGGTGAGTACATTAGGGATCCACCTGTCATATGCAGGCACCTAAACCTGGCCTTTAGGAGGCCAAAGGTGCGTTCGATCACCCTCCTAGTACGCCCATGGGCCTCATTGTACCGTTCCTCTGCCCTGGTCCGGGGATTCCTTACTGGGGTCAGTAGCCACGACAGGTTGGGGTACCCAGAGTCCCCCAATAGCCATACACGGTGTCTCTCTAGCTGTTCCATCACGTAAGGGATGCTGCTATTCCTCAGGATGTAGGCGTCATGCACTGACCCTGGGAATTTGGCATTTACATGCGAGATGTACTGGTCAGCCAAACACACCACCTGGATGTTCATGGAATGGTAACTTTTTCTGTTCCTGTACACCTGCTCCCTGTCTCTTGGGGGAACCAAAGCCACATGGGTCCCATCAATGGCACCAATGACGTTGGGAATATGTCCAAGGGTGTAGAAATCACCCTTCACTGTAGCCAATTCGCCCACCTCAGGGAAAATGATGTAGCTCCTCACGTATTTCATCAGGGCAGACAACACTCTGGATAACACCTTCGAAAACATGGGCTGAGACATCCCAGAAGCAATTCCCACTGTTGTCTGAAATGACCCACTTGCCAAGAAATGGAGTACTGACAGGACCTGCACCAGAGGGGGAATCCCTGTGGGTTGGCGGATGGGGGACATCAGGTCGGGCTCCAGCTGGGCACACAGTTCATGTATAGTGGCACGGTCAAGACGGTAGGTCAGGATAATGTGGCGTTCTTCCATTGTCGACAGGTCCACCAGCGGTCGGTACACGCGAGGATTCATCCGTCTCCTCGCCAAACCCAGCGGACGGTGCCTAGGAAGGACAACATGGAGCACACAGTCAAGCAACCCACAGGTACGTACTCACAGCTAGCACAGTAAACGATTCTCTATGCAGTGAATGGCGTGTCTGAGTGGCTATGCAAGGCCTAGGCCTGTGTGACGCAGTTGAAATTGAGCCATGTGGACCCTCGAAATGGCGGCTGCCTGACCTGTGAAGTGTGACAATGGGATGTGAGGTCAATGCGCTGGCGTGGCACACCGCGGCGGTCAGCGGTCGAAGACCGCGGCGCGAAGCCGCATTGGTTAACATTGAAGCCTATGGGTTTCAGGAGCCAATGGCGAAGGGCGCCGGCGGTGGCGGTACGTACCGCCGCGGTACGCACCGCCGCGGACGTGACCGCCATTTTCTATCTACTTATCCACTTGCGACTTGAACTTTCACAGGAGAGGACCTATACTGCAAGTGTTGCTGTGACCTCGGTCTGGAAGGGACAATGGCTGCTGCGACTGGGGAAAGGGCCCCTGCCTTCACTGGAGAGGAGTTGGAGAAACTTGTGGATGGGGTCCTCCCCCAGTATGCGCTACTCTACGGTCCTCCAGACCAACAAGTGAGTTTAATTCAATATGGATTTGGGGCCACTGGCTGGCTTGGGGGCCTGGCGGGGGGCCTGGCGGGGATGGGGGGGCATGTTGGGCCTGGCGGGGGGCATGGCGGGGGGCCTGGCGGGGATGGGGGGCATGTTGGGGCTGGCAGGGGGCATGGGGGGGGGCCTGGCGGGGATGGGGGGCATGTTGGGGCTGGCGGGGGGCATGGCGGGGGGCCTGGCGGGATGGGGGGCATGTTGGGCCTGGCGGGGGGCCTGACGGGGGGCATGGCGGGGATGGGGGGCATGTTGGGCCTGGCGGGGGGCATGGCGGGGGGCCTGGCGGGGATGGGGGGCATGTTGGGGCTGGCGGGGGGCATGGCGGGGGGCCTGGCGGGGATGGGGGGCATGTTGGGCCTGGCGGGGGGCCTGGCGGGGATGGGGGGCATGTTGGGGCTGGCGGGGGGCATGGCGGGGGGCCTGGCGGGGATGGGGGGCATGTTGGGGCTGGCGGGGGGCATGGCGGGGGGCCTGGCGGGGATGGGGGGCGTTGGGCCACTGGCAACGAAAATGCAGACAAACTTGAACGTGGTATTTCTCCCTCCCTGTACGTGTCATATAGGTCCGCGCCCATGAGAAGATCGGGATTTGGCATGCCATCGCCAAGGAAGTCCGGACCCTGGGGGTCCACCATCGACGGGGCACCCACTGCTGCAAGAGGTGGGAGGACATCCGCCGCGGGACCAAAAAGACCGCTGAGTCTCTGCTGGGGATGGCCTCCCAACGTAGGCGGGGTGCCTGCCGTCAACTGACCCCCCTGATGTTCCGGATCCTGGCGGTGGCCTACCCTGATTTGGATGGGCGCGTGAGGGCAGCACAGCAGACACAAGGGGTTGAGTCCAAGCATTATCTACTCTGTTGTCGCGCAGTGGAGGTGTCTGGGTGGGGGAGGAGGGCTGTGGGTCCCCCTAGGCCAGGGCGATATCTGTAGGCTGGGCACCCCCGTAAGCCCCTGTGTCCCCAGCCACCACCCTCAGTAGTGTGTCAGTACAGCCATCCCTGGGCCGTGTCATCCATGGGTGCAGTTGTCAACTCTAGGCGTGTAGGGCATGTTCCACGGAATGCGTAGCGGACCCCAAGTGCGCAACTTAGTGCAGGGGGCATCTGTGTCTGTCATGTCCGCTAACTGTACCGGAGATCCATGTACTCAATATCCCTTTATTTCTCTCTCCCCCCCCCTTTTTGTTTGTCTTTCTGTGCTTGTGTGCATCAGCATCATCAGGCGGAGGAGAAGTGGCATCGGGGCAGGAGGGAGCTGCATCTCACATGGCCCAGGAGGGCCATGCCACAGAGTCTGACTGGACCAGTGAGACGGAGGGCGAGGGGAGCTCCACAACGGGGACGACTGGACCCTGCAGCGACACGGACACGTCCTCGGAAGGGAGCTCCCTTGCGGGGGTGGCACCATCCGTGCCCCCCGCCATTACAGGTACAGCCGCCACCCAGCGCACCATCTCCGCCCTCCCAGCAGCCCCTCAGCGTTCGCCCCGTGCCCGCTCTGCCAGGAAGCCGGGCATCTCCTTCGCCCCAGGCACCTCAGGCCCTGCCCCTGTTACCCCCGCTGCCCTCAGTGCGGAGCTCATTGACCTCGTGAGGACGCTCATTGTTGGGCAGACTACCCTTTTGAATGCCATCCAGGGGGTGGAGAGGGAGGGTCATCGCAGCAATGCGTACCTGGAGGGCATTCATTCGGGTCAGGCTGCCCATCAGCGATCGTTCCAGGCTCTGGCCTCAGCACTGACGGCAGCCATTGTCCCTGTCTCCTGCCTCCCTCTACTAACTCCCTCCTCCCAGTCTCCTGTTCCTCTGCCTGTCCCACCCACACCATCAGACCAGCCTGCACACACCTCAACACCCAAGAGAAGCTCATCCAAACATAAGCACCACAGATCACGCAGACATTCACACACGCAACATTCCGATGCAGACATGCCAACAGTCACTACCACCTCTGTGACCCCCACCTCCTCGTATCCCTCCTCCCTCCCTGTGACATCTACACTCACACCTCCATTCACCTCACCATCAGCCAGTGTTTCCATCACCAGCACACCCTCCAGTCCAGTCCGCACACGTGCAGTCACCACCCCCACTGCCATTTACACGTCCCCTGTGTCCTCTCCCACTGTGTCTGTCACCCCCTCTTCCACACCACACAAACGCAGCCACCCACCCACCCAACAGCCATCCACCTCACGACAGCCTATCCCTCCTGCACCTGCACCCAAAGACAGCAAACGTGACTCACCTACAACCACATCCTCTCCCTCCACTCCCATTCCCACTGTACCTACCACTCTCCATTGTCCCAAGAAACTCTTCCTCGCCACTGCTAACTTCTTTCCTGACCCTGAGCCCCCCCCTCCTTCTCGTCGGGGTAAGAAGAGCACCTCAGCCACCACCAGCCCTGCAGCCCCCTTGACAAGGGTGCAGGGGTATTGGAGCCCACCAGCCCGCATGTCTGGATCTTCGCCCAGCAGCAAGGGGACAGCCAGCCCACCCCCTGGGAAGAGGAGCAGAAGGCGGAAGGGGCGCCGCAGGAGCCCGGCTTCTACATCCCCCCCGGACACCACCCAGACACAGTCACCAGCCACAGCTCCAAAGGGAGGAAAGGGCCACAGACTCCCGACTAAGGAGGGCAAGGGCAGCAAGTCGGAGAGGTCAGGCTGCAGGCCTGCTGCCCAGGAGGAGCCCACCACCCCCATAGCCGCTGGCCAGGGAGGACCCAGCCCAGCTGGCCAGGAGGGCCCCACCACCCACAGCCCAGGTGGGCATTGAAGGAGCACCATCCCCGCTGCCCAGGAGGGCACCACCAGGCAATGAGCAGTTGGCCATAGACCGGCCTCCGTCTCAAGAACCGCTGAACTGGGCCCCGCCGTCTCAAGAACCGCTGAACTGGGCCCCGCCGTCTCAAGAACCGCTGAACTGGGCCCCGCCGTCTCAAGCACCGCTGAACTGGGCCCCGCCGTCTCAAGCACCGCTGAACTGGGCCCCGCCGTCTCCAGCACCGCTCCGCTGGGGACCGCCATCTCAAGAACCGCTGAACTGGGCCCCGCCGTCTCAAGAACCGCTGAACTGGGCCCCGCTGTCTCAAGCACCGCTGAACTGGGCCCCGCCGTCTCCAGCACAGCTCCGCTGGGGACCGCCGTCTCAAGAACCGCTGAACTGGGCCCGCCGTCTCAAGAACCGCTGAACTGGGCCCCGCCGTCTCAAGCACCGCTGAACTGGGCCCCGCCGTCTCAAGCACCGCTGAACTGGGCCCCGCCGTCTCAAGAACCGCTGAACTGGGCCCCGCCGTCTCAAGCACCGCTGAACTGGGCCCCGCCGTCTCCAGCACAGCTCCGCTGGGGACCGCCGTCTCAAGAACCGCTGAACTGGGCCCGCCGTCTCAAGAACCGCTGAACTGGGCCCCGCCGTCTCAAGCACCGCTGAACTGGGCCCCGCCGTCTCAAGCACCGCTGAACTGGGCCCCGCCGTCTCAAGCACCACTGAACTGGGCCCCGCCGTCTCAAGAACCGCTGAACTGGGCCCCGCCGTCTCAAGCACCGCTGAACTGGGCCCCGCCGTCTCAAGCACCGCTGAACTGGGCCCCGCCGTCTCAAGCACCGCTGAACTGGGCCCCGCCGTCTCAAGAACCGCTGAACTGGGCCCGCCGTCTCAAGCACCGCTGAACTGGGCCCCGCCGTCTCCAGCACAGCTCCGCTGGGGACCGCCGTCTCAAGAACCGCTGAACTGGGCCCGCCGTCTCCAGCACCGCTCCGCTGGGGACCGCCGTCTCAAGAACCGCTGAACTGGGCCCCGCCGTCTCAAGCACCGCTGAACTGGGCCCCGCCGTCTCAAGCACCGCTCCGCTGGGGACCGCCGTCTCAAGAAGCGCTGAACTGGGCCCTTCAAGGCAAGACCCGCTGAACTGGGCCCTTCAAGGCAAGAAGCGCTGAACTGGGCCCTTCAAGGCAAGAAGCGCTGAACTGGGCCCTTCAAGGCAAGAACCGCTGGCCCTTTGGCAGACGTGGCAGGGCAGGATCTGTCTCGGGCAGGGCTGCAGGATGTCCTCTGGCCAACATGCCTCCTCCAGTGGCAGTGGAGTCTGTTATGGACTGTTTGGACTGTGGCTTTGCTCTCCCCAGGATGGCCCAGTGGGCAGGCCACCCACTGTATGGACTGTATGGACTGTGGCTTTGCTCTCCCCAGGATGGCCCAGTGGGCAGGCCACCCACTGTATGGACTGTATGGACTGTGGCTTTGCTCTCCCCAGGATGGCCCAGTGGGCAGGCCACCCACTGTATGGACTGTATGGACTGTGGCTTTGCTCTCCCCAGGATGGGCCAGTGGTCATGGAGTCCCCTCGTGGATCTGGCGTCGTGTACTCAAGTGGCTGAGGTGCCCCCCCTTCCCTTCCCCCTGAGGTGCCTGTCCTATTTTCTTTCTGATGCCCCTGCAGTGTTCTCTCCGTGGAGTTCTTGTCGTGGGACTGGGCCTTGCCCCTTTGCACAGGACCCCTGTGGTCCACGGACAGTGGTTGGACTACATTTAGTAGCTGTATATATTTTGTACATAGATTATTTATTTATTGGGATTACTGGTGTCCATATTTCAATATATCTGCCCGTTTATGATCTCTTCTTTTGGTCTTTGCATTATTTCGGAGGGGGGGGTTTGTGGGTTGTGACAGTGATCTGTGGGAATGCATTGATGTGTGTGTTGTAGTGGGTGTGGGTGGGTGGGTGTGTGCCGGTACTCTTTTCCCTCCCCTGTGTCGTAGGTGCAGTACTCACCGATGTCTTCCGCGCCACCGGGCGTGCTCCTGGTACAGGAGCAGGTATAGGAGTGCGGGGATGACCTGCAACTCGGGTTCCATACTGCCGGAATCTCGCGTGGAGTGCGTAGAGGTGAGCGTTTTCCCGTTCGTAGTCTGTTTCCGCCGTGTTTTTATCGGCGGTGCTCCCGCCCCGGAAAAGGTGGCGGATTGGTGGGTCGTGATAGGGTGGGCGGTACATTGTCTGCCGCCTGGCTGTTGGCGGGGACCGCCACGCTGTTTGTTTGTTCCGCCGTGGCGGGCGGAGTGTTAATGCGGCGGGCTGTGTTGGCGGTTCCCGCCAGGGTCAGAATTGCATATTTTGGACCGCCGGCCTGTTGGCGGCTTGGCCGCCGCATTATCACCGACCGCCAGGGTCAGAATGAGGGCCTAAGGGGGTCATTCTGACCCTGGCGGTAAAAGGCGCTTACCGCCGGTCAGAAGACCGCCATAACACCGCCGCGGTAAACCGCCACGGTCATTCTGACCCGCAACTGGGAAACCGCCAAAAACCCGACATCCACAAAAGTCCGCCACACCAAAGGTCAGCGAAAAAATGGCGATGACCAAACCTCAACCGTCACGCCAACAGAAATACGCCCATACTATTCCGACCCACAAATCCATGCGGCGGTCTTTCAAACGCGGTATTCCATTGGCGGTACACACCGCCGCGGTCAAAATACACACACACATAGAAAACTCAGCCACATTGGCCAGTTTGAAATACACACACCTGATACACATACTAACACCACTCCCACACACCCAACACAATATAAAACACACACCCACATCACCCACATGCCCCTACGACCGGAATCATTGACGAAGGCTAGAGAGAGAGCACAGAATAGACAATCCCACAACACAGAGGCACACAACACCATCACCCACACAGAATCCACGCACCAAACACCACACACCACCACACGCACCACACTCATCACCACAAACGCCACCCCACACCTCAACCACACCACCCCATGGCACCCCAAAGACACCCCAGGTTCAGTGACGCAGAACTCAGGGTCATGGTGGAGGAAATAGTCTGTGTAGAGCCCCAGCTCTTCGGGGCATAGGTGCAGCACACCACAATTGCTAGGAAGATGGAGCTATGGCAAAGGATAGTGGACAGGGTCAACGCGGTGGGACAGCATCCACGCAATCGGGACGACATCAGGAAGAGATGGAACGACCTACGGGGGAAGGTGCGTTCCATGGTATCAAGGCACAACATTGCGGTGCAGAAGACTGGCGGACACCCACCTACTCCCCCAGAATTTACCGCTTGGGAGTAGGAAGTCTTGCACATCCTGCATCCTGAGGGCCTCGCAGGAGTATCTGGAGGAATGGACTCTGGTAAGGCAAATCTTCACTACTGCTTCCCACCCCCACCCCACCTGCATGCCAAATCATACCCCCACCCTCACCCCCTCCCCCATCACACCAACCCCTAGCAAAAGGCTCACCATCACAACCCACCCATCCCAACACCAAGCCCTGCATGCGACCACAAAGCATGGATACCCATCACCAAAGCATGCCCACTGCACACACACATCACCCCCACAAGCCACCCTCACAAAATCCCCCACAAGGAAATGCCTGCACTTGGGTACACGGACACCCATCCATCACACGAAATGCCACACACAGAAGCAATAACCATACCTTTATACCCCTGCAGGACCCGAACGCGACCACACCGCCACGGAGGGTCCCGAGATGTCCATCCCGCCCCCAGAAGAGGCCCCCAGCGATGACAGCAGCTCTGTCTCCCTGGAGCCAGACGACCAGCCCGGCCCATCGGGGACCTCTGGACAGTCGGTTCCCCACAGACAGCCACAGGCTACACCAGACCCAACCCCCTCTGGGAACACCAGCACACCTCCCACCCAGCGGGCCCATGCCTCTGTCTCCAGGACACGTCAATCAGCGGTGTGTCCACCACTACAGGGCACCCAGGTTGACCCACCACCCCAACAACAACAGGGACCTGGGGGCAGTGGTAGTGGGCATACCGTCCAGGGGACAGAGGCCCAGGAACACAGGGGAACTGGGAGGGCTGCTGTGCGACAGGGGGGGGACAGGCCCGGGGAACCCACTCTCCAAGAGGCCCTCTCCTCCATCATGGGAGCATCCCAGGAGACGATGGCGACGGTACTGGCCCGGTTCCAGGAGATCCAGGAACTGCAGGAGGAACGGTACATGGGGTTCAGGGAGGAACTGAGGAACATCGGTTCCGCAATGGGGACCATCGTCGTGGCCCTTACCCAGATCGTCACCACATTGCGGGACCATGTGGCACCCCAAAGGGCCCCTGTCACTAGCCCAGGCCAGGAACAGCCTACCACCTCCGCCGGCGCTAGTGGACAGGAGGCCCCCACACAACGACAGGCCACCAGAACCCCACCTCCTGCAGAAGAAGAACCACCCCGCAAGCAGAACCTGAGATCTCACAAGAAGACAGAGTAGGATTGCAAGACCCCCGCCAGCCTAAGATACCCCCTGATGTCATCCCACTGTCCCACATTGTCACCCTGTCCAACTTTGAACTGCCCTATCTCCATCCTTCCCCAGGCATATGGCCAATGCACCTGTGCGACTGAGAACTGGACTCTGCCATGGACATTACTCCACCCCCACCCATCACCGTTTCCCAATCATGTACCTATATGTAGCACTTAAAATAAATCACTTATTGCACTTAAATAAACAGGAGTCTGCTTGTATTTACAACAAATGTATTACACAGAACGGTGCAATAATGTCCAGTTACTTTGTGATGACAACATACCAATCTCAATAAGCTTTAGTCCATGGGCAAACAAAGCTGAAGTCAGGCAGTGGGTCACACAGCTCTGAAAAGGGAAGGGAAAGTCACAAATCAGTTAACAGGAACTGGGGGGAAACACAGACAGTGGAGACGCATGAGGCCTTCAGTAAATGTAAAATGGGGTGGCTGATTCTTACCTGGGTGCTACTGAAAGTATTGTTGTATGACTGTCTCCCTGTTGTCCGTGTCGTCCCCGTCGTCTTCCTCCTCTGCACTCTCCACAGGCTCCACAGCTGCTACAACACCACCATCTGGACCATCCTCCTGCAGAAAAGGCACCTGGCGTCGCAATGCAAGATTGTGAAGCACACAGCAGGCCACGATGATCTGGCACACCTTCTTTGGTGAGTACATGAGGGATCCCCCTGTCATATGCAGGCACCTAAACCTGGCCTTCAGGACCCCGAAGGTCCTTTCTATGATCCTCCTAGTTCGCCCAGGGGCCTCATTGTACCGTTCCTCTGCCCTGGTCCGGGGATTCCTCACTGGGGTCAGTAGCCACGACAGGTTGGGGTAACCAGAGTCACCTATTAGCCACACACGGTGTCTCTGTAGCTGTTCCATCACATAAGGGATGCTGCTATTTCGCATGACATACGCGTCATGCACTGACCCAGGGAACTTGGCATTTACATGGGAGATGTACTGGTCAGCCAAACAGACCACCTGGACATTCATCGAATGATAACTTTTTCTGTTTCGGTACACCTGCTCACTTCCACTGGGGGGAACCAAAGCCACATGGGTCCCATCAATGGCACCAATGATGTTGGGGATATGTCCAAGGGCATAGAAATCACCCTTCACTGTAGCCAATTCGCCCACCTCAGGGAAAATAATGTATTTCATCAGGGCAGACAACACTCTGGACAAAACCTTAGAAAACATAGGCTGAGACATCCCAGATGATATGGCCACTGTTGTCTGAAAAGACCCACTTGCCAAAAAATGGAGTACTGACAGAACCTGCACCAGAGGGGGAATCCCTGTGGGTTGGCGGATGGGGGACATCAGGTCTGGCTCCAGCTGGGCACATAGTTCATGTACGGTTGCTCTGTCAAGCCGGTATGTAAGTATGATATGTCGTTCTTCCATTGTCGACAGGTCCACCAGCGGCCGGTACACGCGAGGACTCATCCTTCTCCTTGCAAGTCCCAGCGGACGGTGCCTAGGAAGGACAACATGGAGCACAGAGTCAAGCAACCCACAGGTTCGTTCACACAGCTTGCACAGTACATGAATCGCTATGCATTGAATGGCTTGTATGAGTGGCAATGCAAGGCCTAGGCCTGTGTGACGCAGTAGAAAACATGCCATGTGGGTCCTTGAAATGGCGGCTGCCTGACCTGTGAAGTGTGACAGTGGGATGTGAGGTCACTGCGCTGGCGTGGCACACCGTGGCGGTAGGCGGTCGAAGACCGCGGCGCAAAGCAGCATTGGTTAACATTGAACCCTATGGCTCTCATGAGCCAATGACGATGTGCGCCGGCGGTCGCGGTACGCACCGCCGCGGTACGCACCGCCGCGGGCGTGACCGCCATTTTCTATCTGATTAATCACTCGAGACCTGATCATCCACAGGAGAGGACCTATACTGCAAGTGCTGCTGTGACCTCGGTCTGGGAGATACAATGGCTGCTGCGACTGGGGAAAGGGCCCCTGCCTTCACTTCCGAAGAATTGGAGAAACTTGTTGATGGGGTCCTCCCCCAGTATGCGCTACTCTACGGTCCTCCAGACCAACAGGTTAGTACACAGGGTGCACGTTGAATGGGCTATGCCTGTGTTGAGTGGGGTGTATGTAAGATGGTGGGGAGGGGAACGAATGAGGAGTGCAACGCACGAAAGATGAGAGCATGTGCCACATGGCAAGGTTGGGGAGGGGGGGGCCACTCACATTGACCAGGCAGAAAACTGATGCGATTTCCTTTCCCACCCTGTACATGTCAAATAGGTCAGCGCCCATCAGAAGATCGATATTTGGCGTGTCATCGCCAAGGACGTCCGGGCCCTGGGGGTCCACAACAGACGGGACACCCACTGCCAAAAGAGGTGGGAGGACATCCGCCGCGGGACCAGAAAGACCGCCGAGTCTCTGCTGGGGATGGCCTCCCAACGTAGGAGGGGTGCCAGCCGCCAATTGACCCCCCTGATGTCCCGGATCCTGGCGGTGGCCTACCCCGATTTGGATGGACGCGTGAGGACATCACAGCAGACACAAGGGGGTGAGTATCAGCACATTCTGCTATCTTTGCGCGCAGTGAAGGTGTCTGGGTGGGGGAGGAGGGGTGTGGCTATCTCCAGGCCAGGGCGCATTCTGTAGGCTAGGCCCCTCCGTTAGACACGGCCCTGTGCCCCCGCCCCCCACCTCTGTAGGGTGCCAAGTACAGCTATCCATGGTCCGGCCTCACCCATGTGTGCATTTGCCGTCCATAGACCTGTAGGCCTAGTCACAATAACTGAGTAGTGTACCCCCATTGCGCGGCCTAGTTCAGGGGGCTTCTGTGTCTGTCCTCTCCGACAACGGTGTTGCCAATGCATGCACTCAACCTGTCTTCATTTCTCCCCACCCCCCCTTTTTTCTGTCTTCCTGTTCATGTGTGCATTAGCATCATCAGGCGAAGGAGAAGTGGCATCGGCGCACGAGGGAGCTGCATCTCACATGGCCCCGGAGGGCCATACAACAGACTCCGAGTACACCAGTGAGACGGAGGGCGAGTGGAGCTCCACAACTGGGACGCGTGGAGACGTCAGCGACACTGACACGTCCTCGGAAGGGAGCTCCCTAGCGGTGGCGGCAACATCCGTGCCCACCACCACAACAGGTACAGCCGCCACCCAGCGCACCAGCCCCGCCCTCCCAGCAGCCCCTCAGCCTTCGCTCTGTGCCCGCTCGCCCAGGAAGGCGGGCATCTCCTTCGCCCCAGGCACCTCAGGCCCTGCCCCAGTTACCCCTGCTGCCCTCAGTGAGGAGGTCATTGACCTCCTCAGGACACTCATTGTTGGGCAGTCTACCCTCTTGAATGCCATCCAGGGTGTAGAAAGGGAGGTGCATCGGAGCAATGCATACCTGAAGGGCATTCATTCGGGTCAGGCTGCCCATCAGCGATCGTTCAACGCTCTGGCCTCAGCACTGACGGCAGCTATTGTCCCTGTCTCCAGCCTCCCTCTTCTGACTCCCTCCACCCAGTCCCAGTCTCCTGTTCCTCTGCCTATCCCATCCACACCATCAGACCAGCCTGCACACACCTCTACACCCAAGGGCAGCTCATCCAGACATAAGCACCACAGATCCCACAAGCATTCACCCAAGCAACATCCAGATGCAGACATGCCAACAGTCACTGCCACCCCTGTGTCCCCCACCTTCTCATCTCCCCCCTCCCTCCCTGTGACGTCTCCACTCACACCTGCATGCACACCACCATCAGCCAGTACTTCCATCACCAGCACACCCTCCATTACAGTCCGCACACGCGCAGTCACCACCCCCACTGCCATTTACACGTCCCCTGTGTCCTCTCCCAGTGTGTCTGTCACCCCCTCTTCCAAAGCACACAAACGCAGGCAGCCACCCACCCAACAGTCATCCACCTCAAGACAGCCTCCGTCACAAGCACCTGCACCCAAAGACAGCACACTTGACTCTCCTACAACCACATCCTCTTCCTCCACTCCCAAACCCACTACACCTACCCGTCCCTGTCCTTCCAAAGTCCTTTTCCTTTCCAACCTTGAACTCGTTCCAATCACTGACCCACCCCCTCCATCTGGTAAGACCAAAAAAAGCACCTCAGCCACCACCAGCCCTGCATCTACTGTGACCATAGTGCAGGGCTATTGGAGTCCACCAGATCCTAGGGCAGGAACATCGGCCAGCAGCAAGGGGACAGCCAGCCCCCCCCCCTGGGAAGAGGACAAGGAAGAAAAAGGCCCGGCGCGACAAGCCTGAGACGGCTGCCACCAAGGACAGTAGCCTTGCCCCGTCACCTGCCACATCATCCAAGGGAGGCAAGGGCCACAGAGCTCCAGCGATGGAGGGCAAGGGCAGCAGGGCGGAAAAGTCAGGCAGCAGGCGAGCTGCCCAGGAGGTCCCCACCAGCCCCATCTTGGGTGTGACGGACGACACGCCAGGGCCCAGGACTCTATTACAGGAGGGCGCTGCGACCGCAAGTTCGGATGGGGAATGAGCGGGAAGTCTTGCCCAGGTCTGGCTCCCTAGACACACAGGACAAGCACCGCTGAACGGGCCCCGCCGGGCCAAGAACCGCTGAACGGGCCCCGCTGGGGCAAGAACCTCTGAACAGGGCCCCGCCGGGGCAAGCACCGCTGAACGGGCCCCGCTGGGCCAAGAACCGCTGAATGGGCCCCGCCGGGCCAAGAACCGCTGAACAGGGCCCCGCTGGGAGGAGCACCGCTGAACGGGCCCCGCCGGGCCAAGAACCGCTGAACGGGCCCCGCCGGGCCAAGAACCGCTGAACGGGCCCCGCCGGGCCAAGAACCGCTGTACGGGCCCTGCTGGGGCAAGAACCGCTGAACAGGGCCCGCCGGGGCAAGTACCGCTGAACGGGCCCCGCCGGGCCAAGAACCGCTCCGCTGGGCCCTTCATCTCAAGCACCGCTCCGCTGGGCCCCGCCGTCTCAAGCACCGCTCCGCTGGGCCCTTCCTGTCAAGCACCGCTCCGCTGGGCCCTTCCTGTCAAGCACCGCTCCGCTGGGCCCTTCCTGTCAAGCACCGCTCCGCTGGGCCCTTCATCTCAAGCACCGCTCCGCTGGGCCCCGCCGTCTCAAGCACCGCTCCGCTGGGCCCTTCATCTCAAGCACCGCTCCGCTGGGCCCCGACGTCTCAAGCACCGCTCCGCTGGGCCCTTCCTGTCAAGCACCGCTCTGCTGGGCCCTTCCTGTCAAGAACCGCTCCGCTGGGCCCTTCATCTCAAGCACCGCTCCGCTGGGCCCCGCCGTCTCAAGCACCGCTCCGCTGGGCCCTTCATCTCAAGCACCGCTCCGCTGGGCCCCGCCGTCTCAAGCACCGCTCCGCTGGGCCCTTCATCTCAAGCACCGCTCCGCTGGGCCCCTCCGTCTCAAGCACCGCTCCGCTGGGCCCTTCCTGTCAAGCACCGCTCCGCTGGGCCCTTCATCTCAAGCACTGCTCCGCTGGGCCCCGCCGTCTCAAGCACCGCTCCGCTGGGCCCTTCCTGTCAAGCACCGCTCTGCTGGGCCCTTCATCTCAAGCACCGCTCCACTGGGCCCTTCCTGTCAAGCACCGCTCCGCTGGGCCCTTCATCTCAAGCACCGCTCCGCTGGGCCCTTCATCTCAAGCACCGCTCCGCTGGGCCCTTCATCTCAAGCACCGCTCCGCTGGGCCCCGCCGTCTCAAGCACCGCTCTGCTGGGCCCTTCATCTCAAGCACCACTCTGCTGGGCCCTTCATCTCAAGCACCGCTCCGCTGGGCCCTTCATCTCAAGCTCCGCTCCGCTGGGCCCGCCGTCTCAAGCACCGATCCGCTGGGCCCTTCCTGTCAAGCACCGCTCCGCTGGGCCCTTCCTGTCAAGCACCGCTCCGCTGGGCCCTTCATCTCAAGCATCCGCTCCGCTGGGCCCCACCGTCTCAAGCACCGCTCCGCTGGGCCCTTCCTGTCAAGCACCGCTCCGCTGGGTCCTTCATCTCAAGCACTGCTCCGCTGGGCCCCGTCGTCTCAAGCATCGCTCCGCTGGGCCCTTCCTGTCAAGCACCGCTCCGCTGGGCCCTTCATCTCAAGCACCGCTCCGCTGGGCCCCGCCGTCTCAAGCACCGCTCCGCTGGGCCCTTCCTGTCAAGCACCGCTCCGCTGGGCCCCGCCGTCTCAAGCACCGCTCCGCTGGGCCCTTCATCTCAAACACCGCTCCGCTGGGCCCTTCCTCTCAAGCACCGCTGGCCCATTGACAGTGCCGGTTCAGTTTCGAGCAGGGCTTCAGGGAGCACTCGGGGCACCATGCCTCCTCCAATCACAGTGGAGTCGGTAATCCATCTGATGGAGTGTGGCTTTGCGCCCCCCCAAGATGGGACAGTGGGCATGGAGGCCCCTCGTGGATCTGGCGTCGTGGACTCATGTGCCCCCCCTTCCCGTCCCCCTGAGGTGCTTTGCCCATGTGTTTGTGCACATTGGCCCACAGACTATGGAACTTTGACGGAATGTGCAGGACTTTTTGCCTATGGGTATCTTGTTGACTATCTTCATTCCTTATTTTTTTATCTTTTATATGGCATATTTGCCATTCCTTCTATGGAGCTATTTATACATATATTTTTTCAAACATTTAAATTGTGTCTTTGGATTATTCCGGGGGGTTTGTGTGGTGTCACTCTGAATTGTTGCTCGGCAATGGGGTGTAGGTATTTGTGGTGGGGGGGTGGGTGTATGGCGCATGTGTGTCCCCGTAATCTTTTCTCCTCTCCCCTCCCCTGTGTTGTAGGTGCAGTACTCACCCTTGTCGTCTGCGCCGGCGTTCGTACTCCTGGTAGATGAGCAGGTAGACAAGAGCTGGTAGGATGTGTAATTCGGGCTCCATGCTGTCCTCCTTCCTCGTGGAGTGTGTATAGGTGAGCGTTTTCCCGTTCGTTGTCTGTTTCCGCCGTGTTTTTATCGGCGGGGCTCCCGCCCTGGAAAAGGTGGCGGATTGGTGAGTTGTGATAGGGTGGGCGGTACATTGTCTGCCGCCTGCCTGTTGGCGGTGACCGCCGCGCTGTTTGTCGGTCCCGCCGTGGCGGTCGGAGTGTTAATGTGGCGGCCTGTGTTGGCGGTTCCCGCCAGAGTTAGAATACCATTTTTTGGACCGCCGGCCTGTTTGCGGGTTGGCCGCCGCTTTATCACCGACCGCCAGGGTCAGAATGACCGCCTAAATCTCTGCTGTGTAACACAAAAGAGGTCGTGAAACAGCACTTTAGAGAGTATACTATGACTCTCAGACTTCAAGGTGCGCTGAAGTTGAGATCAGTTGAGCCTTATTCCCAGATTTCAACTACAGATGCCATGGAACTTTATTTAGCCTGGTTTGAGAGTCCATCAGTATGCTCTCTCCTAACCTTGGTCAGGCTAAACTTAATTCACTTCAGAGTGGCTTTTCCCATGCAGGCCACCTGGCGAAGAGATCTGCCCTCCGGTCCTTGTGACACAAAATCTAAGCAGAGCACGTCACTTTATTTTATTTTGTACATTGTATACTGATCCAAGATCAGTTTTCATATTGCCAATGTTGCATAGGGCAAATGTTAGTCATTAAAAGAAAGCAATGATCTACGTACTTAAACTATTGATGATCAAAACTTGCCACCCTATATTAAATTTTATTAGATCTGCTACAGTTATTAGGAAACGTTATGAACTGGTTGACGTACCTGCATAATCGTAAATGGTTACATGTCATGATTTTAGAATGCTGCATAACCCCCTTGTAGTAAGCAAGAAAGTGTACGTTTTCAGATGGACGATATTCTATTCTGTTATTTTAGTCCTAAATATGTCACATAGGCATGGTTTTAATGTAAAGCTGTATGGTTTAGAATTTTAATTGTATTGAAATAGTTTTAAGTGATTCTATGGCAAATGACGGATAAAGAAAGATTTTGACTGGTAACAGAATGCTTAGTGTTGTAGACACCATCAGTGAACTCTTAAACACTCCCCAAGTCAGAAATTCAGAAAGGTGGAGACCTCCTGGACCATTACCTTCTGGCTTCTCCAGGGATCAAATTCTCCATTCAACAGTTTAGAGGCTCTAACTGCCCCAGTGAGTCTTCTTCGTAAATGGTTATGTGTCAGAATACCATTTATAAAAATGTTATTTCAAAGGAATACAATTTACCCATATATAGATAGACCCATTGGGTGTAGATTTCCTATGTTTAACTCCAAAGGGCAACATTTTTATAAAAGATATTTAGGACACAATGTTTATGTCAGTTGCTATTCTGATGATGATATTTTAGGACCATAACCTGGAAGCTTGCTCCATCAGGGATTCTCTTAGAAGCAAAAGACTTTGGCCTGCATTTTAGTTGGGCAAGCATTTCCAAACATCAAACTGACTGTGCATTAGCATTGAAATGTTATGAGCTGGATAAATCCATCTATCATCTCTTCACTGTAACACACAAAGATCTAAGGGCCTCATTTATGAGGCCAGTGGCGCAGGGGGGCACAGCAAGTGCACCACCGGGAAAGGGCAGAAATGCACTGTATCTGCAAGATATGGTGCATTTCTGTCCTTTCCCCCAGACTAGAGCACAAATTGCTGCCTAGCGCCAACGCAGAAACCCTTATACCACGGTGCAAGGGTGCCTGCCTTGTGGGGAAGACTGCTTTTGTGCAGGAAGGTTACCTTCCTGAACAAAAACAATCACAAGAGCTGTTTTAATCTCTTTGTGTGCTGCAGTCTGCAGCACACATAGAAAGAGGAAAAATGGGGAAAAATAAAGATATGTTCCCCAGTTTTGTTACTCTAACGCCACCCCTGAGGTGGAGTAAGAATCTGACGCATACCCAGACTTGTAAATCTGTGAATGTGTTCGATTCCTTTGGATTCCATGGACGTTGCATGGTAACATTCCAAGCAACACCCATGGAAGGCCCCTCTCACTCAGAGTTATGCATGAAAGAGGTCCATAATTACAAGGCATGAAAGCCACGCATGTGGGTCTTGTAAATATGGGCTGGCACATTGTGCCACCGGAGCGTCAAGATAAATGATGCTCCATGGCGCAGTGTGCTGCTACGGCCTCGTAAATGAGGCCCTAAGAGTCTGTGTGTTTTTCCATCTCAGGAATGAATGCAATGGCCAACACCTCGCCTTATTGATGTATGTCACCAGACCCAGAGCAGCACCCATAATCCTTCTTGGGGCACAGACTTTGTAAGAAACGGGAAACAAATAAATTAAATGTGCCAATTAGGGGTGTACCTATTCTAACATGTTTAGAGAGGAGATCAAAGCACTTTACCGCTGGTTAGCAGCAGTAAAACATGCAGAGTCCCATTCCCAGCAAAGCAGATTCAGCAAAAGAATGCATACATCTGGGAGAACTGCACTCAAAGATGGTCTTTGCGAACAGTCCTGAATGCTCAAAGATACATGAAGAGAGCCCCTTCTAATTTACATGTCTTAAATGTGTCACACTGCCTTCACCACAGTAGCTAGGTGCAAAGGTATGAAAAGTATAAAGGACAATTTGATGACAGATTTGTTTGTCTCATGACTATTTCCCTGTGCTTACTTATTACCACGCAAAAAAAGTGATGGGGCAGAGCAGGATGGATACAGGAAAACACAGGAAAGTCCCACAAATGTAAGTGCATTCTGTGTTTGCAGAGTGTTGCTAATCGTTGTCGGGAGACATTGGCCAGAGGTGGAGAAGGACATATGGATGATGAGCTACAGAGTTTGATCATCTGCACTTTTCCGAGTCCTCTCTCAGAAGTGAGTGGGACTTTTTTTGCTTGGTCCTGGAAGGGAGCTGCTCAGGCTTGAGATGATCCAGGGATGAAAGGGATATGGTTAGGCAGCCTGTAGCAACTTATTTCAAAGACAATCGGACAAGTTAATCAGGATCCTCTATGGTATCCCGCTTTCAAAGGCTCAGTTGAATCAGATGCAATGTCAGTGGGAAATTAAACCCATTTGAAGTCTGAAGTAAATTACAAATGCTGTAGGCTTCAAAAATAACATGCTTAAGTTTTAACTAATCTTATAAAGGTTGACTGTGACTCTCATGATGTCTGCCTCCTGTATGGCTCTTCAACGTTCACCCATCAGTGCTGTATCCAGGCTCCCCAACTTCCATCTCTGCTTTGTCTGCCTTCTCTGTACTGTCAAACACTACCATGCACACCACTCCATTTCCTCTCTCTATAAGTGACATACATAAATATATTAGGAGTAGGCAAAACATTCTGTTCCGTCAGAAGAATTGGCAGAATTTTGGCATCTCTGTGTTACTCTTGTAACGTGGAGTTTTAGCCAAATTCCACCAAACACTGAAGGGTTTGACGTGCCTATAGGGGAAACCCAAACTACAGAAAAAAATGACCCAACAAAGGCGGCATTGGCCCACAAATAGCATGGTTGTATTTACAATGTGCATCCCTTTCGACTGATTATTTGTGCCATGATGCGGTTAGTTGAAATGGGTGGTCCTGTTCTTAAAACCTGACTCTCGGTATTAGATGGTTCCAGTCGTCACAGTGAATTATCGATGATGCTATCTATGATTAACAAGGCTGAGAAAAGGGGGGGTTGTAGACATCTAAGACCATGTTAAACTTTATTGGAAGAAAAACACTTTAAATCCAAATTATATGCTTTAGTTGTCGCCAAGCTGACAATTCCGACGTCACAGGCATTCTTGGTAGCACACCCTCTTATGCTGTACCCTTTCAGCGGTACATCTGAAACACAAAGACAACAAACTCTCAGTTTCCAAGCCTCTTATGTACTTTGGAAGTTGGTAAAACTGTATAACTCTGTATAAAATACACTGATTGGCTGAGTGAGATATTGTGTGAGTAGGAAAAGCTGTAGATCACATCACTTTCATGTTTGATGATTGAACTGTGATTTTTTTCCACAAACGAAGGTACGAAACAACATACTTCTTTCTGTTCAGGCCCATATTTATACCTTTTTAGCGCCACGTTTGCGCCGCTTTTTGACGCAAAAGCGGGGCAAACTTACAAAATACAATTGGGCCATATTTATACTTTTTGACGCAAAACTGCGCTAACGCAGTTTTGCGACAAAAAAATTAGCGCCGGCTTACGCCATTCTGAAGCGCCATGCGGGCGCCGTATTTATTGAATGGCGTTAGCCGGCGTTAGCCGACCGGCGCTGCCCGGTGTGCGTGAAAAAAAACCACGTACACCAGGCAGCGCCGGCGTAGCGAAAAATGGCGTTTGGGCGTCCAAAAATGGGGCAAGTCAGGCTGAGGCAAAAAAATTGTCTTAACCCGAATTGCGCCATTTTTTTTTGGCGCCCAGACGCCATTAACATGACTCCTGTCTTAGCAAAGACAGGAGTCATGCCCCCTTGCCCAATGGCCATGCCCAGGGGACTTCTGTCCCCTGGGCATGGTCATTGGGCATAGTGGCATGTAGGGGGGCACAAATCAGGCCCCCCTATGCCACAAAAAAAAATAAAAAAAAATACTTACCACAACTTACCTTTTCTTCCCTGGGATGGGTCCCTCCATCCTTGGGTGTCCTCCTGGGGTGGGCAAGGGTGGCAGGGGGTGTCCCTGGGGGCAGGGGAGGGCACCTCTGGGCTCATTCTGAGCCCACAGGTCCCTTAACGCCTGCCCTGACCCAGGCGTTAAAAAGAGGCGCAAATGCGGGGCTTTTTGCCCCGCCCACTCCCGGGCGTGATTTTTGCCCGGGAGTATAAATACCACGCACATGCCTGGGAGTCATTTTTTAAGACGGGAACGCCTACCTTGCATATCATTAACGCAAGGAAGATGTTCACGCAAAAAAATGACGCTAACTCCATGAACTTTGGCGCTAGACGCGTCTAACGCCAAAGTATAAATATGGAGTTAGTTTTGCGTCGAATTTGCGTCGAAAAAAACGACGCAAATTCGGCGCAAACGGAGTATAAATATGCCCCTCTTGTATTTTGCAAGTTTGCACCGCTTTTGCGTCAAAAAATGACGCAAATGCGGCGCTAAAAAAGTATAGGACAAATTGTGCCAGCGACTACACAACATGGGAATTTCCCACACAGATGGGCGTATTACTTAGGGTGAAAATAACTCACTTATAGAATAAACACTTTTGCTGCAATGTCACTTTAGTGTGATAACATTTGTTCATTGTACTACATTCTTAAAACCTTTAAGCTGTCACATGTTTCGCTTGCTGTTTGGATCAATCTAACAAGCTTTCTGAAGGCTGAATTGGGCAATAAAAAAAGACCAAAATCTCATTGCAAGGTTCATATTATGCTGTCTCAGGTATGCATTAAGTATATTAGTGGAATTAAGACATCATTGGGGTGATTCTGAGTCTGGCGGGCGGCGGAGGCCGCCCGCCAGACTTCCCCCACCAAAATACCGCTCCGCGGTCGAAAGACCGCTGAGGGTATTTTGGGATTTGCCCTGGGCTGGCGGGCGACCGCCAAAAGGCCGCCCGCCAGCCCAGGGCAAATCATCCTTCCCACGAGGACGCCGGCTCAGAATTGAGCCGGCGGAGTGGGAAGGTGCGACGGGTGCAGTGGCACCCGTCGCGTATTTCAGTGTCTGCATAGCAGACACTGAAATACAAAGTGGGGCCCTCTTACGGGGGCCCCTGCAGTGCCCATGCAATTGGCATGGGCACTGCAGGGGCCCCCAGGGGCCCCGCGGCACCCCCTACCGCCATCCTGTTCCTGGCGGGAGACCCGCCAGGAACAGGATGGCGGTAGGGGGTGTCAGAATCCCCATGGCGGCGGAGCGCGCTCCGCCGCTATGGAGGATTCACAAGGGCAGCGGAAAACCGGCGGGAGACCGCCGGTTTTCCGCATCTGACCGCGGCCGAACCGCCGCGGTCAGAATGCCCTGCGGGGCACCGCCGGCCTGTCGGCGGTGCTCCCGCCGACCCTGGCCCCGGCGGTCTCTGACCGCCGGGGTCACAATGACCCCCCATGTACTTGTCTAACAGTGAATGCCTGGTGCTTAACACTCCTCAACAATGAGTGAGGACTGGTGTCAAAGAGGCAAGCAGCGAGCACACTGAATATAAGGTAATCAGTGATGTACATGCTAGTGGAAAGACAGCAGGTGCACATATAGGGATAATAACTTGGTACATGGTTTTCAAAGCATAATGTTTCAATAAGGGACATAAACATTGTATGAGGTAATTTTAACTGCTCACATAAGTATCATAACTGCCGTTGCCAGTCACACTAGCATTTACAGAACTATTGTACATATGAAGGCTAGGCATTTTTTTATCTTTTTTAATTCATAATGCCGGACATTTTTTTGTCTTTTTTAGATCATAACAAGAAGAAGCAAATCTTGGAGAGACCAACTTTGGTTACAAGGCAATTTAAAACAATAGAAAAGGGCATCCCATATCAGTCACAAATGACTGCACAGTTGCCAACCCCAGGGAGTCCATGCCACAGCAGTTTCTACTGGCTACCAGTAGTCATTCAAAATGGTACCACATGCAGGGCCTTGTTCTGATTGGTTGAATGCTCGGGCAATGAGATTCTTCAACAAGATATTTCAACAATCCTTACTGGGAATGCTCTCAACCAATTAGAAGATATTTCACACAGTTAAGACCAGCATCGGCTGCCGCAAATGTCAAGAAGGAGGCGGTGTGGGGGATGATGGGGACAGGGGAAACAATGAGAAGAAAAAAAAACTTTCCAGCTGTTCCTGCCATCTCCTGCCCCATTGCTTGTCGCTCCTCCTCTTGTGATGTCCCAGTATTCAATGGGACACCAACACAGGCTCCCCAGTACTCCTGGTGCTGCTTTCATGCTAGACCTAGCATTAAAGCAGGGCCAGGATTGGTCTGAGTGGCTCAGGCTGCTACTCAGACACAGCCCTGGGGTCTGTACAGTTTTTTCAGCCCGGCTGGTCAACACAGCCAGGCCGAAGAAACCTAAGTGTGCCAGAGATGGCCGGCCAAACACACATGCGCACTTAGGTGTACTCCCTTCGACTCCCACTCCCAATTCCCATGACCCAGCCGGCCCCTCCCTGAACTGCTGGCTGAGCCAGCAGATAGAAAATAAGACAATAGCCAACTATTGTTTTATTTTTCATCTCCTGCCTCTTGGCCGGGGGGGCGACGCAGCTCCACCACTGTGGAGGAGATGCCCCTGGACAAGACCATCCTGATTTGGAGCTTGTGGTTTTCTGTGTTCAAGTGCAAAACCTGCCTTTTTTGCCTTTCTCTAGTCTGCTCTTACGTTATATTGTTTTGTATTTGCAGTTTTAAACACTGTGATCTTGGCCCAGTGGCACTAGAGCACTTGTAGGAAAGTAGCCTCTTTCTAGCTTGGTTACCCCTACTTTTCACCTGTTTGTCAGTGCATTTGACTGTCTCTGCTAACCAGGACCCCATTAGTTATGCTCTGTCCCTTAAAATTGGTTGTTCAATACTTTTAACACAGTATTTCACCCACAATTGGCATACTGGTGCCCCCTTATAAGTCCCTAGTATATGGCAACTAAGTACCAGGGCATTGGGGTTCCAGGGGATCCCTATGGGCTGCAGCAGTTGTTATGCCACCCATAGGGAGCCCATACAAAGGGTTGTGCAGGACTGCCATTGCAGCCTGTTTGAAAAGGTGCAAGCACTGCTCCAGGTAAATTATAAGTCATCCCTATAACAGGACCTCCAGCCCCGAGGACAAGATGCAGAGTACCTGTGTGTGAGGGTACCCCTGCACTAGCAGAGGTGCCGCCACGACCTCCAGGACCATTTTCCAAGACTTTGTGAGTGCGGGGACACCATTTTACGCGTGCACTGGACAGAGGTCACTACCTATCTCCAGCTACATAATGGTAACTCCGAACATGGCCATGTTTGGTATAAAACATGTAGTAATCATACCCCAATGCTTTTGCAAGCATTGGTTGTATGATCCCATGCACTTTGGGGGCTCCTTAGAGGACCCCCAGTACTGCAATTACAGCCTTCTGAGATTTTCCAAGCAGCCCCAGTTGCTTCCACCTCGCAGACAGGTTTTTGCCTTCCTGTTGCTTAAAAAGCTTAAGCACAAGAAGGCAGAACAAAGGATTTCCTATGGGAGATGGATATGACACCCTCTCTCTTTGGAAATAGGTGTTATGTGCTTGAGAGGGGTAGCCGCCCCAAGCCACTGGAAATGCTTTGAAGGGCACATTTGGTACCCTCCTTGCATAAACCAGTCTACACTGGTTCAGGGACTCCCAGTCCCTGCTCTGGCATGAAACTGGACATTGGAAAGAGGAGTGACCACTCCCCTGTCCATCACCACCCAAGTGGTGGTTCTCAGAGCTCCTCCAGAGGGTCCTTGGGTTTTGCCATCTTGGATTCAAGGTTGGCAGGGAACTCTGGGAGCATCTGAGTGGCCAGTGCCAGCAGGTGACATCAGATCCCTCCCCTGAAAGGTGCTGACCTAGTTAGGTGACCAATCACCCTTTCAGGGCTATTTAGGATCTCTCCTTTAGGTGGTTCTTCAGATTCGGATTGCAAGACTCCAGCAGGAATCCTCTGCATCCTCCACTTCAACTTCAACTTCTCACTGAAGAAACTGCATCTTGATCCTCCAGGAACTCTACAAACTGCAACAAAGAAGCAAGACTCCTTCTGCAACATTGTGGGGGTCATTCCGACCCTGGCGGTCATGGACCGCCAGGGCCGGGGACGGAGGAAGGTTGTTGGCGGTGCTTCCGGGGCAATTCTGACCGCGGCGGTAAAGCCGCGGTCAGAAAAGGGAAACCGGTGGTTTCCCGCCGGTTTTCCCCTGCCCCAGGGAATCCTCCATGGCGGCGCTGCAAGCAGCACCGCCAGGGGGATTCCGACCCCCATCCCGCCAGCCTGTTCCTGGCAGTTTACACCGCCAGGAAGAGGCTGGCGGGAACGGGTGTTGTGGGGCCCCTGGGGGCCCCTGCAGTGCCCATGCCATAACAGGGCCCCATTAGGATTTTCAGTGTCTGCAAAGCAGACACTGAAAATCGCGTCGGGTGCCACTGCACCCGTCGCACACCAGCAACTCCGCCGGCTCCATTCGGAGCCGGCTTCATCTTTGCTGGGGCTTTCCCGCTGGGCAGGCGGGCGGCCTTTTGGCGGTGGCCCGCCCGCCCAGCGGGAAAGTCAGAATGACCGCCGCGGTCATTTGACCGCGGTACGGTCTTTTGGCGGTCTGACCCCCTGTATCTTCAGCTCCTGCCAGCAACTGCAACTGTTTACCGGTTGTGTATCCTGTGAGGATAGCCTGTCTTCAGCCTGCACCAGAAGAGCGAAGGAATTCCCTTGGGTGAAGGAGTCACTCCCCTGCTTCAGTAGGCACCGACTGCAATGATGACCAGCTGCGTGGATCCTCTCTCCTGATGAGCTGCCTGGATCCTGCATCACAAGTGGTCTTGACGGTCCTCACATCCAACTGTCCAACTTTGGTGGAGGTAAGAGCTTGCCTCCCCACGCAAGACAGTACCCCGTGCACAGCGTTTTTTGCAGCTGCCAAGTCTTGTTGGCATCCTTCCACAACGTTCTTCGTGCACCTTGCTGCTCTGGCCCCCAGCACTCTTTTTTGTGACACACAGCTTCCTCAGTGATTCTCCAGCGGCGTGCGAGCCTTTGTTGTAGTGCTGCATGGGCCTCCTTTTGTACCTTCTTTGTCCCCCGTGCTATGGGACTCCTGTGTGTGCTGTCTGGTCTTCTGTGGGCTCTCTGAGTTGCTGTGAGCCCCCTTTGACTCCCTCTCCTGGGTAGAGTCCACCTGGTCCTTCCTGGCCCAAGGCCGCGCCATTTTCCGCCAACTGCAAGCTTTGTGTTTACCAAGGCTTGTTGGTGGACTACAGTAAGGCAAACCAGACTGAAATCCTCCATCAGGTGTGGGACATCACTTGCACCAACCAAGAACCCGACTACGTCTTCTTGGGTGCAGTACTGACTGTTCTTATTCTCCAGTGGTTCTTCTCTTGCACCTTCATCCGGGTTAGCAGGGGCTCCTGTTCTCCCTGGACTCTTCTGTGCTTCTTGGACTTGGTCCCCTTCTTCCACAGGTCCTCAGGTCCAGGAATCCACTGTTGGTGTCTTGCGGTCTCTTCTGGTTCTTGCATAATCCTTCTTTTTGTTTCAGTGTGTTTTCTAGTAAAGTTACTGTGTTATACTCCTACTTTCCTGGGGTCTGGTGTGGGTTCTACTACTTACCTGGGGTTTTCTATTACTCCCAGCTACCCTCTACACACTATACTTGCCTAGGTGGGAGACTGAATTTCGCATTCCACTTTCTTAGCATATGGTTTGTTTTCCCCCCAGGCTCATTTCTAAGTATTGTGATTTTCACTAATTGCAATATTTTCTAACTATTTTTATACACATTTCTGCATACTAATGTATATAATTTGTGAATTACGTACCTCCTAAGGGAGTATAGTCTCTATGGTATTTTTGGTATTTGTGTCACAAAAATAAATTACCTTTATTTTTGCAACACTGAGTATTTCCTTCCATTTGTGTAAGTGACTACAGTAGTAATGCATGAGCTTTGCATGTCTCCTAGATAAGCCTTGGCTGCTCACCACAGCTACCTCTAGAGAGCCTGGCTTCTAGACACTGCCTACCCTATACTAATAAGGGCTAACTGGACCTGGTATAAGGTGTAAGTACCATAGGTACCCACTACAAACCAGGGCAGCCTCGTACAGTGGTCTACAAAACAATAGACTAGGTCACGCATTTATTTTTGTCTTGTAGGGATAGGAGATTAAGGTGGTCATTACAACCTCAGCGGTCTTTTAAGAAGACCGCCGAGGGACCGCCGTGCGGAAGACCGCCAGTAGTGGCGGTTTGCCGCTCGGCGTATTATGACCGTTGGCTGCTCTCTGTCGTTTTTCCGACGGAGAGCCGCCAACAGCCATACTTGCGGGCCACGCCGCCAACAGAACACCACTGAGCTAATCACGTCCTGTGATTCTGCGCGGCGGTGTTCTGTTGGCGGTGTGGTGTTGGCGGAGCCGCCCCCATGGCTCCCGTCCCCTCCCGGCGGATCAACGGAACAGGTAAGTTGATCATCCGTTAGGGGTGTTGTGAGTTGTGTGGGTGCATGGGGGTGTGCGTCTGTGTATGTAGGGGGGTGTGTGAGTGCGTGTATGCTTGCGGGGGTGTTGCGTGTTTCGGAAATGTGTGCGTGAATGTGGGTGTCTGACTGTGTGTGTGGATGTTGCTATGTATGTCGGTGTGTGTGCGTGTATGTGTGTTGGTGGTGCCTGCGTGCGTGTCCGGTGTGTATGTGTAAGGTAATGTCGGGGGTCCGGGTGGGGTGGGGGGTGTAGGGGAGAGAGTCGGGGTGGGGTTGGGGGGGTGGGGGAGACCCCTATCAGTGCTAGGGAAGGAATTCCCTGGCACTGATAGTGCTTACCGCCATGGATTTCATAGTGGTTCCTACTGCTGGAAATCCACGGTGGTAAGCCGGGTCACAATACCGGCGGCGGTATTGTCACGCCCACCGGGCTGGAGACCCAGGTCTCCAGCCCTGCGGGCGGAACGGGGAAGCGGCGGATGACCATGGCGGTAACCGCCATGGTCATAATACTAAAAAAAGACCGCCAGCCTGTTGGCGGTCTTACCGCCGCTTTAACACCGTCCGCCAGGGTTGTAATGACCCCCTAAGTGATTTGCCCCAGCTCACAGGATGTATATCATAGGCTGGAATTAGAGCCTTGTTCAACATCTCTAAAGTCATCATAAATTAAAAATATTAGGTGGAGGTATCTAGTTGGGGAATAGGTTGATAAAAGGAAAGCCAATTAACTGTAAGAGGTGAGGCTGTAGAAGGCCCAGAAACAGCAGGCCATAAGGTCTTCAATAAGTGTTAGACTTTTCATCCTTGGCGTTGGTCTCCCTTAACTTTTTGCCTCTGTTCCCCAGGTTGTTGATGTAAACTGGACTCTGTTTTTGCTGTTTTGTTACTCTGGGCACTTTACCACTGTTATCCGGTGCTAAAGTGCAAGTGCTCCTATAAAAAATGTGTGTGTAATTGGTTCATCCATGATTGGCATATTTGATTTACTGGTAAGACCCTAGTACAGTGCACTAGAGATGCCCAGGGCCTGTAAATCAAATGCTACTAGTGGGCCTGAAGCACTGGTTGTGCCACCCACAATAGAAGCTCTGTAAACATGGCCACTGCAGTGTCTGTGTGTGCAGTTTTAAACTGCCAAATCGACTTGTCCAGTGTACTCACTTGACAGACCTAAACCTTCCCTTTTCTTACATGTAAGACACCCCTAAGGTAGGCCCTAGGTAGCCCCATTGGCAGGGTGCAGTGTATGTTTAAGGTAGAACATATACTGATGTGTTTTATGTGTCCTAACAGTGAAATACTGCCAAATTCAGTTTCACTGTTGCAAGGCCTATCCCTCTCATAGGTTAACATGCGGGCTGCCTTCAAATATGATTAAAGTATAGATTCCCTTTGGGAGCGGATAGACATGTGGAGTTTGGGGTCTCTGATCTTTTAGTAAAGTCGATTTTAAGATTGTGGGGGTGATTTTAACCCTGGCGGTCGGTGATAAAGCGGCGGCCAACCCGCCAACAGGCTGGCCGTCCAAAAAATGGAATTCTGACCCTGGCGGGAACCGCCAACACAGCCCGCCACATTAACACTCCGCCCGCCGCGGCGGTACAGACAAACAGCGCGGCGGTCACCGCCAACAGGCAGGCGGCAGACAATGTACCGCCCACAGTATCATAACTCACCAATCCGCCACCTTTTCCGGGGCGGGAGCCCCGCCGATAAAAACACGGCGGAAACAGACTACGAACGGGAAAACGCTCACCTCTACGCACTCCACGAGGACGGAGGACAGCATGGAACCCGAATTAAACATACTACCTGCTCTCGTCTACCTGCTCATCTACCACGAGTACGAACGCCGGCGCAGACGACAACGGTGAGTACTGCACCTACGACACACGGGAGGGGGGAGGAGTAAAGCTTACGGGCACACACATATGCGACCCCCACCCCCCCAAACTATGTACACACCAATGCAGAGCAACAAGTCACAGTGACACCACCCAAACCCCCCTGATAAATGCTAAGACATAATTAAATTGTGAATAAAAATGTATGTACATATTAGGCTCTGAAAAGTTATGCTCAACTAGCCAAAAAATCAATATCAAAATAAGTCTATATACAGTGCAATGGATAACCGAGGCAATTAGTCCTGCACATCAAAAGAAAATCGAAGTGTCCGTGGGCCAAAGTGTAACAACACAAGGGCAAAGCCCACACAGGAGACCTGAGTCCTCTGGAGAGAACACTGCAGGGGCATCTGAAGAAAAAACTACAGGCACCTCAGGGGGAAGGGAAGGGGGGGGCACCATAGCCACATGAGTCCACGACGCCAGAACCACGAAGGGGCCACCATGCCTACTGTGCCATCCTGGGGAGTGCAAAGCCACAGTCTCTCAAGTCTCTACAGTAGGTGGGTTGCCCACTGTTCCATCCTGGGGAGTGCAAAGCCACAGTCTCTCAAGTCTCTACAGTGGGTGGGTTGCCCACTGTTCCATCCTGGGGAGTGCAAAGCCACAGTCTCTCAAGTCTATACAGTGGGTGGGTTGCCCACTCTTCCATCCTGGGGAGTGCAAAGCCACAGTTTCTCAAGTCTATACAGTGGGTGGGTTGCCCACTGTGCCATCCTGGGGAGTGCAAAGCCACAGTCTCTCAAGTCTATACAGTGTGTGGGTTGCCCACTGTGCCATCCTGGGGAGTGCAAAGCCACAGTCTCTCAAGTGGATTACAGTCTCCACTGGTCAAGGAGGAGGCATGGTGGGCACAGTGAACCGTTAACAGTGCTTGACAGGAAGGGCCCAGCGGAGCGGTGCTTGACAGGAAGTGCCCAGCGGAGCGGTGCTTGAGACGGTGGGGCCCAGCGGAGCGGTGCTTGAGACGGCGGGGCCCAGCGGAGCGGTGCATGACAGGAAGGGCCCAGCGGAGCGGTGCTTGAGACGGCGGGGCCCAGCGGAGCTGTGCTTGAGACGGCGGGGCCCAGCGGAGCGGTGCTTCAGACGGCGGGGCCCAGCGGAGCGGTGCATGACAGGAAGGGCCCAGCGGAGCGGTGCTTGACAGGAAGTGCCCAGCGGAGCGGTGCTTGAGACAGCGGGGCCCAGCGGAGCGGTGCTTGAGACGGCGGGGCCCAGCGGAGCGGTGCATGACAGGAAGGGCCCAGCGGAGCGGTGCTTGAGACGGCGGGGCCCAGCGGAGCGGTGCATGACAGGAAGGGCCCAGCGGAGCGGTGCTTGAGACGGCGGGGCCCAGCGGAGCGGTGCATGACAGGAAGGGCCCAGCGGAGCGGTGCTTGAGACGGCGGGGCCCAGCGGAGCGGTGCTTGAGACGGCGGGGCCCTGTTCAGCGGTGCTCTTCTGCACGGCGGGGCCCTCTTCAGCGGTGCTCTTCTGCACGGCGGGGCCCTGTTCAGCGGTGCTCTTCTGCACGGCGGGGCCCTGTTCAGTGGTGCTCTTCTGCACGGCGGGGCCCTCTTCAGCGGTGCTCTTCTGCACGGCGGGGCCCTGTTCAGTGGTGCTCTTCTGCACGGCGGGGCCCTCTTCAGCGGTGCTCTTCTGCATGGCGGGGCCCTGTTCAGCGGTGCTCTTCTGCACGGCGGGGCCCTCTTCAGCTGTGCTCTTCTGCACGGCGGGGCCCTGTTCAGCGGTGCTCTTCTGCACGGCGGGGCCCTCTTCAGCTGTGCTCTTCTGCACGGCGGGGCCCTGTTCAGCGGTGCTCTTCTGCACGGCGGGGCCCTGTTCAGCGGTGCTCGTCCAGTAAGTCAAGGGAGCCAGACCTGGCCTGGACTCCCTGCTCAGTCGCCCTCCGACCGTGCTGTTGCTGGACCCTTCGGTGACGGAGTCCTGGGCCCTTTGGTGTTCTCCCTAACACCCGGGATGGGGCTTGTGGGCCCCTCCTGCTCTGCGCTCCTGCTGGCTGACTTCTCCGCCCTGCTGCCCTTTCGCTCCTTAGATGGGGCTCTCGGGCCTTTGCCTCCCCTAGCTGTTGTGGCTGGTGAAGTGGGCGAACTTGGGTCCTTGGGGGCAGCCGTGTCAGTCCTCTCACGGCGGCCCTTTAGTTTCCGGGTCCTCTTGCCTGGGGGGGGCTGGCTGTCCCCTTGCTGCTGATTGAAGTGTCACTGCTGGCAAAGGGTGGACTCCAGAACCCATGCACCACAGTGACACTCGAAGCTGGGCTGGTGGTGGCTGAGGTGCTCTTGGGACTCTTTGCAGATGGAGGGGGTGGGTCAGTGGAGGGAAAGAGGTCAAGATTAGCGAGGAAAACTTTCTTAGGACCAAGGTAATAGGTAGGAGAAGTGGTGATGGGAGTGGAGGAAGAGGATGTGGTTGTAGGAGAGTCAGGTGTGCTGTCTTTGGGTGCTGGAGGCTGTCGTGAGGTGGATGGCTGTTGGGTGGGTGTCTGCCTGCGTTTGTGTGTCTTGGAAGAGGGGGTGACAGACACAGTGGGAGAGGACACAGGGGATGTGTAAATGGTAGTGGGGGTGGTGACTGCACGTGTGCGGACTGGACTGGAGGGTGTGCTGGTGATGGAAGCACTGGCTGATGGTGGTGTGGATGCAGGTGTGAGTGTAGACGTCACAGGAAGGGAGGAGGGAGACGAGGAGGAGGGGGACACAGAGGTGGTAGTGACTGTTGGAATGTCTGCATCTGGGTGTTGCTTGCGTGAATGCTTGTGGGTTCTGTGGTGCTTGTGTCTGGATGAGCTGCCCTTGGGTATTGAGGTGTGTGCAGGCTGGTCTGATGGTGTGGATGGGATAGGCTGAGGAACAGGAGACAGAGACAGGCTGGAGGCAGTCAGAAGAGGGAGGCTGGAAACAGGGACAATGGCTGCCGTCAGTGCTGAGGCCAGAGCATTGAACGATCGTTGATGGGCAGCCTGACCCGAATGAATGCCTTCCAGGTAGGCATTGCTCCGATGCACCTCCCTTTCTACCCCCTGGATGGCATTCAAAAGGGTAGTCTGCCCAACAATGATGGTCCTCAGGAGGTCAATGACCTCCTCACTGAGGGCAGCAGGGGTAACAGGGGCAGGGGCTGAGGTGCCTGGGGCGAAGGAGACGCCCGCCTTCCTGGGCGAGCGGGCACGGAGCGTAGGCTGAGGGGCTGCTGGGAGGGCGGGGCTGGTGCGCTGGGTGGCGGCTGTACCTGTAGAGGCGGGGGGCCCGGATGTTGCCGCCACCGCTAGGGAGCTCCCATCCGAGTACGTGTCGCTGGTGTCACCACCGGTCCCCGTTGTGGTGCTCCCCTCGCCCTCCAGATCACTGGTGCCCTCGGTGTCTGTTCCTGGTCCCACCGGGGCCTTGTGACTTGCAGCTCCCTCGTGCTCCGATGCCAAGTCTCCTCCGCCTGATGATGCTAATGCACACATGCACAAGAAGATGAAGAAGAAGGGTGGGGGGAGAAAAACGAAGACCAGGTTGAGTGCATGCAATGTCAACACCGTGGGCGGAGAGGACAGACACAGGAGCCTCATGCACTAAGCCGCGCATTCGGGGTACACTACTCAGTACTTCTGACTAGGACAACAGGTCTAGAGACGACTAAGGCGCACATGTGTGATGCTGGACCATCGATAGCTGTACTTGTCACCCTACAGAGGTGGGGGCCGGGAGCACAGGGCCATGCCTAAAGGAGAGGACTACACTACAGAAAGCGCCCTGGCCTAATGTCACCCACAACCCTCCTCCCCCACCCAGACGCCTCCACTGCGCAGAGAGATAGCAGAATGGGCTGATACTCACCCCCTTGTGTCTGCTGTGATGTCCTCAAGCGCCCATCCAAATCAGGGTAGGCCACCGCCAGGATCCGGGACATCAGGGGGGTCAGGGTACGACTGGCACCCCTCCTAGGTTGGGAGGCCATCCCCAGCAGTGACTCGGCGGTCTTCCTGGTCCCGCGGCGGATGTCCTCCCACCTCTTGCGGCAGTGGGTGCCCCGTCTGACGTGGACCCCCAGGGCCCGGACTTCCTTGGCGATGGCACGCCAAATGTCCACTTTCTGATGGGCGCTGACCTATTTGACATGTACAGGGTGGGAAGGAAAAATCATCAATTTTCTGCATGTTAGATGCGATTGGCACCCCCTCCCCAACCTTGCCATATGGCACATGCTCTCATCTGTCGTGCGTTGCACTCCTCATTCGCCCCCCACCCCACCAACTTACATCCACCCCACTCCACACAGGCATAGCCCATTCAATGTGCACCCAGTGTACTTACCTGTTGGTCTGGAGGACCGTAGAGTAACGCATACTGGGGGAGGACCCCATCCACAAGTTTCTCCAACTCCTCAGACGTGAAGGCAGGGGCCCTTTCCCCAGTCGCAGCAGCCATTGTCACTTCCAGACCGAGGTCACAGCAGCACTTGCAGTATAGGTCCTCTCCTGTGGAAGATCAGGTCTCGAGTGATTAAGCAGATAGAAAATGGCGGTCACGGCCGTGGCGGTGCGTACCACGGCGGTGCGTACCGCGACCGCCGGCGCACCTCGTTATTGGCTCCTGAAACACATAGGCTTCAATGTTAGCCAATGCGGCTTCGTATAGCGGTCTTCGACCGCCTACCGCCACGGTGTGCCACGCCAGCGCATTGACCTCACATCCCATTGTCCCACTTCACAGGTCAGGCAGCCGCCATTTCAAGGGCCCACATGGCTTAATTTGTACTGCGTCACACAGGCCTAGGCCTTGCATTGCCACACATACACGCCTTTCAATACATTGATAATCGAGTGCTATGCATGCAGTGGTGAACGTACCTGTGATTTGCTTGACTCTGTGCTCCATGTTGTCCTTCCTAGGCACCGTCTGCTGGGACTTGCGAGGAGAAGGATGAATCCTCGCGTGTACCGACCGCTGGTGGACCTGTCGACAATGGAAGAACGCCATATAATACTACGATACCGACTTGACCGAGCCACTCTATATGAACTGTGTGCCCAGCTGGAGCCAGCCCTGATGTCCCCCATCCGCCAACCCACAGGAATTCCCCCTCTAGTGCAGGTTCTGTCAGTCCTCCATTTTTTGGCAAGTGGCTCATTCCAGACAACAGTGGCCATGTCATCTGGAATGTCTCAGCCTATGTTTTCAAAAATCTTGTCTAGAGTGTTGTCTGCCCTGACGAAACACATGCGGCGCTACATTGTATTCCCTGAGGAGGTTGATTTGGCCACTGTGAAGGGTGATTTTTATGCCCTTGGAGATATCCCCAACATAATTGGTGCCATTGATGGGACCCATGTGGCTTTAGTACCCCCAAAAGACGATGAGCAGGTGTACAGAAACAGGAAAAGTTACCATTCTATGAACGTCCAGGTGGTCTGTTTGGCTGACCAGTACATCTCCCATGTGAATGCCAAGTTCCCTGGGTCAGTGCATGACGCGTATGTGATGCGAAATAGCAGCATCCCTTATGTGATGGAACAGCTACAGAGACACCGTGTGTGGCTAATTGGTGACTCTGGTTACCCCAACCTGCCTTGGCTATGGACCCCAGTGAGGAATCCCCGGACCAGGGCAGAGGAACGGTACAATGAGGCCCATGGGCGAACTAGGAGGATCATTGAAAGAACCTTTGGCCTCCTGAAGGCCAGGTTTAGGTGCCTGCATATGATAGGGGGATCCCTGATGTACTCACCAAAGAAGGTGTGCCAGATCATCGTGGCCTGCTGTATGCTTCACAATCTGGCATTGCGACGTCAGGTGCCTTTCCTGCAGGAGGATGGTCCAGATGGTGGTGTTGAAGCAGCTGTGGAGCCTGCGGAGAGTGAAGAGGAGGAAGGCGAAGAGGACGACCCAGACAACAGGGACAGAGTTATCCAACAGTATTTTCAGTAGCACACAGGTAGGAATCACCCACGCCATTTGACATTTACTGAAAGCCCCCTGCATCTTTACTTTGTGTATTTCCCCCCAGTTCTTTTAAACTGATGTTTGATTTTCCCTTCCCTTTTCAGTGCTGTATGACCCACTGCGTGACTTCTGCTTGGTTAGCCCTTGGACTAATGCTTATTGACATCGGTATGTTCTCATCACATAAATAACAGAACATTATTGAACAGTAATGTGTTATACATTTGTAAATAATACAGGCTGACTCCAGAATGATTTCAGTGCAATGAGTGATTTATTTTTAGTGCTAGATATTGGTACATGATATCAAAACGGTGATGGGTGAGGGTGGAGTTATGTCCATGGCAGAGTCCAGTTCTCGGTCGCACAGGTGCATTGTCCATATGCCTGTGGAAGGATGGAGCAGGGGCAGTTCAAGGTTGGACAGGGTGACACTGTGGGACAGTGGAATTACATCCGGGGGGATATTAGGCTGGCGGGGGTCTTGGCATCCTACTCTGTCTTCCTTTGAGATCTCAGGTTCCTCTTGCGGGGTGGTTGTTCTTCAGCAGGAGGTGGGGTTCTGGTGGCCCGTCGTTCTGTGGGGGCCTCCTGACCACTAGCGCCGGCGGTGGTGGTAGGCTGTTCCTGGCTAGTGACAGGGGCCCTTTGTGGTGCCACATGGTCCCGCAATGTGGTTTCTATACGGTTGAGGGCCTGGACTATGGTCCCCATAGCGGTAGCGATGTTCCGGAGTTCATTGCTGAACCCCATGTACCGTTCCTCCTGCTGTGCCTGGATCTCGGTGAACCTGGCCAGTACCGTCGCCATCGTCTCCTGGGAGTGATGGTATCCTCCCATGATGGTGGTGAGCGCCTCTTGGAGAGTCGGTTCCCTGGGCCTGTCCTCCCCCCCCTGTCGCACAGCAGCCCTCCCAGTTGCCCTGTTTCCCCGGGCCTCTGTCCCCTGGACGGTGTGCCCACTACCACTGCCCCCAGGTCCCTGTTGTTGTTGGGGTGTTGGGTCAGCCTGGGTGCCCTGTAGTGGCGGACACACCGCTGATTGACGCGTCCGCGAGACAGAGGCATGGGCCCGCTGGGTGGGAGCTGTGCTTGTGTTCCCAGAGGGGGTTGGGTCTGCTGTAGCCTGTGTCTGTGTGTGGGGAACCGACTGTCCAGAGGTCCCCGATGGTCCGGGCTGGTCATCAGGTTCTAGGTCGACAGAGCTGCTGTCCTCGCTGGGGGCCTGTTCTGGGGGTGGGATGGACAAATCTGGACCCTCCGTGGCGGTGTGTTGGCGTTCGGGCCCTGCAGGGGTAAAGGAGTATGGTTATTGTTTCGGTGTGTGCCATGGCGTGCATTTTGAGTGCCCTTGGCCCCCAGTGCTGGCATTCCCTTGTGGGAGGTGTTGTGAGGGTGGTGGGGGGAGTGTATGGGTATGTGCAATGGTCATGCTTTGGTGGTGGCTGTCTATGGTTTGTGTTGGCATTCAGGGGTTGGTGTTGTTTAGGGTGGGTTGTGCTGGTGAGACATTGGCAGGGAGGTTGTGTGCTGGGAGTTGAGATTGGGGGTGAGGGTGGGGGGGGGGGGTTAGCATGCTGGTGGTTGGGGGGGGTGAAGTAGTTGAGATTCGACTTGCCAGAGTCCATTCCTCCGTGTACTCCAGCGAGGCCATCAGGATGCAGGATGTTTACCACCTCTTGCTCCCATGCTGTGAATTGGGGTGGAGTGGGTGGGGGTCCGCCGCCAGTCTTCTGCACAGCGATGTTGTGTCGCGACACCATCGAGCGCACCTTCCCCCGTAGGTCGTTCCATCGCTTTCTGATATCTTCCCGATTTCTGGGATGCTGCCCCACAGCGTTGACCCTGTCTACGATCCTTTGCCATAGCTCAGCCTTCCTTGCTATAGTGGTGTGCTGCACCTGTGTGCCGAAGAGCTGGGGCTCAACCCTTATAATTTCCTCCACCATGACCCTGAGTTCTTGGTCCGAGAACCTGGGGTGTCTTTGGGGTGCCATGGTGTGGTGTGGATGAGGTGTGGGGTGGTGTTTGTGGTGATGTGCGTGGTGATATGTGGTGATGTGTGCGTAGATGTGGTGTGGGTGAAGAAGTTGGGTTCCTATGTGTGTTGGGGTTTTCTATTGCTGTGCTCGCTCTCTCTATCTCTGTCTCTCTCGCCTTCTCTCCGATTTCCAACTAGTGGGGGTTTGTGGGTGATTTGGGTGTGTGTTTTATAGTTGATTGGATGTGTGGGAGTGTTGTTTGTATGTGTATCAGGTGTGTGTATTTCAAATTGTCCAATGTGGCTGTGTTTTGGAGCTGTGTGTGTATTTTGAGCGCGGCGGTGTGTACCGCCAATGGGATACCGCGGTTGAAAGACCGCCGCGTGGATTCGTGGGTCAGAATGGCATGGGCGTGTTTGTGTTGGCGTGACAGTGGAGGTTTGGTCATCTCCAGTTTTCCGCGGCCCGCTGATGAGGCAGACTTCCTTGGATGTCGGATTGGTGGCGGTTTCACAGTTGGTGGTCAGAATGACCGTGGCGGTTTACCGCGGCCGCGGCGGTAGAATGGCGGACTTCTGACCGGCGGTACGGGCCTTTTACCGCTGAGGTCAGAATGACCCCCTGTGTGTTTGAAAATGTCACTTTTAGAAAGTGAGCATTTTCTTGCCTAAACCATTCTGTGACTCTGCCTGTTTGTGGATTTCCTGTCTGGGTCAGTTTGAAAGTTGGGCTGTTTGCATCTCTCTCTAGACAGTGACACAAAGGGAGATGGGGTGTAGCCTGCATATCCTTTTGAGCCATCTGTGCTAGGAGGGAGGGAAGGAGTGGTCACTCACACCTGAAAGGGCTGTGCCTGCCCTCACACAATACAGTCTCCAACCCCCTGGTATGGGTCTGGGGCCTGGCCTGGGCAAGGCAGGATTTCACAAACAAGAGAGACTTTCCTTTGATAGGCCTACGTCAAAGGGCAAAATGGGTATAAGAAGGGACACAAAACCACAGACTTTAGATCACTTCTGGAAATCAAGTGGAACCTCTGCCTGGAGAAGAACTGAAAGCTGAGGAAGAAGAGCTGCCCTGCCTGTGACTTTGCTTTGTGGAGCTATCCTGCAGTTGCTGCTTCTGCCTGTGCAAGAGGACAAAGACTGGACTTTGTGTGCCTTCCTGCTTGTAAAGAACTCTCCAAGGGCTTGAAACTGAGCTTGCCTCCTGTAGTTGGAGTCTTTGGGACAGCAAAGACTTCTATCTGCCAGCACCTGGAGTCTCTGCTGAGACTCCTGCCCTGCCAAGTGTTGCTCTATCCAGTTTCTGGGGCTTTGAAAGGAGAAGCTGGCAGGCCACGTTTGAGAAATCACATACAGACCGCCGTGCAGGGAAAATGTAAACGCAACCTCCGGAAAAACCACGTGCTGCCGGCTTTGTGGCTGAAATCGATGCTCCGCCTGCAGCATGGCTGGGAGATCGACGCACGCGGCTGGAGAAACGATCCGCAATATCACTGACAGAGGCTGGTGAGATCACAACCCACACTGTGCGGTTTTTGGATCATAGTGCAGCAGGATTTCTGATGCAAACATCACTGGGCATGTAAAAACAACGCAAAGCCTGCCTGGTCCCCGAGAGTGCTTGTCCGGATCGACACATTGCTCTCCTGCAGAGAGAAGAAATGAAGCACGCCGACCCGACCAAAGGGGAAATGATGCACGGTCTTGCTTGTGAGTGATATCGACGCACACTCCCCTGTGCAGGGTTATTTTTGACGCAACCCAGGTACATTTTCATGCTAACAGCGTTAGCGTTGTGTTTAAAAGAACATGAAGACTCTTTTTTACATTTTGATTAATAACTTGACTTGGTGGAGTTTTGTCGTTTTGGTTTTGTTTTGTTTAGCTAAATATTTTCTACTTTTCTAAATGTGTGTTGTTTCATTTTGTAGTGTTTTCATTAAGTTGGTACAAATACTTTACACTTAGCACTCTGAAGCTAAGTCTGCCTGCTTGTGCCAAGCTACCAAGGGGGTGAGCGGGGGTTAACTGAAGGTGATTCTCTTTTACCCTGACTAGAGTGAGGGTCCTTGCTTGGACAGGGGGTAACCTGACTGCCAACCAAATACCCAATTTCTAACAATAAGCAACACTTGCTCAGAGGGAGCCTGTAAAGGAGAGGAAGATGGGCAGAAATGCTAGTCTTCCTGCTCAGCCCCAGAAAAACACTAGTCTCTGCATTCTGGTTAAGGGCCTGAAGATTCTTTTTCTAGAGCTGCTATGGAAGAATTTAGTAATGTTGCTGATTACTTTAAGCACAGAGAAGCAAGTACAGGTAAGCTTCTCAATATGTGCTGCAAAAGTGAATTTGTCATCAACATAACACAGAAAGTTAGACGTTTAATGCAAAAGCACCTTGCCTATGGACAAAGATTTGGTTAAAGTTCAAAACAAATCACCAGTCCCATAATCCCCCGCCTGTGCTCTGAATGTGATGCATTGTAATCAAGCAATTCTTGGAGAGATACAATTGCTACATTTTATTGAGGACAGTGCATTCATCACAATTTCAGATGATTCACTAGAAACATATGTTTTTTTTTAATTGGCTGCCAGTGCTGCAGTCTTAAACAAGATCAGGTATGTTTTTTTATTCATTTATCACACAATTTCACATCTATATTATTCCCCTACATTTATATGTTAACTGTAATAAGTAGATGCACCCAAGTGATCTATAGTGAATATGATACAATTCATATGATTTGTACACAGAATGTGTCTCTTGCATCAGCAGTCATATCCAATACTTTATTCACAAAACCTTATTGCCTCATTTCAACCACACCATCAAAAACTGCTAGACACTAAACCACAGTCTTAGGTCACCCATCTCAGTGTCTTCAGTTTCTGCTGTATATCTGTGTTCTGCATCTCTATAGAAGTAGTAGAATTAGACATAACATTTCTATACAGCTATTGACTTCCCCGCCCTTTCCTCTAACATCTTTCGCCCTACCCAACCTCTTTGTGGTTGGCTCACCACCACTTGGCTGCTTCATCAAACACTATGCCGGTTGTCAATGTCTGCTCATCCTTCTTGAGCCCCTTCCCACCCTTTCAGACCCCAAAACACTGAACAGCTAGCTTTAGGGGCAGAAAGAGCAGTTTACTCCTCTGCCTAGCCTCTTTATTCAACCTTCTCTTGTCTCTTCAAATCACTAGTGGTAGCAGTCGTGCCAGTGGAAGAATACCCCCACATGCTCCGCTAGCAGCCTTCTCAGGCTCCCTTCCCATCACGTCTCAATTCTCCACTCCACTGACAAGGAACAAAGCTAGCTTCATCACCTCCGTTCACCACATTCATCCACCATCACACTTCAATATTATGCAGCCTTCTGTGCTGTTGCCCACCTTCTGTGTTTCTGACACATTTAGGACCCTTGACATTGCAGTCCCTTCACTCAACTGGCTTTCCTCCTACTTCTCTCACTAGACTACTTCTGTCCTGAGTCCTCTAATTTTTCACTGTACGCCACTTATCTTGGCATCATCATGTCCACTGGCTGATGCTTCTCTGAGCAGTGTCAGGATTGGCGCAGGGCAGGCTGGGAGCCTGTGCCTGCAGCGCCAGTGACGAGAGACAGAGGAGGGGCGGCAACGGAGGAGGTACGTTTTTTTCTTCATTATTATTATTTTTTTATTATTAACTGTCCCGCTATACCTCCCTTCCCTGCGTGCCGCACAAGCCGCCCTTTAAAATAGGAGCGAGCTGCGACTGATTGGACCCTATATCCATGCCCTTAACTTTACTGGAATTTCTGAACAATTAATGCAATAAAGATTTGGGTCAGCCATGTTAGTGATTTAGGGCCATATGTATGAACACGTTTTTCCATAGACACAGAATGGGTAAAACCCTTTGATACATCTGCCCCTTAGTTCTGGTTTATATTTTGCATTTTACTGAATCTTGCACTCCATTAGAGTGTTAGCTGTTTCCAGGATGTTGTTTTTCTGTATTTTGTGTAGCATATTACTCTTGTAAAATGCATGCTTTGAACTAAGCCACATTCAGGTGTTTATAATGGCTGTGATTCAGAGCTCTGGATCTGAGACTGAAGCCAGTGCAAGTTTTTCACAGTGCCTGTCAATGGGTCAAAAGGCTGTTCAGATGCATGGTCAACCAATGCCAGGCCATTCAACCATTGATCAAGCTGTTCTCTGTAGTTTAGGTTTTAGGTGTAGTTTTAGGTGTATATCTGTTGTTGTGTTATTAAATTGGGATACAAGAAGAAAGCTCTGAGAGAAACCAAAATACCAGACAGGTGGAATGGCACACTATGGAAATCATACAAATTGTTTGTGTTTAAGTCACGGCTATAACTAAATAGGCCACACCCTTTTCAGAGATCCCTCCACCTTTTTAATCACACCTAAAGCTCTGCATGCAGCATTTCCTAGGGGTACAACTATGTCAGGTGTGCATATGTACCTAAAACAAGAAGTCTTTTGCCCACTACACGGACCTATTGTACATGTTTCAGTTTCTATGGTATGCAGAGGTCTATTTTTTATCCATGTTCCTCGCATACAACAGTCTGTGTGACACCAATCTTTGACCAGATTAATTTCTGTTTCACTCATCTGTTTTCAGTCCCTTGTACTAAATGTACTGTTGTTTCATTGTACAATATTGTTTTTCTAAATTTTACTTGCTGTTGCATTTAAATAGATGCATGTTTTATTTTCTTCTATTTAATTTAATAAACACATTTTATTTAACCATTCTTATCTAGTGTTCTTAGCTACAGTGTATCAGTGTGCTGTACAATTATAAAACATAACACATAGCATTTTACTGAGAATTTTTAATAAGTAACCATATCAAATAACTGATAACCAACTCCACGTTCATTTAGTAAGCAGGAAACAATTGGTGAAAAATCACAGCGACGGTGGCCTACAAGGATCAGCAGACCATGACGTCTGTGATTGATTATAAATAGATTTTTTTTTGTTTTTTAAAGTTTCAGTGAGATTTGACATTGGTCTCTTAGAGTACTGCCTACTCTCCATCGAACTTTTACCCAAATTCACAAAGGGGAAAAGGATCTAAGGGAACGCCTCCTCCATGCAAATGAGTTACCACCCCAACTTGGAAGTCAGTAACTGTTCAATGGTCTGCAACTAGAAAATTGGTTGCAAGCCATTGATACCTTTTTTGGTTTATCAAAGGGAAACCCAAACACACCACGTCTATGTACCAAATCAATACCTTGATGTAATCCTGTTTTATGAGTCAGTAAAACTTAATTGAATACTAAAAAGGGCTTTCTACATGACCCAAAACTTTTTTGTGGTCACAAACTCTAAATTGGAGTGTTTGTGGCCACACAAAAAGTTTCAAACATCTAGCCCATATCACTGCACATAAGAGTGGCTGGAGAATAGCAGAAAGGCCACCTAGTACAACTGGTGTCTCAGCCCTGCATGTGTTCTCTCAGGAACATGCAAATCTTTCTACTGTATTACTACTGCTGTGTATTACAGTATGTGGCCTCTCTATGCGTACTCACAAGGACATACACATGCTATCAGTGTATGACAATATAATTGTTTGGCACCAACCCCCCTTTTTAAATTTCCCACTTTTGCAACAAACATATTAGTTAAGAGATTATTCCATGGAAGTCATGTCCCAGTGGGACACATCTGATAAATCCCAAATATGCCAGAGTCACTTCAGAAGTGTTTACTTTCCCCGAAGTGAAGTGACTTTAGTCACATATTATTACATCTACTTTATAATAATTATTAAAAGGAAATTTATGAAGCAACGTCCACACTTATATTAGATGATTATGGGCCTCATTCTGACTTTGGCGGGCGGCGGAGGCCGCCCGCCAAAGTACCGCCGTCAGAAGACCGCTGCGCGGTCAAAAGACCGCTGCGGTAATTCTGAGTTTCCCGCTGGGCTGGCGGGCGACCGCCAGAAGGTCGCCCGCCAGCCCAGCGGGAAACCCCCTTCCATGAGGATGCCGGCTACGAATGGAGCCAGCGGAGTGGAAGGGGTGCGACGGGTGCAGTAGCACCCGTCGCGATTTTCAGTGTCTGCTTGGCAGACACTGAAAATCTTGTTGGGGCCCTGTTAGGGGGCCCCTGCAGTGCCCATGCCAGTGGCATGGGCACTGCAGGGGCCCCCAGGGGCCCCACGACACCCGTTCCCGCCAGCCTGGTTCTGGCGGTGAAAACCGCCAGAACCAGGCTGGCGGGAAGGGGGTCGGAATCTCCATGGCGGCGCTGCATGCAGTGCCGCCATGGAGGATTCCCTGGGGCAGGGGAAAACCGGCAGGAAACCGCCGGTTCCCCTTTTCTGACCGCGGCTTTACCGCCGCGGTCAGAATGCCCCGGAAGCACCGCCAGCCTGTTGGCGGTGCTTCCTCTGCCCTCTGCCCTGGCGGTGAGACACCGCCAGGGTCAGAATGAGGGCCTATGTGAGGTTTTATCACAAAAACAGTTTTCCATAGTTCCCAATTCAGATAATTTGCATGTTTTTTCCATTTTATTCATTTTTGTCCAAGCGTAGGGCCCGAGTCACAAAGGTAAACTAAGTTTAGACCAAAAGCCTGAACTTAGGTCAAAAGTCAAACTTTACTACGAGTAAAGTTAGACTCTTGGTCTAAGTTTAGACTTTTTACTATAAGTAAAGTTAGATTTTAGGTCTAAACATAGACTTTGTGAATCGGCCCATAGTTAACTTTATGAGTGTTAGTTGGTGTGAAAATGCTATTGTACTTTTTCTTTGGAGTCCTGTGAAACTGTGTCAAGGCATTAACTCATGAGAGTTTTGTATGCTAGTGAGTGCAATTCTTAGCTTTTTCCTGTAAGTGATTCAACCCTCGCAATGGAAAATGACATCAAATTGGGCTAGGCTAGAAGTTGTTGTCAAAGTCCTGACTTTCATGAGAAAGCCCATCTTGTCCATTATCTTCATGACATTTGCACCCTATATAATTCTTTCCAAGCACCAGTCCTTCACTGGCATTGCCAGAGGGGGACATAGACAATCTAATTATACTCAAAATCATGAACAGTTTCTACAATCTGGTGATATGGGAACCTGGAGACATAAAATGCAATTTCAGTGCCACCATCTTGTTTGATGCATAATTTCTGGGGGTTACCTGGTCTGATTGCTGATCCAGTGAGGGTGGCACACTGGTCCTCCTTGCCTGTGCAGAGAAGGTCTTCGGTAGGTGTGCATCCATCAGAGGACTGGTCCGTAAAGCACGTGGGACACTTGTATCCATTTGCGGTCAATTTTACGGGAGGAACTAAAGAGCAACAAGGAAAATAAATCTCAAGGTTTTTTATTACATTTGTAAATTCAAAAATAGCACAAAGGTGATGATGCCTGATCCAACATCAACAGGATAGGAGGACCATACATGGCCCATCCCACTCCTGGTAGCACTGTCCCAGTTATCCACCTCCCGAGGTAGCTTCTCACCTCTCAAATCTCCCATAAAAATGGATGTCCAAGATGCACTTCTGGAACAACATACAGTTTTGAAACAGGGGATGAGTGAGACCATCTCTACATCTCCTCTACTGGGGACATGTAACAGCAAAGGTCCTGCCAGTCTTAACTACAATGGCAGTTGTCCCAGCATCTTTATAAATTAGTGGCTTAACATTTTCCCCAAAGCCTCCATCCACAACACTGTACCTGGGGATTGCACATAAGAAACTCTGAGGCCTATCACATGGGCTTCATATAATGTAGACTGTGAGGTATTTTCATTCTCTGCTGGGGTAGAGAAGACAAGCAGTCATGGCTTGTTCTTGGAGAAGTATATAATAGGGACTGAGGTATAACACTCAACATCAAGATGAAAAAAGGTATTTATTTACAGGTGTGTAAACAAGTAAATTAAACACAGCACACAGACAACCGAGAAAGTCCTAACACATTCCTGGGTTGACTAACAACCTTGAGCACTTGTTGTACTAATTATGTTGGTTTATTATAGCATTGGAGTCCCAGTGGGCTGCGCTTGAGTTGAACCTGGGATCTTTGGGGCTACTTACAAGTGATGCATTGTTACCTTATTGCAACAATCATGATATTTTGGACTCTCTGTTTTAATGGCTATGGCCTGAGTGGACAAGTGTGCTGGCTAAAGGTTCTGCTGCTCTCTTTTTAGCCAGAACACTGTTCAAGTATTTCTAAAACCAATTTTAAGGCTGCAACTGGTTTTTAGTGTATGGCAATGGAGGGAAGTGATAGAGAATCAATGCTAACTGTCAAGTCCTCCATTGAATACATAGATGAAGGACGGTATTACCACACTCTTTTTCCCAACTGAAATCTTCTAGTGGTAAGGTGCACCAGTCCGTATATGAACAGGACATTAGGTCAGAGACCCAGCACAATTAAAATAGTGTGAGACCTGGCATCCTTGGCGTAGTCTCCTCTGTCTTTTTACCTCTGCTTCCTATTTTGACTGTGTGCTGGACTTTGTTTTTGCTGTTTTTTAGTACTCTGGGCACTTTACCACTGCTGACCTGTGCTAAAGTGCAAGTGCTCTCTATGTAAACTATATGAGTATTTGGCTATTCCATGATTGGCATATCGGATTTACTAGTAAGTCCCTAGTAAAGTGCACTAGAAGATCCCAGGGCCTATAAACCAAATGCTACCAGTAGGCATTCAGCACTGATTGTGCCGACCAAATGAGTAGCCCTGCAAACATGGCTCAGACCTGCCAAAGCAGTGTCTGTGTGCAGTTTTAAGCTGCCAATTCGACCTGAAAAGTGTACCCACTTGCTAGTCTCAAACCATCCCTTTTTTTACACGTAAGGCACCCCTAAGGTAGGACCTAGGTAGCCCCATGTGTAGGGTGAAGTTTATGTAAATGGTAGGACACGTACTGATGTGTTTTACATGTCCTGACAGTGAAATACTGTAAAATGTGTTTTTCAGTGTTGCAAAGCCAATCCCTCTCATGGGTTAACATGGGGACTGCCTTTAAATATCCTTTAAGTGCAGTTTCCCTTTGGGAGCAGATAGAGATGTGGAGTTTGGGGTCTCTGAACTCACAATTAAAAAATATATCTTATGGTAAAGTTAGTTTTTAGATTGTCAGTTTGAAAATGCCACTTTTAGAAAGTGTGCATTTTTTTGCTTAACTATTCTATGCCTCTGCCTTCTTTTGTATTCCACGTCTGGGTCAGACTGACAGTTAGGATGTTGTGAATTTCCTCTAGACAGTGATACCAAGGGAGCTGGGGTGTAGCCTGCATATCCTGATGAGTCTCCTGGACTAGAGTGGGGAGGGAGGAGCTGACACTTACACCTGAAAGGACTTTGCCTGTCCTCACACAATGCAGTCTCCAACCCCTGGTGTGTGTGTGGGGCCAGGCCTTGGCAAGGCAGGATCTTGTCACCAACAGAGACTTTCCTTTGAGGTTTGCCTACTTCAAAGGGGTACCCAAAATCCCAGATTTTTAGAACACTTCTGGATCAAGAGGAAGAAGAGCTGAAGAGCTGGAGGGGGAATAAAGCCCCTTTGCTGTATGTGCTTTGCTGGGTTGGCCTGCAGTTGCTGCTTCTGCCTTACAGAGGGCAAATGTAGGAAGGTAGCCTCTTTCTAGCCTTGTTACCCCCACTTTTGGCCTGTTTGTGAGTATATGTCAGGGTGTTTTTACTGTCTCACTAGGATCCTGCTAGCCAGGGCCCAGTGCTCATAGTGAAAACCCTATGTTGTCAGTGTGTTTGATATGTTTTCACTGGGATCCTGCTAGCCAGGACCCCAGTGCTCATAAGTGTGTGGCCTATATGTGTTCCCTGTGTGGTGCCTAACTGTATCACTGAGGCTCTGCTAACCAGAACCTCAGTGTTTATGCTCTCTCTGCTTTCTAAAATTGTCACTGCAGGCTAGTGACTAATTTGACCAATTCTCATTGGCACACTGGTACACCCATTTAATTCCCTTTTATATGGTACTTAGGTACCCAGGGTATTGGGGTTCCAAGAGATCCCTATTGGCTGCAGCATTTCTTTTGCCACCATAGGGAGCTCTGACAATTCTTACGCAGGACTGCCACTGCAGCCTGAGTGAAATAACGTTATTTCACAGCCATTTTTCACTGTACATAAGTAACTTATAAGTCATCTATATGTCTAACCCTCACTTGGTGAAGGTTAGGTGCCAAGTTACTTAGTGTGTGGGCACCCTGACACTAGCCAAGGTGCCCCCACATTGTTCAGAGCAAATTCCCCGGACTTTGTGAGTGCGGGGACATCATTACACGTGTGCACTACATATAGGTCACTACCTATGTGTAGCGTCACAATGGTAACTCCGAACATGGCCATGTAACATGTCTACGATCATGGAATTGTCCCCCCAATACCATTCTGGTATTGGGGGTGACAATTCCATAATCCCCCGGGTCTCTAGCACAGAACCCGGGTACTGACAAAATGCCTTTCCGGGGTCTCCACTGCAGCTGCTGCTGCTGCCAACCCCTCAGACAGGATTCTGCCCTCTTGGGGTCTGGGCAGCCCGGTCCCAGGAAGGCAGAACAAAGGATTTCCTCTGAGAGAGGATGTTACACCCTATCCCTTTGGAAATAGGTGTGAAGGGCTGGGGAGGAGTAGCCTCCCCCAGCCTCTGGAAATGCTTTGATGGGCACAGATGGTGCATAAGCCAGTCTACACCGGTTCAGGGATCCCCCAGCCCTGCTCTGGCGCGAAACTGGACACAGGAAAGGGGAGTGACCACTCCCCTGACCAGTACCTCCCAGGGGAGGTGCCCAGAGCTCCTCCAGTGTGTCGCAGACCTCTGCCTCCTTTTCTGGTTATTTAGGGTCTCTCCTCTGGGCTATTCCTCAGATAACGAATGAAAGAGCTCACCAGAGTTCCTCTGCACTTCCCTCTTTGACTTCTGCCAAGGATCGACCGCTGACTGCTCCAGGACGCCTGCAAAACCGCAACAAAGTAGCAAGACGACTACCAGCAACATTGTAGCGCCTCATCCTGCCGGCTTTCTCAACTGTTTCCTGGTGGTGCATGCTCTGAGGGCTGTCTGCCTTCACCCTGCACTGGAAGCCAAGAAGAAATCTCCCGTAGGTCGATGGAATCTTCCCCCTGCCAACGCAGGCACCAAACTTCTGTATCACCGGCCCTCTGGGTCCCCTCTCATCCTGACGAGCGTGGTCCCTGGAACACAGAAGCTGGGTCCAAGTGCCTCCCACAGACCAGTGGCCCTTCTGTCCAAATTTTGTGGAGGTAAGTCCTTGCCACCCCACACCAGACAGCAAACCTGTGTACTGCGTGATTTGCAGCTGCTCCTGCTTCTGTGCACTTCTCCAAGGATTCCTTTGTGCACAGCCTAGCCTGGGTCCCCAGCACTCCGTCCTGCAGTGCTCAACCCACTGAGTTGGACTCCATCGTCGTGGGACTCTCCTTTTGTGACTCTGAGTTCACAGATCTTCTAAGTGCCTGTTCAGGTACTTCTGCGGGTGCTGCCTGCTTCTGCGGGGGCTCTCTGAGTTGCTGAGCGCCTCCCCTGTCTCCTCCTCCAAAGGGCGACATCCTGGTCCTTCCTGGTCCCCAGCAGCACCCAAAAACCTCCACTGCGACCCTTGCAGCTAGCAAGGCTTGTTTGCGGTATTTCTGCCTGGAAACACTTCTGCAACATCCTCCATCCAAAGGAGAAGTTCCTAGCCCTTTTCGTTGTTGCAGAATCTTTGGCTTCTTCCACCCGGAGGCAGCCCTTTTGCACCTTCATCCAGGGATTCCTGGGCTCCTGCCCCCCCTGGACACCATCGCGACTCTTGGACTTGGTCCCCTTACTTTACAGGTCCTCAGGTTCAGGAATCCGTCTTCAGTGTTTTGCTGGTGCTTGTGGTTCTTGCAGAATCCCCTATCACGACTATTGTGTCTTTCTGGGGTAGTAGGGTAACTTTACTCCTACTTTTCAGGGTCTTGGGTGGGGTATTTTGGACACACTTACTGTTTTCCTACAGTCCCAGCGACCCTCTACAACCTCCCATGGGCCTGGGGTCCATTCGTGATTCGCATTCCCCTTTTGGAGTATATGGTTTGTGTTGCTCCTAGGTAATAGGGGTGTACATTACTTACCTCCTAAGTGAGGGTATTCTCTTAAATACTTTTGGCATATTGTCACTAAAATAAAGTACCTTTATTTTTTGTAACTCTGAGTATTGTGTTTTCTTATGATATTGTGCTATATGATATAAGTGATATAGTAGGAGCTTTGCATGTCTCCTAGTTCAGCCTAAGCTGCTTTGCCATAGTTACCTTCTATCAGCCTAAGCTGCTAGAAACACCTCTATTCTACTAGTACGGGACAACTGGACCTGGCACAGGGTGTAAGTACCACAAGGTACCCACTATAAGTCAGGCCAGCCTCCTACAGCAAAGACTAGACTTTGCTGTGTATCCTGCTTGAGCGGTTTCTCCAAGGGCTTGGACTTAGCTTGCCTCCTGTTAAGGACTCTCAGGGCCATCATAGACTTCACCTACCAGCCTCTGGGTTCACTAGCTGTAGAGTCTAACTTGCCAGTGGTGCCTATTCCAGTTCTGGGCATTTGGGAGTGAAAGCTGGTGAAAAACCATCAACTTTGGACGACGCCCGGACTGACGCCGCTGCTTAAATCCGTGATGCTGCGTGCAACTGAAGCTGTGGTTCTGGCTGGAGTGCGACGATCCCAACCGACCTTGCAGTCCTGACGCTGCAGCAACCGCTTATGTCCCATGACTTTGTGAGTACTGAGTGCTGTGTCACCAATGTCTATGACACCCAAATCCGCCGCAGCACCTGCAGCCCCGTGTAGTGACTGCAATCCCGTGAGGTGAGTCCGGTCTTGACCACCGGACATCGACCCCACTGGAGAGATAGGAACCACGCTTCACACCGCCGCTGCCTCATCTCCACTGTTCCGCAGCAAGGACCTGATGTTTTACACCAACGTGCTGCTTCACAGCTCTGCAGCATTGGAACCGCTGCCGCACCATATCCAGGGACACCACACTTCCCCAACTCCGTGCACCGGCTTGTTTCCTCATTTTCAGAAGGTACTGTACCTGGGGGTCTGTGTGACTCCGTGACCGGCACCAATGGCATTGGATTGTTGTGAACGACTCTGTCACAACACTGTTATAGCATCAAATTGAAACATTTGTGTTTCTAAGCACTATATTGAAGCTTAATCTTTGAAAATTCAAAACTTTGCTTGTGTATGTTGATTTTTGTGGTCTTGGTCTTGTTTTACTCTGATAAATATTGGCTATTTTCATTCTGTTACTGTGTGTGTTGGTACAAATACTTTACACATAGCCTTTGCCAAGCTACGAAGGGGGTGAGCAGGGGTTTTCTTAGGAGTGTAACTCCCTTACCCTAACTAGAGTGAGGGGCGCTGCTTGGACAGGGTGCAAACTGACTGCCAACCAGAGACCTCATTTGTATCAAATAGTATCATCTCTATACATTCCATCATCGAGTATTTTTCTTTGTGTTCCTCTGTGTCATTGGATGTGGGTCTTGATGGCTCCTGGATGGACTCTGTTTATTGAGCTATCCTCCATATTCTCCATCCGGCTGGGCCTTGGGCAGGCAGGTTCTCCCATGCTTAAGAAAGCCTCTTTTTTCTATAGGATTTCTGTTCCTCCTTTCGTAGACCAAGCCAGCTGCTCTTCTCCTCACAGGCCACATTATCCAGGCATATTCTAGGAGTACAAATTTTGTCCCCAGCTGGGGTAGGGGGAGAGCAATCCACCAGAGGTTAATTTCAAGGTTATGTGCTTGTTTGGAGCTGGTGCAAGGATGTCCAAATGGGAGGTCCTATTGTGTCTCAGGGGCAGAGTATTTATCCTCCTCTAGTGGTTTAGTGATCAGGGCAAGAAATCTGACCCAATTAAATACTTTCTTATTTCAACAGGCTTGACTCTTTTCAATCAGGGAGATGTACATCTTATTATTGTGTATAGACTTCACAGACTTCTCAGGTGACAATAGAACAACTGCCTCTCTTAGGCTATAAGGCCTGGATCTCATTGCACAGTGGTCCATCTTCGTACACATTATGAATCCACCAGCCTTCCAAAATTAGGCTTGTGGTGGTACACTCTGGCGGAGTTCTTGCAACTTCCACTTTGAAAGGACTCATCTTACAGCAATGGTTTATGTTCTGGCAGATTTTCCTGCTGACATTACTGTTCCTCCACCATTAGGAAGGCAGTTGAGATTGTGGCATTAGCTGCCCTACCATACCTAGACCTACCAAGTCACTTCCATGTCTTTTGGTGGAAGCATACTCCAAGTGATCTCTTGTGGCAGCTCCCTCATCTTCTAAGACCCTTGTCCACCAGGCATCCATACTTGGACGTTAATTCAGGGCAAGGGTAGCTTGTTTATACTCACCGCCCATCTTCAGCTTGGCATTGGTGATAACCTCATCAGCTGCAATGCTTTTGTGCCAAGAGATTCTAGGGAAATATTTTGACTGCCCTACTGTTTATGTGTGAAACATTGATGACCTAGGAGTGGTGGCATTACAAGTGACTCAACCAGATACCATTTATAAACACACCATTTATAAACAGAGGCTCTAGTTATTTCTGGCTGTTGGCAGGGGTTTGAACCTTACCTCCTCTTAAAGCTCTATTAACTCTGAGGGGCATCTATTGCCACTCTGATAAAACTGCAGGATTACAGTCTGTGTGGCTGAGGGAATATTTAGGCAATTACAATTTAAATGATCATGTGACCCACAGCAATAACGCCTTGCCCTATTCAGTTCAGTTCATAAATCTTTATTCCATAGCATGTTGGCAACCATAAAAGTCAGACACAATACATACAATAAAAATATATATAAAATATAAGAAGAGCGGAAATGTATACATATTAAAATATTTTGAGCAGTTCAGTACAATATATAATAAAACCATCGGAACATTGTTCTCCGAGAATGTACAGCAGTATTAAAAAATGAACCAAAGTTAAGAATTACCTCCCCATTTTCTAAGAACAATAAAACTATGGGGGTCATTATGACCCCGGCGGAAGGCGGAGAAGCGGCGGTAAGACCCCCAACAGGCTGGCGGTCTTTTTTTTCGAATTATGACCATGGCGGTTAGCGCCATGGTCATCCTTCGGTTCTCTATTCCGCCCGCCGGGCTGGAGACCTGGGTCTCCAGCCCGGCGGCCGTCACTATACCGCCGGCGGTATTTCGACCCGGCTGACCACCATGGATTTCATGCGGTTTGAAACCGCCATGAAATCCATGGTGGTATGCACTATCTGTGCCAGGGAATTCCTTACCTGGCACTGATAGGGGTCTCCCCCACCCCCATCCCCACCCCGTCTGCCTCTCCTGCACCCCCCACCACCCCTACCACCCCCCAAAGGTGGCAGGGCCCCCCTCCCCACCCCGACCCCAACATCACATCACTCACTCACACACGACACGCACGCAGGAACCACCAAAACACATGCATGCACACACACCGGCATACATGCCACCATCCACACACACAGACACGCACACCCACATTCAAACATACACACACACATCCATACAGACATACCCACAGACACACATGCACTCATTCCCATACTCACGACACCCCCGCAAGCATACAGGCACTCAGACATGCCCACGACATACACACACACACACCCCACGCACGCTCACAACACACAACACCCGCCCACCCCCCTCCCCTCACGGACGATCGACTTACCTGGTCCGACGATCCTCCGGGAGGGGACGGGATCCATGGGGGCTGCTCCGCCGACACCACACCGTCAACAGAACACCACCATGCCGAATCACAGGACGTGATTCGGTGGGCGGTGTTCTGTTGGCATGGCGGTGGAGGTGGAGCAACCTCCACTTCCCCGCCGCCCGCCAGTATGGCTGTTGGCGGCTCTCCGTCCGAAAAAGGACGGAGAGCTGTCAACAGTCATAATAAGCCGAGCGGCAAACCGCCAACACTGGCGGTCTTTCGCACTGCGGTCCGAGGTCAAAATGACCCCCTATGAACGTAATTCTACAAAGTTTAAGTTCAGACTAATACTTCTTTAAAATTGGAATGAAAAACATTATAGTATATTACATATAAGATGTGCAGAAAAACATAAAATGAAGCATTGTCAGTTAGGAAACATTATCACATGGACATGGTAAAGATTCAGTATGATGTAAACGGCCCATTAGAAAACATAGTAAATACTTTACAGTATCAGACTTGAAACAGAAGAGCAGGGAGCGTTCCCACCTATTATGAACAAGCCATACATAATTACTAGAATAATTAAAATCCCTTAGGTCCAGATATCTGACCAAATTCACACTCCCTGCAAAACTTCTTACACGTTCAGATTTCCAGATCGAAAACCAAAGTACAACAGGACAAATATGAATCAGATCCTCACGATAGGGTAGCTCAGGTTCTTTATGACTAATGTAGGTAGCAGCGCTCACAGGGAGGGGCAGTAATCTCTGAAGAAATCTGTTTTCTTCTCTTTGAATTCCAATACAATTCGATATGTCCCAAAACCTCAGCACTATACATAGCTATTGGCACACATTGGGGCTTATAAGCAGTGACATTAAACAACCTCCCCCCGAAGGGTGAGGACGGCTGCAGAAAGCCCTATTAGCCTTACAAAATGTACCTGTACAATGGACAATGTTAGCTGACCAGGAACCTTAAGCTGAAAAAGAATACCTAAATACGGGAAAGTGCTTTTACTAGTCAGAGAGTCGGTACCATTACACAATGTAGTCAACATTTCACGCTTAAGGCCACAGGACATAATATGGGACTTGGTGAAATTAGCCCTAAGATCAAACGAGGACATAAGAGTAACAAAAGCCAACACAAGGAGGCACATCTCTTTAGGAGTCCATGCTATAAGCACCGCATTATGGGCCAGATGTATCAAAGGGTTTTACCCATTCTGTGTCTATGGGAAAATGTGTTTGTACGTATGGCCTTATCTGCCTTCAGAAGTGCAGAAATTGACTTTTCTCCAATTATTGGAACATCTTGAGTGGCACCTATAAGTGACGAGTGCAAATCGTTTATATTTAAAATTAACAAAAGAGAGGCCAGCTTACAGCCCTGTCTGACACCGCAAATAATTTTAATATCTTCAGAGACCTCCCCCAACTGGCTGATGCGGACCCTTGCCTTTATTCTCTCATGCAAGTAGGCAAAAAATGTCCCAGGACATCATCAAGCCCCATGTCAATCAACATGCACCATAATTAGGTCTGTTGGTGCAGGATGATACATGGATGCGTGTTTAGCCACAGTATATTTACCTAACACCAAGTTAATGTTAGGGCATTGTTCTATAGTGTACACTGTTCCAAATGGAAAAATATAATCACTAGGGGAACATTAAAGTTCAGGAGCAAGAGCCCTCACACATCCGAGAGGATGTCATGCTTCATCATCGGGTAGCTCCTCGTCAGACCGGCGCTGCAATGTCTGACGGGCTCCCCGTAAGGGGGCTCTTTGCCGGAGATCTTTTAGGTAGCAGCCGTGGTAGCGGACACTACAAGACCTGGTGTTGCGGTCAGGCGCTAATCCTGGCAGGAGAGTGAAAGCTAAAATTGGTTCCCAGTCTTAATAGGAGCGAGTCAATTTAATTAATCAATGGAATAAGACCGGGACCAAGATTAAAAACAGAAGGAAAGTGTAAAATGAGGAATAATGCTCAACCACTTTCTGCATGGTGCTGGAGCTTAAGGAGATTATCGTCGGGCTCCTAGGACATGGTCAACATGTTTCGCGTACAGTGGTCTAACAAGATCCTATGACGCTTCTTCATGACCAATACATAATAATACTTCTCCTGTCTATATTACCGAAAGTTTGCAAAAATGTCAAACAAATCATATAGTCACTTACATTGAAGTTCAGTAATTGTCAGAAACCTCTAATGGTCGCCCTAGAAAAATACAAACAAATCATTTTGATCAAAACACACAGAAAAATAAGGAAGGACACCCGTGACACAACAGTGTGTAGGAACCAGTTGTGTAAAAAAAGTTGTCTTTTCGGGAGAGCACGTCAGGGTAGGTTCCCCTGCAGACTGCCGTCATCCACAAAGTAAGTGACCTCGCGTTTGTGTGTTTATCGCTTTTTTCGGTTACTTATTTACTCTGGGGACGTATATTGAGCTCAACTAATGACATCTCTCAAAGTATTAACAGACTTAGGTCGGGGTAATCCCTTAATATTCTATGGATAACCACGCTTTGCCAGTGTGTTTTTGCCTTTGTAAATCACCACGCAGACTATTACACTCTGCTACAGTACTCACCAAGCGTTTTTAGAAATATTTTTTGTTGTAAAACTGTTTTATTCCTCCCAGTTTTCCTTCAACAAATGCCATAAATGCTAGTGACGAATCTGTGTATGAATTTCCAAGTGACATGGACTAATAATGTACTTGATGTTCATAATCAATTTAACCAACCGACCTCTAGTAGTGAATGTGACTTTTTTGGTTCTGATTGATTACACTGCATTCATGGTGTCTGTTTTACCACTTTATTAGTAGTGACTGCTTTCGGCATGCTACTTCCCAAGGGGCCCCCCATGTACCAAGGGATGGTAAGCATATTGTCTTATTATGTTTTTACACAACTGGTTACTACACACTGTTGTGTCACGGGTGTCCTTCCTCATTTTTCCGTGTGTTTTGATCAAAATGATTTATTTGTATTTTTCTAGGGCGACCGTTAGAGGTTTCTGACAATTAGTGAACTTCAATGTAAGTGACTATGGGGGTCATTCCAACTTTGGCGGGCGGCGGAGGCCGCCCGCCAAAGTTCCCCTGTCGAAAGACCGCGGGGGTCATTTCGACTTTCCCGCTGGGCCGGCGGGCGACCGCCAAAAGGGCGCCCAGCGGGAAAGACCCTGCAACAATGAAGCCGGCTCCGAATGGAGCCGGCGGAGTTGCAGGGGTGCGACGGGTGCAGTTGCACCCGTCGCGATTTTCACTGTCTGCAAAGCAGACAGTGAAAATCTTAATGGGGCCCTGTTAGGGGGCCCCTGCACTGTCCATGCCAGTGGCATGGGCAGTGCAGGGGCCCCCAGGGGCCCCACGACACCCGTTCCCGCCATCCTGGTTCTGGCGGTAAAAAACGCCAGAAACAGGATGGCGGGAAGGGGGTCGGAATCCCCATGGCGGCGCTGCAAGCAGCGCCGCCATGGAGGATTCTCTGGGCCAGGGGTAATCCGGTGGGAAACCGCTGGATCCCCTTTTCTGACCGCGGCTTTACCGCTGCGGTCAGAATAGCTCTGGAAGCACCGCCAGCCTGTTGGCGGTGCTTCCGTTGCCCTCCGCCCTGGCGGTCATAGACCGCCAGGGTTGGAATGAGGGCCTATATGATTTGTTTGACATTTTTGCAAACTTTCGGTAATATAGACAGGAGAAGTCTTATTGTGTATTGGTCCTGAAGAAGCGTCATAGGATCTTGTTAGACCACTGTACGCGAAACATGTTGACCATGTCCTAGGAGCCCGACGATAATCTCCTTAAGCTCCAGCACCATGCAGAAAGTGGTTGAGCATTATTCCTCATTTTACACTTTCCTTCTGTTTTTAATCTTGGTCCCAGTCTTATTCCATTGATTAATTAAATTGACTCGCTCCTATTAAGACTGGGAACCAATTTTAGCTTTCACTCTCCTGCCAGGATTAGCGCCTGACCGCAACACCAGGTCTTGTAGTGTCCGCTACTACGGCTGCTACCTAAAAGATCTCCGGAAAAGAGCCCCCTTACTGGGAGCACGTCAGATATTGCAGCGCCGGTCTGACGAGGAGCTACCCGATGATGAAGCATGACATCCTCTCGGATGTGTGAGGGCTCTTGCTCCTGAACTTTAATGTTCCCCTAGTGATTATATTTTTCCATTTGGAACAGTGTACACCTTTTTTGTATGTTCAGTTAATTGGGAGACCGTACACTGGACCAACTAATCTCCCAGTCCCTCCCTTTGTTGATACATTGTTTTATAGTGCCTAGTTTACATCTGAGCCCAAATTGACAACCACTTAAAATGGACTCAGCATCCATCTAATCCATGACCCAGTCATATATAATCCAACCCAGTATTTTAGCCGTGCTGTCTATAATATCTGTAACGTGATGGAAATGAGCGGTCCCCCTTTTTATGGGTGAGCACAAAGTGCTCCGTCCATTCTATAATCTCTCTTTGGGGTTGAAACCACGCCCATGCCACGTCAGCCACTTATGTTGGTTTGTGGGCTTGCCTTTTAAAATCCGATTGCTTTCATTTGTGAAAGGCATGCATACGTCATGCATTTCCAGAGTTTAGCCCACCTACACAGCACCGGTAAAGTACCAAAAACATATGAGGCTCGATGTGTTCAGCCTGGGGTCCGGACTACTTTATCTGTTTATTTTCCACTAAGCGCGATCGAGCTGCATTTTACATAGCACGATCACACTGCATTTTTTTGTTTTGCTTTACAACGCTAATAACTTTAACTCGAACAAATGCGAGACCCGTTGCATTGAAAATGCTTGTTAAATATGGGGACTGTAATAGGCATTCCCCGTGAACTGGGAAAGGTAGCATGCGCCAAATTATAAAAGGTGTTGTTGAGAAGTAAGGCCCAGAAAGGGGTACTAGATCTAATTAAATTAATAGGTACCACATCTGGGCCAGATGCCTTCCCACTTTTACTCAGGATGATCGCCTGCTCTACCTCTGACAACGTAACAGAAAAACCGGAAACTATTGACAAATCAACTATCCCTATTGGTCTCAGGTGCCTCCTTCCTATCTTAAACCATTCACATTTTTGAGACACTTAAAAAAGAGTTCTCCTTTCATCACCACCTGGGAATTACTGTTTTCATTCTTCAAATTTTGGGCCTTATGCCATATGTTCTTATCACCGAACTTGCTTCTTCTGGCCTCCCAGTTCATAACCCACTTATTAGACTGTGCTGTAAATAATTAAGTGCCACTGTTCTGTGAATCAATCATGACAAACTTTTTCTCAGCAGACAGAGCAAAGTTGAGTTATTCACATCAAGTTAAACAACCCATGGAAAATTGTCGGTTTTTTTCCCTTCACCTATCACAAACACTGTACCAATTACATGAATAAATGTTTCAATTCACATTCAACATCTTTTTAGGATCTTTACATTGTTTAAAGTGTTTTAATACTGGCTAATGTTCCACCCAAATCTGAAAATGATAGAATCTTTCAGTCTGTCATACTGCTCTCCATTGGAGCCATGTTGCCCGCTAGGGAAACTGCATAGTGGAGTGGCTCATCCACACAACTTGGAAAGAGGTTACATGCCAGTTAAAAAACATTCACCCATGAACTTACTGGACTTGGAGGGGTCCTAGACTGAGACGCATCCATCCCCTGTAGGCGCTACATTGGTGGTTGGAACCTCAAGCTTCATCGCTTCTAGGGCATTCGCAAGCTTCATCTCCTGTAACTCTATCTTGCTCTTTCTGCTTAATGTCTTCCTCTTGACCCCTGTTATTCTGTTTTACCCCAGGTGCCTTTACCTCTTTTTCACTAGCAAGCCTTTCTTTATTGATTTCAAACTTTATATCCCACTCGCCATCTTAGAACCTCCGCCTTTCCCTTTATCTATCTATGGGAGCAAGCACTGATTGGTATAGGTATGTCCCCAATGGGGAAACCAGGGACCCAGAAATAGGAAGAGTGGAGGGTCGGTATCTGACGGACTATACCGACTTCTGGTTCTGTGCTGGTGATGACGATTCTTTCACTTTAATTTTTTTTTTAAATACATACTGATACTAACATGTTGCACAAAAATGTACTAGGTGTGTATTTTTCAGGTTTAGATTGACCACAGCTAAGTAAGGCTGATTTTTGAAATGGTTACTGTCTGGCTGCATATTGTTCCATGTTGTGTACCTTTCCTTTCTCAGGAGAAACTGAACCAGAAAATAAGTGATGTAGTTTTTTTCTGTTCCCATATGAAAAGCTTTCTTTAGGTAATATGTGTAGAACGTGCTAACAAACATAAGCAGAGTAGGGGTGGGCGGAATTTTCAATTCTAGCAGCACAACTGGGGTAATTTAGTAATTCCGCATTACTCATATAACGCAGAATTACCATTCCACAGCAGAATTAAATCAGCATTGTAACAGGGCTGGAAGAGGGAGCAGTCCTTCTATCTTCAGAAACCACTGGAGATTAAACTTTAGTGTGCAGTGATTTAAACATAGAGGGACTGCTCCCTCTTCCAGCCATGTTTAAAACCACTGCTGTGCAGTGCATACTCCTCCGCACCCTTACATAATTATGTAAGGGCACTGAGGGGTATGCACTGCACTGGAGTAGTTACCCCTTGGTGCCCTTACAAAAGTATGTAAGGGCATGAGTGGTATGCCCTCCAGCGCATACCCCTCGGTGCCCTTACATATTTCAGTAAGGCAATTGATGGGTATTCCACCATACTAAAGTGCAGTGCATACCCCTCATTGCCCTTACATAAGTATGTAAGGGTAACAAGTGGTATGCACTGCACTGGAGTGCAGTCCATACCCCTTGGTGCCCCTAGTTAAGTATTTAAGGGCACAGAGGGGTATGCACTCCTCTACAGTGCACTACATACCCCATTTTGCCATTACATAAGTCAGTAAGGCTACTGAGGAATATGGACTGGAATGGATACCCCTTGATGCCCTTACATAATTATGTAAAGGCTCTGAGTGGTATGCACTGCACATTGTGGTGCCCACTCTGTCCCTTCGTGGAATTCTGTAGACTTCCACGGAATCTTAATTTTATTCTGCTGAATTACGTGGAATGAAACTCACCAAATCCATCCACCCTTAATTCAAAGTACTGCCTTGTAGGAGGCTGGCCTGGCTTATAGTGGGTACCTGATGGTACTTACACCTTGCGCCAGGTCAGGTTATCCCTTATTAGTAGATTCGTAGTGTTCTAGCAGCTTAGGCTGATAGAGGTAGCTATAGCAGAGCAGCTTAGGCTGAACTAGGAGACATGCAAAGCTCCTACTATACCACTTATATCATATAACACTATGGCGGTGATTCTAACCGCGGCGGGCGGCGGTTGCCGCCCGCCATGCGGTTACCGCCAAATGACCGCACCGCGGTCACAAGACCGCGGCGGCCATTCTGGCTTTCCCGCTGTGCTGGCGGGCGACCGCCAAAAGGCCGCCCGCCAGCACAGCGGGAAAGACCCAGCAACGATGAAGCCGGCTCCGAATGGAGCCGGCGGAGTTGCTGGAGTGCGACGGGTGCAGTAGCACCCGTCGTGAATTTCAGTGTCTGCTAGGCAGACACTGAAATTCCTTTTGGGGCCCTCTTACGGGGGCCCCTGCAGTGCCCATGCCATGGGCATGGGCACTGCAGGGGCCCCCAGGGGCCCCGCGGCACCCCCTACCGCCATCCTGTTCCTGGCGGGAGAACCGCCAGGAACAGGATGGCGGTATGGGGTGTCAGAATCCCCATGGCGGCGGATCAAGCTGCGCCGCCATGGCGGATTCCCATGGGCAGCGGAAAGTCGGCGGTACACCGCCGGCTTCCCGCCTCTGGCCGCGGCTGTACCGCCGCGGTCAGAATGCCCGGCGGAGCACCACCAGCCTGTTGGTGGTGCTACCGCCAACCTCCGCCATGGCGGTATTTACCGCCAGGGTCAGAATGACCCCCTATATCATAAGAATCACAATACTCAGAGTTACTAAAAATAAAGGTACTTTATTTTAGTGACAATGTGCCAAAAAGATCTCAGAGGATATACTCCCTTAGGAGGTAATTAAAATACACAAAATATACACACAAACCAAAAATCAGGTAAGTAAACAGTTAGAAAGTAGTGCAAACACTGTAGGATACAATAGGATGCAATAGACCTAGGGGCAACACAAATCATGTACTAAGAAAGTGGAATGCGAACCACTTAGGGACCCCAGGCCTAGTGTAGTGTGTAAAGGGTCATTGGGAGTGTAAGAAAACAGTAAGGGTGTCCAAGATACCCCACCCCAAGACCCTGAAAAGTAGGAGTAAATTTACCCGACTTCCCCAGAAACACACAAATGTCGTGATAGGAGATTCTGCTGAGACCACAACTGACTGCAAAGCACTGAAGATGGATTCTTGGACCTGAGGACCTGCAAAGGAAGGGGACCAAGTCCAAGAGTCACGAAAGTGTCCAGGGGGGCAGGAGCCCACTAAGCCCCGGATGAAGGTGCAAAATGGGTGCCACTGGATGGAAGAACCTGAAGATTCTGCAACAACGGAAGATGCCAGGAACTTCTCCTTTGCACAAAAGATGTGCTGGAGGATGCAGAGTTGTTTTCACACAGAAAGACCACAAACAAGCCTTGCTAGCTGCAAAGGGTGCGATTGAAGAAAATGGGTGCTGCCCGGGCCCAAGAAGGACCAGGAGGTCGCCCCTTGGAGGAGGAGACAGAGGGGGCACTCAGCAACACTGAGAGCCCATGCAGAAGCAGACAGCACCAGCAGAAGCACTTGAACACGGGTTCAAGAAAACTGAGCATGGCGGTCATCTTAACACTACAAAGGAGGGTCCCACGAAGCCGGTGGTCAACTCAGTGAGTTGAGCAGTGTAGGACGGAATGCTGGGGACCTGGGCTGTGTTGTGCACAAAGGATTCCTTGCAAAAGTGCACAGAAGCCCTAGCAGCTGCAGTTCACGCAGTACACAAAATTACTGTCTGGTGTGAGGAGGCAAGGACTTACCTCCACCAAATTTGGACAGATGGACCACTGGACTGTCGGGGGTCACTTGGATCCAGGGACCATGCTCGTCACAATGAGAGGGGACCCAGAGGACCAGTGAAGCAGAAGTTTGGTGCCTGCGTTAACAGGGGGAAGATTCCGTCGACCCATGGGAGATTTCTTCTTGGCTTCCAGTGCAGGGTGAAGGCAAACAGACCCAAGAGCCTGCACCACCAGGGAACAGTCGAGAAAGCCAGCAGGATTAGGAGCTACAATGTCGCTGGTAGTCTTCTTGCTACTTTGTTACGGTTTTGCAGGCATCCTGGAGCAGTCAGCGGTCGATCCTTGGCAGAAGTCAAAGAGGGAGATGCAGGGGAGCTCTGGTGAGCTCTTGCATTTGTTATCTGAAGAGAAGGCCACAGGAGAGATCCTAAATAGTCCTCAGAGGAGGATTGGCCACCTAGTCAGGTAAACAGCTATCAGGAGGGGTCTCTGACATCATCTGCTGGCACTGACCACTCACAGGCCTCCATTGTGCCTTCACACCTCTGCATTCAAGATGGCAGAGATCTGGGACACACTGGAGGAGCTCTGGGAACCACCACTGGGGTGGTGATGGACAGGGGAGTGGTCACTCCCCTTTCCTTTATCCAGTTTTGCGCCAGAGCAGGGCCTGGAGGATTCCTGAACCGGTGTAGACTGGCTTATGCAAGGAGGGCACCATCTGTGCCCTTCAAAGCATTTCCGGAGGCTGGGAGAGGCTACTCCTCCCCACCCCTTAACACCTATTTCCAAAGAGAGAGGGTGTAACACCCTCTCTCAGAGGCAATTCTTTGTTCATCCTTCCTGGACTGGGCTGACCAGACCCCAGGAGGGCAGAAGCCTGTCTGTGGGTTGGCAGCAGCGGTAGCTGCAGTGAAAATCCCAGAGAGCTAGTTTGGCAGTACCCGGGGTCCATGCTGGAGCCCCGGGGATGCATGGGATTGGCACCTCAATACCAGATTTGGCATTGGGGGACAATCCCATGATCTTAGACATGTTACATGGCCATAATCGGAGTTACCATTGTGAAGCTACATATAGGTGTTGACCTATATGTAGTGCACGCGTGTAATGGTGTCCCCGCACTCACAAAGTCCAGGGAAATTGCCCTGAACTATGTGGGGGCACCTTGGCTGATACCAGGGTGCCCTCACACTTAGTAACTTTGCACCTAACCTTCACTAAGTGAGGGTTAGACATAAAGGTGACTTATAAGTTACTTAAGTGCAGGGTAAAATGGCTGTGAAATAATGTGGACGTTATTTCACTCAGGCTGCAGTGGCAGTCCTGTGTAAGAATTGTCTGAGCTCCCTATGGGTGGCAAAAGAAATGCTGCAGCCCATAGGGATCTCCTGAAACCCCAATACCCTGGGTACCTAGGTACCATATACTGGAGAATTATAAGGGTGTTCCAATGTGCCAATCAGAATTGGTAAAAATGCTTACTAGCCTGCAGTGACAATTTTAAAGGTAGAGAGAGCATAAGCACTGAAGTTCTGGTTAGCAGAGCCTCAGTGACACAGTTAGGCACCACACAGGGAACACATTCAGGCCACAAACTATGAGCACTGGGGTCCTGGCTAGCAGGATCCCAGTGATACAGGCAAAAACAAACTGACACACAAGTAAAATTGGGGGCAACATGCCAGGCAATATGGTGCGTTCCTACATGCCTGCACCAATTGTATCTCATTATGCTGCAGATAACTGTAAGTCAAAGGACGTTAGAGTGGTCTAATTGTCCATTAGCTTGTGAAAAAAAAATTGTGTTATGTTGATGTACTTTACCCCGATTGCCCATTTGTGTGAGATCCATGTGTAGGTGTATCAAGTGTTAGAATTTTTGTAATTTAACTTAATGCAATGTTGAGAGAGATTTGAGTGCCTTTCCAGTAGATGCCCTTTCACATGCCTTTAGAGCAATATCCTTTTTCCTGACATCACAGCAGAACTGTTCCCTGAATTTACAGAGCAGAGTTGTCTCTTTACTGGAGAACTGATCTTGCTTATCTTTCCTTTGATACACATTTATAACAGTTAGTCTTCGTTCATAATCTTTGAATTGCTTTCAATAGATTGACTAGCAAAGTCATGTATTGATTATTGATTGAAAACTGTTTTTATAATTTTGCTAATCCTTTAAAAAAACCTTTATGGTTGGAAACTTTACCACTCTCTGCTTTCCTTGTGGAGCCAAATGTGCTGCATGTTATTAAAACATATTGAATTTTGATGCCAGCCTGAGTGTTTTCCAAACCTGAATTTGTAGCAGAATTTGCATGGAGCAAAGTGCTCTATCACTAGTCCAACTACGGGCATCCGACCAGCTCATAAACCCAGTCAAAAATCTACAACATTCTGTATAAGCTGGTTTCAGCTGATCACCTGTCAGGGTGCATGTGCAGCTTCCTTTCACAGTCCTATTAGGATTTACCTAGTGGCATAACAAAGGCCCGTGCGGTGCAGCAGGACCCTCAGCAACAGCGCCTGACCTGAGTGAGTCCAGAGGGCGACCCCCTTCAGGTTCTTTGCAGGGGAGGCCTCCTCCAGTTTCGTTATACCACTGGATTTATCAAATAGCTGCAAATTGATCCAACAATTAGTCTCGAGATTGATCTCCCTCCTATATTCTTCGTTCACGGTAGGTGGATTGCTTTCATTGGGCTTCCAAATAGCACCCACATTACATCTAAAAGTATGTGTTAGTAATGCTACTATGGTGAATTTATATGTTACAAACAGGCGCGGCCCATCCTTCAGGGCGGAGGGGCCACACCCCCACCTTTTGCTCATCATGAAGAGTGCCGGTCAGACTGAACAAAGGTCAGCTTGACAGACACTCTTCACGTTCAGGTCAGGCAGCTAGGAGCAAGACATGCGCAAATCGCAGACTCCTGGCTGCCTGAGCGGAATTTTGCTGGGCTGAAGAGGTCACAGCTCCTGTGGCCGTCACCTCCTCAGCTCAGCAAAGGTGTCTCGAGGCCCTCCCCCGGGTGACGGGGGAAGCGTCACCCATTGACTTCGACCTGGGCGCTTCAGCTTTAAGCCCTGAAGCGCCCAGGGTGAGTGTCAATCAGTGACACCTCATCACAGAGTGGGGTGGGATCAGCAGTCTCACTAACCCCATCCCACTCTGTGATGAAGTTGGGACTGCTGCCCAGCCAGCGAGCGAAGGCAGCAGCACCAACCCTCCTGTGACCTCCGAGGCTGAAGGTAAGTGTGTGTGTGTGTGTGTGATCTATTGAATGAGTGTTTGGTGCTTCTGTGAATGTTTGAATGTTGATGAGTATTTTTAATGGATGTGCGTGTATGCGTGCGTGTGTGTGTGAAAGCATGAGTGTGCTTCCCATACGCCCCCCTCCCTCCTAAAACTGCCGACCGCCACTGGTAACAGACAATTCAATTTGGAGGTCCCCTTTAAACAGTTTGAAACATTTTTCATTTTCAAGATTCCGGTCACATGCTGAAAGTCCAAATCAGGCATGTTCCTTACCATGAATTTTGTGACGGTTACATTCGTTTGAGTCACAACAGTTTTGTGTGATCCACAAGGAAAGGGCAGGACTCGTGAAACCAACTTCTTTACCACAAGTGACCTGTTTGGCTGGATCGACGCAACCCTTCAACGCAGTTAAGACGACATTGGGCCCTATTGGAAAAGAACACACTTTCTAGTTAACAACAAGCATTTGCAATGCAGTGGGTCTTGCATTTGCTCGAGTTAGACCTACTAGCGTTGTAAACTGCTAACCAGAGTTTTCTTGCCACATAAATTAAAAACGAAAAGTAAAACAGTTTCACATAAGCGAGCCGATTCAAAGTGCCACGCCGTGACGTGAATGATACACACAAAAGGAAAAAAAAGTTTGCTCACAGTCAAAGATATTGACAAAAGTGCATTTTGCCATGTAACAGGGTTGATGTCCAAGGAGGTAACTGAACTGCCCCAAGGATGTACAAACATAAAGCATTTACCAATGATAACAAAGGGTTTCTGAAGGGCAAGCTGATGAACGAGCGATAGTGATGGGCGTGAGGTGGGCGTGGTTAGAAGTTAAAATAGATAAAAACATGTCGCAAATCAGCACTTGCGCGCTGCTATGTTCACCCTAAGAAAGGGAACAGCACCGATAAGCATCCTAATAGCCAAAACTTGCACTATTACAGGCAGTCTCTCTCCAAATGACACTGGGACAATCAGGGCCGGCTTTAGGGCGGTGCAAATGGTGCGGCCACACTGGGTGCTGACCTGAATTGGGGACGCTGACCTCAGGGGGAGTGCTGTGTTTAGCAATAACTTAGAAACTTGAGATTTAAAAGCGCCTGTGGAAAAGTACCTTGTGCTTGCAGCCTTCAAGAAGCAATTAAAATGTCAAGATACCTCTTGTGATTAATTTTAGGGAGAGCATGTGAGTGTTGTCTAGCAGCAGCTTTAACTCCCCATAAATTAGTACAGAAGGTTAATATGCCTGCTGCAAAGAACAGATCCATATTTTATGTGGTTAGATGATTGGATTGGTAAATCCAGCCTTTATAAGTGCCTTAAAACAAATGAATGTGTGTGAAAGGGGGCTATGGAGAGATGAGGGGCACATTGACCAGGTGGTAGTGAGGGAATCAGAGGAGGTGGTCATGGGGTGGGGGGCACCAAAAAAGACTGTCGCACAGGGCGCCACCAGTGCTAAACCCTACCCTGGTGACAACCTAGGTTCATTTTTACAGTGTTTTTAGAATTGCTGCATTCTTTTCTCTAGACATTATCTGCACTATGACCTTGATTCTCTCAGTTCAGTGTGTGTTGTTGATACCAACAGCTACTCTTCTGAGTGCCGACACCAGTAAATGTAGCTCCTGGCATGGCAGGCAGTTCTATAACAGTTTCAGAGGGCAAAGGCATGCCATATTTAGGTGAAATTGGGCACGACTGATAGAGGGGAAAGACAAATGAATGGCTATACAATTCCATTTATAAATTGAGCTAGTAGTGTGTGGGTGAACCACACACCTCTCTCCCCCATATATCCCAACACATTTGTAGCAAATTCTGGACCCTTACAGAGTCTCTGCTGCACTGATTACCGTCTTCTTCCAGCATTTTGTAAATGGTCTTTCTAGCCTAATTTCCGGAATATCTTCTCACCTAAATGCTCTTTAAACCACGTTCGAATGCTTTAAGTTTTACAATTGCTGTTATCAGAACAGCCCATCCATATGTTTGAGCTAGCTGCCTCAATAAAGTTCTAGTACTTTACATATATGGCGACAAGCTTGCATCTCCCATAACGTACACAAAAGGTGTGCGAAATAACATAACTGTTACCCTCAAATTATGTGGAATGATAGAAAATTGTGCAAAATAAATGGGAATGGTTCATATAGAAAAATTTTCTTTGGCACATTTTCTGCCCGAATCTGTCTCCAGCAAGACTTTTTATGCTGGAAACAGCTTCCTCGACAGAAAATGTGCAAAATTGCACCTTGGCGTAATCTCGACAAGTGGCAAAATTTGCGCAATGCAAAAATACGTAAATTACGCAACCGTTCCGTTAAATTAGCATATGCTGAATCGGAACTGTAGGAGATCTTTTCACTCAGACTTTCTAAATATAGGAAATCGCCCAAAAATACCCAAACTTTAATACACAGCACATAAATGATAGCTACCTCTGTGTACAGCAGCGAAATATCTTGAAGCCACAATTCATCCATGCATCCACGGACACGTACCTGCTGTGTAGTTCTCCCGGCCACTGAAGCAGTGAGTGACTCCTTTGGGGCAAAGGTCAAGGCTACCAGAGCAGCTCTCAATGTTGACGCTTAAGCACTGCTCGCCAATGAGGGAACTCCCTGAAAAGACAAGAATTTTCACATTGTCAGATTTTGTGTTGTTATTTATGCAAAGGTTTTTCTACCGAGCACAGAATGTCTGTCTGGAAAATTAAATTTGTGATTTATGTTGACTCAGAACTTTTTCAAAGATACAAGGGTGGTCCTACTATACAGCATATTATGAAATATGCCTTGGTATTGGATTAAACCGCATGTAAATTCCACTTTTTATGACTATGTCCAATCTGAGGACTGTGTACATTAAGGCCCAGATTTATACTTTTTGACGTATGACACCAGCCGGGCGGCATATTTAAGGAATGGCGCAAGACGGTGCTAAGGGCTGGTTAGCTTCAAAATAAATGATGCTAACCGGGTGGGGGAGGCGTAGGGCAAACAGGAGGTTGTGCAGGAAAGAATAGCGCTAGTCAGGTTAGAGTGAAAAAAAATACTTTAACCTGACTAGCGTAATGTTTTTGACGCACAGCCCCGGGGACATGACTCCTGTCTTAGTAAAGACAGGAGTCATGCCCCCCAGCCCAATGGCCATGCCCAGGGGGCTTGTGTCCATTGGGCACAGTGCCATGTAGGGGGGCCCAAATTAGGCCCCCCCCATGGCACTTTAAACTTACTTACCTGGGATGGATTCCCCCATCCTTAGGTGTCCTCCAGGTGTGGGTGGGGGTGGGTGGGGATGTTCCTGGGTGCAGGGAAGGGCACCTGTGGGCTGTTTCCATTGTCTCTGACCATGGTAAATGGCCCACAGGTACCCTAAAGTCTGCCCTGACCCAGGCATTAATTAATGGCACTAAGCAGGCTTAGCGCCATTATTTAAGGCACTCCTCCTCCCATGCGTGATTTTTGCACAGGAGGATAAATAAGGAGCAAGAGCCTTAGAGTCAATTTTGCCCGGGAACGCCTACCTTGCATCTCATTGATGCACTGTTGTTTTCGGCAGGCAAAAAATGATGTTAACTCCAATATTTTGACGCTAGACGGGTCTAGCGTCAAAATATAAATATGGAGTTAAGTTTGCGCCGGATTTGCGTAAAAACAAATTACGCAAATCTGGCGCAAACAGAGTATAAATATTAGCCTAAGTGAGGCTAAGCAGCAGTGCTGGTGAATCAATTTCTAAAGTTTATGCACATTAAGAATTGACGTGAGACGGAAATTGCTACAAAAAACAAGCACTGGCAATTCTAATAGGTCTGGCTTATAACTGAAAGTTCCTCTTCTATCATTGATGTATTTTAGGCATAAAATAATAAGTCATCATGCAGGCACTCTGCCACTCATTCCTGGTCATGGCTTGTTTTTGCATTTATTCAATTTCTCCCCTGCAAAAAACATACACATATACCCTCATGCCACATAAATAAAAAGAAAATTAAAACATGGCAGCATCTAAACTTGGTGAGCAAATGCTTAAAATACAAAAATTAAATTAAGCAAAGGAGCAGACGGTCATCTTCCAATTATGTTGTACATAGTGTACCACTGTTTTAAATTTCCATCGTAGCTGCCACATTTAGTACCAATGTATTGGCCACCTTGGAGTGGTAAAACAATGACACAATATGCAATATACAGTCTTAGAATATAGGGTATAGTGTATAGTGCATCACTGTTGTACTATGCCAAGGCGGCCGACATAATGCTTCTAAATACGTTGACCATCTTGAACTTTAAAACAAAGATGCCCTATAGGCAATACCATTCCAAGATGGCCAACCAGTTTAGAAATAGAAATAGAGGCCACGTAGGATGCAGCAGAGGATGGAGAGGATGCAGCAAATGTAATTTGGGGCAAGCAAGCAACCCAGCTGGACTGTCCAGTGAGCTGCAGGTTGTGCATAAAAAGAATGAAAAAAATAAAAGCTGACCTTTAAAATAAAAAAATTGAAAACTATAGGACTGGCCACCGACCCAGACAAAGAAGTGCACACATTTTCAGATGGATGGCGCGTATGTGATCAAACCAAATACTGTTACTCACATCCAATTGCAGCAACTAGCTAATGGATTGACCCATGCAGTATGCTGTCACAGGGAGAAGCAGAATGAGAATAACACTTCAACAGACAGAAGAGGCCTAGCCCAAAGACCCTTTAAGTATGTATGCATTGAGAGAGCAGACACCACCCCACTTAAGAAAGCTTACCATTACCAGACTTTTACTCAAGTTATCTGTGAGATTCCATGTAACAAGATGCCAGTCTACAGCCTTTAATACAGTGTCAACTCAATCCACCCTTACAGGCCTAGTGGCAATAATAAATACATTTCAAAATAATTAGGCCAGGTCAATTCCAGTTGTAAATATAAAGTGGTACACTGTTCCGGATGAGAGAAAAGAAAAGGAGTCCTGAATTTCAGGAGCAATGGTCCTCACACACCTTATTTGGTGTCATGCTTCATCATCGGACAGCTCCTCGTCAGACCGGCGCTGCAATGTCTGACGGGCACCCCCCGAAGGGGGGCTCTTTGCCGGAGATCTTTTTGTATATTTGATGATGCCGTGGAACCTAATATGGATCCGAGAAAGGACAAATCCACAAGAGAGAGAAAGATCAAGATAAAATTGGCTCAGATCCCTCACTCAATGATTTATTGCTTGCTATTGGGAAATGGTCAAGATTAAAAGAATGTAGGGAGTGGAATCAGAGGTAATGCTCGGACACTCTCACAAAACATTTACAAAGAGAGGATGGTGGAGATAATCCACTCCTCATTAGTATGCGGTCGACATGTTTCGCGTCTATGATGGTCCCACAGGATCCAGTGACGCTTCTTCAGGACCTACTAAATCAAAAAATCACTCTCAAAATATCAATATACCTATACTCCTGCTGACTACCGTTCACAGTCAAGGCGTCATCAGTCACTTATTGAGGTCAAACCGGACTGGCTTCTCTTTCCTACTAGTCACCCTAAACCAGGGGAAAAAAGGCTCAAATTAGCACTGTAAAAATTCACTCCTTCAATACTAGAGAGTGATAGATTTGTGATGAAGAAAGCAATCGTGACAAACTGTGCAACACTCAGTGATCAGGTGGGTGCGAAGCAAGCCATGCTAATAACACATCAGAAGGCTTACCCTCTTTACTAAAAGAACAGGCTCCATGGGATCACGCTGGCCTCTTGCCTGGCTCACCGAAAAATCTGGTTGGTAAGAAAACATATACCAAGAGGAGGACCACATGTTATAGTCCAACATTAGTCTATGGGATATTCAGCAGAGTAGCTGGATATCAGTAAACCATGGCGTGGAAACGAAAAACAAAAAACAAAAAGTAATACTTCACAGCTGTGTAGGTATGTCATAAACACACACCAATAACAATATCCACAAAGCAAAGAAGATAGTGCACAGTTTAGTATTGGTACGTCACCCTCGGAATCGAATATGAAGTAGGGTGTTCAGTACAACCACATTTAGGTAGATCAAAATGATCGTTTGCTCTAATAAGTTATGCGGTGTGGCACACATCAAAAGTAATTCGCAAAAGTAATTCGCAAATGCGAGGAGAAGGAAGTTCCAACAATGATATATCAAATAATGGTATAACCATTCTGAACGTCCCCTCTTGAAAGTAAGGAGTCTCACTCGGCCAAAAATAGAATACACAACAGATCCGGGTACGAGGGAAACAAGTTGCTCTTTTTTATATCACTCGCCTAAAAAGAAAACATCCCATAGACTGGTGGATACAGGCACCGTCTATCAGGATTGAGTACGTCTTCAAAGACACTCGAAAGAATCTATCAAGAGAGGCTGAGTCGGGGCACTTACTTTTCAAGTAGCCGAGGTCCTCCGTAGCACCTACCCTGGGGTCCGCGGTCCCGGATGTGATCGTAGCCCAGGGACCGGCGGGTTTAAATATAGCGCGTACTAGGCGCGTATGTCTTAATTTGGGGATCGGTATCCTAGCAACCCCCTCGTGAGTTGCAACCATATATGGAAACAAACGATGGACTATAAAAACGAGGTGGTGGGAACCCCTCGTCCGTGTCGGCCATCTTAAAATGGTGAATGGCCAAAAAGAGTCAATAATGAGCCTCGTATGAAGTGATTGACCAGACCTGGGACAGATCATTAGTAATGCCAATGATATGGATCTTGGTATTTCTAAATTCACACAGTCTGGTCACTTTGTACATTGTATGGTGAAAAAAGGGGTAACAGTGTTGGAGACTGACATTAAAGGTGTCGTCATAGGGAATTTATCCAAAGCAAATGGGTATTTATATGGGGATTACGTGGTCAAAATAAACATACTACTGCCTAATTTGATAGGTGGAACCAAGGGATGTCATCATTGAGTCCCTGACGGTGGGTATTCAAAGATACACCCAACGTTGTTCCAATTCAAAAAGTGAATGTGTGCCTGTCGAGTCACAAGTCTGTAGCACTACCCACCACATGTCATCTGGTGTATGTTTGAGTTCGGTGAAATGGATGCTGAGTTTGGTAGTGGCACGTCCACATCGGATATTACTCCGGTGTTCATTTATCCTGATTTTCACAGGTTGTGTAGTCATCCCTACGTATCGTAGCTCACAAGGGCAAGTAATCAAATACACACAATTCCGAGTATTGCAATTAGTGTGTTTCCTCAATTGCCAAGTGAGGAAGGGTTCAAGGTGTAAGGTGTCTGTACGTTTGGTGAGTGAACAGATGTTGCAATTTCCACACGGAAAATGGCCCATGACTGGGGGAAGGTCCCATAAAGTCCTCTGTCTAGAAGGGGTGATGGTAGGTTTGGGTCGGGTATGTACCAACCATGTCTCTTGAACGCAAACACAGGTTTGGGAATATTTTCACCACCACTGCAGAGGACTGACCATCTCTTATTGATTATCTTCTTCACCGTATTTGAGAAGGGAGTGAACGTTGATACACAGGTGAGTTTGTGGTCTGTGGATTTTGGAGTTAGTTGTAACAATGACTCTCTATCACTGTCCTTAGCTCGTTTATAAGCTGTATTGATAACTCTCTCTGGATAATGACGGTCATGTAGTTTGATCTGTAGATCAGCAGCTTGGGTATTGTATAGTCGTAAATTGCTGCAGTTCCGTCGAAGGCGTAAGAATTGTCCAAATGGTAAGTTTTGTCTAAGTGCCTTAGGATGGTGACTATCATATAATAGTAGGCTATTCCGATCTGTAGCTTTTTGAAAAGTGCTGGTCTCTAATCGACCTTCCTCAATGCTGATTAGCAAATCTAAGAAAGGAACCTCAGTGGTAGAGACAGAGGAGGTAAATTTGAGGAAAGGATCCAAATTATTTATCCATGTAGAGAAAGAGTCTACCAAAGCTAAAGGCCCGTGCCAGATGACAAGGATGTCGTCTATGTAGCGACGCCATAGCTTAATATTTGTGAAGAATGGATTAGACTCTGGCAAAATAAAGTGTTTTTCAAAATCGTACATGTACAGACATGCTAGGCTAGGGGCGAATGTACTGCCCATCGAGGTGCCATGAATCTGGTGGAAGAGTTTATCCTCGAACTGGAAAAAATTCCTAGTCAGGGCCAAACTGGCACAGTGCATGATAAAGTGAACAGGTGTCGTTGATTCTAGGCTAGTAGATGTAAGAGCTGACTCAACTACGTCCAGTGTGGCTGCTTGCGGGATGTTGGTGTATAAAGCCTCAACATCAAGGGTGATCAATTCCAGTTGTAGCATTTAAAAATAAACATATCAGATCTGTAGCATCTGACAATTGCATTTTTTTTTCTTATTTCTATGAATTTGTCAACATTCATTTTTTGTTTTGTGCAAATAAAATGAACTAGTTTTTTAAAACCTTTTTTGTCCTACCAGGTACCCCTGAATAAGATTAACTACAAGGCATTTGTTTTAATTTAGTAGCAATGTACAATACATTACGTATTCATTTAATGTTCATTTTAAATTTTTTCTCACGCACCGAAAACCCAGACAGTGTGATGTCAGATAGACTGGTACTGCAAAGGAGGTGCCACAGAGCTGGGCACAGATGAACATGTGACATAGGAAATGTGAATTATGTCTAAAGTGATGGAAAAACCTTTGAGGTTTATGAGTGACTGATGACCCCTTTGCATCTGACAACCTACTGTAAATGTTCCTTGTTTTCTCTGCAGTTAGAATGTATAGCCACCATCAGGCTTAGTATTAGCATGGGGAGCTTTTTAAAGGTTGAGGGGCACATTTATGAGGATTTGGGGCAGAGCAGCGCAGCAAGTCACCTTGCTGCGCTGCCCTGCATCAAAGTGAAAGAGCAGAAGTGCATGGTACCTATACCATACAGCCCTTTCCTGCCCTTTCCCCCTGCGTTGGCGCACAATGGGCTGCCTAGAGCCATATTAGGCAACCTTGCACCATGGTGCAAGGGAATCGGCATTTTATGCAGGAACATCTTCCAGCACCAAAACAGTCCTCAGAGGCATTTACAGAATTCAACACACATCGAAAGGGGAAAAAATGAGGAGAAATAAGGATATTTCTCCTTGATGCGCCTCCCCTGGGAAAGCATGCGGTTTTGGTACATCCCCAGGTTTGCAAGGTCTTATAAATCTATGGATGCGTTAAAATCCATGAGTGTTACGTGGGAACACTTACCACAACGCCAATGGAATGCCTCCCTTACACAGAGAAAGGCAATGCAGCATATTGCAGCATTTTGCAAAGTGGCTTAGTGTGGCCTCATAGATATGATCTGGAGGTTTGCACTGCTGTTGCATCACAAAAAGTGGCGCAACAGTGGCACAAGGGGCTCATAAATATGCCTCCCTAGGCATAAATATATACAAATTGAGATCATTTCTTTCTGTATATAAGTGAAAAAAATTGCAAAAATGAAAAAAGTTCAGTTAGTTAAGATGCATGATTATTGGAAGAAACCTTCTTTCGAAAAATATTACGTGAAAAGTTGGACATCAATTAATTAGTTGGATTACTATTCTTCTACTTCAACCCTCGTTTGCCTGTACCCACACACAAGCTATGCAGCCTGATTGAAGAAATGCCTTCTACATGAAACTACTGTAACCCCATTATTGCTCATTAATAGAATCGATTCCCCTGTGCAGTCTCGTTGTAAAACATATACAGGGATACGGTCCCCTGGCCATTTCTCGAATTTTGCTAGGATGAGATGGCATGCGCCTCCTGTTGATTGTTTAGCACTCTAGTACATGTTATGAGTATGTGCTGATTTGCCTTTTCTTGTTATGTCAGTCTGAGATTTTTTGTGGCAGAAGAGTTTAAAGTTTGCGTAATGAACTAAGAAGCTGATGAGGTCTCACCTCTGTTGATCGAAGCAGCGAGAAAGATAGCGGCGGTGAGGAACGGCCACATGGTGTTGGAAAAAAGATAGAGCTGGGTACTGCAGATGTTCAGGGTTGGAGAAGTTCTTCTGGTCTTCTCCACTTCTTACTGTCTGACCATTGTATTTATTCTGTTGCAGCCGATGGAGGGGAGGTGCTGCCTGAGCCCCTCACAAGGAGGCAAATGCTGATGTGGCGGTCTCATGGTTTTCTGCTGCTCAATGATTGGTCGCAGCTCTTAGGCCTCCAACCATCACTCCTCCCAATACATTAGTAAAAGAACAGGCTGGCATGATGTAATGTACTTCTTTCCACCAACAGCTTCAGTTAATAGAATAGTGGATTATTTACACTCACCCATCTTTTCTGAGCTAAGAACTAGTTGTGGGCACTTTGCCATTGGTCAACTTCCAATGCTGTCTCTGAACATCCCAGGCAGGCCTCTCTGTCTATCCAGCAATTATTAGACCTAGAGGGTGAGATTGTGAAATGAGTTCTTAAATTGGCTGATGCAATGTGACAGAGGATATGTCATGGTGGCTATTGCCGTGAAATGTTTGACTCTATCTTGAAATTTGATAAACTGAGCGCGTCTTGTTATCAAGGTAGGATCTGAAGTGATTGATGTCACATGTAATAGCACAGGAAGATGAGGATGACATCTGCACTCTGCAAAGTAGGTGTAGTCTTCAGTCCATGCTGCGGGTACGCAGATGGACCGTGACCTCTAACTGAGGTTTATAGTCATCTCATTCAACATTCCAAACCACAGTGATGCTACTTGGCTTCATAGTAAAGACAAACAGGAGTAAATGTGTGAACCTTCAATGTTTATTAACAAATTAGTAAAGTTACAATTTCAAATACAAGACCGTCCAAGGAGGACAGGGCCAAGTGTCCTGACTAACTCAGTTCACACAGTTAAAACATGAATTTCTGATACATTATACCGGCTCCCACACAGTAAGAACCAATACAAATCAGTGTTCCTGCAGTGCTTGGTGTTGGTTTCCTTCTAACACATAATGCCATGCCAGAGTCTTCCATCATGGTAGCCATGATCCATGCAGGTGCTGAGAATCACCGTCCAAACCAGTTAAATGCTACTCTAGAGGATTCAAACTGTAAGCAGGCATAGCAAGCAACAGTACACAGTTTACATTAATATGGAGTTGGGCACCTAGACTCACTCATGTCAATGTTACAATTCACATATTCTAACCAAAGGTTATTAATAAACTCTGGTTCATTCAGTTTAATAAACCTAAGTTTGAAATAACATGTAAAATAAAGTGTACACACATGTAAGCAATGGTAATGGGGGTTACAGACTAACATTACTAACCGCAATGGCATTGCTTCACCATGTTAGGGTAGTAAGAAAATCCTAGATTATAGACGTGAGGCAAGTGAATAAACGTCTCTGATGGCACGGACGAGGAAGGATTTTGTTTTGAAAAGATCAATGGGCAAAAGTTACAGGCCCACATCTTCTTTACCCCTTGCCACTGCACACATGGAAAGTATCCTGTGGCCAAGGAGATGGCTTAGCCTGAGAAGGACTCCCTATGCCTGGACAGAGAGAAGTAACAGGAGCAATCATCGACTATGGAACTAGTGATAATACTGCGATTAGATGAATCACCAGCATGAACACTGCAGACATCTGAATAAGGACACACTTTGGGCTGAATTCATGTATGTGAAGGTATTCTAATAGCTTACACCCATCCTAGAGCAGCAAAACACGGTGTGTTGTCAAACAGTTGTACAAAACGAGAGGGGCAAAACACACCTGTGGGATGGGTGGAAGAGTGAGCCCAAACGTTGAGTGTGATGGAGCTCCTTGAAGACCTTGTTACTTAGAACTTTCTTCACCACTAGGGGCACTAGGATCAGCTTGATATATGGGAGTATGTTGATCCTAATTTTGGTTACGGATATTGATTACAATGTTTTCTTATAGCAGCTTTTTATTTTCACCATCACAGTTTTTCCAGAGCGGCAGGAATGCTGTTTTAAATTCCTTTGTAGGTGGGCTATCAAAACTTGTTGATGATCCTGTGTGTTTTAGGAGTTTGTGATCTGTGGTTATATTCGTTTTAGCCTTATTATGAGATATGCAACAGTGCACAGGATGCTCTTCATTGGTGCTAGAGTTCAATCTGGAGCCTGTATGAGCAGTGTCTTGTTACCACCAATATAGCAGAAGACCAAGGCTTTTTTCAAAGGACAGTACTGTTCCATCATAACATAAGCTGTATACTTTTTTCTCAGATGGATTGCTGTCATATGTAGAGCAGTCTTAGCAAAGGACAACATTTGTTTGCACCTCAAAAGACTTTAGAGCTTGATACTTTGCCTATTGTATTTACCTCCAGAATTACATGTTAAAAAAAACCTCTGATGCAGCCTTCCAAATAAACTTTGTTAAGTTAACATATTCTTAATGATCACCTACTTATTGATCACTCACACTTGTTTATTCCTGTAGTCCCCCCTGTGGTAAGCTTGTTTAGGTAAACTCGTATCAAAAAGACTAGTAACTTGAATAATTCTACTCTTGTGTTATTACCTCTAAAAGCAAATTAAGCTGACACTTTAACCTGTGTTGTTTTGTAGGTTGTCTTTGTCTCCAACTTCAATAGCACCACCTCCTACCCCCACTCCACTGGAACTCTCTACCGCTTTGTACTTGTGCGACTCCCTCTAAAATATTTATGTAGACCCAGTCATGGCTTGCGGCAACCAGAAGGGGCGGGGTGGCGTGCACGGGGGTGTAATAAAAATTAAATTAAAAATAATTTTAAAAAAAATTCCTCCGTCGCCGCCGCCCCACTCCATCCGCTCCTCTGCTTCAGGCACAGGCTCCTAGTTGCTCATACAGCGTCGGGATTGGCTGGGAGCTCCCAGCCAGGGTGCTCCCAGGCAGAATGGGAGCCTGTGCATTCTCTGTCCAGCCCAGCATCTGTGCTGCTGGGCTGGAGACAGCCTACTGCTCATGTGTGTTTGGCCAGGCCAAGACTGCTGGCCAAACATACATGCGCACTGAGGAGGAGTGCTGTGCCCTCCCCCCAGTGGTCGTCACAGTTTATGATAGTTTTTGGGTAAAAGGTTTGCAGCTGCCGCTGCTGGAGGTGTGAGGGGGGAGGCAACACTCCTCCGCCTTCATGGAGTAGCCACCCATGTGTAGACCACCACCAATATCATGGGTGACAAAGGTAATATGGTCCCATACATAATGACAGCCCTTCATATTGCATGCCCACCACCTTAATCCTACAGCTCTATTGCTTGTCTAAAATATGTCTGATAGAAGTGTTATTGCTGCTAAATTGATGTATCTTGTTTTACCCACCAGTGGTAGCCCTTGTGCACAAAAAAACTTGATGTAACTTTGAGTCAACTCTTGTTGATTTACAGGTGGGATAATCAGCCATTATAAACACAAATGCCCAACCCAAATTGGTCATATGAGTTACTTGCCAGGTTCTATTTATTTATAGCTACATTTTAATCTTGCCTATGGCCAAGTTAAAGACAGTTTATCTCAAAGTATTGCCAATAGGCCTGCCCAACAAGTACACTGATAAGACCAAACCTAACTGAAACCTGCCTGCAAGCCTCATATTAGACCATGTTCAGCTTCAAACTCCTGTGATACTGCTCAGCCTTTTATCCTCTTGACGCTGATAAAATGAGAAGCTTTAAATTCAGTAAGAATAAACCTTTGATATTTATGGGCATATTTACAAGCCCCCAGTGCCACCTTGCTCCACCATAGCGTATTTTTTTTTGTTACGCTAAAGAGGCGCTAAGGTGACTTTTCCCGTGGGGCGTATTTACATAGTGGAGCAATGCAAACCTTTGCACCATTTGTTCCGTCAATTTCACTGCCTGCTCAGAGCAGGTGTTAAAATGACGCACTCATCTTAATCAATGGGCCTCCCTGTGCTTTGCTGCAGTAGCATCAACTTTTTTTTGTCAAAAATATTGATGCTATTGTCCTAGCGACCACCATGGTGCGCTGTATTTACAATACGGTGAAACCATGGTGTTGTTATATGGGGCAGGGTCAACACAAGAAAAGTGATGCATCTGGACGGATGCAGCACTTTCTTGTAAATATGCGCCTAAGTGCCAAGATACTGCTGCTACTATACTGCTCTGGGGAGTAGCTATTGATAGCCCATCAGGTACAGTTCCACTGGGTCCCACAGACCCTCAATATTACTCTATTTTGCTAACTAAATAACAGTGAGGGGCCCTATTCCTCACTTGTGCTAGGTTCCATGCACCCTTGCTAAACTGCTGCCACAGCTAAAAGACCTACAATAGACAGCTATTGAAAGAAGAATAACATTCAAGACATTTCTCTTTATTCAGCAGAAAGGAATTAACTATGATCAAAATACATCCAGACCAACATATACCACACTACTCAGGAGCCTTAGCCCATCTCAGAAGTAATACTTGGGCACTGATTTTCACTTGGGTGTTGTTGGTGGACCATTCTCTGAATCCTGAAGCAAATGGTGAAATCAGGGGGCAATCCACACAGGCATTTCTCCACCATAGTGATAGGACAGGAGAGACATTTCCACTGGTGGAGTCTCAGCTGATTTCAGCAACACATGCAGATGGCGGATCATTCTCAGCACTGTCCCTTCATATGTGGAATTTCCTTCCTTCATTTTCAAAGCAGCTGGATTATTTTAGACCACTATGTCTGCCTCTCGCCCTTTGATCACATGCTTTCAAAACTGATGGACCCTCCCAAGCACTGGTTTCTATTGTACGTCATCACAGACACTGTTTCGAGTCCTAGGCATTCAAGGGACAACCTAGAGCATTCGTCAAGGCATAGTCGTGGCTTCCTGTACTATTTAGAATATACCAAAAATCAATGAATTGTAAGCTCACCCCTCTAGACCTGGAAACTATGAAGAGAAGTGGCCAACCTTGGTAACCCAAGTTTTCAGTAGCTGAAAATTGTTAAATGTACTTGTTCTTTCTTGAATGAATAGGTGTTTTTATCTTTTTCGTTTATTTTTTGTAATTACCATTTCACGGTATCACTGCAGTTTTATGCAGTCTATTAATGAAGGCCTAAGTTTGCTCTTGTTGTGACTAGTTCTGCTCTATATAAGCACTCGCCTAAGAGAGGTCTTAGTGGCATCCAGGTGATCACGTGCAGAGCCTTATCTGTGACACTGAACTTTGAGCACTGTTAGATAGTGCCAGATATTGTTGTCACCTTTAGAACATTTTGTGAAAGCAGCTCATTGATTCTAGGCCACATAGAAACGTCTGTCTTATCTACACAGTGGATAGGACTTTCTTTAGTGTTCCAAGCATGTCGTGAGGCAGAGGGACCATGTCTACACACAAGAAAGTTGCATGAGATGTGTAGCAAAATGTGCACTTTCTAACGAGTGAATATTGAGGGCTCATAAGTGAAGAAACCAGCACAGATCATTTTGGTAGCCATAGGGATTGTACACAAGACACACTTCTGTAATAGTCATTGTTGGACCTGACCCTTTTTGCAGGGTCATCCCCAGTCTCTTTGCCTCCTTCCTCCTAATTTTTCTGACCAGTTTTTGTTGGCTTTAGGACTCTGGGCATTTCACCATTGCTAACCAGTGCTAAAATGCACATGCTCTCTGGGTAAATTGTATTGATGATTGGTTTATCCATGATTGGCATATTTGATTTACTAGTAAGTCCCTAGTAAAGTGCACTAGAGGTGCCCAAAGCCTGTAAGTCAAATGCTACTAGTGGGCCTGCAGCATTGATTGTGCCACCCACCTGAGTAGCCCTGTAAACATGTCACAGACCTGCCACTGCAGTGTTGGTGTGTTCAGTTTTAAACTGCCAGTTCGACTTGGCAAGTGTACCCACTTGCCAGGCCTAAGCCTTCCCTTTTCATACATACAAGGCACCCCTAAGGTAGGCCCTAGGTAGCCCCTGGGGCAGGGGGCAGTGTATGTTAAAGGTGGGACATGTACTGATGTGTTTTACATGTCCTAACAGTGAAATACTGCTAAATTTGGTTTTAACTGTGCAAGGCCTATCTCTTTCATAGGTTAACATGGGGGCTGTCTTTAAATATTCTTAAAGTGCAGATTCCCTTTGAGAGCAGATTGAAATTTGGTGTTTGGTGTTTCTGAATTCACAATTTAAAAATACATCTTTCAGTGAAGTTGATATTTAGATTGTTAGTTGGAAGGCATGTTCTTGCTTTAACCATTCTGTGGTTCTGCCTGTTTGTGGCTTACCTGTCTGGGTCCGACCAACAGTTGGCCTGTTTGTGAATGCCCTCTAGACAGTGAGACAAATGGAGCTGGGGTGTAGCCTGTATATCCTGATGAGCCACCTGGGTTAGAGTGGAGGGAGAAGTGGTCACTTACACCTGAATGGGTTGTGCCTGCCCTCACACAATGCAGTCTCCAACCCCCTTGTGTGTGTCTGGGGCTTGGCCTGGGCAAGGCAGGATCCTATACACAACAGGGACTTTTCTTTGAAGTTGGGCAACTTCAAAGACAGAAAGGGGTATAAGTAGTGGACCCAAAACCCCAGAATTTAGATTTCTTCAAGATCACTTCTGGAACCGAGAGGAACCTCTGCCAAGGAGAAGAGCTGAGGAGAATTGCTGCCCCTGCCTGTGACTGTGCTTTGTTGGACTATGCTGCAGTTGCTGCTTCTGCCTGTGAAAGGAAACAAAGACTGGACTTTGTTGTGCATTCCTGCTTGAGAAGAATCTCCAAGGCTTGACCTGAACTTGCCTTCTGTTTTGAAGTGTTCGGGCCATCGAAGACTTCCTCTGCAAGCATCTGGACTCTCTGTTGAGACTCTTGTCCTGTCAAGTGGTGCCCTTTCCAGTCCCTGGCCCCTTGAAAGGTGAAGGTGTCAGAACAAGTACTGAAATCCACGCACAGAACGCTGTGCAGGGAAATTTTTGACATGCTGAAATCGCCACTCCACCTGCATCGCGGCTGGAAGATTGATGCATTGTGGCTGGAAAAACAACACAACACCCACTTGCGGCTGCTGATAACGATGCAAACCTCACGCAGTACGTTTTTCTAATACCGTGCGACTGGATTTCTCACTCATCGTCTCTGGGTGTCAGTCATCGTGAAACGGCACGGATCCGAGGTGCCTCGTCCGGAAATCGACACATCGCTAACCTGACCTGAGAAGAAAATCACGCATGGCCTCACTTGCGAATAAGGAATCGATGCATTGCTGACTTTTCCAACGCACACTCGCCCAATCGGCTTTATTTTTTACGCAAACCAGACTTATTCTTTTGAAAATTCATATTTTGACTTGTTTATGTTGGATTTTTGTCATTATGGTCTTGTTTGATTTAGATAAATATTACCTATTGTTCTAAACTGGTTTGGTGTTTATTTGTTAGTGTTTTCACTGTATTACTGTGTGTGTTGGTACAAATACTTTACACATTGTTTCTGAGATAAGCCTGACTGCTTGTGTCAAGCTACCAAGGGGGTAAGCAGGGGTTATCTAAGTGTTTTGTTTCTCCATTGCCCTTACTGGAGTGAGAGTCCGTGCTTGGACAGAATGCAAACTGACTGCCAACCAGAGACCCCATTTCTAACAGTCACTGTGCACATGGCTTGGTTTCGGTGCTAGTTAGTCTGAACAGAACCTAATTACAGTCAAAATGATTTTGTGTAACAGCTGGTCCTGGTTATAATGACTGAATTCAGGATGTGATCATGTTAATATTGACAAAGCCCCCCTCCCAGCCTAGACCTCACTGCAAGGACTTGCCTGCTACGTGCCTTCTGGTTGTCACTGCTTGATATCGCCTTGATTCCACTTAGAGATCTCCCAATCCCTACAGGCACCATTAGAAGGTGCGATCTAGTGCTTTGGTCGACAGTTCTTGCACAGTCTACTTGACACCCCTCACATTAGAGGGCTCTACTGAGACAGTGTAGCAAGTTTGGCCCAAATGTGATAGTGAGCACACAGGTACTATGTTCATACTATGGACTTGTCCCCACCTACAAACCTTATGGATGGGCTTAGCAATGCGCTATGTCACATTACCAGAAGAATGGACTGGGTTACTTTTCAAGGGTGTATTTTAGGTATAATCAAAAGTTCTGAGCTACCCAAAGAGAAAATAAAGGATTACAAAAACATTCAATAGCTATTTAATGGGATGAGCTGGTTTTGTTGGTCATTAACATGGGTCAAAATGATGATAAGCCGCCTTACAAGTTGAAACTCTGCAAAGGTTAACAACTGCAATGAACATCTAGGCACTTTCTGCTCATCTGGCTTTCAGATCTACTTCTGGTTCTGTGGAGGTCTACCTCAGCTTTCAGACTTTCTTCTAATAATAATTGCCAAGGTGTTTTTGATCCCCCTTGCCAGGTAGACTCAACTAGTTTAGGTGAGAGAGATTATATTTTATTACCTGTTATGCTAAAAGTTATATATCTTATATTACAACTTGCAGAATATTTTCTATAGAGCACATGCTTCTTACCTCAACTATAATGGATGCACTTATTCTGCTTTTATGTTGAAATGTCACAATAGAAATCTTGTGCCTGCTATGCTCTAAAACGCAGTGAACATTTTGTATAATACCGTTATTGCTTTTTAGAGCACAGCCCATGATATTGACAATACCGTGGGCTGGTAACGGCAGTGATAATGTGAACCATGCAAATGTCCAAGTTCCCGTCTCTTTCCATGGTAATTCTACAAAGCTCCTGGTTTGCATGACCTAGTTATGCTTGCAGTGACTGCACCCAGCACCTGGTCCTACAGCTTGTGCACGTGGTCTAGTTCTGGTAATGAATAACATGCACAACTCGAGGATCAGAAGGCAATGGGTGTGCACACAGCTGCAGTGTCTTGCTGGGCACACAAGTGCCTTTCAGCACCTATTAGTTTGTCAGTCACTCCCCAAGGGCTGGCCTTAGCAGCCACCCCACACCCCTCCAACACAGGCATCACCGGTCAGGTGACCCTGCCAATAAAAGAGCTCGTGGCACAGTTACCCTCTGTGTCTGTGGTATTATAATCTAGCATGTGGGCCTTGGGCCCCTGACTCAACAATGGCGACGAGGTGTCTAACCCCATGCTGTGCTGCCTCCCTTGTAGTGGAGGGTATTAGAACATCGTCGCTGCAGCTTGCCGAGAGACATGGGCACCTCACCTCAAAAAGAGGGTGAATCTTTTCTTTGCCAAAAAGGAGGAGAGAACAGAGACTGCTCACTTCCAACTCATTGCTGTGACAGCTGCCATCCCGTGTGGGGGTGAAAAGTAAAATGCAGCGCTATAGACAGGACACCAAAGAAGAGCGCGCCTTGACATCCATGTATGACCAGGCCCATGCCATGCAATGCCCAATCCGGTGAAGCCCCACTTCGCTGCCCAAGCTGGCGGCTATCCATCTCGACAAGCGGAGGGGGACGCAGCGCACTCCCAACAAAGTGACTGTTGCAGATGCATAGCCCCAGCGAGGCCCGTACGTGAGCCCTCCCTCGAATCGTGGCTGCCATCATCGGACCTCGGAGTGGAGACAGTGCTACACTTTAGCCCGAGGTCGCTCCCTGCCGGCGTAGAGAGAGAGGCCTGCAAGGAAGTGAAGACTCCAGGCCGCTTTCAGCCCATGAAGTGACAGCAGAAGAGAGCGGCCCTTTTCTCCCAACCGGACCCAAGCATTTGTGGTGCTGAGAGCAGCTTCCCCCAGGACCAAGAACTGGCTGTGAGGAGTGTGTTTGTTTCCCAAGGCAACTTCACACCCGGCAAGTACCTTTTGTGCCAGAAATCAGAGGGGGAAATAATGCCAGCACATCTCTAAAACAAAGGCCCAGATTTACGACAAAGTGGCACAGCACAGTGCTGTGCCAAAAATAGCAGTGCAGCACTGTGCCACTTTTGAAATGAATGGATGGGCCATATTTACAGGAATACGCCGCACCCCTGTGTTCCCCCCTGCACCGGTGCTGAATTAAGCTGCCTGTGCCACAGCAGGCATCTTTGCACCATAGTGCAAGGGAGTTTTTCATTGAGGGGATAGATTGTTTATGTGCAGGAAGGTTCCCCTTCCTGCACATAAACAATGGAAATTCAGTACCTCAATTTGTGCTGCATAATTCCGCACAAATAGAAGTTTCTAAGCACCATAGGGCCACCTTCCTGCACATAAACAACTATTCATGCCCTTCTGCTCCTTATTTGTGTGCTGCAGAATGCAGCACACATAGAAAGAGGGAAAAAGGAGGAGGAATAAAAGTTTTCCTCCTCGTTGTGCCACGCTAACGCCACCCCTGGGGTGGCATTGGTTTTTGGAGTTGCCTCAGATTTTCTTCACAAAAAGTGATGCTCCATTGACGCAATGGGGTTTGTAAATATGCCCCCAAGCTTCTTATTAAATTGAGGCTGTGAGTATGAGTGTCCGGTAATTTTGCAATCTCTGCAAGAAATCCCAGTGTGTGCAGGTGTTGTGATTACAAGACATGCCAAGTTTGTACACCCACTCATTACTGGGTGCGATAAAGTCTGCACCCCGCTATTTTCCCCAGGGAGATATTGGTAAGTAAAACATACCAATACTTCTCATAGGGAAAATGTCCAGAATATTCCAGGAAATGCCCCTTGTGGTGCGGAAACACAAATATTTGCATGCTAGTCCCCACTTTTAAAAGGCTTAACTTAGAAAATGTGATAATTATCATATCTGGATAATTCTGAACCTTGGGGTATCGGATATGCAATTCTTATCATATGGGGGGGTGTCGTAAGCAAGGCCTAAGTGGGCAGCTATCACTACATAGAGTTGGTGCAGTGGCACCGGGTCGGGCCTGTGAGGGAGGGGTCCACTGTATACCAGTTGTGGCTGGGTTTTACTGCCAAACTGGGTTTACGGTATCTCAAGATGAGCTTCCATTAGTCTTCACATAGAAGTCTCGGGGGGATGCCCCCTAAAGTCTCTCCGATACCCCCTGAATGCTGGCTGCCTGTTCTTCTATTTGGTGTGCATACTTGTTCCATTAATAGTTGCCCACTGGACTCTTTATATAAATTAAGTGCAGAGACTTCATGTGTATTTAATGTATTTCAATGAACATAAGGTTTGCAAACATTACGTCGTTTGCTGGCATAACCTTTCATGCACATTAGAAGGAGTGTGTATGATAAATGCTTTACAAACAGTACTGATGCACCTGGCATTAGGGATGTCAATAACTGTGACCTTCTATGTACTTATTTATGTAAGAAAAGTACTTGCAAGATGATGTGAGAGCCGCCCACAGAGCACCACCTAAGGCCTTGCTTCTCAGTCTCTGTCTCTGGCAGCTCGCTGAAAGGTCTCGGCTCGGTGTCATTTCTATGAGGAGCGCATCATATTTGCGTCTCCTTCATCTCCTTTTTTCTTGGAGGCAGCTGGTGGGATTCCCAGAGCCTGGAGAATGTGACTGGTTCACGCTCTCACTCTGTTTATTCACTTATGCTGACTCCTGGGCTGACATGGAGGTTGCAGGCCTGGGGTGTAGAAACTGCAGACATTTTAGTGTGGTTAACGGCAGAAAAGGAAAGGTAGGAAAGTACCATCTTGCCTGGCATGTTACCCCCATTTTTCACTGTATATATGTTGTTTTAGTTGTATGTGTCACTGGGACCCTGGTAACCCAGGGCCCCAGTGCTCATAAGTGTGCCTGAATGTGTTACCTGTGTAGTGACTAACTGTCTCACTGAGGCTCTGCTAATCAGAACCTCAGTGGTTATGCTCTCTCATTTCTTTCCAAATTGTCACTGACAGGCTAGTGACCATTTTTACCAATTTACATTGGCTTACTGGAACACCCTTATAATTCCCTAGTATATGGTACTGAGGTACCCAGGGTATTGGGGTTCCAGGAGATCCCTATGGGCTGCAGCATTTCTTTTGCCACCCATAGGGAGCTCAGACAATTCTTACACAGGCCTGCCACTGCAGCCTGAGTGAAATAACGTCCACGTTATTTCACAGCCATTTTACACTGCACTTAAGTAACTTATAAGTCACCTATATGTCTAACCTTTACCTGGTAAAGGTTAGGTGCAAAGTTACTTAGTGTGAGGGCACCCTGGCACTAGCCAAGGTGCCCCCACATTGTTCAGAGCCAATTCACTGAACTTTGTGAGTGCGGGGACACCATTACACGCGTGCACTACATATAGGTCACTACCTATATGTAGCTTCACCATGGTAACTCCGAATATGGCCATGTAACATGTCTATGATCATGGAATTGCCCCCTCTATGCCATCCTGGCATTGTTGGTACAATTCCAGGATCCCAGTGGTCTGTAGCACAGACCCTGGTACTGCCAGACTGCCCTTCCTGGGGTTTCACTGCAGCTGCTGCTGCTGCCAACCCCTCAGACAGGCAGCTGCCCTCCTGGGGTCCAGCCAGGCCTGGCCCAGGATGGCAGAACAAAGAACTTCCTCTGAGAGAGGGTGTGACACCCTCTCCCTTTGGAAAATGGTGTGAAGGCAGGGGAGGAGTAGCCTCCCCCAGCCTCTGGAAATGCTTTGTTGGGCACAGATGTGCCCAATTCTGCATAAGCCAGTCTACACCGGTTCAGGGACCCCTTAGCCCCTGCTCTGGCGCGAAACTGGACAAAGGAAAGGGGAGTGACCACTCCCCTGACCTGCACCTCCCCTGGGAGGTGTCCAGAGCTCCTCCAGTGTGCTCCAGACCTCTGCCATCTTGGAAACAGAGGTGCTGCTGGCACACTGGACTGCTCTGAGTGGCCAGTGCCACCAGGTGACATCAGAGACTCCTTGTGATAGGCTCCTTCAGGTGTTAGTAGCCTTTCCTCTCTCCTAGGTAGCCAAACCCTCTTTTCTGGCTATTTAGGGTCTCTGTCTCTGGGGAAACTTTAGATAACGAATGCATGAGCTCAGCCGAGTTCCTCTGCATCTCCCTCTTCACCTTCTGATAAGGAATCGACCGCTGACCGCGCTGGAAGCCTGCAAACCTGCAACATAGTAGCAAAGACGACTACTGCAACTCTGTAACGCTGATCCTGCCGCCTTCTCGACTGTTTTCCTGCTTGTGCATGCTGTGGGGGTAGCCTGCCTCCTCTCTGCACCAGAAGCTCCGAAGAAATCTCCCGTGGGTCGACGGAATCTTCCCCCTGCAACCACAGGCACCAAAAAGCTGCATTACCAGTCCCTTGGGTCTCCTCTCAGCACGACGAGCGAGGTCCCTCGAATCCAGCGACACTGTCCAAGTGACCCCCACAGTCCAGTGACTCTTCAGCCCAAGTTTGGTGGAGGTAAGTCCTTGCCTCACCTCGCTGGGCTGCATTGCTGGGAACCGCGACTTTGCAAGCTACTCCGGCCCCTGTGCACTTCCGGCGGAAATCCTTCGTGCACAGCCAAGCCAGGGTCCACGGCACTCTAACCTGCATTGCACGACTTTCTAAGTTGGTCTCCGGCGACGTGGGACTCCTTTGTGCAACTTCGGCGAGCACCGTTTCACGCATCCTCGTAGTGCCTGTTTCTGGCACTTCTCCGGGTGCTACCTGCTCCAGTGAGGGCTCTTTGTCTTGCTCGACATCCCCTCTCTTTGCAGGTCCAATTTGCGACCTCCTGGTCCCTCCTGGGCCCCAGCAGCGTCCAAAAACGCCAAACGCACGATTTGCGTGTAGCAAGGCTTGTTGGCGTCTTTCCGGCAAGAAAACACTTCTGCACGACTCTCCAAGGCAAGAGGGATTCGTCCACCAAAGGGGAAGTCTCTAGCCCTTTTTGTTCCTGCAGAAACCTCCGCTTCTTATGTCCAGTCGAAGCTTCTTTGCACCCGCAGCTGGCATTTCCTGGGCATCTGCCTATCTACGACTTGCTTGTGACTTTTGGACTTGGTCCCCTTGTTCCACAGGTACCCTAGATTGGAAATCCACAGTTGTTGCATGGCTGGTTTGTGTCTTTCCTGCATTATTCCTCTAACACGACTCTTTTGTCCTTAGGGGAACTTTAGTGCACTTTGCACTCACTTTTCAGGGTCTTGGGGAGGGTTATTTTTCTAACTCTCACTATTTTCTAATAGTCCCAGCGACCCTCTACAAGGTCACATAGGTTTGGGGTCCATTCGTGGTTCACATTCCACTTTTGGAGTATATGGTTTGTGTTGCCCCTATCTCTATGTTTCCCCATTGCATCCTATTGTAACTATACATTGTTTGCACTGTTTTCTAAGACTATACTGCATATTTTTGCTATTGTGTATATATATCTTGTGTATATTTCCTATCCTCTCACTGAGGGTACACTCTAAGATACTTTGGCATATTGTCATAAAAATAAAGTACCTTTATTTTTAGTATAACTGTGTATTGTGTTTTCTTATGATATTGTGCATATGACACTAGGTGGTACTGTAGTAGCTTCACACGTCTCCTAGTTCAGCCTAAGCTGCTCTGCTAAGCTACCATTATCTATCAGCCTAAGCTGCTAGACACCCTATACACTAATAAGGGATAACTGGGCCTGGTGCAAGGTGCAAGTACCCCTTGGTACTCACTACAAGCCAGTCCAGCCTCCTACACCCACTCCTTCATAAAAAGTGGTTTTGCTGCTTTCATTAAACATACATGCCAACTCTCCCGATTCTGGCAGGAGACTACCGATTTCAAGGCTAGTCTCCCGTGGCCCGATTCCTGCATGTGAAAACGCGATTCCTCTCCGGCTTCAGCTGTCAGGGCCTGGTCTTGTGTAATTCATGAATCCTGCTGTGAGGCACAGGAGGTTTGGCACATATTTTCTGTTCCTGAAGTCCAGGTATGGTATTTTAAATCTTTTAAATAAAACATGTGTATATATCTTTACTAAACCTGTTATATTTATGCTGATGACTGGGTGGTCATAATAAAACTTGAAACATACTGTACAACCACAGTGCTGTATAACACAGCCAAACTATACCACACCAATAGCTCACGGAGACGAGACCTGTTGGCTTTGCCAATGCTAGTTAACTTCCAGGGCCCTGCAAACAGAAGACGTGTGACTGGCAAAAACGTTTTGCAAAGTTTTATTTTCTATAGCTAAATCTTTTCTTTTACCAAGTCTTCTTTTCTCACTTTGCGCTCATGTTTTGTTTTGTTTTTGCTTGTGGGTTCTGTTCTCAAAAGATGACAATGATCTTGTCCTAAAGATTACAAAACAACATTATTTCTTTCTTATGTGTAATTTTTGAAATTATGTTTCAACACATGATAGTGCCGTACACCCCAATCTACCCCACTCGAATTCAATATGCCCCATTCCAATCCACCCCACTTCCACCTCATACCAATCCACCCCACTTAATCCAGTTGACCCCAGACCAATCCAAGCCGCTCCACTCCTTACCAAACCACTCACCCCAATCCACTTCAATTCACCTCTCTCCAGCCCTCCTAACCCACCACACTGCAATCTCCCACATCTGCCCCATCTGCCCCAATCAAATTTACCCCACACCCAATCCAAAACGATCTGCCCCACTCCAATAAAAACATTCTGCTCCCCTCCAAACCCAAACAATCTTCCCTACGCCAATCCAGGACAATCTGCCTCACTCTAATTGAAAATTGCCCATGCCTTTGCAAAACAATCTGCCCCACTCTAATTTAAAACAATCTGCCTCCAATCTAAAAAAATCTCCACCACTCCAATCCAAAACAATCTGCCACACTCCACTACAAAACAATCCGTCCCTCCTCAATGCCCCCCACTCCAATCTAAAACAATCTCCCCACACCAATCCAAAACAATCTACCCCATTCTAATCCAAAAAATCTGCCCGCACCAATCCAAAACAATCAGTCCTACTCCAATCCAAAACAACCTGCTCCACTCCAATCCAAAACATTCTGCCCCACTCTAATCTGCACCACTCGAATCCAAAGCAAACTACCCCACTCCAGTCTACCCAACTCCAATCCGCTCCACTCAGGCCTACTCAAATCCAAAACAATCTCCCCATTCTAATCAGCCCCACTACAATCCAAAACAGCCTACCCCTTGCCAATCTGCCCCATGCTAATCCAAAACAATCTGCCCCAATCCAGTCTAACCCAAGCCAATCTGCCCCATTCTAATCCAAGACAATGTGAACTACACCAATCTGGCCCAATCCCATCCCAAACAATCTGGCCTACTCTAATCTGCTCCATGCCTTTGCAAAACAATCTGCCTCACTCTAATCTAAAACAATCTGCCCCACTCCAATCTAAAAAAAATCTCCCCCACTCCAATCCAAAACAATCTCCCACACTCTACTTCAAAACAATCTGCCCCACTCCAATCTGCCTCACTTCAATCCAAAACAATCTACCCACTCCAATATGCGCCACTCCAATCCAAAACAATCTGCCTCACTCCAATCTGTCTCACTTCAATGCAAAACAATGTGCCCCACTCCAGTCCCAAACATTCTGCCCCACTCCAATATGCACCATGCAAATCCAAAACAATGTTCACCACTCCAATCTGCCTCACTTCAATCTAAAACAATCTGCTCCCCGCCAATCCAAATCAATCTGTCCTACTCCAACCTGCCCCTTTCTAATCCAAAACAATCTGCCTCCCTACAATCTGCCCCACTCCAATTCAAGCCAGTCTGTACCACTCCAATCTGGCACACTTCAATCCAAAACAACCTGCCCCACTCCAACTTGTCCCACTCCAATCCAAAACAATCCACCCCACTGCAATCTGCCCTACTGCTATCCAAAACAATCTACTGCCCTCTCCAATCAAAAACAATCTGTCCCATTCCAATCCACCTCACCCCAATCCAATCCAACCCAAATCATCCCATTTCACCCACCCTCCTATCCATCACAATCCACTCCATACCAATCCAGTACAGCCCAATCCAATCTACCCCACTCCAGTCCAATCCACCTCACACCAATCCAATCCAGTCCAGTCCAACCCAGTCCACCCACTCAAATCCATTCCACCCAATTCCAATGCAACCCACCCCACTCCAATCGACTGCAACCTAAGCCACCCCACTCCAATCCACCCCACTCAAATCAATCCACTACAAACCAATCCAATCCACCCCAATCTAATTCACTCCAATGCAATCCAATCCATTGCACAAATCCAACCCACTCCAAAATGTCCACCCCACTCAAATACAATCCACCCCATTCCCATCCAATTCACCCTACGCCAATCCACTTCACTCCAGTCCAATCCACCACAATCCACCCTACTCAAATACAGCCCACTCCACCCCAATCCAATGCAGTGCACTCTAATGCATGCCGCTCCAAAACTCCATCCCACTCCAATCCACACCACTCCAATCCATGCCTCTCCAATCCACCCCACTCTAATCCACCCCAATCCAATCCACCACAATCAACCTAATCAACCTCACTCCAATTCAATCCACTCACTGCAATTCAATCAACTCCAATCCACCCTGCCCCACTTCATTCCACCCCTCTCTAGTCCACCCCATCTAATGCAACTCATTCAATCCAATTCACCCTACTCCAATTTAATACACTCTACACCAATCCACCCCACTCTATTCCATCCCTCTCCAATACATCCCACTTCAATCCCATCCCTTTCCAATCCACCTCACTCCATCCCATCCCTCTCCAATCCACCCCACACATTCCATCCCTCCCCAGTCCACCCCTCTCCAGTCAAACCCACCCCAATCCAATCCACCTCACCCCACTCCAATCCACCCCATGCTAATTCAATCAACCCCACTCCATTCCAATCCACCCCTTCCAATCCACCCACTCCAGTCTACCTCACTCCACTCCAATCTACCCCACTCTACTCCAGTCTTCCACACTCCACTCCAGTCCACCCCACGCTGCTTCAATCCATTCTACTGGAATCAACCCCACTCTGTCCCAATCCAATCCACCTCACCCTAGTTAAGTCCACCCTTCTGCAATCCAATCCATCCAGCTCCCCACTCAAATCCACCCACTCTAATCAACCCCACTCTAGCCCAATCCACCTCCTTCTAGTCCAGTCCACCACACTCCAATTTACTGAATCCAGTCTACCCAACGCCACCCAGACCACACCCCACTCTACCCCAATCCAATACACCTCACCCACTCTACTCCAATCCAATCCACCAGACTACCTCAATCCACTCCAACCCACTCCACCCTATTTCACCCCACTCCACACCACTGCACATCACTGCACTCTACAACACTCTCTGCCTCTGTACCACTGACCTCTACTCCCCTCTATTGAACTCTATGACACTCTACTCCCCCTACTCCACTCTACAACACTCTACTCCAACAAATCCACTCCACTCCACTTCATGACACTTCAAGCCACTAACTTTTAGCCATGCTGAACAGCAGTCACACTGGTGACAAAAACACATTGCCAAGCGACAGCTGTTGTATAGGCAAGACCTATTGGCATTGCCAATCCTTGTTTAATATTCTGCTGCATGTGCAAACTGGACCACTGCTTTTGTCTTTACCAATATCAGTGGCAGAGTACTGAAAAGGTTGTTGAAGTCCTTGATGTTACTGCTGTCACAACAAGACGATCATCCCCTTTAGGCCATGACTTGAGCCTCTAGTCTTGAGTGCTTGGCAAGTGCTCACCACATGCTATTTCGATATGAAAACAACAGAATAGGTACTTGCTACAATAGGTGAAGAGTTCAAACCAAAAATAAAGACTCAGACAGCTAAATCACCATTGATAAAAGTGTTCTTAAATTATGTGTTACTGGTACGGGTTTTGGCTTGTTGTAAACGTACTTCTGCACCATGCTGGTGACCATATTCTCTTCTCACAAACAAGAGTCAGCTAAGGCATTGACAGCTAAATTCAGCACGGTTTCCTATAGTGATAGGTGCTATGGATTGCACTCATATCTCTGGATCCGCTAATAGCTAGAGAGCAGGGAGTTTATTTACAAGCCCTGTGCACCATTGGCACATCACTTTTTGTGATGCACCAGCGGCATATACTCCAGGCCCATAACTACAAAGCCACGCACAGCCACGTTGTGTGGCTTTTCATGACCTTGTACATAGAGTGTAAGCCAACGCAGTGCAGGTCACTGTGTTGCCTTACAGTGCATTAGGGAGGCATTCCATGGGTGTTGCGTTGGGTTTTCCCATGCAACACTCATGGGTGTTGACGCATTCCCAGATTTACAAGGCTCTGTAAACAGTGCATTCCGCAGCACACGTACAAAGAGGAAAAGCCTCCATGGATTGTTTTTGTGCAGGAAGGTGTCCGAACCTGCACAGAAAAAAACCTGTCTGCAACGCAGACATCCTTGCACCATGGTGCAATGGGTGCCTGCATCTGCAGTAGGCAGCCCATTTGTGCCAGTGCAGGGGGAGAGGACAGAAATGTGCCATATCTTTTAGATATGCATTTCTGCTCTTTCCCTGTGGTGCACGGCAGAGCAACCAGGTCACTTGCTGCACTGCTGCACTGCCTTGCGCCACTGGGCTTGTAAATGAGCCCCAAGATGTTCAGAACCAGTATGTAACCACTAAATGAAAGAAGAAGCAGTACAGCTCTTCTCACAAGTGTGTGTTGCATCATAGCACAGGACTCAGTGATTCTGTGAAGCAGCCACAGGCTCCCAAAAAATGATGCTGCATCCAAACAGAACCTGGTTTTGGGTGATTGTGTGAGGTTGGATTGAAACACAACAATTTAGCAATGTGTAAATAAACAAGATGGTAGACATCACTGATTCTTGAAGAACTCATCTGTCCAGTGAATTAATTTCTATTCTAGGTGGTGATGCATGCCTTTTGAAATTATTAGGTCAGTCAAATAAAAAATTCAGGTAATAGAAGATCAAGGAATGCAGTTGAACATCTGGTGGTCCTGCTAAAGTCAAAGTATCCATGTCATCATGTTTCTAGAGGTGTGTAAGGCAAGTCCCTGAGAAAGTGTAGATATCTTCCTTTTGTGTTTTGCTTTCCAAATTCCTTTAGACAAGGAATTACCAATGGATTAAGTAATTGATAACAATGATTTCATTCACGATGTCAGCAACATTGAAATGTGAGAAGGAGTAGGACGACAGACAAGATATGAATTCAAATTTTTTAATTCAATAAGAATTTACCACAACGTTATAACCAAAAAATATGTAATTGACCCAAGTGCCCCTAATGTTTTTATTCTAGGATGTTACAAGTATAAAACGATAACAAGTACACCAACTGAGGGGCATGTCAGCTACGTTTACTTTGTAAATCAACAATGGCAAATATAACAGAAAACAATACTTTCATGTTCAAAGTTCTTCTAATACAACCTTAATTATCAAGAACAGTTTCCTCCCTTCTTTGCTTTGCCCTGAGTATGTTGTTGTTCAAGCACCTGCCTCAAGCACCTGAGCTGTATGACCTTCAGCTCTTGTATTGAAGAAGAAAGTCAAATGTTGCATTGGGACCTAGAATATTGTCTCTGAAAACCCCCAAAGTTACAACAGAAAAGGAAAAATTCAAGGCTGCTATGTAAGTGAAAGGCAGGACATGTACTTATATGTTTTACAAGTCATGGTAGTGAAAACCCCCAAAGTCGTTTTTCACTACTGTGAAGCCTGCTCCTCTCACAGGCCAACATTAGAAATTCCCTTGTGTGGTTTTAAGTGGTAATTTCTGATGTGATCAGAATAGACTTGTCATGTTTGGTATGGTTGGAATGGTGGTGAGAAATCATACTTACTGGTGAAGCTGGATTCAAAAATACTACTCTTAGAATGTAGGCACTTCTCTGCACTTAATGCCATCTGTGCCTTACAGCCTGTCTCCACACTGAGGAACCAAGGGTGCGTTTCTGGAAATCAACGCAACACCTTGCTGCATGGAACTAATCGATGCATCACCTCTGCTGCATTGGAAAAACCTAAGCAACGCTTTATTTTCTGATGCATCTCCTCCTCTGAGGTCCCTATGTGTTGAAAGGATACAACCACAGATTCTTGTGGATTAAGGCTCATTTAAACCTTTTAAAAGTGATATATTTTTTGTTGTTTTCATCTTATTTTATTCAGATAAATATTATGTATTTTTCTAAACTGGTGTGAAGTACTTTTTGTGGTGTTTTCACTGTGTTACTGTATGAGTTATTGCACAAATACTTTACACATTGCCTTCTAAATTAATCCTGATTGCTCTGTGCCAAGCTACCGGAGGGTGCACACAGGATAATTTAGGTTGTGTTGTGACTTACCCTGACTAGGATTGTGGTCCCTACTTGGACAGGGTACATACCTCTGCCAACTAGAGACCCAATTTCTAACACGTGGGAATGCAAGACTTGTACCTAGGAATCACGTCCTGCTCGATCATGGATATTGCATAAGAGCAAATGTGCAAGTTGTCCAAAAACATATAAGAAAACTGAAATTGCCTAACTGATTTAAATCAAATCAAATCAAATCATTAACATTTATAAAGCGCGCTACTCACCCGTGCGGGTCTCAAGGCGCTGGGGGGGAGGGGGGGTTACTGCTGCTCGAAAATCCAGGTTTTGAGGAGTCTCCGGAATGCGGAGTGGTCCTGAGGCTGGTGGGGAGGGTGTTCCAGGTCTTGGCTGCCAGGAAGGAGAAGGACCTCCCACCCGCCGTGGAGCGGCGGATGCGAGGGACGGCAGCGAGCGCGAGGCCAGAGGAACGGAGGAGACGGGTGGGGGCGTAGAAGCTGCGGCGACGGTTGAGGTATTCCGGTCCCTTGTTGTGGAGGGCTTTGTGTGCGTGGGTGAGAAGTCGGAAGGTGATCCTTTTGCTGACTGGGAGCCAATGCAGGTGTCTCAGGTGTGCGGAGATGTGGCTGTTGCGGGGTACGTCGAGGATGAGGCGGGCCGAGGCGTTTTGAATACGTTGCAGGCGTTTTTGGAGTTTAGCAGTGGCCCCAGCATAGAGGGTGTTGCCGTAGTCCAGGCGGCTAGTGACGAGGGCGTGGGTCACGGTTTTTCTAGTGTCTGCGGGGATCCAGCGGAAGATCTTGCGGAGCATGCGGAGGGTGAGGAAGCAGGCGGAGGACACGGCGTTGACTTGCATGGTCACGGTGAGAAGAGGGTCCAATATGAAGCCGAGGTTGCGGGTGTGGTCTGAGGGGGTCGGTGCGGTGCCGAGGGCCGTGGGCCACCAGGAGTCGTCCCAAGCAGACGAGGTGTTGCCGAGGATGAGGACTTCCATTTTGTCCGAGGTCAGCTTTAGGCGGCTGAGCCTCATCCAATCTGCTACGTCCTTCATGCCCTCTTGTAGGTTGGTCTTGGCGCTGGCGGGGTCCTTGGTGAGGGAGAGTATAAGTTGGGTGTCGTCAGCGTAGGAGGTGATGATGATGTTGTGCTTGCGTACGATGTCGGCGAGGGGGCTCATGTAGACATTGAAGAGTGTCGGGCTGAGCGATGAGCCTTGAGGTACGCCGCAGATGATCTCGGTGGGGTCTGAGTGAAATGGTGGGAGGTAAACTCTTTGAGATCGGTTTGAGAGGAAGAAGGCAATCCAGTCCAGGGCCTGGCCTTGGATCCCGGTGGAGGGGAGGCGGGTTATTAGGGTGCAGTGACAGACGGTGTCGAAGGCAGCCGAGAGGTCGAGGAGGATGAGGGCGACTGTTTCACCGTTGTCCATCAGGGTTCTGATGTCGTCTGTGACTGAGATGAGGGCGGTTTCAGTGCTGTGGTTGGTTCGGAATCCGGTTTGCGAAGGGTCGAGCAGGTTGTTGTCTTCCAGGAAGGTGGTAAGCTGTTTGTTGACGGTCTTCTCTATTACCTTGGCAGGGAAGGGGAGGAGCGAGATGGGGCGGAAGTTTTTCAGGTCGCTAGGGTCAGCCGTAGGTTTCTTTAGTAGGGCGTTGACTTCGGCGTGTTTCCAGCTTTTGGGGAAGGTAGCAGAAGAAAAAGAAGAGTTGATGACGGCCTGGAGGTGCGGGGCGATGATGTCATCAGCTTTATTGAAGATGAAGTGAGGGCAGGGGTCCGATGGGGCGCCGGAGTGGATAGAGTTCATGGTGGTTTTGGTTTCTTCAGTGTTGATGTGGGTCCAGTCGTTGAGGGTGATGGCCGGGGGTGTGGGTTCGGTGATGCTTGGTTGGGTCTGGTGTCCGAAGCTGTTGTGGAGGTCGCTGATCTTGCGATGGAAGAAGGTGGCGAGGGAGTTGCACAAGTCTTGTGAGGGCGTGAGGGCATTGGCGTTGGGGTTGGAGAACTCTTTGACGATGCTGAAAAGTTCTCTGCTGTTGTGGCTGTTTTTGTCCAGTCTGTCGGTAAAAAAGTTCCTTTTGGCTGCGCGGATCATGTGGTGGTGTTCGCGGGTTGCGTTTTTGAGGGCGGTCATGTTGTCGACGGTGTGGTCCTTGCGCCAGGCGTTCTCGAGGGCGCGACATGTTTTCTTCGATTCTTTGAGGGTGTCAGAGAACCAGAGAGGTTTTTTGGTGGTGGCCTGTTGATGCGTGCGTCTGAGGGGAGCAAGTTTGTCTGCGCAGTTGGAGATCCAGTTCGAGAGGCTGAGGGCTGCGACGTTGGGGTCGGTGGTGAGGGTAGGTTGGTTGACGGCGAGTGCGGAGAAGAGTTGCTCTTCGGGGATTTTGTTCCACTGTTGACGAGGGATGGGTTGAGTGCGGAGGTGGCGGGTCTCGCGTCGGAATGTGAAATGTACACAGCTGTGGTCGGTCCAGTGTAGAGCGGAGGTGTGGCTGAAGAAGACGTGTTTGCTGGCGGAGAAGATAGGGTCAAGCGTGTGTCCGGCGATGTGGGTGGCGGTGTTCACCAGTTGCTTGAGGCCGAGGTTGGCGAGGTTGTCGAGCAGGGCGGTGGTGTTGGGGTCGTTGTTTTGTTCCCGATGGAAGTTGAGGTCACCTAGGAGGATGTAGTCCGGTGAGGCGAGGGCGTGTGGGGAGACGAAGTCGGCGATGGAGTCGCTGAAAGGGGCGCGCGGTCCGGGGGGACGGTAGACAAGGGATCCTCTGAGGGTGGTCCTGGGGTCGGTGCGAATCTGGAAATGCAGGTGTTCAGCAGCGAGGGGGGTGTCTTCGGTGGAGGTGGTGAAGCTGATGGAGTCTTTGAAGACGATGGCGATACCTCCTCCTACTTGGTTGGTGCGGTCTTTTCTGGAAATCTTGCAGCCTTCTGGGGCCGAAGGGGCGTTCATCCAGGTCTCCGTGATGAAGGCGACGTCCGGTGCTGTGGAGTCCAGGAGGTCCCAGAGTTCAACCGCGTGCTTGTGGATAGATCGAGCGTTGACCAGGATGCACTTGAGGTGGTTGATGGTGCGTGGGCTGGTGGTCATGGTAGTTGCGTGGTGGAAGATGTGTTTGCAGGAGTTGCAGGCGAAGGGTCCATGTGTGTGTTTGGGGTGAGCTTGGAAGCAGGAGTTGGAGCGCCCTGTGTTGAGGGCGTGGAGGGTGGTGGGGTCGTAGCGGAGCAGCGGGGTTTGGGAGAGCTGGGGACCAGGGGTCGTGGCGCTGGGCGCGGGCCAGGCGTGGACGGGCGCAGACAGCCTTGCCTCTGGCACGCCTCCGGCGCGCCACCGGTGCGCCCGCTGCGCAGTCGCGCAGCGGCCGCCATAAGAGGGAGGAGGGGGGGAGGGGTCAGCTGGGGGCGAATGGGAGCTGGGGGGCGGGGGCGTGCAGGAGGTCGCAGCAGGAAAGCGGGAGGGAGGGGGACAGGTAGCGTGAGAAGAGCTGGGGTAGGGGGGTTTAAGGGTGGAGGGGGGTGAGTGTTAGGAAGTTTAGGAGATTAGGGAGAGAGATAGGAGTAGGGTTGGGAAGATAGGGGAGGGGGGGTTGTAGAGGTGGGTGAGGGTGAGAGGTAGAGTGAGAGGATAGGAAGATAGGTAACAGAGGGGGTGGCGGGAAGGGGGAGAGATAGAGAAAGAGGTGGAGAGATAGAGAAATAGGTAGATGGGAGGAGGTGGTGAGTGAGGGAGATAGATAGTGAGATAGAGAGATAGGTAGATAGGAGGAGTGAGGGAGGCAGATAGCGAACGGGGTAGATAGGGGTGATAGAGAGGGGGAGGCGAGTGAGGGAGGGAGATGAGACAGGAGCAGGAGGGCAGGCGTGGGAAGAACAGAAGACGGAGGACGAAGAAAGCAGAAGAACAGAAGACAGAAGAACAGAAGACAGAAGAACAGAAGAACAGAAGACAGAGGACGAAGAAGCAGAAGACAGAAGATCACAGAAGAAGATACAGAAGACGAAGAACAGAAGGCAGAAGACCACAGAAGAAGATGAAGAAGAAGAGAGGCGACAGGAGAGGCGACAGGAGAGGCTGAGAAGCACACAGATGAAGAGAGAAGACAGGGAAAAGAAGAGTACAGAAGAAGATTACAGAAGAGGAGCGAGGAGGAAGAACAGAGAGGAAGAAAAGAAGCAGGAGCAGGAGAGAGGGTGAGTAGCGCAGGGGAGGGCGAGGGGCTGGGAGGTGGGGGGTACTTACTGCGAGGTAGGTCTCAGGAACCTGGAGGAGCTGGAGGAGCTGCAGCGGCAGGGGGTGCGACCTACCCTTGGGTCAAGGGTCGCTCTTTAACTTGTACCAACAAAAAGATTTGAGGGGAAATTGTTCCACACTTTTCTGATAGTGCTGCATCTCTCAAATGTATTAAATTGCCTATGTCCATAGACTTTAATGAAGCTACTTCCTTGGCAGGATTCAATGCCTCCAGTGACATGAGTGGCTAATGTCAACAAACACTGGGCTACAAAAGCCAATGTCAGCTTTTAAGGATATCTACATGAGATAGTTTGGCTTACAATGTATCCTAATGGAAGTCATTTATATGGCCAGTGCTGAAGCAGAAAATGTTTTCTCTCGGTGGCCTTCGTAAAACTCCAGAGAAAAAAAACACATCATGTGTTCTCATATTGAAGGCTCATGGTTCAAGCAGCTAAAACCAAAAAAAAACACAATTATTTTTGTCTTCTTATATTAACATGCAACACATGCCTTTTAAAAGCAAGTAATGGAGCCTGGGGCAATGTGTTTTGCAAGGCCGTCAGAGTACAGATGGGCCAGGCTCTATCCCTATACAAGGGCCTGAAAAACCCATCTCTTCAAGCAGCACCTCATAATAGAGTTGCTATCCAGTTGCTAGACCCTCATTGATGGGTTTCCACACCCACTCTTCGCAAACTCCTAATTCCACTCGCCTCACTTTCTTGCGTCCAACAGAGGAAGCCACCATCATTGTCCCCTCATATGGAATACCTTCCGGCTGATTTAAGAAATATTTAGTAGACACCTTCTGGGATGATGGAAAGAGAGATTTCCATGATGTGTGGCAAGAGAAACCTTAGTCTAGAAAATCTTATATTTCTGATTATTTCTCATAATTAGATGAACATGAAAAGGGTTCAAAGTTCACACTTGTTTTAAAGAAAACAAATATTTGTTGTGCACTTGATGGAGATGGATGCAGGCTGAAGGTTTAGTGTGTCCAGTGGGAGAGACTTACTGATCTTCCACACTGACATATGCGGCCAACAGAGGTGTGAGTGGCCACCAAACAACATGATTGCTTCAAAAGTTGGCAGCATATTTGGCTGTGTGTTTGTGGCTGCGTGAAGATACTGGTTGGTCAAGGTGGTGCATGCAAGGTGATGCTTTGGGGCTGTTGATGTAAACAAGCGATGGTGATACTCATGAATTCAAAGCCGGGCAAAGAGGGATGTGTTTTGCTAAACCTTAATGCCAGGGGAACAGTTTAAAATTAAATTATAAATTTCTGAGGCCGCCATGCTGAGAATTCCAAATCTGCAGGCATCTGCTGTGACACATCCTTTACTGCTGAACCCTTTCACGTCCGCACCTAAAACAAGGGAACAGAGTGTGGAACATTTTTATAATCAAGATCTTAAATATATATCACGCAAAACACAGTTTACAATACAGTAAAAACCGGGCCTTTCGTTCTTATGAACTAAAGACAAACGGATTAGTAATCTAGTCAGATGAGTAATATGAGCTCATGAAATATGCAAAATTCCAAAGATTAGCCAGCTATATTCTTTAAAATATGAATTCAATATACTGCACATCATATTGAAAAAACTCTCAAACAGCTTAACTCAGTTCACATCAGAGCAGGTTCCACAAACCTTATCTGTTCAGACTTCTCTATAGCCCATCGGTTACCTTTGTTACACAACCACTAATCTCTGTCTCTTCACCCACTTGTTTCATTTCCCCGCTCATTACACCCCCTCATTTCTCGTCTTCCTGCCAACCATAGCTCTTTCTTTAGGGTCTCTTTTTATTAAAGTAGGTACTCCCTACTCATGCACCCCGCCCTATTTTAGGGAGTTCCCCTCTTCCCATCAGCCCCAAAATGCTTTATTTTTACCGTCGTCCGCAGTATTTGTACACTGTTTCTGGAGCAGATTGTGCAGGGAGAGAAATGTGCCAATACTTGAGGATGATTGTTTTAGGGTCTTCACAAACTCCCAAGGCATGCCTAAGCACAGTCACAAGGAAACCTCTGTGGGAATAAATTATCTGACTAGAGTGAAAATGACTTTTGTGAATTGCATAAATACTTTTGCACTCATAAAAGTTTCTATTGCCTCATGTAATTCAAGTGTACATGCACAAATAGCTTCACTGTTTGCTCTGTCAGAAACAGAAGTAAATAAACCGACTAAAATATTTTTTTTGCTTTTAGAGTGGCCAAAATGTGCCAGGAAACGCCTTGTCTTGGAAACATAAATCTAATCTAGTTAACTATGTATATTTCCCATTTTAAGAGTTGTTATTTCAGTGCCACAAATCGCTGATATATTTTAGATGCTGAAGAGCCTTCAATCGCTGTCCATTGGTAGCAGCGACGTCCAATCTATCTGGGCTTAATGTAGTGGGATCTATTATTCTTTTACAGTGGGGTGGAAATACATACACAAGGAGTGAGTACCCCTCCCACAAATGTTTTATTTTGATTCAGATTTCTTATATTAAGTGAATAGACATCATCGAGTTTTGCCTTGACTGGTAAAACTATGTTTTTATTGGATAAAAGTCCTCAATGCAATTACATCCATTTATGAGTACAACAACTAGCATTCTGTAATTAGAAAAGTGGTTTTGCACTCTTACTTCATTAATTTTTTATTATTTATTTTTGTATTTAAGTTACTCACTCCATATGCCATTCTTTTCTTCGCCTATAATTTTGAAAATACTGATAAAAAGTGGTGATGTTCAAGAAGGTAAGGACTGCTCGGGCATTCAAACGGTGCAATAAAGGGCCTTTATAATGTATGGTAAGTCGCAATATGTTTACGTTCTGTTGCACCCCACGAGCGCCCCTACAGAACTTTAGTAAAGTTCCCCCTTTGAGTCTCGAATATGGTTCTGCATGAAGCTCACTGACACTTGTTCCAGGGTGCAGAGCCTTCACTTGCAGGTCACAGAGTCAGAGGTCAGTGGAGTGACTGGGCATATTACTCTTATAAGGCTAAAAGCCCAGGAACCATTCATCTAAGTAGGAGTAATAACAAGTAGTACTTTTACAGAGATAATAACCTACAGGTCGGCAGAGGCTGGTGCAATAAAACTAATTTGCCTTGCTTTTATGCAGCTTTGTGAGGATCTGATCTTTGCTCCCATCGGCAATTGATAGAAAAAGTCTAACATCCTCTATATGGACTACTATCACAGAATGAAATACTCATTTTATTTGTGTTCTTTGGACTTGTATTTCTCTGAAGTGCTTAGAAATACTCAATCTTATATGCACAGTTGCAAAAAATGAAGGCACAAAAGAGGAAACAATGCCAACTAGCGGGCCTCACTTACAAGCCCTTTGTGCCATCGTTCCATGGGCCCAATGCATCAGTTTGTAAAACCTTGTGTCACATTATACCTGGCCAGGGATAATGTATGCAAGGTAGGCGTTCCCACAGAAAAAGCCATGCAGAACTGACACAGTGAAATTTGAATTTCACCGCGTCACTCTGCGACTTCACTGCGTCAGAATTTTACCGCCTGCTCAGAGCAGGAAAAAAAGTGACGCAGAGCTTTTCTCAATGGGGGCCTCCTTGCATTGTTGGTGTAGCATAATTTATTTACGCTGGTCTAGCAATTCATGAGTTTAATGCCACAGATGTGTCAGAATTTCGGACGCATCTGTGAAAACGTGCTCTTTGGAACTCTATATTGTAATTACAGTGCATCTATGGCGTTGTTAGTGGGTCGTAGGGCAGCGCAAGAAATCTGACGCCTCGGAGACGATGCATCAGATTCTTGTAAACGAGGCCCAGTGTTCTTTAAAATGTCTTACCAAATGGTGCTCAAAGATGCTGGTGAGAAACCTGAAAAGGGGATAGTTTCAAGAGTTTTGAACAAAGGTTATTTTGAGGTTTTGTATTAATACAAGTAAGTGGAGGTCCATTCAATTCTTTTGGTGTTTATTTAGAAATATTCATAATGTCCTTAAAGGTCATATGTCATCCCAATAGGAAAGCATTTAAATGACAGGTTGTGGGTGAGTGGTCTATGCCGGGTTTGCCAGTAGGGCTAGAGAGGATATAACACGTGAAGAAAGGGACTTTATAACAAATTACATTGAAATTATATCTCTTTAGTTAAAAGACCTCCACCGCCTTGGATCAGTGTGAAATGTCAGTGTAGAAAACCTACTGATATGAAAAAATTATTGGTGGGAGGAGGAGCACACCTGCAGTCAGGTGCCGGGTGTACAAAGGAGGTACTCCAAGTCAGTTTTCTGGATTCAAGCTTGGGGCAGTCAAAGCTCTTTCGCACCCAAGTGTTTCATGTGGTGTCACTGTTTTGGACTAACTGGTATCTGTGGAGGTGAGAAAGTAGCCTCTTTCTAGCATGGTTACCCCCACTTTTGGCCTGTTTGTGAGTGTGTGTCAGTGTGTTTTTACTGTGTCACTGGGATCCTGCTAGTCAGGACCCCAGTGCTCATAGTTTGTGGCCTAATGTGTGTATTGTCAGTCGTGCTTCACTGTGTCACTGAGGCTCTGCTAACCAGAACCTCAGTGCTTATGCTCTGTCTGCTTTTAAATTTGTCACTGTAGGCTAGTGACTTCATTTTCCAATTTCAAATAGCAGACTGGATCCCCCTTATAAGTCCCTAATATATGGTACCTAGGTACCCAGAGCATTGGGGTTCCAGGAAATCCTCATGGGCTGCACCATTTCTTTTCCCACCCATGGGGAGCTCAGACAAACCCTTGCACAGACCTGCCTTTGCAGCCTGCGTGAAATAACACACACGTTATTTCACAGCCATTTTCACTGGACTTGAGTAACTTATAAGTCACCCATATGTCTAACCTTCACTTGCTGAAGGTTAGGTGCAAAGTTACTAACTGTGAGGGCACCCTTGCACTAGCAAAGGTGCCCCCACATAGTACAGGGCCAATTCCAGAGACTTTGTGAGTGCGGGGACACCATTACACGCGTGCGCTACATATAGGTCAATACCTATATGTAGCTTCACAATGGTAACATGTCTAAGATCATGGAATTGTCCCCCCATTCAAAATCTGGTGTTGGGAATCCAATTCCATGCATCCTGGGGGCTCCACCATGGACCCCCAGTACTACCAAACCAGCTCGCTGAGGCTTGCACTGCAGCTACAGCTGCTGCCACCTCACAGAGAGGGTTCTTCCCTCCTGGGGTCTGAGCAGCTCAGTCCCAGGAAGGCAGAACAAAGCACTTCCTATGACAGCAGGGTGTTACACCCCCTCCCCCTTGGAAATAGGGTAGCCTCCCCCAGCCTCTGGAAATGCTTTGAAGGGCACAGATGGTGCCCTCCTTGCATAAACCAGTCTATCCCCTTTCCCCTGCTCTGGTGCGAAACTGGACAAAGGAAAGGGGAGTGACTATTCCCCTGTCCATCACCACCCATGGGGTGGTTCCCAGAGCTCCTCCAGTGTGTCCCAGACTTCAGCCATCTCACACTGTGGAGGCCTCTGAGTGGCCAGTGCCAGCAGGTGACATTAGAGACCCCTCCTGATAGGTCCTATCTTGATAAGGTAGCCAATCCCCCTATCAGGGCTGTTATACTTTTCATCCTTGGTGTGGTCTCCCTTAACTTTTTGCCTCTGTTCCCCAGGTTGTTGATGTGTGCTGGACTCTGATTTTACTGTTTGCTAAAGTACAAGTGCTTCTTTACAAAATGTGTATGTAATTGGCTTATAGATGATTGGCATATTTGATTTACTAGTAAGTCCCTAGTAAAGTGCACTGGAGGTGCCAGGGCCTGTAAATCAAATGCTACTAGTGGGCCTGCAGCACTGGTTGTGTCACCCACATAAGTAGCTCTGTAATCATGTCTCAGACCTGCCACTGCAGTGTCTGTGTGTGCAGTTTTAACTGTAAATTAGACTTGGCAAGTGTGCCCACTTGCCAACCCTAAACCTTCCTTTTTCCTACAAGTCAGACACCCCTAAGGTAGACCCTAGGTAGCCCCAAGGGCAGGATGCAGTGTATGGTTAAGGTAAGACATATAGGGGGTCATTACAACCCTGTCGGTCCAAGACTGCCAGGGCTGTTTCGAAGGAAGCATAGCCAACAGGCTGGTGGTGCTTCACGGGGAATTATGACGGCGGCAGAAGCGCAGCCGTTGCACCGCCGGGACCGGCGGTTTTCCACCACAGTGGTCCCAGCGGTTTTAATCCGCCAGGGCAGCGCTGCCCAGGGGATTACGAGTCCCCCTACCGCCAGACTTTTCCTGGCAGTTTGAATCACCATGAAAAGGCTGGCAGTATGGGGAGTCGCGGGCCCCTGGACATGGGCAGTGCAGGGGCCCCCTGCCACGGCCCGTGCACCTTTTCACTGTCTGCTATGCAGACAGTGAACAGCGAGACGGGTGCAACTGCACCCGTCGCACGGCCGCAACACCACCGGCTCCATTTGGAGCCGGCTCCTGTGTTTCGGCGAGATCCCCGCTGGGCCGGCGGGTGGAAACCAGGTTTCCGCCCGCCGGCCCAGCGGGGATCTCCTGATGGCTGCAGCGGATTGGCGTCCGCCCGGCGGTCAATATTGCAAATTAATTTTTCACTGTTGCAAGGCCTGTCCCTCTCATAGGTTAACATAGGGGCTACCTTTAGATCTGATTAAAGTGTAGATTCCCTTTGGGAGCGGATGGACATGTGGAGTTTGGGGTCTCTGAGCTCACAATTTAAAAATACATCTTTTAGTAAAGTTGATTTTGAGATTGTGTGTTTGAAAATGCCACTTTTAGAAAGTGAGCATTTTCTTGCTTTTACCATTTCTGTGACTCTGCCTGTTTGTGGATTCCCTGTCTGGGTCAGTTTGACAGTTGGGCTGGTTGCACCTCACACTAGACAGTGACACAAAGGGAGCTGGGGTGAAGCCCTCATATCCTGATGACCCATCTGTGCTAGGAGGGAAGGGAGGAGTGATCACTCACACCTGAAAGGGCTGTGCCTGCCCTCACACAATGCAGTCTCCAACCCCCTGGTGAGTGTATGGGGCCTGGGCAAGGCAGGATTTCACATTCAAAAGAGACTTTACTTTGAAGTAGGCCTACTTCAAGGGAGAAATTGGGTATAAGAGGGGCACCCAAAACCACAGACTTTAGAAACCCTTCTGGAAACAAGAGGAACCTCTGCCTGGAGAAGAGCTGAAGAGCTGAGGAAGAAGAGCTGCCCTGCCTGTGACTGTGCTTTGTAGAGCTATCATGCAGTTGCTGCCTCTGCCAGAGTAAGAGGGCAAAGACTGGACTTTGTGTGCCTTCCATCTTGAGAAGAACTCTCCAAGGGCTTGATTTAGAGCTTGCCTCTGTTGTTTGAAGTCTCAGGGACAGCAAAGACTTCTCTCTGCCAGCACCTGGAGTCTCTGGATAGACTCCTACTCTGTTGTGTGGTGCCCATCCAGCTCCTGGAACCCTGAAAGGAGAAGCTGGCAGCCTAAAGAAAAGGAAATCCACACACAGAGCGCTGTGCGGGGAAAAGATCAACGCGACTCTGACCTGCGGATGAAGAAACAACGCTTCCCCAGCTCTGCGGCTAAGAATCTCCGCTCAGCAGAAATGCGAGTGAAGAATCGATGCACGGAGCAGGGGAAACGATGCACAGCATTGCAGACGCAAGCTGGGCGATCGCAACCCGCGCAGTATGGTTTTCAGATCACCTTGCGGCTGAATTTCCGACTGAAGCACCTCTGGGCGTGTAAAAACAACGCAAGGCCTGCCCCAAGAGTGCTGACCGGATCCAAGCATCGCTCTCCTGCAGAGAGAAGAATTGACGCACCCCGACCCGGCGAAAGGAGAAACGACGCCAGGTCCCGCTCATGAGTGGAATGAAAGCATTGCAAGCCCTTTTTGACGCGCACTCGCACGTGCAGGTTTTTTTTTTTACGCACCCAAGGTACTTTTTCACGCTATCAGTGTTAGTGTGTGTTTAAAACTACTTAAAGACTCTTCGCATTTTTATTAATAACTTGGCTTGTGTATGGTGGATTTTTGTCGTTTTGGTATTGTTTTGTTTAGAGAAATATTTCCTATTTTTCTAAACCTGTGTTGTGTCATTTTGTAGTGTTTTCATTGAGTTACTGTGTGTGTTGGTACAAATACTTTATGCCTAGCACTCTGAAGTTAAGCCTACTGCTTTGCCAAGCTACCAAGAGGGCAAGCAGGGATTAGCTGAAAGTGATTCTCTTTTACCCTGAATAGAGGGAGGTCCTTGCTTGAACGGGGGTAACCTCACTGTCAACCAAAGACCCCATTTCTAACAAGGGCTACTTAGGGTCTTTCCTGTGGGCTCTTTTCAGATTCTGCTTGTAAGTTTCCTTCAGGAATCCTCTGCAACAACTTCAGACTCCTCTGACCTCGGATCAACCGCAGCCTGCTCCAAGAAATGATGTAACTGCTACAAAGTGTCTACAAGAGACACTTTTCTTCAGCAACCTCTGCTCCAAGTCAGCAACTGCAACAGTTGCCACAGTATGCACGCTCTGGGGACTCCCTGTCTTCATCCTGCAGCAGAAGGGCTGAAGAAATCTCACGTGGAGTGACAGAGTCACTCCCCTGCTCCAAGCAGGCACCTTCCTTGACAACGACCAGTACCTTTGGACTCCTCTTATGGTGATGAGCATGTCTTTAAGGACACAGAGGGGGGACACCATCAACATAGACTATCCTGCGGTCCTGCTGACGCAATTTGGAGAAGGTAAGGCTTTGCCTTCCCTGAGAGAGACGGTACCCCTGTTGTTAGAAATGGGGTTTTTGGTTGGCAGTCAGGTTACCCTCTGTCCAAGCAAGAACCCTCACTCTAGTCAGGGTAAGTCACACACAATCCAAAATTAGCCTGTACCCACCCTCTGGTAGCTTGGCACGAGCAGTCAGGCTTAACTTAGAAGGCAATGTGTAAAGCATTTGTGCAATAAATCATACAATACCATAATATAACACCACAAAAATACACCACACAGTGTTTTAAAAAATATATAATATTTATCTGGGTATTTGCAGGTCAAAACGATTAAAGATGCAATATGAATTTGTAAAGATATCACTGAAAAGTGATATAAAGGGGGTCATTCCGACCCCGGCGGGCGGCGGGCGCCGACCGCCGGGCGGAAACCGCCCAAACACCGCACCACGGTCAAATGACCGCGGCGGTGATCACAACTTTCCCGCTGGGCCGGCGGGCGATCTCAAGCAGATCGCCCGCCGGCCCAGCGGGAAAGCCCCAGCAAAGATGAAGCAGGCTCCGAATGGAGCCGGCGGATTTGCTGGGGTGCGATGGGTGCAGTGGCACCCGTTGCGATTTTCAGTGTCTGCTTTACAGACACTGAAAATCTTAATGGGGCCCTGTTAGGGGGCCCCTGCAGTGCCCATGCCAGTGGCATGGGCACTGCAGGGGCCCCCAAGGGCCCCACGACACCCGTTCCCGCCAGCCTCTTCCTGGCGGTGTAGACCGCCAGGAATAGGCTGGCGGGAAGGGGGTCGGAATCCCCATGGCGGCGCTGCCCTGGAGGATTCCCTGGGGCAGGGGAAAACCGGCGGGAAACCGCCGGTTCCCCTTTTCTGACCGCGGCTTTACCGCCGCGGTCAGAATTGCCCCGGAAGCACCGCCAGCCTGTTGGTGGTGCTTCCTCTGCCCTCTGCCCTGGCGGTTACAAACCGCCAGGGTCAGAATGAGGGCCAAAGTGTCTTAAGTCTTTAAAAAGCAAACAAAGAGGGTCATTACAACCCTGGCGGACGGTGTTAAAGATGCGGTAATACCGCAAACAGTCAGACGGACAAAAAAAGGGAATCATGACCCTGGCGGAAACCGCCAACAAAGACTGCCACTTTAACACACCGCCCGCCACGGCGGTACAGACAAGTAGCGCGGCGGTCACCGCCAACAGACAGGCGGAAGACAATGTACCTCCTACAGTATCACAACAGGCCAATCCGCCACCTTTTCCAGGGCGGATTCACCGTGGATAAAAACACGGCGGAAACAGCTTTTGCTATGGGAAAACGCTCACCTTCTACACATCCCACGAGGAACGACGACTCCATGGACCTGGAACTGCAAATACTACCTGCCCTTGTCTTTCTGCTCCTTCACGACCAACAGCGACGTAGGTGCAGAAGATACTCGTGAGTACTGCACCTACGACACGGGGGGGAGGCAAAAGTTAGGGGGACACCCACCAAACACCCCCACCCTCGCATATTACAACATACACACCAATGCAGTCACAAACATAACAGTAACAACCCACAATCCCCCCGGAAGAATTCAAAGACAATGGGAATTTCGGGCAAACTTTGTAATGTGCCACTATACATGTCATACAAAAATATACAAATATATGTATTCCAAAATCACTCATATTTACATATACAATCCGAGAAGTATTGCAGATATGTACACAACAATGTCCGTGCACAAACAGTCCAAAAATGCATGGGCGAGGCCCACAATAGATACCTGACCAAAATCGGAGAGAACACTGCCGGGCCATCAGATAGAAACACTACAGGCACCTCAGGGGGAAGTGAAGGGGGGGCACCTCAGCCAGATGAATGCAAAGCCAGATCCACGACGGGGCTCCATGCCCATTGATGTATCCTGGGGAGTGCAAAGCCACGGTCTGTCAAGTTGATGCAGGTCCATACTGGTACTGGGTGGTGACTGGTGCCCAGACTGGATGAGTCTCCCCGTGAAAGGTAGTGTCCTGTCACTGTCCCAGCTGCACATGGGATAAGGATGCCTGATGTGGTGGGCCTTTCATTCCTACCCGGTGCATTGCCCTGTTCAGCGGTGCTTTGCCATGGCGGTCTTTGCCCTGTTCAGCAGTGCTTTGCCATGGCGGTCTTTGCCCTGTACAGCGGTGCTTTGCCATGGCGGTCTTTGCCCTGTTCAGCGGTGCTTTGACATGGCGGTCTTTGCCCTGTTCAGCGGTGCTTTGACATGGCGGTTCTGGACTGTTCAGCAGTGCTTTGACATGGCGGTTCTGGACTGTTCAGCAGTGCTTTGTCATGGCGGTCTTTGCCCTTTTCAGCGGTGCTTTGCCATGGCGGTCTTTGCCCTGTTCAGCGGTGCTTTGCCATGGCGGTCTTTGCCCTGTTCAGCGGTGCTTTAACATTGCGGTCTTTGCCCTGTTCAGTGGTGCTTTGACATGGCGGTTCTGGACTGTTCACCAGTGCTTTGACATGGCGGTTCTGGACTGTTCAGCAGTGCTTTGCCATGGTGGACTTTGCCCTGTTCAGCGGTGCTTTGCCATGGCGGTCTTTGCCCTGTTCAGCGGTGCTTTGACATGGGGGTCTTTGCCCTGTTCAGCGGTTCTTTGATATGGCGGTTCTGGACTGTTCAGCGGTGCTTTGACATGGCGGTTCTGATACAGACATTGGTGTGTGGCATGACGATTTCCACACTGGACATTGGTGTGTGGCATGACGATCTCCATACTGGACATTGGTGTGTGGCATGACGATCTCCATACTGGACATTGGTGTGTGGCATGACGATTTCCACACTGGACATTGGTGTGTGGCATGACGATTTCCACACTGGACATTGGTGTGTGGCATAACGATTTCCACACTGGACATTGGTGTGTGGCATGACGATTTCCACACTGGACATTGGCGTGTGGCATGACGATCTCCATACTGGACATTGGTGTGTGGCATGACATTCCATCATTGCCCAGCGGGGCTGTGGCATTCTGGCCCCGCCTGGGCTGTGACTGCGGCGGTGGTCTCTGGACCAGTGCCAATACTTGGGCCCTCCTGGGCTGTGTCTTGTGCGGTGGTCTCAGGACCAGTGACGATACTTGGGCCCTCCTGGGCTGTGACTCTGGCGGTGATCTCAGGACCAGTGACGATACTTGGGCCCTCCTGGGCTGTGTCTTGTGCGGTGATCTCTGGACCAGTGACAATACTTGGGCCCTCCTGGGCACTGACTCTGGCGGTGGTCTCAGGACCAGTGACGATAATTGGGCCCTCCTGGGCACTGACTCTGGCGGTGGTCTCAGGACCAGTGACGATACCTGGGCCCTCCTGGGCACTGACTGGCGGTGGTCTCAGGACCAGTGACGATACTTGGGCCCTCCTGGGCTGTGACTCTGGCAGTGGTCTCAGGACCAGTGACGATACTTGGGCCCTCCTGGGCTGTGTCTTGTGCGGTGGTCTCAGGACCAGTGACGATACTTGGCCCCTCCTGGGCTGTGACTCTGGCAGTGGTCTCAGGACCAGTGACGATACTTGGGCCCTCCTGGGCTGTGACTCTGGCGGTGGTCTCAGGACCAGTGACAATACTTGGGCCCTCCTGGGCTGTGTCTTGTGCGGTGGTCTCAGGACCAGTGATGATACTTGGGCCCTCCTGGGCTGTGACTCTGGCGGTGGTCTCTGGACCAGTGACGATACTTGGGCCCTCCTGGGCACTGACTCTGGCGGTGGTCTCTGGCCAGTGACGATACTTGGGCCCTCCTGGGCACTGACTCTGGCGGTGGTCTCCGGACCAGTGACGATACTTGGGCCCTCCTGGGCACTGACTCTGGCGGTGGTCTCTGGACCAGTGACGACGGTGCTGGCGGTTGTGTCTGGACCGCCGGAAATGATGGCGCACTTCTCCGCCGTGACACTCACAACAGGCTGGGCAGACTTCCTCTGGACCTTCCCCACCTTTTTTGGAGTTACAGCTGACTCACCAATCGCCTTCGATCCCATTTCACTTGTTGTCCCACCAGGAGTCTTGACACGGTCCCGTCGTCCACTCTCCAATTCCGGAGCCTTTACAGGGGATGGGCTGCCAGTGCCTTGGCTCCGGGTCGTACTGCCTGCCCTGGTGGACGGTGCACTCCAAAAACCTGGAACACGCACCACTGGTACTGGAGGCTTTTTGGCTGAGGCGCTACGACTGCACTGATGAATTGGAGGGGTTGGGGGTGGGGGCAAAAAGGTCAATTTGACAGAGGGACAGTTTCTGACGAACAGTGGGATGGGTAGCTGGAGGGGGTCTGGGAGTGGAGGAAGAGGAGGTGGTTGTAGGAGGTCACTTTAGGTGTTTTGGGTGCAGGTGCAGGTGCTGGAGGTTGTCGTGAGGTGGATGGAGGTTGGGTGAGTGATTGCCGGCGTTTGTGTACTTTGGGAGGGGGCGTCACATTCACACTGGGAGAGGACACAGGGGACGTGTAAATGGCAGTGGGGGTGGTGAGTGCTGGTGAGCGGCGTGTGGTGCTGGGTGTCCTGGTGCGAGTCCTAGTGCCTGTAGATGTGGTGCATGCAGATGTGTGTGTAGACAACACTAGGAGGGAGGAGGGAGAAGAGGAGGAGGGGGACACAGTGGAGACAGCGGATGTTGCTGTGTCTGTATGGGTGTGATGCTTGTGTGAGTGCCTGTGGGATGTGTGGTGCCTATGTTTGCCTGAGCTACTTTTGTGTGTTGACTTGTGTGCATGCTGGTCTGTAGGTGTGCTTGGGATGGGCTGGGGTACAGGGGATTGGGTCTGGGTGGAGGAAGTTGGAGGGGGGAGGCTGGACACAGGGACAATTGCTGCCATCAGTGCTGAGGCCAGAGATTGCAGGGTTCGCTGAAGGACAGCCTGACCAGAATGAATGCCCTCCAGGAATGCATTACCGTGTTGCAACGCCCTTTCTACACCCTGGATGGCATTCACAATGGTAGACTGCCCAACAGTGAGTGACCTGAGGAGTTCAATGGCCTCCTCACTGAGGGCAGCAGGGGTGACTGGGGCAGGGCCTGAGGTGCCTGGGGCGAACGTGATGCCCACCCTCCTGGGTGAGCGGGCACGGGGCGAACGCTGAGGGGCTGCTGGGAGGGCGGTGCTGGTAGGGGGGTGGCGGCTGTACCTGTAGAAGTGGGGCGCACAGATGGTGCCGCCACCACAGGGGAGTTCACATCGGCGGACGAGTCTGTGTCGCTGGTTGGTGATCCTGTGGCCGACGTGAAGCTCCCCTCGCCCTCCGTCCCACTGGTGTATTCAGAGTCTCTGGTGTGGCCCTCCATGGCCATGTGGGATGCAGCTCCCTCGTGCTCTGGTGCCACTGTACCTCCGCCTGTTGATGCTGATGTAGAAAAGGACAGGGAGAGCAGGAAAAGGGGGGGAGACAGAACAATGAGAGTTTTAGTGCATGGCATACCGCTACCGTTGGCGGACAAGACAGATGCAGCAGCCCCATGCACAACGCCGCGCTCCTGCCCTCTGCACATGCAATTTCTGGGATATGGCCTACATGGCAATGGTGGAAATCTGCGCACATGGAGGCCACAGGGGCAACTATACCTCAACTTGCTAATTTACTGAGGTGGGATAGAGTGCCACATGGCCTACATTACGGAGGGGCCTTGCCTACCTAACTCGCCCTGGCCTAGGGACACCCACAGCCCACCTCCCCCACCCAGACATCTCCACTGCACGCAAAGTCCGCAGAATGAGGTTGTACTCACCCCCTTGTGTCTGCTGTGATGTCCTTAAGCGCCCATCCAACTCCGGGTAGGCCACCGCCAGGATCCGGAACATCAGGGGGGTCATGGTACAACGGGCACCCCTCCCACGTTGGGAGGCCATCCCCAGCTGAGCCTCTGCCGTCTTCTTGCTGCAGCGGCGAATGTCCTCCCATCTCTTCCGGCAGTGGGTGCCCCATCTCTGGTGGGCCCCCAGGGTCCGGACCTCCTTGGCGATGGCACGCCAAATGTCCCTCTTCTGGTGGGCGCTGACCTACATGACATGCACAAGGGAAGAGGAACAGTCATTACCTATTGCACCATCAATGTGTGTGGCCCCCTCCATACTCTGACTATGTGGTCCATTTATTCCCATGCTTTACTGTAGTATGACTTCTGCCCTTCCCTCTTCCACCCAGCCCTGTCCACCCAGGCCTAGCCCCTACAACGTGCTCCCTGTGTACTAACCTGTTGGTCTGGAGGACCGTAGAGTAGCATGTACTGGGGGAGGACCCCATCCACAAGTTTCTCCAACTCCTATGCAGTGAAGGCAGGGGCCCTTTCCCCAGACGCAGCAGCCATCGTCGCGTCCAGACCGAGGTCACAGCAGCACTAGCAGTGTAGGTCCTCTCCTGTTGAAGGTCAGGTATCTAGTGATTGCACAGATAGAAAATGGTGGTGACGTCCACGGCGGAGCGCATCATCACCGCCGGCACACCTGTTCATTGGCTCCTGGGACCCATCGGGTCCAATGTTAACCAATGCAGCATTGCGCCGCACTCCACGACTACCTACTGCGACGGTGTGCACCGCCAGCGCTGTTACCCCACAATCCCATTGTCCCAGTTTAGAGGTCAGGCAGCCGCCATTTCAGGGGCCCACATGGATTCATTTTCAACTGCGTCACACATACTGAGGCCTACACTCAACACACATACAGGAAGGGTTTTGTGTCTGGTGTAGTCTTATGTGTAACTGTGGGTACATACCTGGAGGAATAGTGACTGTTTCTTCGCTGTTGTCCTTCTTAGGCACCGTCAGCTGGGACGTATGAGAAGATGGTGGAATCCTCCGGTGTACCGACCGCTGGCGGACCTGTTGGCAATGGAATGGAAGAGAGACATTTAATCGTGACCTACCAGTTTGACCGTGCTACAATCCAGGAACTATGTACCCAGTTGGAGCCAGAGCTGATGTCACCAATCCGCCATCCGACTGGAATCCCCCCTGATGTGCAGGTGCTGTCAGTGCTCCATTTCCTTGCAAGTAGGTCTTTTCAAACAACAGTGGCCATGGCATCAGGGATGTCCCAGCCTATGTTTTCCAACGTGTTGTCCAGAGTGTTGTCTGCCCTGCTGAAACACGTAAGGAGATACATCATTTTCCCTGAGGTGGAGGATTTGCCTACAGTGAAAGGTGACTTCTATGCCCTTGGACATATCCCCAACATCATAGGTGCCATTGATGGGACCCATGTAGCTCTGGTCCCCCACGCAGGAGTGAACAGGTGTACAGGAACAGGAAGAGTTATCATTCAATGAATGTCCAGATGGTCTGTTTGGCAGACCAGTACATCTTGCAGGTAAATGCTATGTTCCCTGGCTCTGTGCATGATGCCTACATCCTGCGGAATAGCAGCATCCCTGATATGATGGGTCAACTCCAGAGGCACTGTGTATGGCTATTGGGGGACTCTGGTTACCCCCAACCTTTCCTGGCTATTGACCCCAGTGAGGAATCCCAGGACCAGGGCAGAGGAACGCTACAATGAGGCCCATGGGCGGATTAGGAGGGTTATCGAGCGCACCTTCGGCCTCCTGAAGGCCAGGTTCAGGTGCCTCCATATGACAGGTGGATCCCTATTCTACTCACCGAAGAAGGTGTGCAACATCATCATCGCCTACTCCATGCTCCATAGCTTAGCATTGCGACGCCAGGTGCCTTTTCTGCAGGAGGATGATCCAGATGACGGTGTTGTGGCAGCTGTGTAGCCTGTGGAGCCTGTGGACAGTGATGAGGATGAAGCTGAGGAAGACGAAAACGACAACAGGGAGTCAGTCATACAGCAATATTTCCAGTGAGACAAAGGTGAGAACATTTTCATTTTTACCATTACATTAACTTTCACACATCTACCTCTATCCTGTACCGACATTTCACTCACTATTTGTTAACTGAGTTGTCCCCTTCCATTTCAGTTTCACAAATGTGGTAACCTACATGTCAACTGTTTGCATCCTTGAAGGGCTTGTGATGTGTGACATAGGTATGTTAGCCTTCCAATGGGTAACCCATTATGAAACTGTAATTGATAATACAGATTTACAAATCATAGACTGACTCCATTTGTTTTTAGTGTTTCAAGGGTGTTTATTCAAGTGTAAAGAAATGAAGGGGGGTTGTAAAATGGTGATGGGTGATGGTGGAGGAATGTCCATGGCAGAGTCCAGTCTATTAGTCTCACAGGTACATTGCACATCTGGGCATTGGAAGTGGAGCTAGGTCAGTTCCGATTTGGGCAGGGTAACAAAGTGGGACGCAGGGTCTCCTGCAACTTGTCCAGGACCGTGGCCATCGTCTCCTGGGAGTGGTGGTATGCTCCCATGATGGAGGAGAGGGCCTCGTTGAGAGTTGGTTCCCTTGGCCTGTCCTTCCTCTGTCGCACAGCAGCCCTCCCAGTTCCCCTGTGTTCCTGTGCCTCCGTCCCCTGGTCCGTGTGCCCACTACCACTGCCCCCAGGTCCCTGTTGTTGGGGTGGTGGGTTAGCCTGGGTGCCCTGTAGTGGTGGACACACCGCTGATTGACCTGTCCTGGGTAGGGAGGTTTGGGCCCGCTGGGTGGGTGCTGTGCTGGTGTTACCAGAGGGTGTAAGCTCGGTGTTGGGCTGTGGCTGGGCAAGGGGAACCGACTGTCCTGAGGCCCACGATGGTCCGGGCTGGTCATCAAGATCCAGTGGGGCAGAGCTGCTGTCGTCACTGTGGGCCTCTTCTGGGGGTGGAGTGGTGTTGTCTGGACCCTCTGGTGTGGTGACGTTCCTTCGGGTTCCTGCGGGGGTATTAGTACATGATTATTGCATGTGTGTGTTTCATGGTGTGCAATGGTTGGGTGTTTGTGAACCCCAGTGCAGGCATTCCTGTGTGGGGGCTTGTGTGCTGATGGTTGGGGGTGTTGTGGGTCTGTGCAGTGGGCATGCTTTGGTGATGGGTGTCCATGCTTAGTTATGTCATGCAGGTCTTGGGGTTGGGATGGGTGGTTGGTGTCATGGGTAGATAGGTGAGGAATTGGGGTGATAGGGGAGGGTGTGATGGTGGGGGTGTGTGATATCATGCAGGTAGGGTGGGGGTTATGATGGTTAAGATTAGACTTACCAGTGTCCGTTCCTCCAACGACTCCTCCGAGGCCCTCAGGATGCAAGATGGACAAGACTTGCTCCTCCCATGTTGTTAGTTGAGGGGGAGGAGGTGGGGGCCCGCCGCCAGTCCGCTGTACCGCGATGTGGTGCCTGGATACTGTGGAACGCACCTTCCCCCGTAGGTCGTTCCACCTCTTCCTGATGTCCTCCCTATTTCTTGGGTGCTGTCCCACAGCGTTGACCCTGTCCACTATTCTTTGCCATAGCTCCATCTTCCTGGCTATGGATGTGTGCTGTACCTGTGAGCCAAATAGCTGTGGCTCTACCCGGATGATTTCCTCCACCATGACCCTGAGCTCCTCCTCGGAGAAGCGGGGTGTCTTTGGCGTGACATGGGGTGGTGTGTGTGATGTGTGGGGTGGTGTATGTGTTGATGACGGTGGTGAGTGTAGTGGTATGTGGTGTTTTGTGCTTGGATGTTGCATGGGTGATGGTGTTGTGTGCCTCTGTGTGATGGGGTTGTCTGTTCTGTGCTATCTCTCTGGCCTTCGTTTGTGAATTGTGGTCGTAGGGGTTTGTGGGTGATGTGGGTGTGTGTTTTATATTGTGTTGGGTGTGTGGGAGTGGTGTGTGTATGTGTATCAGGTGTGTGTATTTGGAATTGTCCAATGTGGCGGTGTTTTGGAGATGTGTGTGTATTTTGAGCGCGGCGGTGTGTACCGCCAATGGAATACCACGGATGAAAGACCGCCGCGTGGATTCGTGTGTAGTAATGGCATGGGTGTGTTTCTGTTGGCGTGGAGGTGGAGGATGTGTTTCCTCCAGTTTATCGCTGAGCTTTGGTGTGGCAGTGTTGTGTGGGTGTCAGAATTTGGACGGATTCCCTGATGTGTGTCATAATAGCTGTGGCGGTCTACCGCGGCGGTGTATTGGCGGTCTTCTGCACGGCCGTAAGTGCCTTATACCGCCAATGTTGTAATGACCCCCAAAGTCTCTTTCAAGCACAAAGTACCTGGTTTCTGGTGGCAAATCTCTGCAAAGGGCCGCAGAAAAAGAGATACGTGGAAAAATGGTGTGTGCGTCGATTTCTCCCCAGCACACACAGACTTGCGTCGTTATTTTTCACGCGGGGAAGTCGTGCGTCGTTTTCCGCCGCGCGGACAGTCTCTTTCTGAGGATCGTGGGGATTACCAGATGTCCCGGGTCTGTGCGTGGATTCTCCTGCTTGTTTTCCAGCTGCGCGTCATTCTGCGGGGCTGTGCGTCGAAATTTCACTCTCACAGCAGGCGTCGTGTCGATTTCTCCTTGGAAGTCAGGCGGCGTTGTCCTTGCGAGGCCGTGCGTCAAAGTTTTGGTCGTCACGAAGGCGTTGCGTCGATCAGCGTCTGTGTGCGGCGTTTTTTTCACCGCGGAACAAGCTGTGCGTCAAAAATTTCGGCGCACGAAGCGTCCAAGTGAAAAAGAGAAGTCTTTTTGGTCCTGAGACTTCAGGGAACAGGAGGCAAGCTCTATCCATGCCCTTGGAGAGCACTTTTACAGCCAGACAAGAGTTCAGCAAGGCAGCAGGCCAACAGCAAGGCAGCAGTCCTGAGTCCTTTGAGCAGCCAGGCAGTTCTTCTTGGCAGGATGTCGTTTCTGGTTCAGGTTTCTTCTCCAGCAAGTGTCTGATGAGGTAGGGCAGAGGCCCTGTTTTATACTAAGTTGTGCCTTTGAAGTGGGGGTGACTTCAAAGAGTGTCTAAGAAATGCACCAGGCCCCCTTTCAGTTCAATCCTGTCTGCCAGGGTCCCAGTAGGGGGGGTGGCAGTCCTTTGTGTGAGGGCAGGCCCTCCACCCTCCCAGCCCAGGAAGACCCATTCAAAATGCAGATGTTTGCAAGTGAGGCTGAGTACCCTGTGTTTGGGGTGTGTCTGAGTGAATGCACAAGGAGCTGTCAACTAAACCTAGCCAGACATGGATTGAAGGGCACAGAAAGATTTAAGTGCAAAGAAATGCTCACTTTTTAAAAGTGGCATTTCTAGAATAGTAATATTAAATCCGACTTCACCAGTCAGCAGGATTTTGTATTACCATTCTGGCCATACTAAATATGACCTTCCTGCTCCTTTCAGATCAGCAGCTGCCACTTCAACAATGTATGAGGGCACCCCCAATGTTAGCCTATGAAGGGAGCAGGCCTCACAGTAGTGTAAAAACGAATTTAGGAGTTTTACACTACCAGGACATATAACTACACAGTTACATGTCCTGCCTTTTACCCACACAGCACCCTGCTCTAGGGGTTACCTAGGGCGCACATTAGGGGTGACTTATAGGTAGAAAAAGGGGAGTTCTAGGCTTGGCAAGTACTTTTTAAATGCCAGGTCGAAGTGGCAGTGAAACTGCACACACAGGCCTTGCAATGGCAGGCCTGAGACAAGGTTAAGGGTCTACTGAAGTGGGTGGCACAACCAGTGCTGCAGGCCCACTAGCAGCATTAAATATACAGGCCCTAGGCACATATAGTGCACTCTACTAGGGACTTATAAGTAAATTAAATAGACAATCATAGATAAACCAATCAATAGTACAATTTACACAGATAGCATATGCACTTTAGCACTGGTTAGCAGTGGTAAAGTGCCCAGAGGTCAAAAGCCAACAACAACAGGTCAGAAAAAATAGGAGGAAGGAGGCAAAAAGTTTGGGGATGCCCCTGTCAAAAAGCCAGGTCCAACACCTGTGTACTGCGTCTTCTTCACCTCCTGAGGTCTCAGTGCACTATTTGCAGAAATCCTTTGTGCACAGCCTGGCCCAGGTTCCCAGCACTCCATCATGCAACGCTCAACTCGCTGAGTTGTTCTCCGGCGGCGTGGGATCTTCTTTTGTTGTGCTGCATCAACTGCGGTTTGCATCTCCTTTGTCGCCAGATCCTGCGACTCCGGGGGGTGCTGGCTGGCATCCTGAGGGCCCTCTAAAGTGCTGAGCGCCCCCTCTTCCTCCTCACACAGAGTTGAGGCCTCCAGGACCTCCTGGGTCCATCCAGTGCCATTTTGTTGCAAAACATACTTTTGTTGTAGCCAAGGCTTGTTGGCGACTTCTAACACTAAATCATATCTACAACGATCTTCACATCGTGGGACATCCTTTGCATCACACACGAACCCGCTGGCATCTTCCTAGGGTGCATTGCTGCAGCCTTCGTCCAACCAGGGACTCTTCTTTTGTACCTTCTTCTGGGATCGGCAGGGGCTCCTGTCTTTCCTGGAACTTCTTTCGACTTATGGAATTTGTCCCCTTCTTTTGCAGGGCTTCAGGTCCAGGAATCCAGCAATCGTTGTTTGCAGACTTGGTTGGTTGCTGCAAAATCCCAATCACGAGGTGTAGTGTGTCCTAAAGAAACTTGCAGTACTTTACTCCTGCTTTTCTGAGCTCTGGGGTGGGGTAATTTACTAACCTTTACTGTATTCTTACTCTACCAGCGATTCTGCACACACTACACTTGTCTAGGGGGGAATTTGTGATTCACATTCCACTTTCTTAGTATATGGTTTGTGTTGCACCAGACCTATTTTCTTCCATTGCATTCTATAACATTTCCTATTTTTTGCATTGTTCTATGACTATTTACTTGTTTAATTTTGGTGTCTAGTGTACATATTGTGTATAATACTTACCTCCAGAAGGTGTATTGTCTCTAAGATATTTTTGGTACTGTGTCACCCAAATAAATACCTTTATTTTTGGTAACACTGAGAATTGTCTTTACTTGTGTGTAAGTACTGTGTAACTATAAGTGGTACTGCAGGAGCTTTGCATGTCTCCTAGTTCAGCCTAAGCTGCTCTGCTATCACTACCTCTATCAGCCCAAACTGCTAGAACACTACTACTTCACTAATAAGGGATAACTGGACCTGATATAAGGTGTAAGTACCAAAGGTACCCACTACAAACCAGGCCAGCCTCCTACATTGGTGGTGTAGCGGTGGGTTAAGTACTTGCCATTGCTTTAACACTTTCTTACCTGTGCTTTTCACAAGAAAAGCTTGCTCCAATACTTAGAGCATACATAGTATATACCTAGAAACAATTTTCTAACTTTCTAAAAGTTCTGTTTAACTTTGCAAATGTTTTTACAAAGTTCTGAAAAGTTTTCTTCTTTTCTCTAAAAGGTTAGCTCTGTTAGTCTACTAACTTCTTACTCACTATCCTAAACATTTTCTCTTTCAATATGTCTTTTGTAGAAGCTACCCCTAGAATTGTCAAGACTACCTATCATAATCTAAACTTTAAAAGTTTGAGGGTCTCTGTATTGAAAGAAGTTTAGGAATTGGTAAGAACCCCAATAAGGAGTTCCTCTTAAATCTTCAGCTCCATGATGACCAGGGACTCAGCACTGTTCCAGATCAGAAAGGGGAAGAGATAGAGGGTGACTCCAACCAGAAAGCCTCAGAGGAGCAAGATGACAATCATGGGGAGGTTCCTTCCACAGACCTATCTGTCTACAAGCCCCCTAGCATAACTGGTAGTGGGAAGGGTTCACACACAAGTAGGGCTCCCTTCACCCATAGAGGCCAGGGGCCAGATCTAGGAAAATCCAGCATTGCGACTCGCAAATTGCGAGTCTGAGCAGCTTGCAATTTGTGAGTCGCATTGCCGGATGCAGGATGGTGTCCCTGACACCATCTGCGAGTCGCAAGGGGGTTGCAAAGGCCCACCTCATTAATATTAATGAGGTGGGTCGCAATTTTCTACCCCCTTGCGAGTCGCCGCACTCACAGGGATGGTGGCCTGCTGGAGACAGCAGACCTCCATGTCTGTGACTGCTTTTAAATAAAGCAGTTTTTTTTTTTGTAATGCAGCCCATTTTCCTTAAAGGAAAACGAGATGCATTACAAACTAAAAAAATGAAACGTGTCAGTTTCATTTTTTCAGAGCAGGCAGTGGTCCACAGGACCACTGCCTGCTCTTGCCTGTTCTGAAAAAATGTTTTCAAGGCCATTCACAAAGGGGAAGGAGTCCCTTAGGGACCCCTTCCTTTTTGCGAAAGGGTTATCACCAGTGTGATACGGGTGGTAACTGCGATTGCTTTGAGACCGCGTTCGCGGTCACAAAGCAATCTTACATCTCGCTGCGACTCGCAAATAGGAAGGGGAACACCCCTTCCTATTTGCAACTCGCAGTCCCATTTTGCGAGTCAGTAACCAGGATACCAACTCGCAAAATGGGAATGTGCATCGCGATATGGCTTTTGTGCCTCGCAAACAGCGATTTTCGCTGTTTGCAAGGCATAAAAGCCTTGAAACATCTTGCCCCAGGTCACTAGAGTGGCCCCTGTTAGAGATAGGCCTCTCCACACTCTCATGTTACCTCTGTTTCAGAGGCTTCACACAATTATAAGCCTGAGGACCAGTCCCTAGATAGGAAACTCAGAAAGCTGAGGTTAGAGGAGGCCAGACTGAGGCTAATGGAGCAACAGTTGGCCTTAGACAGGGATCCCTGGCTGTGGAGAAAGAGAGGCAGGGTTTGGGGTTAGTTCCCCATGGTGGCAGCAGCAGTTTTAGAAATACAAATGTTATGGAACCTTCATTTGATTCTAGAAATCTGCATGAAGTTGTCCCTCCTTACTAGGATGGTGATGACATCAGCCAGTGGTTTGCTGCACTTGAGAGGGCCTGTAAAGTTCAGAGGGTCTCTCGTGTACAGTGGGCTGCTATCCTTTGGTTATCCTTCTCTGGCAAGGGGGAGACAGACTTTTTATTGTCAGAGAGGATGATGCAGATAATTACCAAATTCTTAAAAATGCACTCTTAGAAGGTCTGGGCTTAACCACTGAACAGTACAGACTTTGTAGACTGTTCTGTGAAGGCCCTAGAAGGTTGGTTACATGGCAGTAAGGTGACTGATTATGAAAGCCTATATAACTTAATTTTGAGAGAGCATATCTTAAATAACTGTGTGTCAAACTTGTTGCATCAGTATCTTGTGGACTCACATCTGACCTCTCCGCAGGAATTGGGAAAGTAGGCAGACAAATGGGTCAGAACAAAGGTGAGCAGAAAAGCTCATACAGGCGATGACAATGATGTCAAGAGGAAAGATGGTGAAAAAACTCAGGACTATCATGGGAATAAAAGAAAAGATAAAGAGCCAGATGTAGGAAAATCCGGCATTGCGACTCGCAAATTGCGAGTCGCAAGGGGGTCGCAAAGGCCCACCTCATTAATTTTAATGAGGTGGGTCGTAATTTGCGACCCCCTTGCGAGTCGTAGCACTCACAGGGATGGTGGCCTGCTGGAGACAGCAGACCTCCATGTCTGTGACTGCTTTTAAATAAAGCAGCTTTTTTTTTGTAATGCAGCCCGTTTTCCTTAAAGGAAAACGAGATGCATTTCAAACAATAAAATGAAACGTGTCAGTTTCATTTTTTCAGAGCAGGCAGTGGTCCAAATGTTTTCAAGGCCATTCACAAAGGGGAAAGGGTCCCATGGGGACCCCTTCCCTTTTGCGAATGGGTTACCACCAGTGTGACACTGGTGGTAACTGCGATTGCTTTGCGACCGCGTTTGCGGTCACAAAGCAATCTTACATCGTACTGCGACTCGCAAATAGGAAGGGGAACACCCCTTCCTATTTGCGACTCGCAGTCCCATTTTGCGAGTCAGTAACCAGGTTACCGACTTGCAAAATGGGAACGGGCATCGCGATGTGGCTTTTGCGTCTCGCAAACAGAGATTTTCGCTGTTTGCAAGGCATAAAAGCCTTGCTACATCTGGCCCAAAGATCCTTCTTCAGGTCCAAAACACTCCTCTGGGGGTAGGGATAAAACTTCTTCATCTTCTTCAAACTCTTCACACAATCAGAAAAAGCCTTGGTGCTATGTGTGTAGAAATAAAGGCCATTGGTCAGAGGATGAGTCCTGCACAGGTAAAGCCCCTGAACCTACCACCACTAAGACATCAGACTCTAATGCCCCTAGCAGTAGTGGTAATAGTGGTAGGACTACTCGCAATAGTCAAACTAAAGGTGTAGTTGGGTTCACTTTTGGGGCCATAGTAGAAACTGGGGTAGACAGTCCCAGGACAGTTTCTGTCACACCTGGTGGTATTGGCCTTGTCACCTTGGCTGCTTATCCTCTTAACATGGATAAGTACAGGCAGTCAATCTTAACAAATGGTGTTGAGGCCCAGGCCTACAGGGACCCAGGTGCCAGTATCACTTTGGTGACTGAAAACCTGGTGTCACCTGAACAACACCTCCTTGGACAGAAGTACCAAGTTACTGATGTCAATAGCTCCACTCAGTCTCTCCCCTTAGCTGTAGTTCAACTTAGTTGGGGTGGAGTTACTGGCCTTAATCAGGTAGTGGTATCACCTAGATTACCTGTAGATTGTCTCTTCAGGAATAACCTAGAGGCCTCAGGTTGGGCTGAGGTAGAGTTTAGTACCCATGCATCCATGCAGGGTAACCCTGAGGAACTGCTTCCTCTAATTTCTAATGAAATGAAAAAGCAAAGGAGATAAAAAGGCCTGAAATCTCAGGATCCATCTCCACCAACAGGTAAGAAGGGTATCAAAGTAGCCCTTCCCCACCCTGCCACTAAGGATACCAATCCTGTGGTGGGAGAAACCTCCCCTGGGGTTGAACCTGTATCAAGGGAGCCATTAGCTACCACAGCTGGACTCCCAGTGGTAAAAGTACCTCTCTGTGGAACTACTAAGCCAGATGTGCAAAACTGCACTATTTTAGTAAATATGGAGCATCCCGCCAGCGCTCCCAGAGAAACTATAGTGCAGCAGTGCAGGAGGCTGGCCTGGCTTATAGTGGGTACCTAGTGGTACTTACACCTTGTGCCAGGTCCAGTTATCCCTTATTAGTAGACTAGAGGTGTTCTAGCAGCTTAGGCTGATAGAGGTAGCTATAGCAGAGCAGCTTAGGCTGAACTAGGAGACATGCAAAGCTCCTACTATACCACTTATATCACTTAGCACTATGTCATAAGAAAACACAATACTCAGAGTTACTAAAAATAAAGGGTACTTTATTTGAGTGACGATATGCCAAAAGTATCTCAGAGGATATACTCCCTTAGGAGGTAAGTAATATACACAAAATATACACACAAACCAAAATCAGGTAAGTAAACAGTTAGAAAAGTAGTGCAAACACTGTAGAACACAATAGAATGCAATAGGAGACAATAGGCCTGGGGACAACACAAACCATATACTCCAAAAGTGGAATGCGAACCACAAATGAACCCCAGTCCTAGTGTAGTGTGTAGAGGGTAGCTGGGAGTAAAAGAAAACACTAATGGTGTCCAAAATACCCCATCCCAAGACACTGAAAAGTAGGAGTAAAGGTACCCTACTACCCCAGAAAGACAGTAAAGTCGAGATAGGGGATTCTGCAAAGACAAGAACTGACTGCAAAGCACTGAAGATGGATTCCTGGACCTGAAGAGCTGAAAAGGAAGGGAACCAAGTCCAAGAATCAGGCAAGTGTCCGGGGGGGGCAGGAGCCCACTAAACCCCGGATGAAGGTGCAAAAGGGCTGCCTCTGGGTGGAAGAAGTCTAAGATTCTGCAACAACAGAAGGTGCCAGGAACTTCTCCTTTGGTCAGAAGATGTCCCACGGCGTGCTGGACGATACAGAGTTGTTTCCATGCAGAAAGACCGCAAACAAGCCTTGCTAGCTGCAAGAGCCATGGATGAAGGTTTTGGGTGCTGCCGGTGGCCAAGGAAGGACCCGGAGGTTGCCCTTTGGAGGAGGAGACAGAGGAGGGACTCAGCAACACGGAGAGCCAGAAGCAGGCAGCATCTGCAAAAGCACCTGAACAGGCATTCAGAAGATCTGAGCAAGACGGTCCACTCAGCACGACAAAAGGGAGTCCCATGAAGTCGGAGTCCACCTCAGAGTTGGGCAATGCAGGACAGAGTGCTGGGGACCTGGGCTAGGCTGTGTATGAAGGAAGTCTTGCAAAAGTGCACAGAAGCCCGAGCAGCTGCAGTTCACGCAGTACACAGGACTACTGTCTGGCGTGGGGAGGCAAGGACTTACCTCCACCAAATTTGGACAGAAGGGCCACTGGACTGTGGGGGACACTTGGATCCTGCTCCTGTGTTCCAGGGACCACACTCGTCAAGATGAGAGGTGACCCAGAGGACCGGTGATGCAGAGGTTTGGTGTCTGCGTTGGCAGGGGGAAGATTCCGTTGACCCACGGGAGATTTCTTCTTGGCTTCCAGTGCAGGGTGAAGGCAGACAGCCCTCAGAGCATGCACCACCAGGAAACAGTCGAGAAACTGAGCAGGATGAGGTGCTACAATGTTGCTGGTAGTCTTCTTGCTACTTTGTTGCAGTTTTGCAGGCGTACTGGAGCAGTCAGCGGTCGATCTTTGGCAGAAGTCGAGGAGGGAAGTGCAGAGGAACTCTGGTGAGCTCCTGCATTTATTATCTGGTGAGATACCCACAGGAGAGACCCTAAATAGCCCTCAGAGGAGGATTGGCTACAGAGAAAGGTAAGCACCTATCAGGAGGGGTCTCTGACGTCACCTGCTGGCACTGGCCACTCAGAGGTGTCCATTGTGCTCTCACACCTCTGCATCCAAGATGGCAGAGGTCTGGGACACACTGGAGGAGCTCTGGGCACATCCCCTGGGAGGTGCTGGTCAGAGGAGTGGTCACTTCCCGTTCGTTTGTCCAGTTTCATGCCACAGCAGGGCTGGGGGGGATCCCTGAACCGATGTAGAATGGCTTATGCAAGGAGGGCACCATCTGTGCCCTTCAAAGCATTTCCAGAGGCCAGGAAAGGCTACTCCTCTCAGGCCCTTCACACCTATTTCCAAAGGGAGAGGGTGTAACACCCTCTCTTGGAGGAAATCCTTTGTTCTGCCTTCCTGGGACTGGGCTGCCCAGGCCCCAGGGGGGCAGAAGCCTGTCTGAGGGTTGGCAGCAGCAGTAGCTGCACAGAAAACCCCAGAAAGTTAGTTTGGCAGTACCCGGGCTATATGCTGGAGCCCCCGGGATGCATGGAATTGTCCTCCCAATGCCAGAATGGTATTGGTGTGACAATTCCATGATCCTAGACATGTTACATGGCCATGTTCGGAGTTACCATTGTGACGCCACATGTAGGTATTGACCTATATGTAGTGCACACGTGTAATGGTGTCCCCGCAATCACAAAGTCCGGGGAATTTGCCTGAACAACGTGGGGGCACCTTGGCTAGTGCCAAGGTGCCCTCACACTAAGTACATTTGCACCTAACATTCACTAAGTGAAGGTTAGACATATAGGTGACTTATAAGTTACTTAGGTGCAGTGGAAAATGTAACTAGCAAAGGTGCCCCCACATAGTTCAGGACCAATTCCCAAGACTTTGGGAGTGCGGGGATGCAATTACACGCATGCACTACATATAGGTCAATACCTATATGTGGCTTCACAATGTTAACTCCGAATATGGACATGTAACATGACTAAGATCATGGAATTGTCCCCCCATTCCAAATCTGGTATTGGGGATCCAATTCCATGCATCCTGGGGGCTCCACCATGGACCCCCAGTACTGCCAAACCAGCTCTCCGAGGCTTGCACTGCAGCTACAGCTGCTGCCACCTCACAGACAGGGTTCTGCCCTCCTGGGGTCTGAGCAGCTCAGTCCCAGGAAGGCAGAACAAAGCATTTCCTCTGAGAGCAGGGTGTTACACCCTCTCCCTTTGGAAATAGGTGTTACAGTCTGGGGAGGGGTAGCCTCCACCAGCCTCTGGAAATGCTTTGTAGGGCACAGATGGTGCCGTCCTCACATAAACCAGTCTACACCGGTTCAGGGACTCCTTGTCCCCTGCTCGGGCACGAAACTGGACAAAGGAAAGGGGAGTGACCACTCCCCTGTCCATCACCACCCCTGGGGGGGTGCACAGAGCTCCTCCAGTGTGTCCCAGACTTCAGCCATCTTGCTTTGCAAGGTGTAGGGACACTCTGGAGGCCTCTGCGTGGCCAGTGCCAGCAGGTGACATCAGAGACCCCTCCTGATAGGTCCTCTCTTGATAAGGTAGCCAATCCCCCTATCAGGGCTATTTAGGGTCTCTCCTTTGGGCTGTCTTCAGATCCTGCTTGCAGGTTTCCTTCATGAATCCTCTGCAACAACTTCAGACTCCTCCCACCTCGTATCAACCGCAGCCTGCTCCAAGAAACGCTGTAACTGCAACAAAGTGTCTACAAGAGACACTTTTCTTTAGCAACCTCAGCTCCAAGTCAGCAACTGCAACAGTTTCCATGGTGTGCATGCTCTGGGAACTCCCTGCCTTCATCTTGCAACAGAAGGGCTGAAGAAATCTCCAGTGGAGTGACGGAGTCACTCCCCTGCTCCAAGCACGCACCTTCCAAGACGAGGACCAGTACCCTTGGACTCCTCTCACGGTGATGCGCATGTTCCTAAGGACACAGAGGGTGGCCATCATCGACATAGACTGTCTTGAAGTCCTGCTGAGGCAATTTGGAGGAGGTAAGGCCTTGCCTTCCCTGAGAGCAACGGTACCCCTGTGTACTGCATCTTCTTCTTCTCCTGAGGCCTCTGTGCACTATTTGCAGAATTCCTTTGTGCATAGCCTGGCCCAGGTCCCCAGCACTCAATCATGCGATGCTCAACTCGGTGAGTTGTTCTCTGGCGGCGTGGGACCTTCTTTTTTGTTGTGCTGCATCAACTGCGTTTTGCACCTCCTTTGCACCCAGATCCTGTGACTCCTGGGGGTACTGGTTGGCATCCTGAGGGCTCTCTAAAGTGCTGAGAGCCCCCTCTTCCTCCTCACACAGAGTTGAGGCCCCAGGCCCATCCTGGGTCTATCCAGCGCCATTCTGTTGCAAAACTTACTTTTGTTGTAGCCAAGGCTTGTTGGTGATTTCCAACACTAAATCACGTCTGCAACGATCTTCACGTAGTGGGACATCCTTTGCATCATGCATGAACCTGCTGGCATCTTCCTAGTGTACATTCCTGCAGTCTTCATCCAACCGGGGACTCTTCTTTTGCATCCTGTTCTGGGTTGGCAGGGGCTGCTGTCCTTCCTGGAACTTCTTTCGACTTATGGACTTGGTCCCCTTCTTTTGCAGGTCTTCAGGTCCAGGAATCCAGCAGTTGTTGTTTGCAGACTTGGTTTGTTGCTGCAAAATCCCAATCATGAGGTGTAGTGTGTCCTAAGGGAACTTGCATTACTTTACTCCTGCTTTTCTGGGCTATAGGGTGGGGTAATTTACTTACCTATACTGTATTCTTACTCTTCCAGCAATTCTGCACACACTACACTTGTCTAGGGGGGATTTCGTGATTCACATTCCACATTCTTAGTATATGGTTTGTGTTGCCCCTAGACCTATTTTCTCCCATTGCATTCTATAGCATTTCCTATTGTTTACATTGTTCTATGACTAAATGTTGGTGTCTAGTGTATATATTGTGTATAATACTTACCTCCAGAAGGAGTATTGTCTCTAAGATATTTTTGGTACTGTGTCCCCCAAATAAATACTTTTATTTTTGGTAACACTGAGTATTGTCTTTACATGTGTATAAGTATTGTGTAACTATAAGTGGTATTGCAGGATCTTTGCATGCCTCCTAGTTCAGCCTAAGCTGCTACCTCTATCAGCCTAAGCTGCTAGAACACTACTACTTCACTAATAAGGGATAACTGGGCGTGGTATAAGGTGTAAGTACCCAAGGTATCCACTACAAACCAGGCCAGCCTCCTAAAGTGGAGTACTGGACCAGTGCTATTTTTCCCACCTTAGACACTGGTTAATATTTGTTGCATGAGCTTTCAAGGAATGTGCTGCTTTTAGATGGAAATAGATAGTATTGTTGGCACAGCTAAAGTAAACCAAGTGGCATAGCTAAATAGTACAAACAAAGCAACATAGTGCAATTAAAACATAATAGGGCACATTGCAACAAACAGTCAAACAGTCATAAAAGACTGTAACACAAAACCAGAAGAACAAAACAAATCACACTGCAATAACACAGCACAAACACAGAGAAGGAAGTAAACAAAAACCAAAAGGACATGTCACCACCAGGAGGTATCATACACAAATGTTCGTGTCACAGACTATGAGCTCCAGAAACCTGTTTCCATAAAATAATGGTAAAAGTCATTTGGAGCAAGTACTGGCTTAACGTATCTTCACTGACATGACATAGAACTAGTCAAAAATGTTTTGTCATCTGTCCAGATATGTTTAATTAGAAATTAAATGACTGAAATGCTCACTTCATGGTACGTAGCCCCCTGTCTCTTTTAAAAGAGAGCTTAGATGTTTTAGGTTAAAATCTCTTTAACCTCTTTCTGGCCTCCGACAAAGTTGAGGTGCTGGCTTTTACATAGGAAATAAGGTCAACAAATCTTTCATGATGCAAGCAAAATATTGCATAGTTCCCAATTACTGGCCTTCATCTAGAAATTCCAAATTATCCTCTGTCTTCGCAGGAGCATAGTTATCTCCTATGAGAGTCAGCTGGGGCTGAAACAAGATGTGCTTTTTAGGTCTTGCAAAAGGCAGCCCATATGCTATTTGATGTGAGACACTTTTTTAGCTTACAGTGGGCTTAGAGCCTGCCCATTACTTACTATTTATTGGGTTCATTGTCACTCTCATTTGCTTGTTTCTAATTCGTTAATGAGTGTGAGCCTCACTGACTCTTCTTGCGTTTGTCCCTCCCCTGGAGCATAGACCCATTACTTGTGTCTTTCCACTGTTCCATTTTCAGGCACTACTTTTTTCTTTAGGTTTAAGAACTCCACAAGAGTGAGTTTTTACCTTGCAGTCTCTAATGTACACCCCTCTCCGCACTTACTGCCCGTGTTTCTTCTGCCTGCGTATCCGACCCTATGATGCTTTTTCTCCACTGCTCGTCACCCCCAGCTTTGCATTGCACTCTCTCTCATTCGTTTGCTCCCCCCACATTCTGCTCTCTCTGAGTTTGCCCCCGTGAGTTCCTTCCCTGCACCCTGAATGTTGCTTCCCCCTACTCTCGCCACTTGTTGCTTTGAGCACCCGCTGCTGTTGCTTCCCCACCTCCGTGTTGCTCCCCCTCTTGGTGTTGATGTCCCTCGTTATTACTGCATCCTCATTTTGCTTCCCCCTACCCATGATACTTTTTTCTTGCTTACAAATCCAACTCAGATTAACAAACAGGGAAAAAAGCGATCACGTAATTTACTAGGTTCACGCGTGTTTCGTGCACACCCACAAAATGATGCGGTCAGCCAGATATAGCTTTTTTAGGTCGAGTGTTAGCATTCAGCCTGCTGTATACTTTTAAGTATACTATAGAGTGAGTTCCAACATTCTCATTTGTTAGTTGCAGTGTCCTTCAAAAATCCTTGCTTGCTCGTGGTCAGTTCTCCCTCTTTGTCCTGCCTTTTTTCACTTTGGGAGCAGCACAAAGTACTGTGTAATTATGCTATGTCCTGTTTATCTCTTCTGTAAGGGACAATTTGTGGGCATTTGCCTGTTTCAACTCAACAGTGTGGTGCTTGTTCAGTTACTCCTCCCCACCAGCTCCCTCTGTAAACATAAACCAACAGCAGAGGGGGGCTTTTCCATGGCCAGCTCACCCTCGCTCTCTTCCTTTGTTATTTTCAGTCTGTGTGGCAATAAAAGTCCAGTCAGTAATTTAACACGCTATGAGCTCTAACTTGAGCAAACACAAGTCTATTGCATTCCAAATGCTTGTTTTCTTCTTGTTGAAAATAAAGGGTTGAACTGCCCTGAGGGTCACAAGGTTGGGAGTGCCTTCTAAGCACATATGGAGCATCTCACTGCTAATCGGCTCTCATTATCAGGCCTTGGAAAAACAAATGGTAAAAGCTGTTTTCTACCGTGACACTGCAAGCAGAAGTAGCTGAATGTGTCAGATGAAAAGCTGTGATGGCACCCTTCCTTCTGAGGCCATCCTAGACGGTGGCTTGATTTGGGTGGAGCGCCAGCAGCACCACCATGAAGGGCCCTGCCGTGAACGGGTGCAGCACGTCCTGCAAAGCTAGCCCGGGAGAACTGCCAGTGTTGTGAGCAGTCGTGCCCAGCACCCGTAGGACATGATCGGGCTGCCAGGGAAGTCCCGACAGCTGGCCTGCATGTGCCGCCGGGAGCCCGCCTGTTCCTGGGTGTGAAGCTCACACGTCTGTTTATGTTGCATTTGGCAACTGACGCGGAGCGAGTGAGATTTTTATTAAGATTCTGGCTTTAAGTGGATGGAAATAAGAGTATTAAGTAGGTGAAATTGTTCCTGTGCAGACCACGACCTTACATAAGACTGACGCCTCTTAGACCGCTGCATTCTCCGAGGCTTTGAGGATTTGTTCCTGGGAGCTGCACAAAATCTGCGAGGGTTGGAAGCCAGTGGTGCAGCGCGAGGCAGAGTATTGTAGTCAAACGCCCAGTCCAGCAGCCTTGCGTTGGCGGGTCATTGATTTAACTGTGTACGGGTCTACCTCAGGAATTAATGGCCTTGCTTTTATATATTTCGGACGTCCAGGTCGTCTTCCTCTGTGGAGTGTACCAGCTCACAGAATACTTGTGACAACTAGTCCGGTTAGAAGGATTCTTCCAAGCGACGAACCTATAGACCTCTGCATAGCAGATAATGTTTTTTTTATATATAGCATTGATAGTGCAATCTATCTTGGTTTTTTGTAGAGCTGTAAATAACAGGTGTTGATCAGCTGAGGCCTGTACGTGGAAAGCATCATGGGAACTTTTGTGTCTGCTATTCCACGCTGGCAGAAAACGCTTCGAGGCGAGTCCTTAAGTGTGCTGAAGATACAGCTGTCCGAATTCCGACTCCGAGGCCAGGGCAACTGTCTTTCGAGGTTGAGTGGTATTAGGGCACAAGTCCTTTAAAAATTAAATAAATAAATAAAATAAGTGGGACTAACAAACGTAGGCAGTATGTAGGTGACATCATGGCGCGTTACATTACATTGTGTGACATCACTACACATGACATTGCTGGTGGCATCACAGTGAGTGGCATAACCCATGACCTCACAGGAAGTGACATCAGATCTTAAGACCTCACACCCATTTCACAGGTTATCAGTCTATTATAAGTACAATGAGCACATTATAATATTTAACAAATGAGATTTTGTGTAAAAAAAAGTAACACAACCTGGTGCAAAATCTCCACCTCAACATATGCATTCATTTTCCAAAACCCTGCCACAAAGAAATTGGCAACAAGGAGAAACATGGTAGTAAATCTGTTCTAATTAATTGGTTGCAAAGTCTGCATTTTAAAATATCTTAAGGAGTTAAGGCACCTGCTGCAGAGATCTTTGTGTGCCAACTAAATCTCAGGAATAATAATGGTAAGATAACTCTGCAGGTTAACATATTTGCTGGATAGATCTGTGTTTTGTCTAGTCCCAGTTTTGAATCAAAGTAGTATAGGGGTTAATAGGTCTCCTGCAAAGTAAATTATGTAACATGCAGATGACAGATTTTTAGGTTGAGGGCGTAAGCGCTTTGACCTGTTGTTAGAATTGTGGGCTTCTACCCACGCCCATCACTTTCACTCATTCATGGGCTTGCTTTAAAAAAATCCTTTATCATCATTGGTAAATGCTTTACATTTGTCCCTCCTTGTGGAGGTTTTGTTGCTGCCTTGCAGACTACCCCTGTTACATGGATAATTGCACGATTGCCAATGTGTTTGACTGTGAACAAACGTATTTTTCCTTTAGTGTCTGTCCTTCGTGCTCATGCTCATGGCGGCCATCACACTTCGAATCTGCCCGCTTTTGTCAACTGTTTTGCTTTTCAATATAAATTTATGTGGCATGAAAAGTCCAGTTAGAAATTTAAAACTCCAGTAGCTGTAACTGGAGCAAATGCAAGACCGATTGCATTGTAAATGCTTGTTTAAAGTTTCTTAAAAGCCAAGAGAGTCAACAAAGTCGATAGGTCCCAAAATACGAGACCTATGTGTTTTACTAATGCTTGATTTTTACAAGTACTGGTCTAACACTGGTCTTTCGCGATCGTTTTTGTACACGTGTCTGTATCTTGCTTAGTTTCAAGTCGTGAAAGACCGATTACTTGCGAGAGAAAGCGAACTCAAAGTACATTGGTTTTTGTAATGTTGTAGATGGGGAATATGGAATTTTAAACCTTTGCAAAAATCCGTGTTTTTCCGTCAAACACAAACTCTACAGGAAGTTTTCAACTTTCGCGTATTTTTCTGGATTTTTTTAGAGAAATAGGCAAGGATCGCACGAAAAGAAAGTTTCACAGTTTTGCAGATCTCTATGTAGGAGCCAGCCCCTCCCCCAGACGGTGACGTAAATCATTGAACAGTTCCTATATCCTACCACTTCCCCCCCCCCCCCCCCGATGCTTTCAACTTAGTACCTGAGAAACAGATGGGTGGAAATGTTCTGGGCCCCAGAGAACGCTGCCCATCGCAGGCACAAAGAAACATTTTATGGTGCTGGAAGCTATGCGAGACTTAAATAAGACAAGAGTGACTTCTGGCATTATTTTGGTAGAAGTCCAATACGAAAAAATACAACTTATATTGCTGGGAATCTTTGAGTGGGATGCACGTGTTAGGTACGCTGCCAAGTTTAAGATAAATGCATGTTTACATTAGTGTTACAAAATAGAGACAATATGCAAACTTGGGTCACGCTGTCCAGAGGCTGTAAACTCACACCCCTGGAGCATAGGGTGCAGATTAAAGGCAAATAGAAGCGGACATTTAATTCATTTGTTTAAGGAAGATTTACAGTGTGTTGGCGACAAGCTGATTACAGAATCACCACATTTTTAAAACAAACACTTCATTTGCAGGTGAGGATACACATGAGCAGGGGTTTGACAGGCCTGCGTTTTACCATCACTAACATCGGGGATAATATGCTTACTCATTGATGTGCCGAGGACAAATGCAGCCCTGGAGCAGTGTTCAATTGTGGAAAATAAGTGCTGGGGCCCACATTTTGTTTTTAGGAGCCTGCCGCCAGCACTGGAGAATTCCAAGGTTATGGAATACCAAGGATTCATAGTCTCTCTTCCATCTCACACTTCTTTCTTCCACCACCCCACACTTCCTGTCTCTTTATCTCAGGAATACCGCTGTTTTACTATCTTTCTTTTCCTCCGTCTCTTCTTGCTCTGGTTAAAAGTCTATTGATGAAAAATAAGTCCGGGTTCACAAACATGAGTGCCATACAGACCTCCTTCACCCACTAATACAAGTAGTGCATTACCTTGAGACATGAGTACAGAGGCAAACAGGCTCTTGGGAGGCACTTTGGCAATGAGTCACCTAAAAAGTGGGCCAAACACATTCATCCTTACCAGCAGAGAACCCTTTAGGTTGGAGGTACAAAGGTCCCAGGTACTGCTAAGGCATCTAACCACAGACATGTGCAGACTCACACTAGGTCCCTTCCCTCTCTTTAAGAGGAGACTGCCACTTCCCTCCATTGGCAGACGAACTTAGGGTTTGAAACCACAGTTCTGTGTTAGTGTTTTTATTTCTAGTAGGAAGCAAATTGCTCCAGGCTCGAAACACGAGACCTAAATCATGTCACTATGTTCACGAAGAGCTGAACAACATGTGTATCCGGCCCTCAGCTGAGATCAAACAGGAGTACAGTTTTTAAATAAGGCTGGGTACAGGAGTGTAGATGGATTTCCTGTAATGCAAGTGAAAGATATAGCCACACATTAATGTGGAGTTAGAAGGGCAAAAACGCTGCATCATATTTACAAAGTGGTGTAATGCTTGCATTGCGTCACCTTGTAACCCCTTGCGCCACGTTATGCCTGCCCCAGGCATAATGTATGCAAGTGGCGTTCCGGTGCTAGGGGATGTGGTAAAAATGGCGCAAAGGAATCTATGAGATTCCTTGGGGTCATTTTTATCTGCATTTTTAACACCTGCTCAGTGCAGGCATTAAAAAAGAGGCTCCCATTGTGTTCAATTGGCCTCTAGGTGCTTTGCAGGATTACTGTCAAAATTCCTGACGCTAGTCCTGCAAAGCGTTGGACTAGCGTACAAAATGCTGACTCTAGTCCCTATCGCCATTTTGCACCATATTTTATAAATGGCGCACACATGGAGGTGTAAGAGGGGCACTAACGGGGTGCAAGAAAAGTGGTGGTGCACTAGGTGCCGCGCCAGATTTCATAAATTTGGGCCATAGTGTACGTGTCCTGGAGTGACGAAAGATGGCACATTGTCATCTCTAAGGCCTGTAATTGGCAGGAGTGTTGTAAATCTCAAACAACCATGGTGCAACTGCTTTCCAGGATTGAAACTATTAAGGTGGCAGCAAATACATCAAAATACTGCCAGTTGGTGAGAATCAAATGTGGTGTCAACCCACTGATCTTACCCTTCCATCCTCTCAAGACACACACACACAACATAAAACCTTTTCAGAGGTGGTACAGGGCGCAGACGGACAGATCATATCACCCACAAGCTTCGCTCATGGAATTCAAAACGTCTCTAATAAACATTGACATTTTTGTTGAAATGGAGAGGTCAAAGCAACATATCTGAAATAAACTGTAGACATAAATAGGTTAACTTGTGGTGGAATTGGAAAGTTGGAATCTAAAACACATTTCAGAGACTGTGAGTAATAAGAATCAAGTGAGATACCTCATCTGGGGGGATTACCTGGTCTTGATGCTGAACCAGTGAAGCTGTCACACTGGATCTCATTCCCTGCGCAGAGAATGTCTCCAGTAGGTGTGCAACCTTTTGAGGTCTGGTCTGAGAAGCAATCTGGACACTTGTATCCATTCCGGGTCTTGTTTATGGGAGTTACTAAAGAGCAGCACAGAAAATACATGACATTGCATTTGAGGTATCAAAAAAATACAAAAGCCAGGATATTGAAAAGGCAACAAGGCCTGCAAAGTCAGTCCCACTCATCCCCAACCCTCATGATGCTCTTCTGGAGCTCAAGAACACTATTCGCCCTGTGAATAGTGAATCAAATATGCATGAATCGTGTGTTTACTCCTTGTCACGTCCTACCCAGCCCTGGTGCATGCACAAGAACATGCCACACACAAAGCTCATAGCTAACGTCTTTATTCATCAGCGTATTACATTGAAACTAAACTTCTCATTATCTCATACCCGGTAATAACCACACCTGAACATCTCCCAAATAATTACATAATTGTCTCATTGAGTCTGCCCAGGGCGCAGGGTCCTAGTGCTCACAATTACAAGACACTACACCCCTGACAACATAGGGACAGACTCCTCACACTGGTCCGCTAGTGGTAAGCAGGGCAATAGGAACAGTATTGCTATTGTGGACATCACAGCTCTTTCTTACTGCACATTAAAAGTAATTTCTCGTCCAAATATTGTAAGACTTTATCATTTTTTCTTATGCATCCAACCACAACACTGTACCACAAGACTAAACTCTGAGCCTCCGATTAGGATAATCTGCCTTCATCTCAGAAGCCCAATCACTAGGTTTTCTCTAAAATATACATATATTTCTGAATCAAGGCATCTGAAATCCACAAAAAGCCCTGAACTAGTTCACCATTGTAAGCAAATTGTAATCTTACTGTTAGACCCGACTTGGCATGATATTTCCCGAAACCTTTTGCCTTCACCCCTCCTCTTTTTCTGAATTAGATTTTATTTGCTTTAGGAATCTGTGCACTCTACCACAGCTAAGAAGTGCTAAAGTGCTTGTGCCCTCTTCCTAAAACATGGTGAATTTGGCCTTCACCTGATTGGCACACCTAATTAACTTGTAAGCCCCTGTTATAGTGCATTACATGTACCCAAACGCTGTAAATGAAATGCTACCAGAGGGCCTCCATCACTCATTGTGACACCCCCTAAAGTAGCACTTTGAAGCGTGTATCAGGTCTGTCCCTGCAGCCTAAAAATGTATTTTAATACATATGTCACCACTAAGGCAAACCCTAAAGGCTCATAGGGCAAAGTACGTCATTTATAAAAAGTAAGACATAAGAATTAAAGTTGTACAGGTTATGGTCGTGAAAAAATGTATATATTAGTTTTTCACTAATGTAAGGCCTATCTCAGCCACATTCTAACAATGGTTGCCTTTACATTTAGCAAGTTCTAACTTTGGATTGGGTTTCTATGTAAAAAGGACATACCCATATGTCTGTGTGAATCATGGTAAAATCACTGTAAACACATATTAAAACAGTTGTTTTGTGGCACTCCTTCAGAAACAGAAACCACATATATGTCTTAGATGGATCCAAAATCTAATTAAAGTTCAGATTCATTGTAAATCATAATTAATTTGGATTTACAATGAATCACACTTAAATTAGATTTTGGATCCCCCTAAGGCACATACCTGTTTTCCACTTCTGAATGAGTCCCATAGAACAACTGTTCTAATAATATATAACTTTCAATTAGGAGCCGGTTGAGATATGTTGTTTGGAGTCAAATTGACTGCAATATAAAATCCACTTTAACAGTTAAGTTGGATTTTAAGTCACAATTCTGAAAAGTCTGAAAATGCCATTTCTAGAAAGTTGCCACTGTGTTGCTCTAACCATTTGTGCATATATATCTGCATGTAAACACACTCACACACACACATATATATAGATGTGTCACTTACATTAAATATATTTACCTTGTATGGTAAAGGCATGCTTAGTAAAGGCATAATCATAGTAAAGGCATGAGTGGTAAAGGTTTCATGGTAAAGGCATTGTGTTGTAAAACATCATAGTAAAGGCTGTGTCACAATGAAGGTTAGAGCCAGCACGAAACTCAACAGTTCTGTTGTTGCTTTTAGCCCCAAAACCGAAACCAAGAGTCTTGTGTACTATTTCTTAATTGGGGCTCATTTTCTCAAAAGTTCAACTCTCCATTCTATTTCTGCTGTATGTACACTGCTCCCCCAAATAAGAAGCCACTTCAGAGGATGTATTGATACCAAATAAAATAAACTTTGTTTATACTTAATACCTACATGTCCATATAATGAAATAAAACAAATATAAGCCAAAAGAGTGCCATAAAAAAGAAGAGCAGCAGAAATGTGGCTTTTCCACAATACAATAAACTCAAAAAGCTTGAGTTCTGCCTGGGAGCTAAACCAAAGTCTCAGATACCCTTCTTCATTCAAGCCAACCTCTGTTATGGCCTCAACTATACCTGTATTTGCAATATCAGGCACAAGATTCATAGCCTCAAGTACTGTCCGAAATCCATTGTCAATAAGAAAGTTTTGGATCCGGGGGCCTCCTCAATCTACCTTACAGATGCCAGAAGAGGAAAATGTGTTTTAGAAAATCTAAGGTTACATTGCTACACAAGGAAGTATAATTGAGTGCTGCAGCTACTTGACCACTACTGTGGTGAGAGCCAGCTAATTTGGACTATCTGACTTAAAAGTTGCATCACTCTTGCACCCATTTACGTCATGCAATGCAACTCTTTAATAACTACGTGCCTGGGGGCGTGTGGCCAACCACTGAACATGGCGGAAGTGTTCAGCTAGAGCTCTCGCTGACAGCCCGTGAAGCCAACTCCATCCAGCATTTATCCTTCTTCCTGCTCTCATCCGACCATATGGAGTGGCTATAATTGCCTCCACTACACCTGGGGCCTTCCAGGCCCAGCCCAGTGGTGGTTGGAGTACCTATAAGCACCCACCACGAGCTACCCGCACAGCAGCTGTGCCTGACGAAGTGCACAGAGGACGACAGTGCTCCATCGACCAGAGGTGACTGCAACGGAAGCCGGAAACCTGCCCTGAGGTATCCAATTGTGGCATGAAATGAGCAGCTACCTGTTTTGCCTGCTGCAGCTCCTCTTTGTGGGCCCTGCATGAGTCGGCCGACCGCTTAGAGACAGGACCCAATGAAAACTGGCCATGACTGCTAAGGCCTGAGAGAGGCCTACTGAGTGAAAATGAACCCAACACTGGGGAGGTGAGGAGTGAGGGGCAGCAGAAGCAAATTTTTGGGGACTTCACACTGGCGGCCTTGCACGGCGGGAGTGCACAAAGCCTCAGTTTCTCAAGTAACCTTCATGGAGCATCCCTGAGGATGCTTTCTGGGCCTAACCCGGTTCTTTAAGAGACTGGCACAGGTGATCCTGTTAAGAACAAGCCAACACAACTTGCTAATTCCTCCATAGATTCAGGATCCGTATACTCTGCACCAGGTGCACCAAGTGCCACTTCCATTAGGGTAATGGGAGGCACCTCATGCACTAGGAGGTACGCTGACATGGATACTGCCCTTGGCCTGCCTACAGTACTATAGAAAGTGCATCATCCCAGCGTCCCACAACAGGGCCGGTGAATGCCTATTGTGGCACCAGAGGGGGCTCGCTTTGATTAAATCAACAGGAGTTCTGGTGGTGGTCCACACTTCTGAGGAGATGAGATAGAGGGCACATGATAGCTGGCTATGGACACGCTCATCTAGGCCAGAATAAGAACTAGTAGTATTCCTGCAGGTCAAGTTCAGGGTCCGGGTGGACCATGGTGATGGCTCTAAATGTGCAATAAACACTTGGATGACCCTCTGTGGCCACACTGCTTGTCCAAGGCAGTAACATTATACCACTTTCAGCTTCTAGATCTGATCAAGAATACTCCACCCACTTACCACAGGCCTGATGCCCTGCTTGATATCACCTCCAACTGACATTACCATTAAGATACTAAGCCAGGGTCGGCCACGGCTGGGGGTTCCCCCATGGAGACAGCTGCAGCCATACACACAGATAATAGCATGGGATGAATTAAGTCAACACGTTCCGTGGCCCAACAGGGCAGCAGCATCATGCCGTAGACCCCGCCAGCAACAGAAGATTGCATTCCCCCCACTGTTCAGACATACCTGGTGGATAAACTAGACATGATTCTTACAGAGATAAGTGATTCACGGACAACTATAGAACATTGCATAGACTCCCTGGCAAGGAACCTTGGACTTCTGCAGGATGGTCATTGCAAATTGGCAGACAAAGTCCATGCTGCTGAGGGGATACTATCGGAGCTGGGCCCTCAGCAAGTTATCAACACTGCTGCTATCAAAGAGATTCAGAGGGGAGTTAATATGCTCTATGAGAGGGTGGAAGACACCGAAGGCTGGGCACACTGTAACAATGTGAGAATTGTGGGAATGCCAGAGGGGGTAGGTGGACTGAATATAAAGTTTGCTTATTGAGGATTTATAGAGGACTGGCTCCAGCTTGTTATGGCTCCCCTGGTCTGTCCCAGATGTTCGATGTTGAGTGAGCACACAGAGTACTTGCCCGCTGTCTCCCACCCGGTACACCACCTCAGCCTATGGTGGCAAAGATTACAACCTTTAGAGACTGGGACCATCTTTAAACAAAAGGCCAGACTAGCAGCACCTCTTATCATGGACAACACTACAATTCCAGTCTTCCCTGATTACACCCTCGAACTGCAACTGCATCGAGCTTCATACCAAGCGGTGAAGAAGCAGCTTCGTAACAAGGGGCTCACTTATGCTTTCCTATTCTCAGTTGAATGTCCTGCATGAAGAACGTTCACTATTTTTAGATATGCCGTAGGCTGCCTGGGATTGGCTAGAACGTCAATACCACACCGGTCACCCCCACCTGAACACACGAGGAGGGAAACCTGGAGACCACCACATAAGCACGAATGAGGCCACAGGTTGTCCCTGGTGACAGAAACCTTAATGCAACCACCACTGCAGGACAGGGCAGTGGCGATGGCGACAGTGACATCCATGGGTGCATGGAAATGCAGATCACAGTTGAGCTCCTCTGGGACGGCTCAATCAGATTCAGACTCAAATGTCAGAATAGCGCCTTTCCCTACTGTCACACCACAAACTGAAGACACATCGATTTGAATATACCCATAGCCACAAGACCAAATACTTGCTTAACTGCATTGCTGTTGGCCACTGGCAAAGCTTTCAGTCCTTGATGTCTTGTTTCTTCCAGACTGAGGCTCCTTTTCTCCCCTGGTATCTGCCTCATATGTGTTTTATTCTTATCCTGAAGGTTTGAGTCACCACATAATTCTTAGCTCAGCGGACTCCACCTGATGGAATTGATTGTGTATAAGAATGGCCAGCAACACAGACCCTCAGAAAGAACTACTCAGGGTGAGACGACAAGGGCTCCTAGGTGGCTAGGCAGATTCTGTATTGTGTGAATTGCTCCCAAATTAGGTACGACCGACTCATAAGTTACAATTTGCAATCGGTCCTCTCCTTTAGCAATGGCTCACAGTTTTACAAGTTGATTGTTTTTTTTTGTCAAACAGATGTTTCTTGTTGGACCTAGAATTGGGGAACTGTTCTTAAATATACCAGACATATATGTGTGTTCCTCAAACATGCAACAATACATGCTCCACCTCCCTGACAGGGAGTACCACAAGATCAATAACATGTTCTTCCGTAATGCAATGTTATACATTACTGACATGGAACGTTAGGGGTTTGGGTTCTACTCACAAACGACAGTCCTATCACAGATACACCACAGGAGGACCTCCATAATATACCTGCAGGAAACCCACAAATCCGCTTCTGAAGTTATCAAGCTACAATCAAAATAGAGAGGGCAGCTTTTATCCATGACATACTCAGGATTTGCCCAGGGGGCAGCCTTCAACAGAAGGGCAGGGGTCCCTTTCCAGGCACAAATCGCCAGAATTGACACACAGGGTCATTACGTTTTAATCCAGAGCCATCTGGGTAGTGTATATGCCCCAAATACTGAACAAGATGTCTTCCTACAGCAACTGTCTGGGGTCCTGGCTGATTGGACATATATCCTCTAGTTCATAGGTGTGGACTTTTAACACAGTACTGGGTGTCACTCTGGAAAGGTCCCATACCCCTTTGCCAAATTCTAATGTGGCCAGACAGCCTCAGGCAATCACACATTGGATGGCACACTGGTCTATAGCAGATAATAGGACAACATAGGACTGAGGGAGTACTCCTTCTTTCCCCCACCTCAAGGCCTACATGCCCGTCTAGATTATATACTATACCCATTACGGTATGGTAGAGGCCTTGACACGAGGCCTGACACAACTCTCTACAGACACGATTTACTTGGGGAAAACATTCTCCAACCATAATTTTGGAGATGGATGGATCTGGAGTGAGACTGGGTCCCTGCACCAGTCCCAACATGGCAGATGCAGCCGTCCCTTCTAGAGGACATGGTATTTCCTGAAAGACTGGGGGCACCATAGACATTTCCTTCATTACTAATGAGGGGCACAGCCTCAATGCCCCTGATAGAGTTGGAGGCATTCAAGATGGTGATTAGAGGGGTGTCCCTATCAGCAGCTTCTAGGAGCCGACGCAAAGTAATGGCAAATTTCCTCCAAACTAAAAATTGCATGGGGATCCTGGAACTGGAAGAGGTCACAGCCCTCATGCGCTCACTAGAGCTGCAAGAAGCCAGAATAAAACATGCAGAAACACTAGAACGACTTAGTGTGCTTGACTACTCAACTTGCACTAATAAGGGTGACCCCCCCTGACCTGCGTTTAAGCCAGGAGTACACTTGACATGGCAGACAGCTCCACCGGCCTGCCTCCGTGACCCAAGACCCCGCCCTTGCTGCTGTAGAAGTTCAAGGCCCTCCACCACCCACAGGCACCCGCCTGCACCTCATCCCTGGTGCCTAGTGGTAGGCGTATCTTTCCATTTACTGTATTTTGTATTCTGTTTTTGCATTTTGTATTTTCCCGTACTGTTGTGCTATTGTGCTGATTTTTGTGCTTTTCTGCGCGTTTTTGCCTTTATTTCTGCCCAGTTTCGCTTTTCCGCCTCTTGCCGTTTTCCCTAGTCCCTGCTGCTGCATCCTCTGCGGCCCCACACCCATCGCGCCACCATTTGCCACTCCCTCCCGCCTCCCAGCTGCTCCCCCCTCCCACATCCCCTTCCTAATAGCGGCCACGGGCAGTGGGCGCACCACTGGCGCGCCGCTGGCAGGCCAGAGGCATGCCCGTCTGCACCCAGACCGTGCCCAGCGCCCATCCCCCTGGTCCACGCACCTCCGGCGTCCCCATGCATCTCTACTCCACCATGGAGCTCCTTGCTCTCAACCCTGGCCGGCAAACCGCCTGCGCCCAGGCCAACCCCAGACACACCCACGGACCTTTCACATGTCACTCATGCCACTTTTCCTGCACTCAAGCCATCAAACACCACAACAACACCAAACACCCCAATCACCTCAGCTGCATCCTCCTCAACACCCGCTCCATCCACAAGCACACCATCGAGCTTTGGGACCTACTCACGACAGCCTCTCCCGACATCGCCTTCCTTACTGAAACATGGATGAACCCCTCATCGGAACCCGACAGCGTCATAGCCATCCCAGAGGGATACAAAATCACCTGAAGAGACCGTATCAACAAACCAGGAGGAGGAATCGCAATATTACACAGAAATTCCAATTGGATTTCCAGCAACACCAATGACACCCTGGACGCCGCAGAGCTCCTACACTTTCAGATACAGATCAACGCCAACACCACCTTGAGAGGAACCGTCGTCTACAAACCACCAGACCCCCGTCATCCATTCTGTGACACCATTGCCATCAGCTCCCACGCCCTCGCCTCCACGGACTACCTGCTCCTTGGTGACCTAAATTTCCACCTGGAGAGCACTAGTGACTGCAACTCCATTGCCCTGCTGGATAACCTTGCAAACCTCGGCCTCAAGCAACTGGTCACCTCACCCACCCACTCAGCCAGTCACATGCTTGACATCATATTCTCCTCCAGCAGCCACATCGCCTTCACTCACACCACCGAACTCCATTGGACTGACCACCAATGCGTCCACTTCTCCTTCCTGAATCCCACCACCCACCACCAACAACATCCTATCCCTTACCGCAAGTGGAACAAGATCTCCAAGGAACAACTGATTTCCAACCTCACCCAAGCTACACCACCCACTACCAACGACCCCAACGTCGCCGCCCTCAGCCAAGCTTCAGAAAAACCCCCAGCACATCCAGAACACCGCAGCACGTCTCATCCTCAACCTTCCTCGCCACAAACACATCTCCGCCCACCTCAGATCCCTACACTGGCTGCCCATCAACAAAAGGATCATCTTCAAAATCCTAATCCACGCTCACAAAGCCCTCCACGACACCGGACCGGCCTACCTCAATGAATGAATCAACTTCCACATTCTGACCCGCCAGCTGCGCTCCGCCGACCTCGCCTTCGCAACAGTCCCCTGCATCCAATGCACCACCTCCGGCGGCAGATCCTTCGCCCACCTCGCCACCAAAACCTGGAACTCCCTCCCCACCAACATATGCAAGACTCAGGACCTCCTAACTTTCAGAAAGTGCCTCAAAACATGGCTCTTCGAGCAGTAACACTATCCCCCACCCCCAGCGCCTTTAGACCCTACCAGGTGAGTGCTGCACTTAAGAAATTTGAGTGATTGATTGATAAGAGTAACATGGCCAGACTTTATTAGCCCACATGAGCCAGCCAGCAAGATCCCCGACTCCGATACCTCATGTGGTGTTGTCCTTGGGAAAACACTGTCTTCGCCATTGGAAATCAGTAACCATATTTGTTAGAATTGTGGGCTCTGGTTGGCAGTCAGTTTGCACTCTGTCCAAGCAGGGACCCTCACTCTAGTCAGGGTGAGATACACACCTAGGATTACCCCCTGCTCACCCCCTTGGTAGCTTGGCACAAGCAATCAGGCTTATCTCAGAGGCAATGTGTAAAGTAATTGTACCAACACACACAGTAATACAGTGAAAACACCACAAAAGGAAAACAACACCAGTTTAGAAAAATAACCAATATTTACCTAAATCAAACAAGACCAAAATAACAGAAATCCAACATACAGAAGCTAAGTTCTGACCTTTCAAATGAAAAAGAGTCTTAATCCATAGAAATCAATGGAAGCATTGTTTTTAACAAAGTACCTGGTTTGCATCAACAATAAAGCCGCACAGGTGCTCATGCATCAGAAAAATCTGAGATGCATTGATTCCTTACTCGCAAGCAAGGCCGAACGTCATTTCTTCTCAGGTCGGGTAGGCGATGTGTTGTTTTACTCCCCAGTGGAGGAGCGATTTATCGATTTCCAGACGGGCATTCTTGGGTCTGGGCAGCTTCATGTTGACTGTGATGCCCAGCGACAATGCATGTGAAATCAGGCGGCACTTTGATTGTGAGAAAGTAGCCTCTTTCTAGCATGGTAACCCCGACTTTTGGCCTGTTTGTGAGTGTGTGTCAGTGTGTTTTTACTGTGTCACTGGGAAACCTGCTAGCCAGGACCCCAGTGCTCATAGATAAAAACCTATATGTCAGTGTGTTTTGCCTGTCTCACTGGGATCCTGCTAGCCAGGACCCCAGTGCTCATAGTTCGTGGCCTAATGTGTCTGCCTGTGTAGTGCCTAACTGTGTCACTGAGGTTCTGCTAATCAGAACCTCAGTGCTCATGCTATCTCTGCTTTTAACTTTGTCACTGTTGGCCAGTGACTTCATTTACCAATTTCAATTGGCATACTGGACCCCCCCCTCATAAGTCCCTAGTATATGGTACCTAGGTACCCAGGGCATTTGTGTTCCAGGAGATCCATATGGGCTGCAGCATTTCTTTTTTGCACCCATGGGGAGCTCAGACAAACCCTTACACAGGACTGCCATTGCAGCCTGCGTGAAATAGTGCACACACTATTTTACAGCCATTTTCACTGCACTTAAGTAACTTATAAGTCTCCGATATGTCTACCCTTCATTTGCTGAAGGTTAGGTGCAAAGTTAGTAGGTGTGAGGGCACCCTTGCACTAGCAAAGGTGCCTCCACATAGTTCAGGGCCATTTCCCTGGACTTTGAGTGCGGGGACACCATTACACGTGTGCACTACATATAGGTCAATACCTATATGTAGCTTCACAATGGTAACTCTGAAAATGGTCATGTAACATTTTCTAAGATCATGAAATTGTCCCCCCCATTCCAAATCTGGTATTGGGGAGACAATTCCATGCATCCTGAGGGCTCCACCATGGACCCCCAGTACTGCCAAATCAGCTCTTTGAGGCTTGCACTGCAGCTACAGCTGCAGCCACCTCACAGACAGTGTTCTGCCCTCCTGGGGTCTGGGCAGCCCAGTCGCAGGAAGGCAGAACAAAGCAGTTCCTCTGCGAGCAGGGTGTTACACCCTCTCCCTTTGGAAATAGGTGTTACAGGCTGGGGAGGGGTAGCCTCCCCCAGCCTCTGGAAATGCTTTGAAGGGCACAGATGGTCCCCTCCTTGCATAAACAAGTCTACATCGGTTGAGGGACCCCTTCTCTCCTGCTCTGGCGGGAAACTGGACAAAGGAAAGGGGAGTGACCACTCCCCTGTCCATCACCACCCCAGGAGTGGTGCCCAGAGCTCCACCAGTGTGTCCCCAACTTCAGCCATCTTGCTTTGCAAGGTGTGGGGGCACTCTGGAGGCCTCTGAGTGGCCAGTGCCAGTAGGTGATGTCAGAGACCCCTCTTGATAGGTCCATACCTGATAAGGTAGCCAATGCCCTTCTCAGGGTCATTTAGGGTCTCTCCTGTGGGTTCTCTTTAGAGTCTGCTTGCAAGTTTCCTTCAGGAATCCTCTGCAACAACTTCAGACTCTTCTGACCTTGGATCAACTGAAGCCTGCTCCAAGAAACGCTGTAACTGCAACAAAGTGTCTATAAGAGATACTTTTCTTCAGCAACCTCAGCTCCAAGTCAGCAACTGCAACAGTTTCCACGGTGTGCATGCTCTGGGGACTCCCTGTCTTTATCCTGCACCAGAAGGGCTGGAGAAATTTCCAGTGGAGTGACAGAGTCACTCCCCTGCTCCAAGCAGGCACCTTCCAAGGCGACAAGCAATCCCCTGGGACTCCTCTCACGGTGACGAGCATGGACACAGAGGGTGGACATCATCAACATAGACTGTCCTGAGGTCCTGCTGATGCAATTTGGAGGAGGTAAGGCCTTTCCTTTCCTGAGAACGATGGTACCCCTGTGTATTGTGTCTTCTTTGCCTCCTGAGGCCTCTGTACACTCTATGCAAAATTCCTTCATGCACAGCCTGGCCAAGGTCCACAGCACTCGAACCTGTGACGCTCAACTCGCTGAGTTGTTCTCCGGCGGCATGGGACCTTATTTTGTTGTACTACATCAACCGCATTTTGCACCTCATTTGAATCAGGATCCTGTGGCTTTTGGGGGTCCTGGCTGGCATCCTGAGGGCTCTCTAAGGTGCTGAGAGCCCCCTCTTCCTCCTCACACAGAGTGGAGGCCACAAGGTCCCTCCTGGGTCCATCCAGTGCCATTTTGATAAAAAACGCACTTTTGCTGTAGCCAAGGATTGTTGATGCCTTCCAACACAAAATTTTGTCTGGAACAATCTTCACACCGTGGAGCATCTTTTGCATTATGCTGGAACCTGCTGGCATCTTCCTAGGGTGCATTTCTGGCGTCTTCGACTAACAGTGGACTCTTCTTCTGCACCCTGTTCTGGGTTGGCAGAGGCTCCTGTCCTTCCTGGAACTTCTTTCGACTTCTGGACTTGGTCCCCTTCCTTTGCAGGTCTTCAGGTCCAATAATCCAGCAGTTGTTCTTTCCAAACTTGGTTGGCTGCCGCAAAATCCCAAAAATGAGGTGTGGTGTGTCCTAAGGAAACTTGCAGTACCTTACTCCTGCTTTTCTGGGCTCTGGTGTGGGGCAATTTACTTACCTTTACTGTATTCTTACTCTCCCAGCTATTCTGCACACACTACACTTGTCTAGGGGGGAATTAGTGATTCATATTCCACTTTCTTAGTATATGGTTTGTGTTGCCCCTAGACCAATTTTCTCCCATTGCATTCTATAGCATTTCCTATTGTTTGCACTATTCTATGAATATTTACTTGTCTAATTGTGGTGTCTAGTGTATATATTGTGTATAATACTTACCTCCAGAAGGAGTATTGTCTCTAAGATATTTTTGATACTGTGTCACCCAAATAAATACCTTTATTTTTGGTAACACTGAGTATTGTCTTTACTTGCGTATAAGTACTGTGTAACTATAAGTGGTATTGCATGAGCTTTGCATGTCTCCTAGTTCAGCCTAAGCTGCTCTGCTATTGCTACCTCTATCAGCCTAAGCTGCTAGAACACTACTACTTCACTAATAAGGGATAACTGGACCTGGTATAAGGTATAAGTACCCAAGGTACCCACTACAAACCAGGCCAGCCTCCTATACTGGAGCAGCTGGTTGCTGCTTCCTCTTCCTCCTATTCCTACAGGTTAACTCCCTGGTGGAAGTCTACCACTATAGCCTCCATCTTTTGGAGGTGCAGTTGAGCCTCTTTTTTCCGGTGGAGTTGTTTGTTCTTAACCAGGGAGTTTAAAGCTAGGACACAGTGGGGACAGCTGGATGCTGTGAGGAGAAAAGAAGAGAACACAAACTGTAGCACCCACTGCAAGCATGTTTGTGTAGTCAAAGAGCCACACAATGTTGTTGGTTCTCTAGTGCCACAATTTTTGTATGTGATTCTGTGCTCCTTTTTTACACATAATTTGCATTTTGCTAATTTCATTATATGATATTAATTAATCCACATGTATAATTCTAAACAAAGGTGTACACTAAATTGGATCAAATGTGTAAAGTAAAATAGCTAAGGGGGTCAAATCAGATTCCTAATATATGATAACAAAGAATGGCTAAACTGCAACGTTATGTTGCCAAGGGAAAAATTGTGCACTAAATGTTGCTGTTTAATTTGTTTGACTGTATATATCATGCAACATCAACTGAGCCTGCCTGGTGAGGCATCATGATTTTTGGGAAAGTGTTGATACTTAAGTTATATAACAATAATATTAATTCCAATGACAGCGCTCTTTCCTTCCTCCTGTGCCCTGTGCCCTGGCCCCGGTCTCACCCTACGCTCTCTTCTCTAATTCATTACAGTGCAGCATATATATTATTGTTGCACTAAGGAGCATGTGAGTGTTAGGTAATGTCTAAAACATCAGGCCTTGGGCTAGGTATAGGTTTGGCTATGGACTGGTTGAGTTACATGACTCACAGAAAATGGTTAATGACTGTTAAAGATGTAGTATTGCTAGCAATGGAATAAGAGGAAAAAAACTGTGGGAAGCTAATGATGGGGAGATGGCACTGACCTATACACATCTCCTACCTATTGATTTAAATGGGACAGAGGGAGTGACAACTTACAATCGATTGGGATTGGGAAAGAATGAATCTTTTAATTACAAAAGCTGTTGTCATGGAGGATGAAAATTGACTTACCACTCATCCCACCAGCAGCTACCTCATCCCCCTTTTATTTCACAGGTTGGTCCCCCCAGCTCCCCTAGCTTGTCGGCCTGGGAAGGTTCTTGACAATAAAGGCATTTATTTAGTAATACTACTCCCAACCAATGAATTTGCACATGGCAAAAAACACAACAACTAGCAAATCTAAAAGTATCCCTAGGCAAAAGGCAAAGTATCACTTTGAATGTTTTCCTGCTGCATTTTACAAAATCAATGCTATTAAACAAAGTTTTAACAATGGGCGAGTGACTAGTAAAAGTTCAGTAAAACAATGACTAAAGGAAAGGAAGCCGAAGGGATTGACGAGGAGAAAAATAAAATAGGGGTAAAATAGAGGTTGATGTCACAGTAAGAAAAACATGGGACAAAGAAGGGAAAAATGAAGAAGACAGTAAGAAGAAGGCTTCAGAAACAGAAGGAAATATAAAAGTAAACACATGGAGGGTAGCAGGGCTAATGAAGACTAAAGTGGAGAGTGGGAAGAGATGAAAAAGAACATAGAAGACCAGGATATTAGCCTAGGTGAGATTAATAGAATAATAGAATAATTAAGAGCACCAGAGAGAACACTTTCCGAATATATATATATAATATATATAAATTCACTTAAAAACCAAAGATTACAGGGACGTTATAGTTAGGCTCACGGTAACTATAACTCGTGCCTTAAGGTAACTATAACTCGCACCCCGCCATGCACAGTTTTTTGTCAAAAATTTTACTGCAAATATTACATTGAGATTATCAATGATGTTATCAAAGATGGCATGAGTGCCGTAATTTGTGGGGTATTAGCAGTGCATTGCGAGGGTGTGAGTTATAGTTACCTTAGGGCACGAGTTATGGTTACTTGAGGAAACTTGTGAATTTCTATGGTTTGGTACGTTTAAATGTGAGGCTAACTATAACATCCCTGTAACCTTTGTTTTTTTAAGTACATTTCTGTGTTTTTTCTATTCTATTTCCTAACTATAATGTCCCTGTAACCTTTGTTTTTTTCAGTGAATATCTATGTTTTTTTAACATGTAGTAATTTTAATTCCTATAAATTAATCCAGCCACCGCCATGCGTGGCCTTCGGCTGTGTACGGCAGCAGTTGGCCAGAAAGCCTGGCCGGAGGCCTCCGGCCTGTCCCTCACACCAACCCCCTATAAGCACTCAACCTTGCATCGTGCACGCCCTTCACCGTGCGCAGGGGAGGTTGTCCTCAAGAACTGGCAGGCAGCCAGACCCCCGGCCATCACCCCCTAACCACCCAGACCCACGCTGTGCACAGCCCTTTGGTTCTGCAAGGCAGGAGTTGGCCAGGGCTTCTCTGGGTGCGAGAACTGGTGTGAGAGGGTGTATCTGAGGGTGAGAGTGGCTGTATGATTGTCTGTCTGGGTGTGAGAGTGCGTACATCAGTGTTTTAGTGGGGGCGTCAGTGTTTGCGTAGGTCTGTGAGTGGGTGTATCAGTATGTCAGTGGGTCTGAGAGTGGGTGCGTGAGTGTCTGAGTAGGTCTGTGAGTGGGTGCATAAGTGTCTGAGTTAGTGTGTGAATGGGAGAAATTGATTGAAAGAGAGACAGAAAGAAAGTTAGAGAAAGAGATACAGATAGAGATTTTTAGGCTTTAATAAAAAAATTAAAAAATGTATTTATTAGTTTTAAAAAACTATAATATTTGTTTTATTACAAAAAAAGGGAAATGAGTCCAGCTGAATTCAAACCCCCTAAGCTCAGTGTGGGAGTTTCTTTTTTTTAACTTGCTTTTTTAGCCCCTTATGGGATTTCTTGGACCTCGAGGGAGCCCTCAAGGGCTCCCCCGTCCCTATATATATTTTTATTTATTTATATATTTTATTTAAAAAACAAAAATAAGGCTTCATACACTGAATGGAATTACACCAAAACAAAACAAGCACTCTTTCTTGACCAAGATCTACTTCCTGACGAATTTGGTGTAATTCTGTCAAGTAGTTTTAGTGCTATTGCTGTTAAAAATCCCTATGGAAAAATGAATGGGGAGAACTAGTTTTGGGACCGGCCACTTTTTCTCAGCCCCCTAGACGGATCACCCTGAAACTTTCCAAGCAGCAGCTGACGAGCCTGGCAAATTGTTTTGGAAAGTTTTGTGAAGATTCGTCAAGCTGTGGCAAAAATATAGGCAAGTAAAAAAATGCATATATATATATATATATATATATATATATATATGCAGACATATATGGTATATTTAGATGAATATGTCTGTCATAACATTAACGTTTTGACAGAAATTCACAAATTATAGTTAGCAGAGTTTACTACACCATTTTCCCCCTTGCACTGCTTATAACCTCATTTATTACATCACACATGACATGTTTTATGACATCACTGATGATGTCTCAGGTGACATAAATTAATGACATCATGCAGTGAGTGTCTCAATTTATTTATGGTTTACATAGTGGCAGGTAACTACCATGTTACTTTTTTACCTAATTTTGTACAGCTTATGACCAGCTATTAGGTCTAAGTGTATGCTGAAAGCATGTGCTTTTAATGAGTCATAGGTGTGTAGATAACAGTTGAGGACTTGTGTTCAGTATGTTCCACACAGGCTTTTTGGTTTGGAAAAGGTTTCCAACATGGACAAGATTCTACCTACTACATACTAAGGCCCTCACTATGACATTGGCATGAGTGATAAATTGGCGGTAATACCGCCAACAGGCTGGCGGCAATTACCGCCAAATTATGACCATGGTGGTGATAACTCCTATAGACAGCCAATGTACCACACCAACCGCAGGGTATTAACACCACTGACCACGGCAGTAGCCTCCAACAGCCAGGCGGGAGACAAAGTACCGCCCACCATATCATGACACAGGAAACTGCCATGATTTCTGGGGTGGTACCAACGCCATCAAAAACCTGGCGGAAACACATCACAGAAGACCAAAGACTCACCATCGGAGACACAGAGAAGGACTAAGCCGCCATGGAACTAGAACTGCAAGTGTTTCCCATGCTCATCTACGCCATGCTCCACCTAGAACATCAATGCCAACGATGACGGTGAGTACAGCAGCCTAGCACACAAGGGAGGGAGGGAGGAAAAGAAGAGTGACACAAACACACACGACACACACACACACACGACACACACACACACCATACACACAACCAGCTGCAGACGAAAATAAATGGCACACGACACACGGCATAATAATGCAAGGACAACAAAAATGCAGTAATGAGAATGTATTGATTGTAAACAGCTACCAAAAGAACCAATTGTATGAAAAACAGATATGTAGAAATGTACACAAAGGGCCAATGCCCAATCCAAAGTACAAATGGCCCACATGGCCACGGGGCACAGTCCAAGGCCCAATTTGAATCCTGACATCATCCAGATAGATCTCTGCGGGGGGCATCAGTTTGCAAGTAGGCAGGAACTTCAGGGGGAGGGGGTGCGGGGGACCTCAGCCGAATACGGGAACAAGCCCACTGGTTCTGGAAGGGGCTCCATGCCATTTCTTTCTGTAGGGGAGTGCAAGATCACAGTCTCTCAGGTGGGGAACATGCCAACTGGTTCTGGAGGGGGCTCCATGCCCATTTCTCTCTGCAGGGGAGTGCAAGGTCACAGTCTCTCAGGTGGGGAACATGCCCACTGGTTCTGGAGGGGGATCCATGCTCATTTCTCACTGTTGGGGAGTGCAAGGGCACAGTCTATCAGGTGGCTGACTTGCCCTCTGGTTCTGGAGGGGGCTCCATGCCCATTTCTCTGTGCTGGGGAGTGCAAGGTCACAGTCTCTCAGGTGGGGAACATGCCCCCTGCTTCTGGAGGAGGCCCCTTGTACAGCCGTCCCTGGAGGGTGGCCTACATGCCCTCCACTGGTGGTGAGGGTTGCACTGTGTCATCTGGAGGTGAGGGCTGCACAGTGTCAGCAGGTGAAGGTGCCTCCTGGGCAGCCTCTGCAGGAGGAGTGGGCTGCACTCAGCTGGCGGTGAGGGCTCTGTGACCACTGGTGGTGGTGGTGGTGGTGTCACCCTGACAGCCTCTGCTGGAAGTGAGGGCTACACTGTGTCAGCAGGTGAAGGTTCCTCCTGGGCAGCCTCTGCAGGGGGGAGTGGGCTGCACTTCCTCAGCTGGCGGTGAGGGCTCCGTGACCACTGGTGGTGTCACCCTGACAGCCTCTGCTGGAGTTGAGGGCTCTTCCCCCCTTTGAGGCAGGAGGTGTGGGATCCTTAGTCTTCCTGGCAGGGGTGGAGGGCTTCTTCCCCTCCATGGCAGGATGTGCAGCCTCCTTAGCCTTCCTGGCAGGAGGCAAGGGCTTCTTCCCCCTCATGGCAGGAGTTGCAGGCTCCTTCCCCTTCATGGCAGGAGTTGAGGGCATCTTTCTGTTCATGGCAGGAGGTGTGAGATCCTTAACCTTCCTGGCTGGTGGAGTGAGATCCTTCACTGTCTTGACACCACGACTAGGAGTGCCTCCACTGTCCGTGTGGACAGTTTGGCTGAGGTGCTGGGCAGGGTCGTTGGGACCCTGCTCTTACGGGAAGGACAGGGGAGGGGGAGGAAAGAGGTCAAGTTAGACAAGGAAAAGCTTCTTAGGTATGGTGGGGTGGGATGAGGGAGGAGGGATGGAAGTGAAGGTTGAGGGAGTGGTTGTTGGAGGTGTATGTCTGCTGTACTTGGGTGCAAGTGCATGGGCAGTGTTCTGGTGGGAGGTGGATGGCTGTTGAGTGTCTAAGTGCTTGTGTTTGTGCCCTTTAGGAGGGGGGACAGACAGGTTGGTAGAGGACACAGGGGACGCGTTGCTGGATGTAGTGGAGGTGTCTGCTAGTGATGTGTGTGCTGCTTGGTAAGGTGATGCTGGTGCTGGATGTTGATGCAGAGCATGCAGGTGTGAGTGTGGACGTGATGGTGAGGGAGGTGGAGGAGGAGGGGGAGACAGTGGAGGCAGTAGATGTGGTTGTGTCTGCAAATGTCTGGTGTTTGTGTGAGTGCTTGTGGGATGAAGTGTGGTGCCTGTGTTTTACTGCGCCACTCTTGTGTGTTGTCTTGTGTGCATGCTCGTCTGCATTTGTGCATGGGATGGGGTTGAGGAGACGGACTGGGAAGTGGTAGATGGAGGGGTGAGGGTAGGAACAGGGACAATGGCTGCCATCAGAGAGGAGGCCAGAGCCTGAATCGATCTCTGTTGGGCCGCCAATCCACTGTGGATGCCCTCCAGGAATGCATTGCATTGCTGCTTCTGGGATACTAGCCCCTGGATGACATTCACAATGGTTGACTGCACTACAGAGATGGACCTCAGGAGGTCAATAGCCTCCTCACTCAGGGCAGCACGGCTCACTCGGGCAGGGCCTGTGGTGCCTGGCGCGAAGGAGATGCCCACCCTCCTGCAACTCACTGAGGGGCTAGTGGGATGGCGCTGCTGGTACGGGGGGTGGTGGCTGTACCTGCAGCTGGGGTGGTTTAGAGGTGTCCACCACCACCAGGGAGCTTCTATCGGAAGAGCTATCTAAGTCTGTGTTGTCGCCTCCTGTCTCCGCTGTAGTGCTCCCCTTTCCCTCCTTCCCATGGGTTCCCTCAACATCGGAAGACTCTTCCTTTGGGGTCCTGTGGGATGCAGCTCCCTCTGTCACCGGTGTCCCTGCTCCTCTGCAGATGATGCTAATACACACATGGACAGGATGACAGATTAAAAAAGTGGGGAGAGAGAGAGGAAACACTGGGTAAATTACTGCACCAACACCACAGTTGGCATACACAGCACCGTCACACACAGGGATCAGGATTGAGCACTATGCATTGCACTGCCAGGGATTTGGCTAGATGCCACGGCAAGATGAGGGCCATACACTGCCAACTGCAACCCTCCTGGGACCCACAAAGCCCTGACTGACATGGAATGCTAACAAGCTAGGTTACCTGCATTTGCCATACACCCATTACCCTTAAGCGGGATCACGCTGCAATGTCTGACCTGGCATTAAGGGGCACCCACTAACTCACACCCACCACCTGGATCCCATGCCACCTACCAATTATTGTAGTAATGCCCACTGTACTCACCACCTTGTGGCTACTATGATGCCCTCAAGCGCCCATTCAGCTCCGGGTAGGCCACCGCCAGTATGCAGGCCATCAGGGGGCTCAGGTTCTGACAGGCACCCCTTCCACGTTAGGAGGTCACCCCCAGCTGGGCCTCAGTGGTCTTCCGTGCCCAGCATCTCGGGACCTCTCACCGTTTCCGACAGTGGATGCTCCGCCTGACATAGACCCCCAGGGTCTGCACGTCCTTGGTGATGGCACACCATAATCCCTTCTTTTGATGGGCGCTGACCTGCAGATGTAATACAGACAGGAGGACACCATTACACATACAACCAGCCTGTCATACATATGGCCCACCAGTTCCGTATCCATCACCATTGGCAGACAAATCGCCCGGCGCATACCATGTACACCACCACAAGACATCCCCCCAATGACACTATGCTTGCACACATCTCCATGTATCCTTCACACATGCATCGTGTCCAAAGTGTACTCACCTGTTGGTCTGGAGGCCCATACAGCAGTCCGTACTGGGGTAGGACGCCATCTACCAATCGGTCCAACTCCTCCACAGTGAAGGCATATCTCCAGTCACACGGGCTATGGTAGGTTCCAGACACGGTTCACAGCAGCACACGCAGTGTAGGTGTTCTCCTGTTGAAGGTCAGGAAACAAGTGAGGAATCTGATGGAAACTGGTGGTCATGTCCGCGGCGGTGTACACTGTCACCGCCGGCGCTGATCCCTATTGGCCACTGTACTCCATAAAGCCCCATATTATCCAATGAGGAATTGCATGGTGGTGCAAGACTGCCTTCCGCCACGACGCCCAGAGTCGGCAGAGTTACCTCACTTCCACCTGTCCCTACATACAGGACAGGCAGTCGCCATTTCATGGTTGTGGACAACGATCATATCAACCTTAACTGCGTCACAGCCTAGATTAGTACCCACTTCGCCATTCCCACAGTCCCATCATATTAATGCACTATGTACAATGAGGTGGTAGTTCCATTGTTTGAATTGTGACAACCTACTCACTCTTGTGTCCCTTAGATGCCTACTGCTGTGGATGAATTGGAGGAGGAGACAACCCCCGTGTACAGACTCCTTGTGGACTTGGCTACACTGGAGGACAGGCAGCACATTATACTCACCTATAGACTGGACATGCCACAATCACAGAGCTGTGTGCCCAATTGGAGCCTGACCTGATATCTGCTACCCGTCATCTAACTGGGATCCCCCCTCTTGTGCAAGCGCTATCAGTGCTCCATTTCCTGGCAACTGATTCTTTCCAAGTGACAGTGGGCTTGGCAGCAGGAATGTCACAGCCAATGTTTCAATTGTGCTGACAAGAGTTTTGTCTGCCCGGGTGAAACACATGTGCAGCTACATAGCTTTCCCCCAGATGAAAGATCTGGCCACTGTGAAGGCCGGATTCAATGTAATGGGACATATCCCCAGTATTGTTGTGGCAACTGACGGGACACATATTGCGTTAGTGCCCTCCTGCCAGAATGAACAGGTGTTCAGGAATCTGAAGAGTTTCCACTGACTGAATGTGCAAATGGTGTGCCTGGCGGACCAGTACATCTCCCACGTCACTGCCAAGTATCCTGGGTCTGTGCATTACGCCTTTGTCCTCAGGAATAGCAGCATCCCAAATGTGATGGCCCAACTATAGAGGCACAGGGTGTGGCTAATAGGTGAGCCATGGTCCCCACCCACTGTATGTTAGTGTATGCCTTCAGGTGTCATCCCCATAGCATTGTGTGAGGCTACATGTTGTCCCTCAATACTTACAGGTGACTCTGGCTACCCAAACCTATTGTGGCTGCTGACCCCTGTAAGGAATGCTAGGACAGGTACTGAGGAACATTATAATGAGGCACATGGGCGAACCAGAAGGATCATCGAGAGGACCTTTGGGCCCCTGAAGGCCAGGTTAAGGTGCCTCCATCTAACAGGTGGATCCCTGTGCTACTCACCCGGGAAGGTCTGCCAGATAGTACTGGCATGCTGCATGTTGCACAACCTGGCCCTCAGACGGCATGTACCTTTTTTGCAGGAGGAGGAGACTGGAGATGCCCCTATGGCAGCAGTGGACCCTGAGGACAGTGAGGATGAGGAGGCAGAGGATGAGGACAATACTTCCAATGACACACAGGTGAGATAGTGCAACTGACCATTCCTCTGACTATTTATGTTTTCTGTGTGGCTGTAGCATGATGGTATTAACTTCCTTTGCATCTCAACTTACTGTTAGCTATGACTTGTCATTTTACAGATGTTGGTGAGATAACAACTGTGTACTGATGTGTACTGATGTGATGACTACAGACAGCTACAGTCATTATTTCTGTGCTCTCACAGTGTTCAGATCATTTGCACTAGATGTGACTGCTCCCATAAATGCACATTTTCAACACGTAAAATACTAAGGGCCAGATGTAGTAAGAAATGGGTTTGCGACTCGCAAACCCACATGCAGAATGGTGTCCCTGACACCATCTGCGAATCACGAGGGGGTCGCAAAGACCCACCTCATTAATATTAATGAGGTGGGTCGCAATTTGTGACCCCCTTGCGATTCCCTGCACTCACAGGCATGGTGGCCTGCTGGAGACAGCAGACCACCATGTCTGTGACTGCTTTGTTCATAAAGCAGTTTTTTTTTTGTATTGCAGCCCGTTTTCCTTAAAGAAAAACGAGTTGCAATAAACTCGAGAAAATGAAACCATTTAGTTTCATTTTTTCAGAGCAGGCAGTGGTCCATAGGACCACTGCCTGCTCTGAAAAAATATTTTTAGAGCCATTCACAAAGGCTTTTGCGAATGGGTTAACACCCACTTCACATGGGTGCTAACTGCGAATTGCTTTGCGACCACGTTCGCGGTCACAAAGCAATTCTGCATTGCGATGCGAATCGCAAATAGGAAGGGGAACACCCCTGCCTATTTGTGAGTCGCATTCAGATTTTGCGAGTCGGTAACCAAGTTAGCGACTCGCAAAATGGGAATGTGCATCGCGATGCGCGTTTTGCATGGCGCAAACTGCGAATTTCCCAGTTTGCGCCATGCAAAACGTTTCGTACATCTGGCCCTAGAAGTCAAGTTGTGTTCAAGGGTGTTTATTGTAGTGCTGTGAAATTGAGGGAAAAGTGCAATGGAATGTGGTGATGGTGGAGGAAAGTCCAGGGTATTGTTCCAGTCTGTTTGTAGCACATGTCCAGTGTCCAAGGGGGCATAGGAAGGGGAGCAAAGGCAGTTCAAAGTGGACAAGGTGACAGTGTGGGACACAAAGGGGACAATCAGGAGAGTCTCATTTCCTGGGGGTGGTCTTGGTCTCGGCAAGTGTCTCTGGCTTCTGTCTGGGTCAAAGGGAACATTTGGGGGTGGTTCACCTTCTGCAGGGGGAGGGGTGCAGGTGGCATGTGGGTCCTGTGGCAGGGCCCCCTGCTCACTAGCTGCAGCGGAAGTGGAGGGCTGGTCAATGGACTGGCTAGTGGTAGGGGCCTGCTGATGTGCTGTTGCTTCCCTCATGATGTTGGCCATGTCTGCCAGCACCCCTACTATGGAGATTAAGGTGATGTTGATGGCCTGCAAATCCTCCCTGATCCCCTGATACTGTTCCTTCTGCAGCCGCCTGTTCTCCTGCACATTGTTCAGGATCTGGCACATCGTGTCCTGGGAATGTTGGTAGGCTCCTAGGATCTTGGTGAGTGCCTCCTGGAGAGTCGGTTTCCTGGGCCTGTCCTCCCCCTGGCGCACAGCGGACCTCCCAGTGTCCCAGTTGGCCTGTGCCAGTGTCCCCTGAACAGTGTGCCCACTTCCACTGACCACATTTCCCTGATTGTCTTAAAGGCGAGAGGTGGCCTGGGGTCCCTGTACAGGATGGCCACACTACTGATTGGGGACAGAAGTGTGGGTATGCTGGGTGGGTGCTGTGGTGTTGGATACTGATGGGGGACACTCTATAGTGGACTGTGAGTGGGCTGGGATGACCAACTGTCCAGTGGTCCCCGATTGGCCAGGTTGTTGGTCCAGATCCTGAAGTCCAGAGTTACTGTCATCACTGGGGGCATCTTCTGTAGACTGGCTTTCAGTTCGACACCAGCCCTCGTTACATAACAGTAGTTCGAGTACTGTGCGGCACACCTTTTTCACTGGCCATACAGAACTTGAAACTGAAAGAAAGTTGGGTGGTTTGGATCCGACTATTATACATATGTTATGGCAGGGGATATAGATCCAATGCCTAAGATTTGAGAACCAGCTTAGGCTGGTTCAAATTTTATTTCCAGGCTTCTTTCCACACACAGCTTTTGTGCAAGGTGATTTCTCTACAACAGGCAACAATAGGGCTGTCTCCAAGCAGGTTATAGCCAAAAAAGGGCACATTGAAGTGTGGGATCTCTGTGATCAGTTTGTCTGAAGCAGTAATCAGTGAGCAACAAAAGGACATGTCCTGCCCGGAGCTTCCTTGCCATCAACAGCTAACACTCCTTCACTGTTTGAAAAAGCTGTATCACTCTCCATTGTGCGCCACGTTTAACCAGGGGCCATTCAATGTGATCCCACTGGTGTCAGTACACAGACTCTCACTCACCACACACAGTTTCCTACTACCATACACATCACTGCACAAAAAACACAAAAAAACAAGCACCCAGAATGTCAGACCAAGGTTCTGGGATTCACGTAACAGCCCATTCCATCAGCCTCGGATAACTCGCCTGTCCCTTATGCAGAGAACTAGGTCTGATCACTCACTGCTGATTCACAAAACATCAGTACGCTGCCACTGACACCTTAAGTGATGTACCTAATGCAAATAACATTAGTACTAGGCCCATTATGGCAGGTGACCTGTTCTCCCTTCAAGGTCACAGAATAGGTTGAATTGACAGGGACAGACCTAGACATCAGTGCACACATTAGATTAGCGTGATACTAGAGCCAAACTAAAAACTGGGGATCCCAATTTCACATAGAGCCTGGCACTGTGGGCAAAGGTACATCTATGTTTGCCACCGAGGGGACATCCCAATCAAAATAAGGCCAAATTAAAACAATGCAAACAACAACTGACCAATTAAATTGAAAAGTTATTCCAAAAGCACTTAGGCATCTAAACTGTTTATGAAGTTGCAAAGTCGTGTCTGCTGGATCAGTGGTGTAATGCATCAATTACAGGGATCTGTGCTCGACCCCATGGTCACAGGTTCAAATGCTGGGAGCCCCAGTCAAGCGTTCATCCTCCTGATGGTTTTCAAATTAGCATCATTGAGCGAGAAGCAACATATCATAAGTTTAGCAATAGTGTCAAGAGACAGCAGAAGGTGAGCATACACTTGGTATATTACACAAAGAAAAGGTCAAGTGAGTGTTACATACCTCGTACTTCACCTTTGTTACATGCATTCTTGTTACAGCACTCTCGGGTCACATGCAGAGCAAACCCTGAGCTCCTGAACACAACCTCTTTACCACAGGCGGCCTGTTTATAGGGATCAACGCAGCCCTTGAAGGCAGTTAGGGTGATATTTGTCCCTGATGAGAAGGAGCACATGCTTCAATAGTCAAAACAAGATTAAAGAGAATCAAAGTGAACATATACTTTTATTTACACTGCAGGCACAGTGGAGGCGTTATCCCTCCATATGGTATTGGACGTCAATATACTTTGGAAATGCATAGAGAATATTTGCATTGACTGAAAGGTTTAGACTGAATTTTGACTATTCTCTGTTACTTTTCCCAGCTATTTCGTACATCACGTCACAACAGTCCACATTTTAGTTTGTGCTGCTGAGACTTACAGTGTTTTCTCTGAGTTTTGGCAGGACAGAAGATGAACATATTGGGCCTGATTACAACTTTGGAGGAGGTGTTAATCCATCCCAAAAGTGACGGTAAAGTGACGGACATACCACCAGCTGTATTACGAGTCCAGTATATCCTATGGAACTCGTAATACGGCTGGTGGTATATCCGTCACTTTACCGTCACTTTTGGGATGGATTAACACCTCCTCCAAAGTTGTAATCAGGCCCATTGTCTGCTGTACAGCCACAGTGCTTAACTTCTGTGGGTGGTGGCCACTGGCAAAGCAGGCTTTGCTCCAAGGAGAAGGAACGCCATTGCTTTGATGTGACACTGGGGAAGGCAGGGATGGATGCGGTGGTGTCAAACGCTGGTGGCAGGTCAGCTGTTGTGTCCCTGCTGCACCACTCCTCGGCAGGCAGGACAGCATCCTCTGTTCAATGAAGAACCCATTTCCCAACCTGGCATGCAGTGCATGGTGTGGATGGGTGTCTTGAATGTATGTATTTACTGTCATGTGAAGCAAGTGAAATGAGAGAGCACAGGGCAAGGCAATTAGAGAGCTGCGAAGGTTAGCAGCAGAGGAGTGTAGGGAAAGAACAACGCAAAGTGTAGGGAAAGAATAAAGCAAGTGTAGGGAAAAAACAAAGGAAAGTTCAGGGAAAGAACAAAGCAATGAGTGAAGTGTGAGGCACCCTGGGTCCAGAATGTGCAGGCTCTCCAGGAGGTTAAAGGGGATGCAGGAATAAGAAAAGGTAAGGTAATAGGTTGAACTGTGGTAAATGTTCAGGATTTAAAGGAGGAGGTGAGGCTATAGGGGCAGATTTACAGACTTTTAAAGCAACAAACCCAGCAACTAAATTTGCTTTGCTCCATTGCACAAGGGCCTACTCACAGCACAGGGCCATATCTATTAAGGTTGCCCTGCTTCTGTTGTCATCCACTGCACTGGACTCTTAAAGGGTGCATTCCGTGACGTACAGACCCACCGAGCTGCGTGTGCACTTTCTAGCACATGGTGTGTACTGGAAGAACACTCTCCAATTCAAATTCCAAAGACTAGACAAACATGGAAGGATACCAAGCACTGGGTGTGTGCTGTGGAGGTCGTCACACATGCAATGTGCAGGTTGTTTTGAAGAATGAAAAAAAGTCTCCTTATGAGCACTACTTTCAGGGAGGCCTTGTTTTTTTTGTTTTTGTTTCACATAAGCTTTATTCGGCCAACAGACCATCAAAGCAATACAATACAATACAATATAAATATAAAATTAAACATCATAATATCAAATCAAAATTAAAAGGAATAAGGTCCATGTTTGCCCGAGTTAAAACTATTTCAATCATTGTAAATAAAAGATACGTATGCGCCATGCCGATACTAAAAACTTGCTTACTGCATAAATTGTCACATTTGAATTATGGCTTTTTAAAATCCTCAAAGCTAAAACATATTTCATTAAGTTCAGTTCTCGACAGATTTTGCGAATCCATTTAAACCTTGGGGTTGAGTAAGCAGGACAAAAAAACATGAAGTGTTCTACTGTTTTGGAAGAAGTACCACATGCAGGACAAATATCAGGGCTTAACTTGGGTCCCCATCTACTCGTCAAGGCCTTCAAAGGTAATGTTCTGAATCGAAATCTGGTATACAAACTTTTACCTAGTAAATCAGGAATTATATCTAGCTATAGTTCGAATTCTGGGTACCATTTAAAATCAATAAACAAATTAGTTAGGTGACCATTCGATTTTTGGGAAATGTAATTATTACGTATGTGGGACCAGTAAGCTCCTTTCAGTGCTTTTACATGGGACTTCACAAGTTGCTGAGGATTCTCCCAAAATTCCTCAATCCCAGCGTACAAAACCAACTGGATATGTGTTTAATCCATGGGATGGACATAGAGTTAGGGCTTTTTAACAATTCTAGTAGAGAAGACTTATATATGGCCAGTTCGGGGACTATCCAAAGCCTCGCCCAATATAATAGAGGCCGTAAGATAATTAGATCGGCCATACGTTTAAGCCCAAGGTCTAAAAATAGGGGGGTTAATGGGGTGCTAATAGGGCAAGCACATAAGGCCCGTGCAAAACTATTCTCAATTTTGGTTATCCTGCTGCTATCTGACATGCCCCAAATCTCTGCGCCGTAAACTGCAGCACCCTGTGCCTTAGCCACGTAAATCTTTACTGCTGGAGACACAACTTTAGCGATCGTATTCCTATAAAGGCGCAATATGGATGCTGCCCGATGTTGCAAAAGCCCAGCACTCTTGCCAACTTGTTCCTCCCAAAGGAGTGAATCTGTAAGTCTCACACCCAAGTAGTCAATGGAGCTAACCTGGTCCAAAATAGCTCCATCTAACCTCATAGTACATTTATTGCGAGTGCCAGAGCGAAGCACCATCAGTTTCGTTTTCTTCGATTTCAGCTCTAGAACAAATTTCCAGCAGAATGATTTAAATCTATCCACGAGAATTTGCAAACCCATAGGGGTTTTTGAAATCAATAGAGAGTCATCCGCAAAAAGGAGAATAGGGATTTTCTGATTGACTAAGGTGGGAGCATCATTCTGGCATGTCATTAATTCTTGGACCACCTCGTTGATGAATAAGGAAAACAGAAGTGGTGCAAGCACACATCCCTGACGGACACCTCTTTTAATGGGGAATTTGTTTGTCAATTCACCTTGATTGCCCCATCTTACTTGCGCATATGTGCCTTCATGCATGCGTGTCAATAGATGGATAATATCGGGTGGGGCCCCTATTTTGTGTAACACTCCCCAAAGCTTATCTCTTGGGACCAAATCAAAAGCAGAACGCAGATCAACAAAAGCGACATATAAAGATTGCTTTGCCAAGACTACGTATTTCCAGTGTAGCACGGACAACCTAAAAGCCTGGTCAACCGTGCTAACTCTAGAGCGGAACCCTGCTTGAAGCGGTGAAAGGATCTGCTGCTCCGTCACCCAGCTCGATAGTCTGACTAGCAGCTGTTTGGCAAAGATTTTTTGTAAGTTGTCGATTAAACTGACCGGTCTATAATTAATTGGGAGATTTACATTACCCTTTTTATAAATTGGGATAATTCCTGCACCCTTCCACGTCTCAGGGATCTGTCCTCCTTTGGTGATTTTATTTGACAGTAGGTTAATATACCAGGTCCATATAGATAACTCTGATTTGTAAAGGTCGTCTGGAATTTTATCGGGACCTGGTGCTTTACCTGACTTCAAAGAGTTGATAGCATCTCTAGTTTCTTCTAAAGAAAAACAAATGTAACTCTCAGAGTTATAAGTGTTCCCATCAGGTGGAGAAGTGACAAGGTTAGCATTTGGTAAAATAAGGGGGCCTGATCCCACTATATCACAATCAATAATCCCAGTGGAGATAGTTCCTTCATAAAGGAGAGAGAAGTGCTCCACCCAGGTTCCGGGTTGGATATGGTTCCTTAGATTAGACCTACCCCCTCTCTCGTGCTTAGTCAACAGTTCCCAGAAAAGCGTATTGTTGTTTGCTTTAGTAGCATCTAACAAATCCTGCCAAATAACATCTTCCCAAGTTTTCTTTGATTGTAAAATTTTCTTTTTATACATACATCTTGCTTGTTTAATCATCCCCGGGGGCCCGGCCTTTATGGCCTTTTTTAGCTCGGTCTTAGCCCTCATACATGCATCATTAAACCATCTACTGTTAGACGAAACCCCACATTGCCGGCTTACAATGGCTGCCTTTTTATAAAAAACACTTTGGAATTTGACCATCATATCTTCGTGAATATCAAAAAGTGGAATGGCTTCAGGCTCAAGGTCTTCGTAAGCTGACAAATTATCTAAAAACACTTGGTAAATCTCACGTAGCAAATAGGGGTTTGACATGACTTTGGGCCACCTCACCTTTGTATTAGCATTGTTTAAAGTAGTGGGAGGGACAATTGATGGCTGCGTACTTGAGGTTCTACCAAAAATATTCCCAGAAAGGGTAAGCAGCAGTGGAAAGTGATCACTCTCGCACCTTGAATCTACCCTCATGTCTAGCAGCAACGGCCAAAGACGCACATCCACCAAAAAATAATCGATTACACTGGCCACAGAACCTCGTAGGAATGTCAGTGCGAGGTTTAAATCAGAAGGAGTTCGACCATTGCAAGCCCTTAGGCCAAACTTTAAACATAATATAGCAAGCTGTGCTGCGACACGAGAACGTGGACGATGACTATCACCATCCAATTGTGCAATCCCCCATAATTCGTCCTCTTCCACAGTTAAATCACTAAGAAATGCAGAGGGTTCGAAAGTGCAATTTACATCCCCGGCAATAATTAAGTAAGAATTAGTTTGTATGGTGTCTAAAAAATCAGAAAGTAGAGTTAAAATATGTGATTCTGAACCACGTGCAACAGAACGGGCATAAACATTGATAAGAGTTATGTTAAAATTTTGTTGAAAAGAAATTTGTAAGCCCATCAAGTCGGGACAATCAAATTCTAAAACCTTATAGTCACATTGGAGTTTTAAATTTAAAAGGATTAAAAGTCCCCCTTTTGCACAACCGGTTGCTTTCTCTGATGGCTGTGCAGGGATATTAAAAGAGAGAAACCCATCCATACTGGATTGGCCCTCAACCCAGGTTTCTTGGAAAAGACACACATCTTGAGACTTTATGTAGGCAACCCAGTCCACATCATCCAGTTTCCTAGCAAGGCCAGCAAGATTCCAAGTCATAATGGATAACCCATTAGTTCCCGTTGTAGTCCCATTGTTTGAGGGTAGAGCATCCTTATAATTCAACTCATTGACTAAGGACTTATCTGATTTGGCTATTGTGGATGCCACTAAATTACCCTGATTGACGGCTTTCTGGGCGGAAGACAGTCATACAGGGCCAAGATGCAGAAATACGCCTTCCTCCCTAGAGCTTCTCTCATTAACACGGGCAATGGGACCAGACACAGGAACCTGTTTTGAGTCAGTTAGATTGGAAACTAGCCTAATGCCTCCTCCTTTTAGCCCCTTATGCTGTCCCTTGCGTGCAACAGAGTCAATGAGTTGGTCTGCCAAGAATTTGTCCGAAAACACAATCGTAATTACATCAAGATTTGACCCAGAGGGGCTCCATATTTCAGTTTTTAGAATGTCTGAACGTATAACTGAAAGGCATCCCTGGCGATTGCGTAGCCAGTGAATAACCTTATTAAGTCTAGACTCTTGGTCCTCAACAGACCTGGGTGACAACTTTGGGACATTAGTTAGAAAAAGAGTATTGGCTCTGTACCTAGGACCAATACTATTTGAAGACACATCTAAAGCACTATTCATTCTTCGAGAAGAAAAAACGCAAGCTGGATCCTTAGTTAGAGGGTTAGCAAGTATCTTTCTATTAGTGAGGAAAGGGCTGTCCCTATTCTTTGGTATATTGATAGTAGGATTTTGCCTCGTAGTAGAGTAACAGTTCGATGGGGCAAAAAAGCTACCAGCAAGGTCTTCCCCGTCCCTTGTCTTGTCTCCACCGAGGGGGATACTATTGCCCCCAGTGTGTTTATTTTTAGGATGGATAATGTGAGAAGATATATTGCCCTCTGCGGCCCTCCTATATGATCCAGATCCCTGGGCGTGGTAAGTTGGCCCCTTGCATATATTAGCATTAGGGGTAGCAGAGTCGACTACCAAAATTCCGCCTGCCCCTTCTGCCTCTGACTTATGACATTTGCATCCCAATTGTTGAGCCATATTCCCCTGGAGTAGTTTAGTTAGCTGCAATATTAGTTTCTTGACTTCATCTACTCTCTGAAGAATTAAAGGCAGATTGACTACACTGGCAGACGGATCAGAACACATAGCAATAGTGGTAGAAGGGGAAGTGGCAGCTTCAGTAGCTATAACAGCCGTACAGGGATCATGAGCCTCAATCAGATCGCTTCCCACAGCCAGAAGCTCAAAGCGGTTTTTACATGGAATATTAGGGGCCAACCTTATCTCAGGACTCAATGGTAGGGGTATACATTCTATTTCCTCCACGTGCAAAATCCCCTGAGTTTGTGAAGGATTAGCGGTACCGCTACAAGCCATGATGCCCTGTTGAAGAGAGGGAACAGTGGCATTAGCAGGAGGTGACTTCCCTACGCAATCTATTAAACCCCCAGAGATCGTTGATCGAACTTTTCTGTTCTTGGTGAAAAACTCCTGGATCTTTTTAGGTTGGAGTGGAGGCTTCTTCGGGGGCAAGAGGCCACGAGTACCTAGTTCGCTATTAAGTATAGCCTCCACCTCCTCAAATAGTAGGTCAATCTCATCAAGTGATTCCGGTTCCCCTTGGATAGGCTTAATAGTTAATTTCCTGGGTCGCTTTTTCTGCTTTTTTTTTATACCTTCCAATGGTGCCGGCGGGCCAACAGCCTTTCTTTTCCCCATAATCCGAGAATAAAAGTAACAGGAAGATATAACCTTACTTAGTGACTAGGCCTGTCCCGACCCGTGCGCCTCTAAATAGAAGCCGGGAAACTGTGGGCGAATCCGGGCTCTTGACAACGAGACACTCCTTCTAGCAGGCAAGCTATGGCTTAGGCCGAATCAGGCTCCAGGATCTGGATGAAAGAGACAGGGCCCAGCCCGGCCTCAGTCGGTCGAAGACGGGCGTAGACGGGCCCATCTTGGCCCGGTCTTCGCCCGGGCGCGCCCGCGCGCGTCCCGCGAGGCGGGAGCGCGTTTTCAAATTTAAAGGGCTCCTGTCCGTGGCGTGCGAGTCTCTGTGCCTCCTCGGCCCCCCGGATCAGCTGTGCGTATCCCGCGAGGCGGGAGCGCGTTTTCAAATTTAAAGGGCTCCTGTCCGTGGCGTGCGAGTCTCTGTGCCTCCTCGGCCCCCCGGATCAGCTGTGCGTATCCCGCGAGGCGGGAGCGCGTTTTCAAATTTAAAGGGCTCCTGCCCGTGGCGTGCGAGTCTCTGTGCCTCCTCGGCCACCCGGATCAGCTGTGCGTATCCCGCGAGACGGGAGCGCGTTTTCAAATTTAAAGGGCTCCTACCCATGGCGTGCGAGTCTCTGTGCCTCCTCGGCCCCCCGGATCAGCTGTGCGTATCCCGCGAGGCGGGAGCGTGTTTTCAAATTTAAAGGGCTCCTGCCCGTGGCGTGCGAGTCTCTGTGCCTCCTCGGACTTACTATCAGTCTGGCTATCTCCATAGACTAGGCTTTGTGTCAAAAACTATGGCCCAGATTTGACAAAAAGTGAACCAGAGTGCCACACACACCTTTGCACCATAGTTCAACAAGAGTGTGCATGAGTCTAGCATAGGTTTTGTACTGGACGGGTACCCTATCCTTAGACTAACTTTAAAATGTTCCCCACATTGGATGCGTACTGGACAGTGCAGCACATATGCAAAGTGGGATGCTTTAAGAGAAATGAAAGCCTTTCTCCTTTTTTGCACCCACTTTCAAAACGGTTTTATTTTTCAGTTCAAAATCCTGTCTACTATTCTTAGTAGACAGAGTTTTTCATCAAAAAGCATGGCGGAGTATGTGAACACCCATCTATCAACCATGTATCACCTCCTTGATGCTTAGTAACACAAAGCACTTTATGCTCATTTATGTTACATTTAGGCAACTTTCCAGTGCGGGAAAATAAATAAAAATTACAAAAAGATTGCACTGGTTTGCATTACTTTTATGACACATGCTCAGCAAAAAATCTGAAATCAAGTGTATTGGCACTGTAATCCCCATCCCCCTCGACTAAGAGTGATGCAAAGCACTTATTGAGCGTAAAAATGACACTTTTTCCAGACGAAATACTGTCTGGAGGTGAATAACTCACTTTGAATGACTTTGCAAGGGCATAAAGTGTTAGCAAGTGAGATCCTTAGAGTTTGAAGTTGTTGGTCTTGTGGTTCAGGGACGATGGGTTAGACATTTTGTTAGGATGCCGTAAGGGACATTTAGACTATACAGCGAAAACCAAAGGTTCATACATATTCTGAGCTCTACTTTTTCCACATAAAACATTCGCCTTTTGAAAAAATAAAGTGAGTGCCGCAAATCATTCTTTGTCATTTACGCTGAGGATCGGGGGGTTTTCTCTCAGCCTTTGACGCAGAGCAAAAGTGAGAAATGCAAAAAAAGAGAAAAGGAGGACAAAGAAAATACAAAAGAAGAGCCAAAGGGAGAAAACAAAAGAAGAGCCTACAAGAGTAAGACAGGAAGAGTGTGAGAGGGTGCAAGAAGTTGGAATCAAGACTCAACAGCACTTTACACATCCAGCTATGATGTCATAATTAGGTGTACGAGGCCACTGGTTTCTGGTGTGATCAATTTCCAAGATCAACAATAAAAGTAATATGAATATTGAGAGGGTTAATCAATGTCCTGCCCTGTCAAAGGTCATATAAATGACAACATTTTGCAATACGACTAAAAGCATCTCCACTGGAATTAGACCTGCAGTGCAAGTTTTCACACAAACTGAGAAAAAAACGGAAAACAAAATCATACAATCATTTGATTTCTTTAATCAGTTCAGTGAACAATACGCGTGAGTATGGTACTGAAACACTGTCAGATATGATATGCATAGATCAGAATGGAGCTCTAGGCAAAGCAGTGAATGGCCTAAAACAGTGTTTCCCAACCGTTTGACTTCTGTGGACCCTCACTTGCTCATTGCTTGAACCCAGGGACACCTACTGATATCATTATTGGAATCCAGGGACCCCCCACTGAGTGATTAATGAAAGCTGGATAACTAATCTGTTATTATTATTTCGTTTTCTAAGCAGTTGCGGACCCCCTGAGGAGGCTTCATGGACCCCCAGGGGTCCCCGGACCACAGGTTGGGAGCCACTGTCCTAAAAGTCAGAAGAAGAGTTGACAGGGGCTCAGCAAGGATCTTAATGCAAGCAGGAAAAAAAATGTAACCCCTGTAGCGGTGCCACGGTGGTTTGGGGTGTTGGGTGCTCCTCACACCACAGAACTATTGATTGCTGCACCTCTGGGAGACACTGTGCCTTTGCATGTATGTACACAGAACACATACCTGCCGTCTTATTCTCCAGGCCCTTGACGCAGTGAGTGACACCAGCAGGACACAGCAAGACATTGCCACTGCAGCCGCGAGCATTGACACTTGAGCACCGCTCACAAACAAGGCAGTCCCCTGAAACGGAAAAGAATCATTGCCACTCAGTTCCTGTGCTGTTTTGTTATTTCTATTTACAGTCTTCAAAGGTGCATCAGAATCAATAAATCTGGCGTTTTGTTAACAGAAGTGTTTGGGAATAAATGGGTGAGTTTGGAGGTGTGGATGCCCCCAAAAAAGAATTTTCATTTATGAAGGAGCATTGCATGCTAGAATAATATTTGTATCGGTATTGGAAACAATTTTGCCTGCCTGGTGAAATAGTGTTTGCTAACAAATTGCTACCCCAAAATAATGAACGAAAAAAAATGTGCTAATTAAAAGATATGAGCAAGCTTTTCTCCACTGTCTCTCTTCATCAGGCTTAACTAATAGTGCAGGCATTTTGGGCCAGATGTATCAAGAATCCATTTTGCGATTCTCAAATAGCGATTTTTAAGGAATCGCTATTTTAGAGTCGCAAAATGGTATGTATCATATTTGCGATTCAGTAATAGCGATTTCTTAAAAATTGCAAATGCTATTACCGAATCGCAAATAGCGATTCTGACCCCATTCGCACCTATCGGCCTCTAGGCCCATATTTGCAAATTTTTTGCATTTCACAAATTGCGAATTCCTAACTGGAATTCGCAGTTTCGGAAATGCAAACCCCAGGGTGCTGGGGTCCTAAGGTCCCCTCTGCTGCACCCCAAAAAATTATTTTAGGACATGTAATGCACACACATGCCAAAGGGGCATGTGTGCATTACATGTCAATTCAAAAAATGCATTTTTAATGCATTTTTTTAATTTGCAAATGGTTACCACCAAATTGTATTTGGTGGTAATTGCGATTCCTTAATGCCTAATTTGCATTAAGGAAAAGCTTGATACATGTGCTAAGGAAATCGCAAATAAGGATTCCTTATTTGTGATTTCTTATTTAGAGAATTGCAATTTGCGATTCTCTAAACGCGGTTGCAATTTTAAGGAAACGCTATTTTAGCGATTCCTTAAAATTGCATAGCGAATGCCTTTCCTACATACTGAAATGCATTTTTGCATTTGGAAACGGCCGTTCGCACCATTTGCGAATGCAAAAAGCTTCGATACATCTAGCCCTTTGACTTTATGTATACGGGCCTGCATGCAAAGTTTTTTTATTTTTAATTTTAGGAAGTTTGATTCGAAAGGGAACTTGCAGTAAATATCAGCTATACAGGGATTCACAAACGTAAACGTAACTTTTGTGTAAGTTTAGAATTGTTTGCTATTCACAGAGGTATTTTACGGGTAGTATATTTACAGGCACTTAAAAGGATAGAACAGTCCTGTCTTTTTTATATAGAGAGATGCTGCCGCCCTAAAGATACTACTCCTAAAATGCATCTTTGAATAGCAAACAATAGTTATTTACACAGAAGTGTAATTTTTACTTTGTGAATCAGGCCCCTGAATGGTTGCTATGATTACAGGCGACAAGTGAAAAAAACATTCCTAGGGGTCGTGGAATTTTTAATTCCTAAATAAATTCCGCCACTGCGCTCCACCGGCAGAATGAATCAGCACTACTAGTAAATATCTGGCCACTGTGGAGTCAGAGGTATAACTCCTTAAATGCTTATTGCGCGCCGCACAGCAAGAACACTTAGACACGTTGCTCAGGTTGTCGGCTGCGAGCAGGACATCACGCTGCGTTTCTTCCTCCCTAGCCTGCTTGTGCCCGTTTTAGGGTTGAGCCTGCGCTAGCATGTGCCTGCGCATCGCTTGAAAGATGCTTTAGTAGTTAGAAAAGGGCTTGGAGTCCCGCCCATGTCACGTCAGTGTCTTTCATTGGTTTGTGGGCTTGCCTTTTAAAATCTGCTTCCTTTCATTAGTGGAAGGCATGCATACGTCATGCCTTTTCCGGTGGTTAGCCCTCCTCAAGCGCAGCGACCAAGTACTGAAAACATTCGAAAGTTTTAGATGCTGTTTGTTGACAGAATTTCTAATTGGCTTTACCAACTAATGTTTATGTTACTTTCCCCATCTTCTTTCTGCTTAACTCTGTTTTAATTTTCCCTTTGTTGTTTTCTTCCTGCATTTCTTCTTTCCTTCCTCTTCCTCTTTCTCTTTCGTTATCATTTACTCTCTTTCTAATTTCTCACTCGTTCCTTCATTCTTGCTCGGTCATTTGCGTTTGCACTATACCTCTTGCTTGCACTCCCTCATTCTCTGTTCTTTCGGACCTAGTCCATATTGCTTTCCTCACCTTTACGTTCTCTTATAGCCTCCTCCATCTCTGTTTTTTTATTCTTCCTCTAGCACACTCATTCTCTTCACTTTCTTTTTGCTCAAGCCCCTTCTCACCTCCATTCTCTATTATTTCCTCCCACCTGTGGTCCGTTCTCAGCCCCTTCCGACTCCTTCTTGCTCTATACTTCTCTTTTGCTCTGTCCATCCTACCCTTCTATTCTCCATTACTTCTCCTCTCCTTGTTTTTAGGTCGAGTGCACAAGCGCCCTGAAATGTTGTAATCTATCTGTGGGCTTTTAACCACGCCCACCGCACGCCCATCACTATCACTCGTTCATGGACTTGCCTTTCAAAAATCCTTTTGATAAATGCTTTCAGTTTGTCCTTTCTAGAGGCAGTTTTGGCCATCGACCCTGTTACATGCATAATTGCTCTTTTACTGATACGTTTGACTGCAAGAGAACTTCTTTTCCCTTTTGTGTCTCTCCTTCGCGCTCATGCTCATGGCGGCCATGGCGCTTTGAATTGGCTCGCTTGAGTCAACTGTTTTACTTTTCATTTTCAATTATGTTGTAAGAAAATTACATTTACAATTAGGAATTTACAGTGCCAATAGCTCTAACTCGAGCAAGCGTGAGACCCATTGCATTACAAATGCTTGTTATTTTTATATCCCCGCTCACGTCACCTTGGGCTAAGAACCATTACCCGTGATGTGACGGGGGTGAATAAGCCAGGAGGGCAAAAACCCCTCTCTGGCGTGTTCCCAGTGGTAGTGACCGCTCACCAGTTCACGTCACTGACGTGACACTACAGCCAAGGCCCTCAAGGAAGACGAGAGACAAACTGCATCGCATGCAATCCCTCTCTCTGGCCCTCATTAAAGGATGCTGGACTGGACGTGAACATGAAGTGTGTGAAAGGGGAGGGGACGGGGGTAGTGACATGTTGGCGGCTGGAGCCACCTCAGAAAGCTGCTCTCTTCCCCTACCAGCCGAGGCAAGAGTCAATACGTAATCTACTACCCGCCCTGCCACACCATCCGACAGCCAGGAGCGCTCCCGCTCTGATCTCAAGAGACTTCCAGTCAGCTGAGCGTGGGACGTGCTGCCCGCAGTGCCGGTGAGAGGGGCAGAAGAGCACCCCAAAATAGAATGACCTGCTGGTGCCATCCTGAAATCGAGCCAGGGCTGTGTAGTGTCCGGAAGCCTACGGCTGTTCCCGACACGCTAGCGCAATGCACGCTGGAGAATTAATTGACGCGGACACCAGTTTCAGTCTTTGAGCCACATGGATGGCTGCGGCCCGCTCCGTACGTGTTGCTGTCGGACCGCGGTGCCACTGCAGCAATGCCACCTCCGACCACGCCCTTTTTTATTTTATATCCCCGGGCCGGAGGCCGAGGGGTAAACCAAATCTTTCAACCATGGAGGGAGGGAACCCGCCTCCAACATCCAGGGAACACCCAAGTTCAACCCACTTGGGTAACCCCTTCCAATTGGGAGTGTCGGCTGATCGGTTACGTCACCGATCAGCGACACTACATTCCTCCAAAAATTTATAAACAAATAAACAACACACAATGGCATGAGAAATATTCACACTTCGCAAAAATGGTCACGCAGACGAGTGGAGGGGCAAGGATTGTTACGTAAGTTATATTTGGTCGCCTCTGATCGGTTCTGAGTCGAACCCTTGAAATGGCGCTCGGCGGATCACCTTGCATCTGGCCTGGCAACTTGCCTCAGTGAACATTGGGTGAAGAATCGGAACCGTCCTCCTCAACCGGTAACGACCGTGAATAATCATCATCGCCATGCAGCTCACCCCTGGGATCCTTGCCTACAGGACAGTACCTTTTGAAGAGAGATACATTGCGAGTGACGATCTCACGTCCCCGCTGAGCCACAACTGCAGATCCTTTTCGATGAATGATGGTCCATTGGGCAGTGTCGAAAAGTGTACGGAACTTACTTCCTGGCAAGACGTGTTTCAACAACACCTGATCCCCAACAGCGAGGTCAGATGGAGCAGCCTTCTGCCTCAGGCTAGCCCGCTGATTGGTTACACGCCTATTTTCTTGAGTGCGACCACTGTTCATTGCAGGTGGGCCCCACGAGGGATGATGAGGAATGGTGTCTGCAAAGGCTCTCCAAAATGCAACGTGACTCCGTGCCCTGTTCGTGGTGGAGTGGGGTGTTTGTCGGTAGTTGTGTAGAAAAGAGAATATGGCGTAGTCCACAGCCTGGCGAACAGCAACGGCAATTGCCTCTTCAGTACATGCCACTGGTTGTTTCTCATGGCTGCAAGGACCTTTTGTAGGCATTCATCATCTTGAGTGGCCTGCACAATTTCGTCCATTGACATGGGCATTGGTCAAGACCGATCTGTGATGTACCTCACGTATTCCTCAGTCTCTCGGGCCTCGTCAACCTTGGCATCCGACGCTGCTCGGGGATGCCTTGACAGGTAGTCCGCCGGGTTCTCAGACCCTGGATGGTACTCTAGTTGGCAATGATAGTCCTGCAGCTGCAACATCCACTTCTCTATCCTCGGTGGAGGCTTAGAGGCGGGCCACTAAAAAGGGGAAGCAAAGGCTTGTGGTCGGTGGTCACACTGAACGGACGGCCATAGACATATATACTGTATGATAGTGTTTTCAGCCCCAGTGCACAGCAATGGCCTCCTTCTCTATTTGAGAGTATCGCTGTTCCGTCTCGGTAAGCGACCGGCTGGCATATGCGACCAGGGACCACATCCCCTCCGTTTGCTCCTTTTGGTCCTGCGTCAACGGCGATCTTCGTGTTCCTTTTTGGGTCGAAGTACCTTAAGGTGGTTTCGCTGGACAGGGCCTCCTTGATAGCTTCAAAAGTTGCTTGCTCCTCAGCCTCCCACTTTCAGGGTTCAGCGGCTTTCGTTAACCTCCGCAGGGGTTGGGAGAGGTTGGACAGGTCTTTGATGAAATGGCCGCAATAATTGACCATGCCGAGGAAACTCCGGACCTCTGTGGTGCTCTTGGGAGGAGACGCGTTCTTGAAGTCCTCTACATTGGCCGGATCTGGAGCAACGCCGTCTGCTGAGAAAGTGTAGCCGAAGAACTGTATCCTGTCTTTGAGGAACTCACACTTATGGCGGTGCAAAGTAAGTCCAGAATCCTGGATGCGCTGCAAGACACCCTGGAGGCGAGAGTGATGTTCCGCAATGGTGGGTGCATGGACAAGAATATGGTCACTGACGTTGATGGTTCCGGGCAGGTCGGCCAGCAGTTCCTGGATGATGTTTTGGAACACTTCTGTGGCACTAGATATCCCAAAATTTACCCGTTTGTACCTTCTTAGCCCGACGTGCATAGAGAAGGTTGTGATATATCTGGAGTCCTTTGCTAATACCAGTTGGTGGTACCCTGACCGGAGGTCAAGCTTTGAAAACCATCCAGATTCGCTGAGCTCCCCCAGGATGTCGTCAATGGTGGGGGTTAGATGTCTTTCTCGTTTGATGGCGGCACTGGGGAGGCGCATGTCCACACATATGCGTACCTCCCCTGGTTGCTTGGGTTTACGGGCTACTACAATGGGTGAGACCCACGGTGTGGGTCCTCACACCTTTTCAATGATGCCTGCCTTTTCAAGGTGGTCCAGTTCTCTTTCCACCTGTGGTCAAAGGTGAAAAGCAACTCGTCGGTGCTGGAGGGCTACTGGCTGTACCGTCTCGTCGATGTGGAGTTTGATCTCACAGTCTCGGAGGCAGCCAATCCCTTCGAAGATCCCTGTATACTTCGCCAGCAGGTCCGTTATGGATTCATGATGGATGCTGAATGCAAACGTGACTATCTCCAGCACCTCAGCAGCCTTGCAGCCCAGTAGCATTCCTTGTCCCTCTTCGGTCACATAGACCTTTGTTGGGATGGACCGGGATCCGTGAATGAGGGTGGTTCGGAACATGCCATTCAGGGCCAGTGGGATGTTAAGTCCATAGGCATAGACTCTTACACTTGCCTTTGTTAGCGTTGGGCTCGGTGTCATCCGGCAATGTTCTTCCGCTGCTAGGAGGTTGATGGATGCTCTTGTGTCCACTACTGCAATTGTCTCATGGGTGCCCATTGGAATCTGAAACCGTGGCAGTTTGGCCTGCCAAGAGTGGGTGTGTTTGACTGTGAAAAGGGCATGAACTATGTGTATCATGGTCTCATCATTGTCCATGTCACTTCCAGGCTCTGACTTACTTGATGTTGTACTTTCGTTTGCGACATTGACGGACGCATTCCCCGTTCTAGCTTTTCAGGACCTTCAGACTTTTGCGAAGTGACTTGTTTTCCCACAGCTGGAGCATATCTTGCCTCTCACCGGGCACTCCGAGGGTTTGTGTGGGACTCCCCCACAATATACACATTGCCTGGTCTGAGTCTTGTTCGGCCGTTGTTTAAATCTGCTCGTGGGCGTCATGATCGCATTGGCTGTCTCTTCCTTTATGGGTGGCTGTAAAGCTGCCTCCATGTGGGATGCACGGGCCCGTGATAGTTCTTTCGTACGCCCCATTTGCAGGATGTCCGGTAAAGGCTTTCCAGATTCCTCTAGAATGCGTTCCCTGAGCTTTAGGGAGGCACATCCCTGGATGAGTTGTCCCCTCACTTCCTCCGTCTCATCATTGAACCAGCAGGTTCTGGCTAATTCTCTCAGCCTCATATGGAATGCATCCAGCGATTCTTCTGTCTTTTTGTCTGGCCTGCCTGAATATGAACCTCTCATAGTCAGTGTTGACCATGGGCTCGAAGTGCCTGTTTAATGCAGCTATTAGCGTTGTGTGCGTTTTTGGGGCGTCTTCTACGAGGTTCTTAGATATTTTGTATATGTCTCTCCCTCCTATATGGATGAGCATGTCACGCTGCTGGTCATTTGCTGCTTTGGTGGCTTCGAAGAAGAGTAGTACTCTTTCCACCCACTCCTTCCATCTAGGGGCTTGAGCAGACGGGGCCCCTTCAACGATGAGCGTCTCTACTGGGGGGATGGCAGACATGGTGGCTGGGTGGACCCGGGTGCTATTACAAAGTCAAACAGGTGTTGTTTTCCCCCTTTTGACGTTTTGTTTTTTGTGCTATGAGTGCAGGGCGTAGGGGGTTTACTGTACTCACATTTATTATTTCTTCTCCAGGTGCAGTCTTGTAGTGTTTTGTCTTGTGGGTGGGATCCTGTGGTTACAAATCAGGATCCCACTTCAGTGAGCAAAGTCCTTAACTGCTTTTTGCTTGGCTTGACCTGGGAGGTCAGGATCGTGTGCTGAGGCAGGGAACCACAGAAACGGCACGAGCACCACGTGGAGTGCAGCCGCCGCTTTGATGTGCCTAGGTCCTGTAAATGATCGCACCCGCCGTACGAGCACCGCTGAATTAGTGGCCGCTGCCGGGCGATCCTGAACACATGGAGCCGCCTCCCTCGTCGCCAGTGCAGTGTCGGGAAGCCTACGGCTGTTCCCGACATGCTAGCGTGATGCGTGCTGGAGAATTAATTGACGCGGACACCAGTTTCAGTCTTTGAGCCGCGTGGTCGGCTGCGGCCCCGCTCCGTGCACTCACGGTCCGTCTTGTTGCTGTCGGACCGCGGTGCCACTGCAGCAATGCCCCCTCCGACCACGCCCTTTTATATTTTATATCCCCGGGCCGGAGGCCGCGGGGTAAACCAAATCCTTCAACCATGGAGGGGGGAAAACCCACCTCCAACATCCGGGGAACACCCAAGTTCAACCCACTTGGGTAACCCCTTCTAATTGGGAGTGTCGGCTGATCGGTTACGTCACCGATCAGCGACACTACAGGCTGCTTGCATGAGAGTGGCGCTGCCAGCCCCTGTCTCTCGGGCTCTGGGACCAGGGGCAGCTGGTTGGGGGCACAGCTCTCCCCTGGGCATCTTCCCCTCTGCTCTCCGCTTCTTGTTTGCCTTTCCGTCCTGGACTGCCTCCAAAAACATAGTTGGTCATCTAAAGCAGGGTGTTTGTGAGGTTAGCTGTAGACCTCTCACTCAGTGCACTCCAAGTGGGCATGAGCAGTGTGTCTCTTGCTGGCAAGAGTGCTTGTCAGGCACACAACCCCTGACATCCCCTCCCCTCCCTTCACTGAATATAGATGGGAGAATCACAGGCTTAGGTTGGTCGGGGCAGGAGGATTTTGTATAAGGGGCCGTGGAAAGAGAGAGGAATGCATATTTTGCACGCTGCTAAGTGAGGAAAAACACAATGGCGGTCATTACAACATAGGCGGTAAAAGCCGCTTACCGCCGTGCAGAAGACCACCAACACACCGCCGCAGCCGTGGATTTCCGCCATAGCTAATATGACCCACATATCGTAATCCGCCAAAATTCAGACACCCACACAAGTCCGCCACACCAAAGGTCAGTGATAAACTGGCAAAAACAAAACCGACACCGTCACGCCAACAGAAATACGCCCACACTATCACGACATACGAATCCACACGGTGGTCTTTCAACCGCGGTATTCCATTGGCGGTACACACCGCCACGCTCAAAATACACACACATTTACAAAACACAGCCACATTCGACAATTCGACACACCTGATACACATACACACACCACTCCCACACACCCATGACAATATAAAACACACACCCACATCACCCACAAACCCCCACGACCAAAAATTCTGAAAGAAGGCCAGAGAGAGACAGCACCAGCAAGAACAACAGCATCCACAGGCACACAACACCATCACCCACACAACTTCCACGCACCTCACACAACACACCACTACATATCACCACACTCATCACCACACAGTCCACCCCACACATCACCTACACCACCCCATGGCACGTCAAAGACATCCCAGGTTCTTGTAGGAAGAGCCCAGGGTCATGGTGGAGGAAATCGTCCGGGTAGAGCCACAGCTATTCGGAGCACAGGTGCAGCACACCTCAATTGCAAGGAAGATGGAGCTATGGCAAAGAATAGTGGACAGGGTCAACGCAGTGGGACAGAACCCAAGAAATTGGGAGGACATCAGGAAGAGGTGGAACGACCTACGGGGGAAGGTGCGTTCCATGGTCTCAAGACACCACCAGGCGGTTCAGCGGACTGGCAGCGGACCCCCACCTCCCCACCCACAACTAACAACATGGGAGGAGCAGGTCTTGGCGATTCTGCATCCTGAGGGCCTCGCAGGAGTAGGTGGAGCAATGGACTCTGGTAAGTCAAATCTTAACTATTACATCCCCCACCCTACCTGCATGCTATCACATACCTCCACCATCACCCTTACCCTCATCACTCCAACTCCTCACATATGTCCCAACATCACAAACCACCCATCCCAACACCAAGCCCTGCATGCAACAACAAAGCATGGACACCCATCACTAAAGCATGCCCACTGCACATAACCATACAACCCCCTAAACCATCATCACACAAGGTCCCACACAGGAATGCAAGCACTGGGGTACACGGTCACCCACCCTTTGCACACCATGACACATACAGATGTAATAACCATCCTTTTATACCCCTGCAGGACCCCTACCCAACGTCACCGGACAGGAGGGTCCACACATGTCCACACCACCAACAGAAGAGGCCCACAGTGATGACAGCAGCTCTGTCCAACTGCATCTAGATGACCAGCCCGGCCCATCGGGGACCTCGGGACAGTCGGTTCCCCTCACCCAGTCACAGGCCACCACAGACCTTCCCCCCTCTGGAAACACCAGCACAGCACCCACCCAGCGGGCCCATACCTCCGTCCCCAGGACACGTCAATCAGTTGTGTGTCCACCACTACAGGGAACCCAGGCTAACCCACCACCCCAAGAATAACAGGGACCTGGGGGCAGTGATAGTGGGCACACGGTCCAGGGGACGGAGGCCCAGGAACACAGGGGAACTGGGAGGGCTGCTGTGCGACAGGGGGCGGACAGGCCAAGGGATCCCACTCTCCACGAGGCCCTCTCCTCCATCATGGGAGCCTACCACCACTCCCAGGAGATGATGGTAACGGTACTGGCCAAGTTTCAGGAGACCCAGCGCCTGCAGGAAGAACAGTATATGGGCTTCAGGGAGGAACTCAGAACCATCAGCTCCGCCCTGGGCACCATCGTAAGGGTGCTGAAGGAACTACTCAACACCAGGAGGGACACTGTGGCACTACAAGGGGCCCCTGACACTAGCATGGACAATGAACTGCCCACCACCTCCGCCGGCGCTAGTAGACAGGACGCCCCACCACAGGACCACCACACCAGGACCCCACCCCCTGCAGAGGGAGTACCACCCCGCAAACAGTCCCTGAGATCCAGGACAAAGACAGACCACAATGCCAAGACTCCCGCCAAGAAATGAGACCACCCTGATTGTCATCCTACTGTCCCACTTTGTCACCCTGTCCATCCTTAACCTGCCCCAGCTCCACTTCCTATGCCCATTTGGGCAATGCACCTGTGAAACTAATAGACTGGACTCTGCCATGGACATTCCTCCGCCATCACCCCTCACCATTTCACTACCGCCTCCAACATTGACCACTGAAATAAACACACTTAAAGCACAAAACAATCTGGAGTCTGTCTGTGATTTCGAAATAGTGTATTAGCAATTACAGTGACAAAATGCTCTTTCAATTGTAATGTCAACATACCTATGTCACACAGCTCTAGTCCATGAGGAATCTAAGCAGATGTCACACAGTGGGACCCACATCTGTGAAATGGTAAGGGAAAGTGACAGCTCAGTGACCATACACTGGGTGAAAACGACAGACAGTAGAGAGGTAGTAGTGTTAAAGTACATGTAGTGGGCAGGTCTGTACTCTTACCTGTGTCTCACAGGAAATATTGCTGGATCACTGAGTCCCTGTTGTTCATGTCTTCTTCCTCTGCTACCTCGTCTTCACTGTCCACAGGCTCCACAGCTGCAACAACACTGCCATCTGGACCATGCTTCTGCAGAAAAGACACCTGTTGTCGCAAAGCCAATTTATGAAGCATATAGCAGGCCACGATGATCTGGCACACCTTCTTTGGTGAGTAGAATAGGGATCCACCTGTCATATGGAGGCACCGGAACCTGGCCTTCAGGAGGCCGAAGGTCCGCTCGATCACACTCCTTGTTCGCCCATGGGCCTCATTGTAGCGTTCCTCTGCCCTTGTCCTGGGATTCCTCACTGGGGTCAGTAGCCATGACAGGTTGGGGAAACCAGAGTCACCTACAAATGGTGAGGGACAACAGTTAGACACACACTAACCTGTAGGGATAACCCCAGACCCAGACAACCATTCCCACTGACTTGCCTCCAGGTGCTCACCTAGTAGCCACACACGGTGCCTCTGGAGTTGACCCATCACATAAGGGATGCTGCTATTCCGCAGGATGTAGGCGTCATACACTGAGCCAGGGAACTTGGCATTCACATGGGAGATGTACTGGTCTGCCAAACATACCATCTGTACATTCATGGAATGATAACTCTTCCGGTTTCTGTACACCTGTTCCCTCCTGTGGGGGGGGGACCAAAGCCACATGGGTCCCATCAGTGGCACCTATGATGTGGGGGATATGTCCCAGGGCATAGAAATCACCTTTCACTGTAGGCAAATCCTCCACCTGAGGGAAAACGATGTAGCTCCGCATGTGTTTCAGCAGGGCAGACAACACTCTGGACAACACTTTGGAAAACATAGGCTGGGACATCCCTGATGCTAAGGCCATTGTTGTTTGAAATGACCCACTTGCAAGGAAATGGAGCACTGACAGCACCTGCACTTTAGGGGGGATTCCTGTGGGATGGCGGATAGCTGACATCAGGTCTGGCTCCAACTGGGTACACAGTTCCTGGATTGTGACACGGTCAAGCCTGTATGTGATAATCCGATGTCGCTCCTCCATTGTCGACAGGTCCACCAACGGTCGGTACACCGGAGGATGCCGCCATCTTCTCACATGTCCCAGCGGACGGTACGTATGAAGGGCAACAGCGAGCACAGAGTCAAACAACTCAGAGGTACGTACCCACAGTTTACCCAGAACACCAATCATACACAAAAGGTGGCCTGTATGTGTGTTGAGTCTAGGCCTAGGGATGTGTGATGCAGTTGGAAAGGAAGCCATGTGGGCCCCTGAAATGGCGGCTGCCTGACCTCTAAAGTGGGACAATGGGATGTGAGGTAACTGCGCTGGCGTTGTACACCATTGCGGTAGGCGGTCGAAGACCACGGCGCAATGCTGCATTGGTTAACATTGGGCCCTATGGGTCCCAGGAGCCAATGACGATGTACGCCGGCGGTGATGGTACGCACCGCCGCGGACGTGACCGCCATTTTCTATCTGTTCAATCACTCGATACCTGATCTTCGACAGGAGAGGACCTACACTGCTGCTGTGACCTCGGTCTGGAAGAGACAATGGCTGGAGTGTCTGAGGAAAGGGCCCCTGCCTTCACATCGGAGGAGTTGGAGAAGCTCGTGGATGGGGTCCGTCCCCAGTACACGCTACTCTACGGTCCTCCAGACAAACAAGTATGTACACAGGGAGCATGTTGTATGGGCTATGCCTGTGTGGAGAGGGCTGGATGTAAGAAGGAAGGGAGGAGAGTGCTGCATGCATGAAAGACGGTGAATGCATGTGCTACATGGCAAGGGTAGGGATGGGGGCCAATCACTTTGACGGTGCAGTTGGTAATAACTTCTCTTTTTCCCCTGTACATTTCATGTAAGTCAGCGCCCACCAGAAAAAATATATTTGGTGTGCCATCACCAAGGACGTCCGGACCCTGGGGGTCTACCACAGATGGAGCACCCACTGCCATAAAAGATGGGAGGACATTCGCCGCTGGAGCAAGAAGACAGCGGAGGCTCAGCTGGCGATGGCCTCCCAACGTGGGAGGGGTGCCCGTTGCATATTCAGGATCCTGGCGGTGGCCAACCTGGAGTTGGATGGGCGCTTGAGGGCATCACAGCAGCCACAAGGGGGTGAGTACACTCTCATTCTGCTGACTGCGCACAGTGGAGGGGTCTGGGTGTGGGAAGGTGGGCTGTGGGTTTCCCTAGGCCAGGGCGAGTTCCGTAGGCAAGGCCCCTCCATAAGGCAGGCCATGTGGCACCCCAGCCCACCTCTGTAGAGTGCCAAGTACACCTAGTCATGCCCCTGTGTCATCAATGTGTGCAGATGTCGTCCATAGCCTTGTAGGCCATTTCCCAGGAATTGAACAGTGGAGCCCAGGAGCGCGGCGTAGTGCAAGGGGCTTCTGTGTCTGTTGTGTCCGCCAACGGTAGTGATAATGCATGCACTCAACATGTCTCTCTTCTGTCTTCCCCCCCCTTTTTGTGGTCTCCCTGTTCTTGAGTGCATTAGCATCATCAGGCGGAGGAGCAGTGGCACCGGAGTACGAGAGAGCTGCATCCCACATGGCCCTGGAGGGCGAGACTACGGAGTCTGAATTCACCAGTGGGACGGAGGGCGAGGGGAGCTCCCCGGCGGGGACAGGAGGGCGAGGGGAGCTCCCCGGCGGGGACAGGAGCTGAGACCAGCGACACGGACTCGTCCTCTGATGGTAGCTCCCTTGTGGTTGCGGCAACATCTGTGCCCCCCGCATCTACAGGTACAGCCGCCACCCCCCCTACCAGCACCGCCCTCCCAGCAGCCCCTCAGCCTTTGTCCCATGCCCACTCACCCAGGAGGGTGGGCATCACCTTCGCCCCAGGCACCTCAGGCCCTGCCCTAGTCACCCCTGCTGCCTTCACTGAGGAGGCCATTGACCTCCTCAGGTCCCCCACTGTTAGGCAGTCTACCATTTTGAATGCCATCCAGGGTGTAGAGAGGCAGTTGCAACAAACAAATGCATTCCTGGAGGGCATTCATTCTGGTCAGGCGGCCCTTCAGCGAGCTTTTCAGACTCTGGCCTCAGCACTGATGGCAGCCATTGTCCCTGTGTCTAGCCTCCCCCCTCCAACTTCCTCCACCCAGACCCACACCCCTGTACCTCAGCCTATCCCAACAACACCTACAGACCAACATGCACACACGTCAACACCCAAGGGTAGCTCAGGCAAACATAAGCACCACACATCCCACAGGCATTCACGCAAGCATCACACACATGCAGACACACCAACATCCACTGCCTCCACTGTGTCCCCCTCCTCCTCCTCGTCTCCCTCCTCCCTCCCAGTCTCGTCTACACTCACACCTTCATGCACTACCTCTACAGCCACTACGTCCCTCTCCAGCACACCCACCACCACATCCCACTCATGTGCAGTCACCACCCCCACTACCATTCACACGTCCCCTGTGTCCTCTCCCAGTGTGTCTGTGACGCCCCCTCCCAAGATACACAAACACAGGCACACACCCACCCAACAGCCATCCACCTCACAACAGGCTCCTGCCCATGCACCTTCACCCAAAGTCACCAAACGTACACCTCCTACAACCACTACATCTTCCTCCACTCCCAAACCCCCTCCAGCTACCCGGCCCAGTGTGTCCAAAAAACGTTTCCTGTCCAACCTTGACCTCTTTCCCACACCTCCCCACCCGTCCATCTCATAGGTACTGAACTAGCACCTCAGCCACAACATCTCCGGGACCAGTGGTGCATTTAGTCACCGGAATCTGGAGTGCATCGGCCACCAGGGCAACCAGTGTGGCACAGGGCCACAGCATAGACAGTCCCACACCTGTGAAGCATCAGAAGTTGGCCAGTGCCCGGCGGGAGAGTGGGAAGACTCCAGCCACCAAAGCCGCTCCCAGGGGTACAGGTGGGAGTGTGGAGTCATCTGTGACACCTTCCAAGGTGGGGAAGGGGCACAAAAAACCCGGCAAGTCTGGGAAGAGCAGCACGGCGGAGAAGACCGCCATCATCCCCGCTGCCCAGGAGGCCACCGGCAGCACCAGCCCAGCTGCCCAGGAGGCCACCGCCAGCACCAGCCCAGCTGCCCAGGAGGCCACCGCCAGCACCAGTCCATCTGCCCAGGAGGCCACCGCCAGAACTAGCCCCGCTGGGCCATGAAGGACCGCCAGCACTAGCCCCGCTGGGCCTTGAAGGACCACCAGCACTAGCCCCGCTGGGCCATGAAGGACCACCAGCACTAGCCCCGCTGGGCCATGAAGGACCGCCAGCAGCTGAGACCCTGCAATGGAGACCGCCATCTCAAGCACCGCTGAACAGGGCACCGCCGCCTCAAGCACCGCTGAACAGGGCACCGCCGCCTCAAGCACCGCTGAACAGAGCACCGCCGCCTCAAGCACCGCTGCACAGGGCACCGCTGCTTCAAGTACCGCTGAACAGGGCACCGCCGCCTCAAGCACCGCTGCACAGGGCACCGCCGTCTCAAGCACCGCTGAACAGGGCACCGCCGCCTCAAGCACCGCTGCACAGGGCGCCGCCGCTTCAAGTACCGCTGAACAGGGCACCGCCGCCTCAAGCACTGCTGCACAGGGCACCGCCATCTCAAGCACCGCTGAACAGGGCACCGCCGCCTCAAGAACCACTGCACAGGGCACCACCATCTCAAGCACTGCTGAACAGGGCACCGCCGCCTCAAGCACCGCTGAACAGGGCACCACCCACTCAAGCACCACTGCACAGGGCACAGCCATCTCAAGCACCGCTGAACAGGGCACTGCCGCCTCAAGCACGGCTGCACAGGGCACCGCCATCTCAAGCACCGCTGAACAGGGCATCGCCATCTCAAGCACCGCTGCACAGAGCACCGCCATCTCAAGCACCGCTGGCCCATGATCGGCAAGGACACTGACGCAAATGAGTCTGTCACGGGGTGAATGATGCACTCTGGGCACCATGCCCCCTCCAGAACCAGTGGAGACTGTTATCCATTTGAGAGACTGTGGCTTTGCAGTCCCCAAGATTGAACAGTGGGCAAACCACCCACTGTATAGACTTGAGAGACTGTGGCTTTGCACTCCCCAGGATTGAACAGTGGGCAAACAACCCACTGTAGAGACTTGAGAGACTGTGTCTTTGCACTCCCTAGGATTGAACAGTGGGCAAACCACACACTGTATAGACTTGTGAGACTGTGGCTTTGCACTCCCCAGGATTGAACAGTGGGCAAACCACCCACTGTATAGACTTGTGAGACTGTGGCTTTGCACTCCCCAGGATTGAACAGTGGGTAAACCACCCACTGTATAGACTTGTGAGACTGTGGCTTTGCACTCCCCAGGATTGAACAGTGGGCATGTGGCCCCCTCGTGGATTTGGCATTGTGCACTCAAGAGGCTGAGGTGCCCCCCCTTTCCCTCCCCCTGAGGTGCCTGTTTAGTTGCTGTCTGATCCCCCTGCAGTGTTCTCTCCATCATGGTCAGGGATCTTGTGTGGTGCCTCGCCCATACCGTGTGGTCCCAGTGTTCCACGGACTTTCTTAAAGCACTACCTGGACTACTATGCTTGGTATATATTATGTACATGGTGTATATATATATTTCTGCCTACTTGCTTTTAATATATTACAATGGTTACACTCATTTTCTATTGTTTTTGCATTCTTCCAGGGGGTATGGGGGGTGTAAGTGTGATGTATTGATATGCATTAGTGTGTGTGTTGTATAGGGTGGGGGTGGGGGTGTTGCGTGTGTGTGTCCCTGTTTTTTCCCTCCCCCCTCCCCTGTGTCGTAGGTGCAGTACTCACCGTGGTCTTCGCCGCCGGCGTTCGTGCTCCTGGTAGAGGAGCAGGAAGACTATTGCAGGGAGAATTTGGAGTTCTGGATCCATGGCGTCCTCGTTCCTCGTCCTCGGTGAGCGTTTTTCCTTCGGGATTCCTGTTTCCACCGTGTTTTTATCTGCGGTGAATCCGCCCCGGAAAAGGTCGCGGATTGGCCTGTCATAATAGTATGGGCGGTACATTGTCTCCTGTTTATCTATCGGTGACCGCCGCGCTGTTTGTTTGTACCGCCGTGGCAGTCGGAGTGTTAAAGTGGCTGTCTTTGTTGGCGGTTTCCGCCACGGTCGTAATTCCAAATTTTTTACCGCCGGCCTGTTGCCGATCTTACCGCCGCTTTAACACAGACCGCCAGGGTTGTAATGAGGGCCAATATTTTGTAAAATTAACAATATTTTTCACTACTTTAAAAACTGAGAGGGAGAGAGTGTGTGTGTGTGTGGTTTTGTCTGAATGCATGTGAAAATTCCTGGTGAAATAAGGCAGACATCTCTCCATATCCACTGAAAGCACCTGAATCAAATATTTATCAATAATTAATTTAATAGGGGGTGTAGCATCCAACACACACCCCTGAAGCTACGCCCCTGGGGAGAGGGGAAACAAATGACTGGTTCTGGATTTGTAGGGTCTAGAAATACACCCACGAAAGGGCCGCTAAAAAGCTGCTGTCCCTGCTCATAAAGGCTACTCAAGCAGGAACCGGATTCGGTATAAGCAAACAATTTAAACACCGCAACAGTGTAGGAAAGTAGCCTCTTTATAGCACGGTTACCCCCACTTTTTGGCCTGCTGTCAGTGTGTTTGACTGTGTTCACTGGGATTCTGCAAATCATGACCCCAGTGATTATGCTCTCTCCTTTAAACTTGGTTGCTGGAACCCTTTTCATCCATTATTTGGCATACTGGTACCCCCATGTAAGTCCCTAGTATATGGTACATAGGTACCCAGGGCATTGGGTTCCCGGGGGATCCCTATGGACTACAGCATGTATTATGCCACCCATAGGGAGCCCATGCAAAGTGTATCTGCAGGCCTGCCATTGCAGCCTGCGTGTAAGGGTGCAGGCACCCTTTCGCTACCAGGGCACTGCAACAGGTCACTGTTAGTCACCCCTATGGTAGGTCCTCTCAGCCCAGAGGGCAGGGAGCAGGTCTTGTGTTTGAGGGCACCCCTGTACTAGCAGACGTGCCCCCACCAACTCCAGATCCATTTTCTGGACTTTGTGAGTGTGGGGATGCCCTTTTACCTGTGTACACAACATAGTTCACTACCTATGTCCAGCTACATAATGGTAATAATGGTAACTCCGAACCTAGGCATGTTTGGTATCAAACATGTTGGGATCATACCCCAACACTGTTGCAAGTATTAGAAGTATGATTCCATGCACTCTGGGGGCTCCTCGGCATTGCTACCACCAGTCTTACAGGGGTTTCTAGGCAGCCCAAGCTGCTGCCACCCCTCATATAGGTTTATGCCCTCCTGCTGCTTGACCTAATCAAGCCTAGGAAGGCAGAAAAAAGGATTTTCTTTGGGAGAGGGAGGTAACACCCTCTCTCTTTGGAAACATGTGTGACTGGCTAGGGAGGGGTTAGCCTCCCCAAGCCACTGGCATGCACATTTGGTGCCCTCTGTGCATAAACCAGTCCACACCGGTTCGGAGAGCCCCAGTGCTTGCTCTGGCCCGAAACTGGACAATGGAAAGGGGAGTGACCACTATTTAGGGTCTCTCTCTTGGGTGGGTCCTCAGATTGGGCTTGCAAGGCTCCAGCAGGATTCCTCTGGAACCTCCACTTGGACTTCTGGCCACTGGAACCACGACTTGACCCTCCAGGAACCAACAACGCTGCAATCAATGAAGAAGACTGTTCTGCAACTGTGTTTCCAAGGCTCCTTCCAGCTTTGCAACATTTACCCAACCGTTCATCCTCCGAAGACAGCAACTCTTCAGTCTGCACAAGAAAAAGAAGGAATCTCCATTTGAGTGAGGGAGTCACTCCCCTGCAACTGCAGGCACTTGCAGCAAACGAAGACCAGATGCATGGATCTCTGCTTATCTAGAGCTGTGTGGATCCTGCATCATGGATGGTGGTTCGGAGTAGTCCTCTTGGTACTCTCTGTTAGCTATCCAACTTTGGTGGAGGTAAGCCTTTGCTTTCCCACACAGGACAGTACCCCTGTGCACTGCATCTTTTGCAGCTGCCAAGGCTTGTTGTCGTCATCTCCTCCAAGGGATCTTCAGGCAACGTGCAGCTCCAGCCCCCAGCACTCCTTCCTGCAAAGCACAGTCTCCTGCATGGCTCTCTGGCGGCATGGGATCCTCTTTTGTAGTGCTGCGTGGGCTCCTTCTGCGACTTCTGTGCTCCATCCTGTGGGACTCCTGTGGGTGCTGCCTCTGCTCCTGTGGACACTCAGTGAGGATGAGGGTCCCCTGTGACTCCCCCTCCTGGGCTGAGTCCACCTGGGCCTTCGTGGTTCCCGACAGCACCACTTTTCCACTAACCACGAGTTTGCCTTTGCCAAGGTTTGGTGGTGGAATAGATACCTGCCTGCAATCTTAACTACAGTGTTGGACATCTTCTGAATCCATCTGGAACTCTTCTCCGGCTCCAGGGGTGCAGTGCTGACCTATTCTTCATCACCGTTGACTAACTCCTGCAAGTACAGCTGGGTGGGTAGTAGCTCCTACTCCTCCTTGACTCCACTGTGACTCTTGGACTTGGTATCCTCTCTTCACAGGTCTTCTTTCTTCAGGAATCCACCGCTGGTTTCTTGCAGTCTTCTCTGGGTGTCTTATTTTCTTCTTAAAATCCAGTGATTTACTCCTCCTTTCCTGGTCGCTGAGGGGTGTTGTGTCACTTACCTCTGTGGTTTTCTAGTACCCCCAGGTCCCACCTACACATTCCACTTACCTAGGTGGGGGTCCTGTGTACGTATTCCATTAGTATATGGTTTGTTTGTGCTCCCCCTAAGGTCACTATTGGTTATTACTATCTGCACTGTTTTCTAACCTTTTCTGTGCCTATTTCTGATTGCTAGTGTATATATTTAGTGTATTACTTTCCTCCTATGGGAGGGGTGCCCTTCTAGTAAATGGTGGTATTGTTTTCCAAAAATAAAGTACCTTTATTTTTGTACAACTGAGTGTTTTCTTTCATGTGTGACCTCAGTGGTATTGCATGAGCTTTGCATGTGTCCTAGGTAAGCCTTGGCTGCTCATCCACAGCTACCTCTAGAGAGCCTGGCTTCTAGACACTGCCTACACATCACTAAGAGGGGATATCTGGAACTTGTATAAGGTCTACGTAACTGGAACTGGTATGAGGTGTAAGCTACAAGGCCAGCTTCCTACAAAGTCAAAACAATTTTTTTGTTATTCTACTGAGGCATAAGGTTGGGTGGGTTTTACTTTGGTCACTTACTTGGTGACTGTAGGCCCATGTATAGAGTACAAGCTCAGGTGCTGTGGTTACACAAGGGATGCAAAGAGGACTCCCGCCATGTTGACCTTTCACTTCTGAGGACACCACACTTGCACTAATGAAGAAGTAGTGACAGGAAACAGTGTATAGATTTAAGCCATTGCTTCGCGCACAGCTGGCTCACATGTTTGAATGTTTCTTTGTCAAGCTTTCCACTTCTGTTTCCCCAAGACCTATATCACACCCTCCATAGCCACTAAAACACAATATTAGGGGTGGGTGGAACTCTGTGGAATCTCACAGAGTTTTTATGCAACCCCGCGGACTTCTGCAGAGTAAAACTCTGCAACTTCCGCCCACCCTATTGTAGATGAAAGCAAGCAAAATTGGAATAAATGTGGCATAAGGCTCCCTGCTCACAAAGTTCCTCTGTAGGATTTACCATAAAACTCATGGGGTTAAAGACACAAATACATTTTGTACTAGTAAATTACACAGGATTATCTAAATGTGCTAAGAGATACTTTGAATCACCTAGACAGGGACAGTGATGCTGTAACTTTTTAGGCTACAGAGACACTGACATTGGCAACAAAGTAGTATCACACAGAAACTGAATTAAAATAACTAAGCTAAAGTTGACTTTGTTTTCATCAACATGTCATATAGGTCGAGTTGTTTTAAAGGAATCACATTGTTGCCTTTTTTTTTAGATAATTATGCATTTGTATATATAAATTGGTTTGCAGTGTATCATGGGTACAATTATTACAGGTGAAGGGGTGTCTAGGTATAGTAGACGTATCAATCAATCAATCAAAAAAATTTACCTGATAGGGTCTCAAGGCGCTGTGGAGGGGGGGAGGGAGAGGGGCTGCTGTATTACTGCTCAAAAAGCCATGTCTTTAGGTGCTTTCTGAAAGTCAGGAGGTCCTGGGTCTTGAGTAGGTTGGTGGGGAGGGATACAAGACAAATGTGTAAGAATTGTACATCTGTCAGTAAATTAGGAAATTGCAGAAGAAACTGAAATAATGAAACCATTTGTCTTTCAGTACGTGCTTCCAGGTAACCATCACAGGTATACGCAGTTTCAATACACAAAAGACTCTTCTGCCAAGATGTACATTTAAGCACATTCTCAAAGATTGCACATAACAAAATACCAATGTGGAAAAGCAGTAGAACATAGACATAATGCAAAACCTGTTTCGCTTCTCTAAGAAAGCTTATGAGCATGCACGTGTTGGCATTGTCAAATTGGCAGTAGCCAGGGAATATCCACAAAGGTCAATAGTTGTTCCATATTTCAGAAAGCCCTTGTGCACGCACACCTTTAGTTTGTCGACAAAACAACAAACTCCAACATGGTATTATGGCAGCAAAATGAAACAAATGAATGCACAAATGGTGCATAACACGAGTTTATGGCATGGTATGGCATTCAAACAGCACCCACATCCTAAACTAGGAAGCCAGGACTCATATCTCACTGCGTTATTGCCAAGTCAGTGTATCAAAGGGCACACATTGTTTATCAATTACAAGCTACATCTCATGTTGCAGTTGCTGTCTAACAAGAGGGCTACTTCAAACTCTATCATAACAAAACGTACTTGGAATACAAACAAAACGATGTAACCATCCATTAAATACAATAGCCTTGATGGAAACGTCTATCTAAACAATAGAAAGTCAGTGTCCATCTAAACAATAGAAAGTCAGTGGCTGAAGGAGGTCTCTCTCTCTCTCTCTCTCTCTCTCTCCCTCTCCCTCACATGCGTTTTTTGGTGTACTTGATAAAATGAGGCCCTACAGATAATTTTTTTTTTCATTTGTATGCCAGTTACATACAAAACAAGACAAAGGCGAAACATATTGGCATGCCGGAAAGACAGAAGAAGACGGCAGAACACTGAGGAAAACAGAAGACGGCAGAACACAGAAGAAGGCAGAACAGAGAAGACGTATGAAGACGGAAGAAGTCAGAAGACAGAAGAAAAGAGAAGACGGAAGAAGAGAGAAGATGCAAGAAGAGAGAAGACAGGAGAAGAGAGAAGAGAGAAGGCGTGAGAAAACAGAAGGCGTGAGAATACAAGACAGAAGAAGAGAGAAGAGAGAAAACAGAAGAAGGGTGCAGCCGTGAGAAGACAGGAAGACAGAAGACTGCATGCAGAAAGAAAAAAGAAGACGGATGGCAGTGAAGAGAGAAGACATCAGCAAAATAAGAAGACGGCATGCTGGAAGAAAAAAGAAGACAGCAACGAAGAAAGAAGACGGAAGAAAAGAAGGAAGACGTCAGCAAAGAAAGAAGCCGGCGCACAAGAAATAAAAAGTACTTTCAGCATCGCAGCCAGCAGGAAGGACACTGACCAGTGTCCAATAGGAAGTGACCAGAAGGATTACTATGGTCCACAAGCAACTCGACGGCAAGATCGACGAAGAAGAGAAAGACGACTACAGAAAGTGACGTGAAGACGACGTGCTGGCCAATCCAAAGCAGGTAAATCAGAGTGACGTTGGAGTAAGCGAATGGTAAGTTCAGGTGAGTAAGGGGCTGGTTTCAAGCCCCTTTTAAGTTATTTTACCAACAAAAGATTTTGCACACATGGTCGCAGGCACGCGTGCAGGTGAAACCTAAAAAGGCATAAGGTTGATAATCCTTTTAGAAGGTGTATATTCAGGTGTGAAAAATAGGAAGTAGGAAGCTACATAAATCTAGTCATTCCATGCCCCACATGATATTTCACAAATCACTGTTGACTTTGTAGTGGTTTTCAGACTGATGGAGTTATTAGCCTTCTTCTCTGCCTTATGTTACTGTGGATTTACTATGAACTAACCAGGATTTTTTAGGGGTATCTGCCACTGCGGTAGCCCGGTACTACAGTGCCAATGGGAAGGCCAGGGTTTGTGGCACTCCTTTTCATGAAGCAGTCTGATAATCCATGTTCAAGTTACTTTGTGTCTTCTATCAGTCTGAACATCAATTTTACACATGGCCATGGGTGCAAGTATCACATTTTGGAACTGCGTTTTCGGGCAAAATTACAACAAAATGCATTAGCCCAAAGACTGATTAATAACTCAACTCCTCCTGTGCCTCTACAAACCAAGACCTCAAACTAATGTTTTTAACAAATCATTTGCTTATTATACTACTGCATGTACCCTGGCAGCGCACTCACTGAATACCCAATAATGGACCACCTATTGTAGTTCCCTGTCCATGCTCTGAGGTTCCATGTAGACAGCCTGAAGCTGTTTTGTGCCACCAGTCACCACTGCCTGTGATTCAGGTACACTTTTAATCATTGTTTATCATCATGAAGGTCCTGGACATTAGCATGTTACAAATTCATGAACCTAAGTATATGAACTGAACGCTAATACAGAAAAGCTGAGCAGGTTCTCACCTCCTGTGACGGCGGCAGCGAGGAAGGTGGCGGCGGCGAGAGATGCCCACATGGTAGCAGAAAATGGATGGAGCTGGGTTGTGCGGAGGGCCAAGACATGAACACTTCTGCTCTTCTGCACTTCTTATTTTCTGTATTTCTTTTTGTTAAGCTGAAGTAGAGGGAGGGGAGGTTCTGCCTCAGTTCCTCATAAAGAGAAAAAAACGCATGTAACCAATCATATGGTTTTAAACTGTTCTATGATTGGGTACAGTCAGGCTTCTTAAGTATGGCTCCACCCAGAACATCACTTATCAAAACAGACTGACCTGGTGTAATTCGCTTCCCTCCCCTAGTGCTTATTTTAATAGGGCAATGTAGTGTTTCCGGTCACACAAACCTTGGGAGTTGTAGACTGGTTTAGACATGTTGCCTTTATTCCAACTGGAGAGCTTCCTTACAGTATTGTAAGGACGCAAACAATGGAAGCCACTGATTGAATTTCCTCTACAGCACTACCCTAAACTGAAGCAAATTCAGCTGGCCACTAAACTCTAAATCAGGCTGTGTTATGTGAGTCTGCTAAGTAGCACTAGGTGGCATAACACTCACTTTTATGGCTCGGATAACAGTCTCACTTCCTAAATCCAGTTTCCTAAATCCTTGCTCTTTTTGTTGTCTCTCTTCATGAAAGCTGATTCTTCTATTTCCAGTGTTTCTGTCTTCAGAACTATTTGCCATCTTTGGCTTTCTGCATCTCAATTTCTAGCTGTAGTTGCTAAGGATTAGTGCATTGCTATTTAAAGAGCCAAGACTACTTATGGTATCAGGGTTTTAGCAATTCATGGAAACAGGAGATCCAGAAAAGCTGGCAGTGGAGGTTATGCTTAAGGGATCTGCATTTAGGCAATGATAATAGCAGCCCTGCCACCTCCTTATCACCACCACCACCTGTGTCTAATGCAAACCACCAAACATGAACTGCCCGCTTCCATTGACCAAGATGTCAGCCTTGGAAAAGAGTTGGTGATGTGCCATCTTGTCATACAGCGCTTTTTGAGATCTGCAGTCTAGATCTGCCGCGGGTTGCCAACAGTGTCAGAGCAGTTCTCCTGGGACTCAAAGGAAGCTAGGCAATCCTTCCTGCTATTACTACTTTCTTTGGAAGCACATGCTTAAGGTCCCACTTCAGGCACTACTGCAGGCCCACTGTATTTTAAAGAATAACCTTTTCATATTTGAGTGGGTGTTGATAGAAAACAGTCAAGGCTGACTCTTGAAGGGTGAGGTGGGGTGGGACATCTCTAGGTCAGGCAATGTAAGTATCACTCAAAAGGTTGTGTGTCAGAATATTTGTAGCAAAAAAATCTAAATATGAAACATGGCAGCTTTCTTAGCCTCTTATGTGGGAGAAAAGCAGCTCACAAGCACACACAATTCACAACAGAAGTGGAAGTGAAATGCTGGGTTTATTAAAGGTGCTCAAGTAATCTTTCAACACAGTGGTAGCAACGAAATACAGCAATACAGAGTGCAGTGCAAGGTCCCACCTGGACATCAGGCACAGTAAAACAATGGCAAATGCAGGGCACAGACTACAAGGTAGTATACCAGGTAAACATTCTTATTCTCATGCAGACTGACCCACACCTACTTTAGTAGCCACTTAGGAGAACAAGGTCCAGGCTGGGCAGCAACTGCTGGCTCAGCTTCTCTGAACTGGCTACAATATTTTGAAGTCTGACATGGAACATCCTCTAAAAGCAGGGCCAACCACCTCCTGCTTGCTTCAGCAAGAGTTTTTGTCTCTGTCCTAGGGAACTCTGCCTCTGAGTATAACCCCCCTCTACACATGTGTACATTGCTCTTTGCGATCAAATAGGAGCACAGGGCGGGCTAAATGGATCATCCTAAGTACAGTCGTCTGGCAGAACTATGAGATCCAAAGTTAATCCTGAACATTTAAAGGGAACCAGTGATATTCCAGTGTCATGCATGTATCACCGTGGCTATTAGCTTTGGCAATGTGTTTTTTGCCATGTTGTACACCAGTATGGCTGCCATTCAGCATGGCTGAAAGTTAGTGGCATGGAGACTCATAGAATGAAGTGGGCGAGCAGAGTGTCGTGAAGTGGATTTGTTGGAGTATCATAGAGTGGATTAGGGGGAAGAGAGTGTAGTAGAGTTGAGTAGAGGGGAATAGAGGTTAGTGGTTCAGTGGCAGAGAGTGCCAGAGTGGAGTGGGGTGGAATAGAGTGGAGTGGACTAAGGTAGGAGGATGGATTTGACTGGAGTAGAGTTGGGTGGATTAGAGTTGGGAGGATGGGGTAGAGTGGGCTGAAATGAGTGGAGTGGGGTGGATTGGATTGGGTGGAATGAAATTAAATGGAGTAAGGGATGAGATTTGGGTGGATTGTAGTGGGACGGATTAGACTGGATTGGGGTGGGTGGTTTGGATTGGAGTGATAGGACTTGGGTGGGGTGGGGTGGAGTGGACTGTGGTGGGTGGATTGGATTTGAGTGGGGAGGAGTGGCAAGAATTAGACTGGACTGGAGTGCGGTGGCTTGGATTAGAGTGAGGTGGACTGAATTAATTGGGTTTGAGTGGGGTGGATTGGACTGGACAGGAGTGGGGTGGATAATATTGGGGTGCAGTGAATTGTTTTGTACTAGGGTGGATTGGATTGGGGTGGATTAGAATGTGATGGATTAAATTAGATAGGGGTAGCTGGATTCGAGAGGAGTGGAGTGGGTGGGCTGGATGGATTGGATTGGAGTGGGGTGGACTAAACTGGGTTGGAGCGGGGTGAATTGAATTGGGGTGGAGTGGAGTGGGTTGATTGCATTGAGGTGGGTGGATTGGATTGGCATGGGTGATTGAGAGGGGTGGATTTGAGTGGGTAGGCTGGATGAATTGGATTGGAGTGCAATGAACTGAACTGGGATCAGGTGGGCTGGATTGGATTGGGGTAGAGTTGGGTGGATTGGAGTGGGGTAGGGTGGATTGGTTTGGCATGGGGTGAATTAGATTGAGTGGGGTGGATTGGATTGCAGTGGGGTGGATTGGATTGGAGTGGGGTGAATTAGAGTGGAGTAGACTGGAGTGGCATGGACTGGATAGGGGTGGACTGGAGTGAGGTGGATCAGATTGGGTGGATCTGAATGGGTTGGAGTGGATTGAAGTGAGGTGGATTGAATTGGAGTGGGATGGATTGGACTGAGTAGGGTGGATTGGGGTGGGTAGATTGGATTGGGGTGGGGTGGTTTGGAGTGGGATGGGGTGGATTTGATTGGTGTGGATTGTGTTGGCTCTGACTGGAGTGGGGTGGATAGGACTGAGTAGGTTGGGTTTAATTAGAGTGAGGTGAATCGGATTAGATTGGAGTGGGTTAATTGGATTGGTGTGGGGTGGATTAATTGGAGTGGGGTGGATTGGATTGGAGTAGGGTGGAGTAAGGTGGTATGGACTGGGGTGGATTGGATTGGAGTAGGGCAGATTAAGGTGGACTGAAATGGACTGGAGTGGAGTGGATGAAGGTGGATTGTATGGGAGTGGTGGGATGAGTGGGGTGGTGTGGGTGGATCGGACTGGAGTGAGGTGGACGGGGTTGCAGTGGACTTGATTGGAGTGGGGTGGATAGAAATGAGTGGGATGGAATTGATTTGAGTGGGTGGATTCGGTTGGATTGGAGTGGAGTGGGGTGGGTTGGATTGAAATGAGCTGGGTTAGGCTGGAGTGGTTTGGACTGGATTCGAGTGGACTGGGGTGGATTGGAGTGGGTGGGATTTAGTTGGGTTAAAGTGGGGTGGAGTACATTAGAGTGGGATGGATTGGACTGGAGTGGAGTGTGGTGAATTGGACTCGAGTGGGGTGGAGTGGAATGGGTTGGACTGGAATCTAGTGGGTTGGACTGGAGTGGCGTGGATTGGGGTGGGCTGCTTGGATTGGATTAAGGTGAGGTTATTGGATTGGGGTGGGGTAGATTGGACTGGGATGGATTGTGGTGGGCTGGATTGGTGTGGGGTGGATTGAATTGGAGTTGGGCAGATTATGGTGGATTGGAGTGGGGTGAATTGGGATAGAGCGTGTTATATTAGACTGGAGTGAGGTGGATGAACTGGAGTGAGGCAGATTGTTTTGGATTCAGGTGGGTTGTTTGTGGTTGGAGTGGGGCAGGTTGGAATGGGGCACACTGGAGTGGGGCAGAATTTAGTGGGGTACACTGGAGTGGGGCAGAATGGAGTGTGGTACATTGGAGTGGGACACACTGGAGTGGGGCAGGTGGTAGCGGGCAGATTGATTTGGATTGGAGTGGGGCAGATTGAAATTGACTGGTGTGGGGCAGATTGTTTCGGATTGAAATAGAGCCGATTGGGGTGGGGCAGATTGTTTTAGATTAGAACAGAATGTTTTGGATTGGATTGGGGCAGATTGTTTCGGCTGGAGTGGGGCAGGATGGAGTGGGACAGATTGTTTTCAATTGGAGTGGGGCAGATTATTTTGGATTGAAGTGGGGCAGGTTAGATTGGGGCAGACTATTTTGCAGCGAGGCAGATTGTTTTGGAGTGGGGCTAATCGTTTTGGATTGGGGTGGAGTGGGAAGGATTGGATTGGTGTTGAGAATTTTAGATTGGGCTGGATTGGTGTGGGTGGATTGGATTGCTGTGGGGTAAATTAGATTGGATTGAGTGGGTGGATAAGAATAGAGTAGGTGGGGTGGATTGGAGTGGAGTGAATTGGGATGGAGTGGGTTGGATTGGATTGGGTGAGGTGCATTGGATTGGGGAGGATTGGAGTAGGGCGTATTGAATTGGTGCGGATTGGAGTAGGACAAATTCTTTTGGATTGGAGTATGGCAGACTGTTTTGGATTGGAGTCAGCAGATTGAAGAGGGGCAGATTGGAGTGTGGTCAATTGTTTTGGATTCGAGTGGAGCAGATTGGAGTGAGGCGGATTGGAGTGGGACAGATTGTTTTGATTTGGAGCGTTGCAGCTTGGAGACAGGCGGATTGCAGTGGGACAGGTTGTTTTGGATTAGAGTGGGGCAGATTGGAGTAGGGCAGATTGTAGTGTGGCAAATTGTTTTGGATTGAAGTGCAGCAGACTGCAGTGGGGCAGATTGTTTTGGATTGGAGTGGGGCAGATTGTATTAGATTGCAGTGCAGCAGATTGCAGTTGGGCAGATTGTTTTGGACTGGAGTGGGACAGATTGGATGGGACAGATTGTTTTGGATTGGAGTTGGGCATACTGCAGTGAGGCAGATTAGACTGAGGTAGATTATTTTGGGTTGGAGTGGGGTAGATTGTTTTAGATGGAAGTAGGGCAGATTGGAGTGGGGCAGATCGTTATGGATTGGAGTGGGGCAGATTTTTGTGGATTGAAGTGGGGCAGATTGGAGTGGGCAGATTGTTTTGGATTGGAGTGAGGCATATTGTTTTGGATTGGAGTGGGGCAGATTGTTTTACATTGAAGTGGGGCATATTGGTTTGGATTGGAATGGAGCAGATTGGTTTTCATTGGAGCGGGGCAGATTGGAGTGAGGAAGATTGGAGTGGGGCAGACTGTTTTGGATTGGAGTGGAGCAGATCGTTTTAGACTGGAGTTGGGCCGATTTGATTGGGTGTGTTGGGAGGATTGGAGTGGGGTGGGTTGGAGAGGATTGGATTAGGGTGAGTGGTCTGGATTGGAGTGGGGTGGATTGGATTGGGTGAGGTGGATTTGTGTGGATTGAGGTGATGTGGATTGGCATGGAGTGTAGTGGGGCAGATTGGAGTGTGGTAGATTGGGGTGTCTTGCACGATTATGTGTTAAGGCATCATTTCAGAAATTACATATAAGAAAGAAACAATGTAACTTTGCAATCTTTGGAACAAGATAACCGTCATCTTTTGAGAACAGCGCCCATGAGCAAAAAAAGAAGAAAAAATGAGTGCAAAGTGAGAAAAGACGACTTGGCAAATAAAAAAAAAGTTAGCTATAGAAATTACAACTTTGCAATTTTGTTTGTCCTGCTTGGCACATTTATGCCAGTCAAACACCTTCTGTTTGCAAGGCACTAGAAGTTAAAAAGAATGAACTATTACCTCAATCACAGCATAAGCAGTGGCTGGGCATTGACTAAGTTAAATCAATCAGTGCTTGGTCCCTGCTCCATAGAGAAGAACGGAAACTATGCTAGGCCTGCAGTGACGATTTACAAGGCTGTAAAGAAGAGTAGCAGGTATGCCAAAAATGGTAAGCAGCGGATGAGCTCCAAACCTATTACTGTAAGCAAGAGTCTGGCAATCGAGATGGGTGCATGCTCACACAGGCTCAACCCTAAAAAGGAGTGGTATTGGTATCACTGTCCAGGTCCTATTCTTGAAGAGAAATACCCAAATGTATCCCAATTACCCATGACTATTGGGGTGGATCGTAGTGAAGCAAACAAAGATGGAGACACCAACATCACAATTAAATCAATGAGGACTAAAGGAGTGAGGGAGACCTATCTAATATGAGTGATCCCTGTTAGTAATGGTAGTGTGAGCAGAAACTGTAGACTTTAATTCTACCCAAAACGTTTATGATAAATTCAAGCATCTCATTATGTGCACTTTAGTTCTGTTGAGCAGTCATGATGATTTTAACCTTGAGAGACAGAAGTTGTGCTATACCTTTTCACTGTTGCACCAATCAAAGCTATATCAAGTATTAGGGCCTGATTACAACTTTGGAGGAGGTGTTAATCCGACCCAAAAGTGATGGTAAAGTGACGGATATACCACCAGCCGTATTACGAGTCCATTATATCCTATGGAACTCGTAATACGGCTGGTGGTATATCCGTCACTTTACCGTCACTTTTGGGACGGATTAACACCTCCTCCAAAGTTGTAATCAGGCCCTTAGTCCTATGTTTCTTCTATTTCTAAAGAGTTGTTTCATGCATGTTAATTGTGCTTTAAGGGACATATTTAAGACTGGGGTTGCTTTGCTCTTGCATCACGCAACGTGGTGCATGAGCAACACATGCTGAAAATGTGATTCATCAAGCCATGCAATGTCACCTTGCATGGCCCTGAGTGGTTTCATAAATCTGGTGTAATGCAGCGCAGCTCAGCGCAAATCATTGTGTTGCCATACTCTGCCCCATGGAGGCGTTCTATGGGTGCAACATCCATTCATTTTGACACACTGAGTTAGGTGGGTTTGTTATAAATATGCCCCTAAGTCTATTGCTAGAGCTTAGCTTCAAGCTTCTCTGAGCATAAATGAAGAGTGTGGGCTTCCCTTGTGAGTTTACATTTAAGAGAGCTTATACTGAAAAATATGCTGTAATATTATAAAAAGCCAAAGAGACTGTAAACGTACAGGAATCAAATATTTGTATTTTTATCTGTTTGAAAAATTGTTTTTTTTACATTTGATTTGACTAAATTCTATGGTTTATGGATGATGAATTATAAGAAGTAACAGTTTGGGAACTGAATTACACTATCCCCCAATGGCAGTGATGTGTAGGCTAAAAGCAGAGAACAGGAAACAGTGTCTGTGGCTCTTGGAGACACGGTTTAGTTGCCAAAACAATAGTTAAGCTCACTGATCCGAGGCCTCCTAAGAATTCTTACCATTATCTTTACCACATCTATTTTTTATTTCTAATTCATGGCATTAATGTAGTTGCTCGAGGTCTCTAAGGACCTCACTATGCTCTTAATATAACTGGTTCTGATTTTTATCACCACCCGCCTAATGATGGCCCTGGCAGCATCCCAGTTTATTATGGGCAGCGCCATGTTGTTGTCATTAAAGTTAAAGTAATATTTCAGAGTGCACTAGATTGTTGTCGCCTTGAGAACATCTTGTAAAAGTCATGATTAGTTCTGCTCTGCATCAAACATTGAGTGATCAAGCCAAGAGACAAGATCATATCTGTACAGGAGGGGAAGAATAAAGTGTGCACTTTCTACCGAGACTGAACAATTCTTCTACAGAGTCTGAACCAGCCAGCACTGTGGCAAGCACTGCAAACACCTTTGTCCTAGGGATCGCAAGGTGAATTGGGAGGTCAAGATTTATTTTATTTTATTTCATTTTATTTGAGGAGTTTTATATAGCGCGAACATGACCCGTTAGGGCATCAGAGCGCTGTACAAATAGCAGACAAGTCATGTATAGAAGATAAGTAAGCAATCCGGAATAAACAACCATCAAAATAAATGTACTGTGACGGAAACGGTGAGGTAGATTCACGTCCGGTGGTGCCTTCATGAACATAAGTCAGTTGAGCTCTTCAGGATTAATATTGAAGTAGTTTCTCCATCAGAAGCATTTTCACTTTTTTTTAAAGGAGGTGGTCAAGGGATGGGTCATCTGCCCTTAACATAGAGTCTCCATTGGTGCTGAATATCTAATCATCCCTGGACCGTGTCCCACCAAGAACAAGCAGTGGGCAGTTTCTCAAACTTCCTAGAACAGTCCCATCACTTTGTATCTCTCTTCCAGACAAGATGACTTTAATGTATTTAGTTTGTTCCTTCCTCCTTCCCTCTCCCTTTACATATACCTCAAAGCTTCTCTGTTCTGCTGCTCACAGCCTTTTCTTGCCTTTCGTCTCAATAATTTCACCTGGGTAGATATCTCTATCCCCTTACATATTTTTTTCACTCAAACTTTCTCCAGGTCTTGCCTCTTTCTTTCTTCTGATAGCCGCCTTTTATTTTTCTTCTGAGGTTTACTATTTGACATACAGCTTTACTGCAAGCCTTTCAAAGTCTTTATGTTCTGTCCCTAAACATTGTGATATGTCTTTGGAAAGTAAGGACACAGTTTGATAGATTCTCCCTTTTAAAGAAAGTGTCATATAGTCTAAAATTCCTGTTTCAGAGTTCAGGTGCACCTACCTAGTTCAAGAACTTACCTGGTAGAGTTGCACTATAGAACATGTAAATACATATTTGCAACATTCTGGATATCCCCGGCTTGACAGTCCCTGTCCTTCGTAGATAAGCATCTAGGGCCTCAGAACTCCCACTCATCATTACTTCCCCCGAAATATTGAGCAGGAACACCTATATAGGGACAATGAGGTGCAGAGTGACTGATTCTACTACTTTACCTGAAGTAATGGTGGTTGTGTACTGGGTGTATTGATGCCAATGATGACAGCTTCGAATTTTCAGAAATTAGGTCGGGCGACTGGAATGAAGGGGCTTAAAGCACAGGAGATAAGGGCTGTGGAAGCTTAGACAGGAGGGACCAATGGATGATAACTTCCTGAGAGTGCAGGTCCACCCACTTCCTGTTTTAAGGTCATTTACAGTTCAGGCGGAGTAGGGCCCAATTTACACTCCCTGATACCTTAGCTCAGTGCCTGGCAAATGAGATGCATGGCTGCCTTGACTTTTCCGATTCACACTCTGGGTCTCATTCTTTTTGGGATCCCTCATTGTTTGTTGTGTTCTCACTATGAATTCTTTGATTGGCACCGAGCTCACCATTGCATCATCTGCTATTGGAAATGATAAGCCTTGTTGAAGTTGCTACCTGTAAGTTACATCTAGCTTGACTCTACACTGACCATCTGCTGTGTGGTTTATATCTGCACAGACCTACCCACGATTCATGCCATGAAGGCAGTGTGGTGCTTCTCCTTGAAAGCAACAAAGTCTCAGAGAGTGAGCTTCAGTCCTAGATTTCCCTCTCATTCTGTATCCCTTTTTCTCCTCTGGTTGAGAAAAACCAGAGTGTGTGATGATGCGTATTAATGGTTTCACCAGTTCACAGCTATGGCATGGCAGGGACATTCAGCAGACCCATGACTCCGAACCCTGACAATAGTGTGCGTTGCCAGGTTCAAGCGATTATGTACAGTGCGTGGCTCTCATCTAAATTATTGCATACATAGCCTGATTCCAGCCGCAGTGATTGAACCTGGAACCTCATAATGATAGTGGCTGTGCAGTGGGTATAGTTCTGGTAAAAGTAACAGTGCACAGCAACATGTCAAGGTGCTACTGTATGTCTGTAAGGCTAAGCTGTGGTGTTTGCATACATGGTCTGGTTCTACTGATAGTGATTGCACCCAGGGCCTGGCTCTGGTAACAGTGGCTGTAAGTTGACAAATATATCTAAATAAATAGTGTACCTAAATCTATTAAGCCAGGCTGTGTGTGCTTTGAAACAAAGATAATCATAAACACAGCACCTGGCCCAGGTGATAGTTTTGGCACCAAAATTGTTGTTCTATTACCATACACAACACCTTATTTTGGACAGGTTCTCCTGGTCAGGATCTGGTTACAGGGATTATGGGCCATATTTACAAGAGGCCTGTGCTGCCGGTGCATCACATTTTGTGGCATACGGGTGGCGCATTGTCCTGACCTATATCTACAAGGCCACACAAAGCCACTTTGCATGGCTTTACATGGCCTTGTAGATATGGAGTAAGGCAACGCAGCGCAAGTAGCTATGTTGCCTTACTTTACGCCAGGGAGGCGTACCATGGGTGTTGTGGTGGGTGTTCCCATAGATTTTGACACATTCCCAGATTTATTTATATTATATATATATGAATGGAGGCCTCAGAGAGATAAATTAACCATGAAAGTAGGAGCTTATTATCATGTGGCTGATGATTTCATTATTGACAAAGGAACTGTAAGAATAGTAGGAGCGCTGGGAGTACCTAAAGGAATGAGACCGAAAGGCTTGGATTTGGCTCTTGAATGACTCTTTTTAGTGACTGCCCTTGAGAGGGTGTTTAGCCAAATACTTGGTAAAAATATCGCATGAACAAAATATTATGTCAAGAATATCGAAGACAAAAATATTGTAAAGCTAAGTTTCTATGGGTAAGTAAAGTTTTACTTTATACACCTCGACATAAACATATATATGTATAAAATCACTGAAAAAACTAAGGTTACAGAGACGTTATAGTTAGGTTCTGAATATACTCATACAAAACATACATGGCGAAGACGCAAGTTATGGCTTTGCACGAGTAAATTCAGAACATAACTATTATGTCCATGTAACCTTTGTTTTTTTTCAATGAATTTCAATGTTTTTTTTAAATTAAAGCAATTTTAATTACTACACGTTATTCCAACTCCCGCAGTGCACGGCCCACAGCCAGGCCTTGCAGCCAAGCTCCTATAACCACTCAACCCCACGCCACATATGTCTTTTGGCTGTGGGCAGTGAAGGTTGGCCATCGGGCCTGTCTCTGTCAGTGGATCTGAGAGTGGGTGTGTGAGTGTTTGAGTGGGTCTGACAGTGGGTGTGTGAGTCTTAGTGGGTGTGAGGGAATCATGAGTGTCTGAGTGGACGTGTGAGTGGACTCATGAGTCACTGAGTGCATGTATGAATGAATGAATTGGTGTATGAAAAGGTCTGTGGTATTCTTTAAACTTTTTCCATATACGTGAATAATTCCCCAAAATTCTTGAATTTTCATGAATATCGCACATGGTGATGCAAAATTATTTTAAACCCATAATTTGCACCTAAAATAGATCTATATCTCACCCCTGGGGTCAGGGTACTTTCACCCTGACCCCATATACCACTTTCAATTTGGATTTTCACCCCCGGGGCCATGTCCGGTGAAATTAAATGGTGGCCGCAACTTTGTAGTGAGGTTGCCGTTAGCCAATTGCGACACTTCTTTTTGCATGTGTATTCGTTAAAAATCTGCACATTTCGCAAAATATTAGCGGCCAGAGAAATACAAATGTATTTCCCCTTTAATATCTCAAAAACTAGTGAACGGATTCACACCAAATAAGTAAAAGTGTAATCTGCGTATCGACAGCTAGCTTTCTGCCAAATTTAGTGTAATTCTATCCAGTGGTTCGGTTTGTAGTTGTGACTAAAGAATCCTATGGGAATTAACATCGGAAATGCAATGTTTTTTAGCCCCTTTTTCTCGCCCCTGCTTGGCGGATCACCCCAAAACCTTCCATGCCCAATAAGAAACACTGCAACACTTTTTTTGAAAAATTCCGTGAACATTCAGTAAATGGTGCCAAAGATCTAGGCAAGTCAAAAAACGCTTTTTCTATGGAAACATGGTCCTAACTATAACTACCTAGTTGCCACCACCACTAGATTATATATATATATATATGGAAAATGTCACTTACCCAGTGTACATCTGTTCGTGGCATTAGTCGCTGCAGATTCACATGCTGTGCACATCCCGCCATCTGGTGTTGGGCTCGGAGTGTTACAAGTTGTTTTTCTTCGAAGAAGTCTTTTCGAGTCACGAGATCGAGGGACTCCTCCCATTTCGACTCCATTGCGCATGGGCGTCGACTCCATCTTAGATTGTTTTCCCCGCAGAGGGTGAGGTAGGAGTTGTGTATGCTAGTAATAGTGCCCATGCAATGGAGTGAATGAGTATGTACATAATGAAGTTTTAAGTAATATATTTACAAATGTACAAATGTTTAAGATCTACTTCTAAACGGCTACAGGCTCCCGGGGAGGCGGGTGGGCGCATGTGAATCTGCAGCGACTAATGCCACGAACAGATGTACACTGGGTAAGTGACATTTTCCGTTTGATGGCATGTGTAGCTGCAGATACACATGCTGTGCATAGACTAATAAGCAGTTATCTCTCCAAAAAGCGGTGGTTCAGCCTGTAGGAGTTGAAGTAGTTTGAAATAATGTTCTTAGTACAGCTTGACCTACTGTTGCCTGTTGTGCAGTTAACACATCTACACAGTAGTGCTTGGTAAATGTATGAGGCGTAGACCATGTTGCTGCCTTACATATTTCGTTCATTGGAATATTTCCTAGAAAGGCCATGGTAGCACCTTTCTTTCTGGTTGAGTGTGTCTTTGGTGTAATAGGCAGTTCTCTTTTAGCTTTAAGATAACAGGTTTGAATGCACTTAACTATCCATCTAGCAATGCCTTGTTTTGAAATAGGATTTCCTGTATGAGGTTTTTGAAAGGCGACAAATAGTTGTTTTGTCTTTCGAATTAGTTTTGTTCTGTCAATGTAGTACATTAGTGCTCTTTTGATGTCTAATGTATGTAGTGCTCTTTCAGCTACCGAATCTGGCTGTGGGAAGAACACTGGTAATTCTACCGTTTGATTCAAGTGGTACGGTGAGATTACTTTTGGTAAAAATTTAGGATTGGTCCGTAGAACAACTTTATTTTTGTGTATTTGAATAAATGGTTCTTGAATGGTAAATGCTTGAATCTCACTCACTCTTCTTAGAGATGTGATGGCAATTAAAAATGCAACTTTCCACGTTAAGTATTGCATTTCACAAGAGTGCATGGGCTCAAAAGGTGGACCCATGAGTCGTGTTAAGACAATGTTGTGGTTCCATGAAGGAACTAGTGGTGTTCTTGGTGGTATAATTCTCTTTAGGCCTTCCATAAATGCTTTTATGACTGGTATCCTAAATAATGAAGTTGAGTGCGTAATTTGCAGGTAAGCTGAAATTGCCGTAAGATGTATTTTAATGGAAGAGAAAGCTAGTTTAGATTTTTGCACATGTAGTAAGTATCCTACTATCTCTTTTGCAGATGCGTGTAAAGGTTGAATTTGATTATTATGGCAGTAATAAACACATCTTTTCCACTTATTTGCATAACAGTGTCTAGTGGTAGGTTTTCTAGCCTGTTTTATGACCTCCATACATTCCTGTGTGAGGTCTAAGTGCCCGAATTCTAGGATTTCAGGAGCCAAATTGCTAGATTCAGCGATGCTGGATTTGGATGTCTGATCTGTTGTTTGTGTTGTGTTAACAGATCTGGTCTGTTTGGCAGTTTGATATGAGGTACTACTGAAAGGTCTAGTAGTGTTGTGTACCACGGTTGCCTTGCCCATGTTGGTGCTATTAGTATGAGTTTGAGTTTGTTTTGACTCAACTTGTTTACTAGATATGGAAGAAGTGGGAGAGGGGGAAAAGCGTATGCAAATATCCCTGACCAGTTCATCCATAGTGCATTGCCCTGAGACTGATGTTGTGGGTACCTGGATGCGAAGTTTTGGCATTTTGAGTTTTCTTTTGTTGCAAATAGATCTATTTGTGGCGTTCCCCACATTTTGAAGTAAGTGTTCAGTATTTGGGGGTGAATTTCCCATTTGTGGATCTGTTGGTGATCCCGCGAGAGATTGTCTGCTAACTGATTCTGAATCCCTGGAATAAATTGTGCTATTAGGCGAATGTGGTTGTGAATCGCCCAATGCAATATTTTTTATGTTAGGAGACACAACTGTGTCGAGTGTGTTCCTCCTTGTTTGTTTAGGTAATACATTGTTGTCATGTTGTCTGTTTTGACAAGAGTGTATTTGTGGGTTAATATGGGTTGAAATGCTTTCAGAGCTAGAAACACCGCTAACAGTTCTAAGTGGTTTATATTAAACTGTTTTTGCTGAATGTTCCATTGTCCTTGGATGCTGTGCTGATTGAGGTGTGCTCCCCACCCTGTCATGGATGCATCTGTCGTTATTACGCATTGTGGCACTGGGTCTTGAAAAGGCCGCCCTTGGTTTAAATTTATACTGTTCCACCATTGAAGCGAGATGTATGTTTGGCGGTCTATCAACACCAGATCTAGAAGTTGACCCTGTGCTTGTGACCACTGTGATGCTAGGCACTGTTGTAAGGGCCGCATGTGCAACCTTGCGTTTGGGACAATGGCTATGCATGAGGACATCATGCCTAGGAGTTTCATTACTAATTTGACCTGTATCATCTGGTTTGGATACATGGCTTGTATTACATTTTGGAATGTTTGGACTCTTTGTGGACTTGGAGTGGCAATCCCTTTTACTGTGTTGATTGTTGCTCCTAGGTATTGCTGTGTTTGACACGGCAGAAGGTGTGACTTTGAGTAATTGATTGAGAAACCTAGTTTGTGTAGGGTTTCTATGACGTAATTTGTGTGTTGTGAACACTGTTTTTGCGTGTTGGTTTTGATTAACCAATCGTCTAGGTACGGGAACACATGTATTTGCTGCCTTCTGATATGTGCAGCTACTACTGCTAGACATTTTGTAAAAACTCTTGGTGCAGTTGTTATTCCGAATGGCAACACTTTGAATTGGTAATGTATCCCTTGGAATACAAACCTTAGGTACTTTCTGTGTGAAGGATGTATTGGTATATGGAAATATGCATCCTTTAGATCCAGTGTTGTCATGTAGTCTTGTTGTTTGAGCAGTGGGATTACTTCTTGTAATGTAACCATGTGAAAGTGGTCCGATTTGATGTATGTATTTAATATTCTGAGATCTAGTATAGGTCTTAGAGTTTTGTCTTTTTTGGGTATTAGAAAGTACAGTGAGTAAACTCCTGTGTTTAGTTCTTGTTTTGGTACTAATTCTATTGCGTCTTTTTGGAGCAATGCTTGAACTTCTAATCCTAGAAGCTTTATATGTTGTTTCGACATACTGTGTGTTTTCGGTGGGACTCTTGGAGGGAATTCTCGAAATTCTATGCAATAACCATACTGGATAATTGCTAGTACCCAAGTATCTGTTGTTATCTCCTCCCAATGTTTGTAAAATTGGCTTAATCTTCCCCCCACAGGTGTTAGGTGATGGGGATGGGTGACTTGTGAGTCACTGCTTATTTTGAGGACTTTTGGGGCTTTGGAATTTTCCTCTACCTCTTTGGAATTGTCCCCCTCTATATTGCCCCCGAAAACTTCCCCGCTGATATTGGCTTTGGTAAGTGGGCCTTGTTTGTGATGTTGTGGTTTCTGTAGGTTGTCCTCGAAACCCTCCCCTAAAAGGTGTTTTGCGAAAGGTGCCTCTGTTCTGAGGGGAGTAGAGTGCGCCCATGGCTTTAGCCGTATCAGTGTCCTTCTTGAGTTTCTCAATAGCAGTGTCGACTTCCGGCCCAAACAACTGCTGTTCATTAAATGGCATATTTAGCATGGCTTGTTGAATTTCTGGCTTGAAACCTGACGTGCGGAGCCATGCGTGCCTTCTTATTGTTATTGCAGTATTTACTGTCCTTGCAGCCGTATCTGCTGCATCCATTGAAGACCGTATCTGATTATTAGAGATACTTTGTCCTTCTTCCACCACTTGTTGTGCTCTTTTTTGGAACTCCTTGGGTAAGTGTTCTATCAAATGTTGCATCTCATCCCAGTGCGCTCTGTCATATCTTGCCAAAAGCGCTTGTGAATTGGCAATGCGCCATTGGTTTGCTGCTTGTGCTGCAACCCTTTTGCCTGCAGCATCAAATTTGCGACTCTCTTTGTCTGGAGGTGGTGCGTCTCCCGAGGTATGAGAGTTTGCTTTCTTACGAGCTGCCCCGACAACTACTGAGTCTGGAGTTAACTTCGTTGTAATATAAACAGGATCTGTTGGCAGTGGCTTGTATTTTTCTCCACTCTTGGAGTTATGGCTCGGCCTTTAACAGGATCTTGAAAGATTTGTTTTGAATGTTTTAGCATTCCTGGGAGCATAGGTAGTCTTTGGTACTGGCTATGAGTGGAGGTGAGCGTGTTAAACAAGAAGTCATCCTCAATTGGTTCTGAATGCAAGGTGACGTTATGGAAAGCAGCTGCCCTTGCGATCACCTGTGTGTAAGATGTACTGTCCTCAGGAGGGGACGGCCTGGTAGGGTACGAGTCTGGGCTGTTGTCCGATACTGGAGCATCGTAAAGGTCCCATGCATCGAGATCATCTTGACTCATGGCAGTATGAGTCGGGGAGTGCATCAGTGGAGGAGTTGCTACTGGTGATGTGTGCACTGACGGTGGTGGAGAAGGTGGTGGAGTTGTTTTCTTTGCCACCTTTGCCTGTGGCTCCTTGTCCTTTTCGTGAAAGGCAAGTTTTCTTTTTATCTTAATTGGAGGAAGAGTGGTTATCTTCCCTGTGTCTTGATGAATGTGGAGCCTCCTTTGAGTATAGTCTGGCTCTACAGCTTGAAGTTCCTCTCCAAATCTATGTTTTTTCATTTGGGAGGCCAATCCTTGTCCCTCTGTATAGGAACCTGTTTCGGCTCCGAGGCTGGATGTTTCGGAACCGAAACTTTTTCGGGGGTCTTTTTAGGCTCCGAAGAAACCTTTGTAATTTTCGGCGTGGTGGTGTCTCGATGCCGAATTTGTTCGGTGCCGCTGTGACGGTGCCGAAATTTCTCGGAGCCGATGTCTCTGGTCCGAGATTGATGTGTGGCGGTATCTCGACCAGAGTCGGATGACTTCGACACCAGCATGCCCTTTTTCGGTGCCTTGGCTCGGTCACCGCTTGTTTGGGTTAAGCCATGGCCTGTTGGCTGTGGCGTCCCCTGGGCTTTTGTTGACTTCTCGTGAGTCTTATGTTTCAACGTCTTACTCACGGTTTTCGGCGTTTCTTCGGCCTCGAGCTCTTCCGAGTCCGACTCTTGGATAGAGAAAGCTTCCTCTTCTTCCTCGAAACGCTCTTGTTCTGTCGGCGTCAACGCCATCTGCAGTCTTCTGGCTCTTCGGTCTCTTAATGTCTTTCTGGACCGAAACGCTCGACAGGCCTCACAAGTATCTTCCTTGTGCTCTGGGGACAAGCACAAGTTACATACCAGATGCTGATCCGTATACGGATACTTGTTATGGCATTTTGGACAGAAGCGGAATGGGGTCCGTTCCATCAGCCTTGAATTCACATGTGGCCGGGCCGACCAGGCCCCGACGGGGGATCGAAAAAACCCCGAAGGGCCACCGGAACTCTTTTAAATTCGGTGTCGATCTGTTGTAACTAACCCGATACCGAACGCAAACAATACCGACGTCTTTTCCGAGATTCTAACTAACTTTCCGACCCGAAACACGGAGCGAAAAGGAACACGTCCGAACCCGATGGCAGAAAAAAAACAATCTAAGATGGAGTCGACGCCCATGCGCAATGGAGTCGAAATGGGAGGAGTCCCTCGATCTTGTGACTCGAAAAGACTTCTTCGAAGAAAAACAACTTGTAACACTCCGAGCCCAACACCAGATGGCGGGATGTGCACAGCATGTGTATCTGCAGCTACACATGCCATTGAACATATATATATATATATATATATATATATATATATATATATATATATATATATATATATATATATATATACACATCTATATCTTCAAGCTATGTACATGAGTTAAGAATAGTAAATATAAATTGCCATTTTGCACTTACCATCTCAATATTTTGGTCCTTATTACAGGTGCGGTTCACTACGCTCACAAAGGGCGGGCGGGTGCGGCTCACGGGGGTGGGGGCGAGAGGGGGTGAAATTTAATAACATTTTTTTTTAAAACATACTTGATCCGGTGCCGCTCCTCTCTCCTGTCGCTGCAGGCACAGGCTTCCAGCCTGCCCTATGGCCGATCCTGGATTGGCTGGGAGCACCCAGTCAGGGTGCCCCCAAATAGACTGGGAGCCTGTGCCTGGTCACTCCAGCACTGCAACACAGTGCGGGCTGGAGAGAGCCTACTGCGCATGTGTTTTTAGCCAGCCCGAGATGGCCGGAAAAACATACATGCGCACTGAGTGGAGTGCACTCCCCTTATCCTCGTCATCCCCAATGCCCTACCCTTTTAACAAACAAAATGATAAGAAAAATTGTTTATTATCATTTTGTTTGTTAAAGGATTTGCAGCGGCTGATGCTGGCGGGGGAGGGGGGGCACCACTCATCCGCCCTAACGAAGGAGCTGCTGCTGCCTCAATAAATTTGACACAATATCCTGTCCACGCTATATTTGTTTCCAACAATCTGTCAGTAATTCCCTTTAGAGATCAGTAGAATAATTTGTGAAGGATTGCTTAGCTCATGCTATCACACTTAGGGCTGTTATACATGTATAAGCAATAAAACCAACATGACAACTCTGGACGAAAGGAACAGACACGTTGTGTCCTGTGCATTCTCCTCAATTTACCTAGAGATAAAGCATCTTGGGCATGTAACAATGCCATAGACTGACAGGCATATAATTGTACTGTTATTATGAATTATGGCAGCCTTTGCCCAATCATGCACACACATGAAACCACAGGCTTTATTTCAATCCAAGCCTAGTGCAGAATAAATCAAACAAAATAATTGCAGAAATCAGTCAAATCGTATTAGTAGCATAAGCAAAAAAATGTAAATATTATGTCAATCTACAACATATTATGAATAGTATATTTGTATCATCCTTGAGCATCATTGAGCATCAAAATAATTTTCATAATATTTGTTTAACTATTCAATTGGATCAACACACATTCATACCTCTACCAAACATATCTTCCCAATTTGTAGGCCTATTTGCATAAAAAGGTTACAGTATATCTCCATGGGATGTGAAATTGTGAGACAGAATGAGTCTCTCCAATAGAAAGGTCTGTGTTAGACATACGTACCAAAGTGTCAAGTTCCGGCAGCTCTCGGCTGCATCCAATTATCGGGGTCGGTGTGAGTCGTGGGTGCAGGTCCTGATAAATATTCACAGCAGCAAAGTGTCTTACCATCCAGACACTTAACACTCATACTCCAAAGCAGGGTTTAAAGCAGTTTATTTTGGCAACGCAGTTTGCCTATAAAGATCTTCCTCACAGCCCAATACAAGCAGGTTTGTGCACCATTTCGTTTAACAAACTTAAACCAACCAAAAATAAAAATAGTAAAAATCATTTTTCATAATGTCTACAGCCCCACATGTGGAAAAAAGACTGCACATCAATCTTCTTGTGAAGTATGCAAAATAAACAGATTATAAATGCACAAACTGAGAGCATTGTAACATCAAAATAATGAAATACAATCAACATTACTAGGCCTACAAAATCGCATAATGTTATTTCCTAGGCATAAACCAGAACATACATTTGTCATGTAGGAAAGTTTTTTCCCACAGTAAAAGTATCGGCAGTGAAGAGAACAGAAAATCTCAAAGGTTATAGTAGGAACATTATTATTCTGGATGTGCCAATTCATATTGTATGTGGGAACGGCTCCTTAATAATGATGCATCACATGGAACTGATAATTATAATAGTAACATCAACAAGTGGCCCGTAACCAATGAGAAGTTGGCCAAGTGGCCCATTGCTGATAATGCATGTCAACTAAGATCCCCTTTCCCACTGTGGGGTTGAAAACAAGACCTGCTATGTGAAAAACAAAAAACAACAAACAAAATGTGACCCACTGTGTCGAAAAGTTAAGGTGTGCAGAATATTCCTATACACCATGGGGCTTCCAAAAAATCATGAGCGCGTTTAGCATATCTATATGCACGCAAGTACAATTGAGTTAGGTGGAGTGACAGATCACAAATGAAGCAACTCAAGGCTCATACACAATTTTTTTTAATTACATCAACATTCATGGTCGTACTAATAAAGCAAAACAGGGGAAAAGAACCTCATTCCAAAATTTAAAGTCCACAGTCATCAAAAACTAATCATCTGATATGCACAAAAAGTTCTTTGCCAAGATTTAATCCTCCTGGTGTCCTTGTGTTAAGCCCAATAATACATTCAGATTCAAGGATCCATGACCTCTTTTGTCTGTTTGATCCTCGTGTCATCAAAACAGCCCTGTCAATCTAAGTCAGAGGTCTTCAAACTTTTTGATGCCAGGACCCCATCTCAAAGATTTTTAGGTGTAAGCACCACCTCCTGACAGAAATGTCTCGAACCTGGTACTCCTCATCATCGACAATAGTAAATGTCCCCATTTCCCACAGCAAATCATTTGTACGGTGAGGAGGTAATATTAATATTAAAGGGTTTAGCCAACCATAGGTCAGTGAATGTGGGTGCATGGTCAAAGGTGAAGCTAAAATCAAAGGTCCTCATTTTTGAGGATTTGGCATAGGACAGTGCCACAAGTCTTCCTGCTACACTGCCCAGCGCCAATATAAAAGGGCAGGGATAGACCTTATTATGAAATACAGTGCATTTCTGTCCTTTCCCCCTGCGCTGGTGCACAAATTGTTGCCTAGCGCCAACATAGACAGGAATGTATTCCTGCCCAAAAACAATCCAGAAAGGCATTGTATCTCTTCCTGTATGTGTGACAGATAGCAACATGCATGGAAAGAGGAAAAGCAAGGAGAAAAAAACAACATTTCTCCTCCTTACGCCTGCTCTGGAGAGGCATAAGGTTTTGGCACTGCTCCAGTTTGCTTGAAATTTTAAATCTGGGGAAGCGTCAAAATCCATGAGTGTTGCATAGGAACACCCACCGCAATGACCATGGAACTCCTCCTTGACGCAAAGTAAGGCAATGTAGTAGCTTGCGCTGCTTTGCCTTACTCCATATCTATGAGGCCATTCAAAGTCACGCAGAGAGTGTAAAAATAAGTGATGCTCCAGCAGCACAAGCCTCTCATAAACCCGTGGCTCGACATAGACTGAGCCTGCCCTTTTAATTTACCTGAGCGCCCTCCTCTGATTCTGACTTGGGCGTAGTACCATTAGTCATCAGTCACTTCATAAAATGATTTGTAAAAGGCGAATACTAGAAACATGTAGTCCTACTCATATACATCGATTTGAAAACTAAGCCACATAGCTTCAAAGAAGGTGTTTGGGGCTGTGACAATTACAAATGCATTCTTGGTTTGCTAATTGGCTCTGGGGGGCCTGAGTCAGGTCTGCTATTTCTATGTTGGTTTTTCTCATTGTTCTCATCTAGTGACCAATTTACAAAAAAAGTTGTAAGTCTGCACCAATAGGGGAACTTCTTGAATGAGTTTAATTTACTGCTTTTGGAATTCACAAGCATCAGCAGTACTAGGCTTGGAAAGCTACACAAGTCATGTGTTTCCAGACATACTACTAGCAGTCAAACACCCAAAAGGTAATGAAATGAATGCTTACAAACAGTCTCATCAGTAGAGGTAGCTCAGAGAAGCATTCCAACCCACTTTGTTTCACCCACTGTGCCACTCTAGACAGAGGACCACCTAATGCAAATCAGTACACATCCTGTACCTCATGAAAACAGTCCATCCCAAACCTTGGTTATCTCGCCCCTCCACCATGCTTCCCACTGCTTTATTAGTTAAGAAATTTGAGATCTGCATATTCCCGAATCTCATTGACTAACCTAAGCCCCTGTTCTGGTGCGTCAGTGTAGGAAGCTGGCCTGGTGTGTGGTGGGTACCTATGGTACTTCCACCTTATACCAGGTCTAGGTATCCCCTCTCACTGACGTGTAGGCAGTGAATGGAAGCCAGGCTGTCTAGAGGTAGCTGTGGATGGAACGCCTCCTTGACGCTAAGTAAGGCAATCTAGTAGCTTGTGCTGCTTTGCCTTACTCCATAACTATGAGGCCATTCAAAGTCACGCAGGATGGCTTTGCGTCACCTCATACATATGATTAGGAGGCTTGTGCCACTGGAGTGTAAAACAAAAGGGATGCTCCAGCAGCGCAAGACTTTCATAAACAAACCCCCAAATTTTCTAGGTTGTTTTTAAATCTTTCACCGTCAGGTAGCTACATATAAAATAGCAGCCAGCTTAAATGAAAAATAAATAAAAGAAACTTGTTACTCAGTGGGCAATGCACTATAGTGCATTATGAAGCCTCTATTAGTTAGTGCACCGCAGAGGTCTGTGTGTAACTGGAGAGCAACAGAATTAAATCCTGATTGGTGCAGTTGAGAATAGTGACATCTATTTTTAGTGCCACGAGGTCGCAGCTTGTGATAGAAAGCACTGTGAATACGTAAAGGATTGTTTTGTACTTGTGTTAGACACAATATAAGATAAGTCACTACACAAAGGTTTAAGATAAAACTGTGCTTCCCAAATGTAGATTTAAGTAATACTAGAGCATATGCAATACGTTTTGTTTTTTAATAGCTGTCCCTTCAACACCTCCAGGTAAAGTAAGCGCTGAGCACTACCGTTAAAAAAGAATAAATGTTTGTCATCACAAAACTTTGTGATTTGATCCGCTCCCAAGAATCTTTTACAGTCACAGATTGCCCTTTACATTTGCAGAGCAGTTCGTAGAGCGCATTTGCATTTCATCCAGGAACCAGGTGCCCTGGTATGAAAGCCTCCTTAGCTGTCTGTGCAGCTTTCACAGCACAGGAGGCTCAGTAAATCAAATCCACCAGAGGCATTTTAACAGTCGGCTGGGGAAATGCGCGACCCCCTTTCCTGGGCTCCATGGCCCCCCTGGGGGTCATGACCCCATATAACAAAGTCAGTTTTAAATATACCTCAGACTCAGGCATGCTCTTGTGTGTCACGCATCCATTTTGGAGACAGTACCTGAATTCCATTCTTCAGAAGATAAAATGAAAAGTGGATAATCTGGGAAGAAGAGTATTTCAAGTGTCTGGAACACACTCCCACTCAACCTCAGACAGGCCACCTCGCTGAAGCAGTTCAGGAAGGATCTCAATACCTGCCTTTTTGAGTGAGCAGCACTCCCACAATAGCGCCTTGAGACCCCACAGGTGATAAGCCGCGCTTTACAATTGATTGATTGATTGAAGTGTCTATAGGGCGCTCTGTCGTGCGGTTCTCAATATGGTATTAAGACTGCATGTTTTTGGGCTGCAGCACCACCGCGTGTGTGTGACTGAGTCAGTCCCATACGGTCTGGAAGCTGTGGGCCTAATTCCTGGCTAGCCTGCAGTGCCTCTACCAAACCGAAAAAGTGAATGTGATTTGTGGCAACCTAAACATGACACTCTGACTGCTCAGAGAAGTCATGGTGAACAGATCATGGCGCTTCCGCTCAGATACAAAGACTCACATTTGCCTAAGCAGAATAACAGATGCAGAATAAGTTTCAAAGAATTTATTGAAGCAGTTGCTTACAATTATAAAAAAGCACAGGTTGCGATAATAAGGAAGATGTCATTGTTACCACTAGGGTTAGAGAGATAAACAACCCCACCATCTTTGTAAGATCCTAAAAGCCTAAAGACTCCGACCTTCACCCTTATGTCTAAAACCTGAGAGAATAATGGGGGTAACCCTTCTAACTCTCACAGTCTAAGAGAAGGACCCTGACCCCATACCTGAAAAGGATGGCAACCGTCTGCCTGTTGTCTGGATGGCAATCCTTTCAGTTGGCTGAAGAGTCAGAGCCAGGATCAGTGAAGGTGTCAATGGAATGGTGTATGTTGCAGGATGGCCTTGACTGGAATGCCCTCTGCCCCCTTAGACCTATGTGGTGTTTATATAATAAAACCTGCAGTGTTCTAAGAACAGACCTGATATGATAATAATGAATTGTATACTGATTCCTGAGCTCCTAGAGTGGTAATACAAGTTGGAATATCATGTACTTAACATGACATCCATGAACAGGGCACAAAGTGAAATGCATACAAAGGGCTGATAAAATGTACAGCACTAACATCTATGGCCCTCATTACAACCCTGGCGGTCGGTGTTAAAGTGGCAGTAAGACCGCCAAAAGGCCGGCGGTAAAAACAATGGAATCACGACCATGGCGTAAACCACTAACATAGACAGCCACTTTAGCAGTCCGACCGCCACGCCGGTAGAAACAAAAACTGCAGCGGTCACCGCCAACAGACAGGCGGAAGACAATGTACCGCCCACACTATTATGAGAGGCCAATTCGCCACCTTTTCCGGGGTGGAACCAACACGAACAAAAATATGGCGGAAACAGGACTTGGAAGGGAAAACACTCACCTCTACACATTCCATGAGGAACAGGACGCCATGGAGCCAGAACTTCAAATACTCCCTGCGATGGTATTCCTGTTCCTCTACCAGGAGCACGAAAGACGGCTGCGACGACCACGGTGAGTACTGCACCTACAACCCAGGGGAGGGGGGAAGGAAAAGAGAGTGACGCACACACGCAACACACAAAACCCCACCCCCAGCCGGATGAGTGCAAGATGCCAGCTCCACGAGGGGGCCCCATGCCCACTGCATTATCCTGGGGAGTGCAAAGCCACAGTCTCTCAAGTGTCTCCAGTGGGTGGGTTGCTCACTGCTTTATCCTGGGGAGTGCAAAGCCACAGTCTCTCAAGTCTTTTCAGTGGGTGGTTTGCCCACTGCTTTATCCTGGGGAGTGCAAAGCAACAGTCTCTCAAGTCTCTCAAGTGGGTGGTTTGCCCACTGCTGCATCCTGGGGAGTTCAAAGCCACAGTCTCTCAAGTCTCAAGTGGATGGTTTGGGCCCTGCTGCATCCTAGGGAGTGCAAAGCCAGTCTCTCAAGTCTCTCCAGTGGGTGGTTTGCCCACTGCTTTATCCTGGGGAGTGCAAAGCCACAGTCTCTCAAGTCTCTCCAGTGGGTGGGTTGCCCACTGCATTATCCTGGGGAGTGCAAAGCCAGTCTCTGAAGTCTCTCCAGTGGGTGGTTTGCCCACTGCTTTATCCTGGGGAGTGCAAAGCCATAGTCTCTCAAGTCTCTCCAGTGGGTGGGTTGCCCATTGCTGTATCCTCGGGAGTGCAAAGCCACAGTCTCTCAAATGGATAACAGTCTCCACTGGTTCCGGAGGGGGCTTTGTGCCCAGAGTGCTTCATCTTGCCAAGGACTGAGGTAGTGGATGTGATACTCCACTGGTTCTGGAGGGGGGCTTTGTGACCAGAGTGCTTCATCCTGCCAAGGACAGAGGTAGTGAATGTGATACTCCACTGGTTCTGGAGGGGGCTTGGTGCCCAGAGTGCTTCACCCTACCAAGGACTGAGGTAGTGGATGTGATACTCCACTGGTTCTGGAGGGGGCTTTGTGCCCAGAGTGCTTTCGTCCTGTCAAGGACAGAGGTAGTGGATGCCTTTCTCCACTGGTTCTGGAGGGGGCTTTGTGGCCAGAGTGCTTCATCCAGCCAAGGACAGAGATAGTGGATGTGATACTCCACTGACGGTGGTGCAACATGCAAGCTGCCCAGGCTCCTGGAACTGACCACCAGCCTCGTTCGACTGACCACTGGGGATGGCACCCATGTCTGCGGTGGTGCCACTGGCTCAGGATGTCGCGGGCCACTGGCGGTGCTGGCGGCGGTGTCAGTTGTGGCGGTGCTTGCTGCTACCTCAGTGGCATCGGTGCTGGCGGCGGGCTCTGTGGCATCGGTGCTGGCAGCGGGTTCTGTGACGGCGGTGCTGGCGGTGGTCTTTGTGGCGGTGGTGCTGGTGGCGGGCTCAGTGACTGCGGTGCTGGTGGCGGGCTCAGTGGCTGCAGTGCTGGTGGCGGGCTCAGTGACTGCGGTGCTGGTGGTGGGTTCAGTGACTGCGGTGCTGGTGGCGGTGCAGGTGGCGGTGCAGGTGGTGGTGCTGGTGGCGGTCTTGTCTGCCGTGCAGGTTGGCGTTGACGTGGACCTGCCCTTGATTTTCTGACCCTTCCCCACCTTGGATGGTGGCGCAGCTGTCTTGCCACGATCCACTTTTGTTTTGCCTGAGCCCTTGGTGGCAGGTGTTTTCGCCTTCTCCCTCAAGGATGTGGGCAACTTTTTTACTTTTGGAGGTGGCGGAATGTCCTTGCCCTCGCTCCGTGGAACACTGGCAGCCCTGTTGCTTTGCGCACTCCAAATCGCTGCAGTTGCTGGCACCACTGTGCCCGGTGATGTGGAGGCTGAGGTGCTGGGTTGGAACCTGGAAAGGCGGAACCTAGGGGACGAACGGGGGGAGGTGTAGGGGAGAGGTCAATATTAGACAGGAAAAGCTTTTCAGACACACTGGGACGGGTAGATGGAGGGGGTTTGGGAGTGGAGGAAGAGGTAGTGGTTGTAGGAGGTGTACGTTTGCTGACTTTGGGTGAAGGTGCATGGGCTGGGCTGTTGTGAGGTGGATGGCTGTTGGGTGGATGTGTGGCTGCGTTTGTGTAGTTTGGAAGGAGGGCTCACAGACACACTGGTAGAGGACACAGGAGATGTGTGAATGGTAGTGGGGGTGGTGAGTGCATGTGAGCGTTGTGTGGTGATGGGCGTGCTGGTGATGGAGGTAGTGGCTGAAGATGTAGTGCATGCAGATGTCAGTGGAGACGAGACAGGGAGGGAGGAGGGAGATGTGGAGGAGGGCGACACAGTGGAGGCAGTGGATGTTGGTATGTCTGCATGGGTATGATGCTTGTGTGCGTGCCTGTGGGATATGTGGTGCTTATGTTTGCCAGAGCCACCCTTGTGTGTTGAGGTGTGTGCATGCTGGTCTGATGGTGTGCTTGGGATAGGCTGAGGCACAGGGGATTGGGTCGGGGTGGAGGAAGTTGGAGGGGAGAGGCTGGACACAGGGACAATGGCTGCCATCAGTGCTGATGCCAGAGCCTGAAATGCTCTCTGTTGGGCTGCCTGGCCAGAATGAATGCCCTCCAGGTATGCATTTGTCTGTTGCAACTGCTTCTCTACACCCTGGATGGCATTCAGAATGGTAGACTGCCCAACAGTGAGGGATCTCAGGAGGTCAAAAGCCTCCTCACTGAGGGCAGCAGAGCTGACTGGGGCAGGGCCTGAGGTGCCTGGGGCGAAGGAGATGCCCACCCTCCTGGGTGAGCGGCCACGGGACATACTCTGAGGGGCTGCTGGGAGGGCGGTGCTGGTAGGGGGGTGGCGGCTGTACCTGTTGATGTGGGGGCAGAGAGGGGCCCGCCACCGCAAGGGAGCTCCCATCAGAGGAAGAGTCGCTGTCGCTGATGTCACCTCCTGTCCCCACCGTGGAGCTACCCTCACCCTCCGTCCCACTGGTGGCTTCAGACTCCGTTGTCTCACCCTCCAGGGCCAAGTGGGATGCAGCTCCCTCCTGCTCCAGTGCCACTGCTCCTCCGCCTGATGATGCTAATGCACACAAGAACAGGGAGACCACAAAAAGGGGGGGGAGACAGAAGAAAGACATGTTCAGTGCATGCAATACCACTACAGTTGGCGAACTCTACAGACACAGCAGGCCTCTGCACTGTGCCATGCACTTAGAATTCCCTAATTAATCACAGGGACGTGGGGTACAAGGCCTATGCCCAATTGCTGCACACCTGGAAGTCACAGGAGCCTGACTAGGTGTAGTTGGCTCTTACCACTGGTGGAGTTGGGGTGCCACATACGTAGCTTGCCTCACGAAAGGACCTTGCCTACAAAGCTCGCCCTGACCTAGTGGAACCCACAGCCCACCTCCCCCACCCAGACACCTCGTAATGTGCGCAGAGTCAGATGGGTGTGACTGTACTCACCCCCTTGTGGCTGCTGTGATGCCCTCAAGCGCCCATCCAACTCCGGATAGGCCACCGCCAGGATCCGGAACATCAGGGGGGTCATGGTGCGACGTGCACCCCTCCCACATTGGGAGGCCATCCCCAGCTGGGCCTCCGTCGTCTTCTTGCTCTAGTGGAGAATGTCCTCCCATCTTTTCCGGCAGTGGGTTCTCCGTCTGTGGTGGACCCCCAGGGTCCGGACGTCCTTAGTGATGGCACACCAAATATCCTTCTTCTGGTGGGCGCTGACCTAGAGGAATAGTACAGGGGAAAAGGAAAATCTTTTACCGTCCGGACCGCCACAGTCATTGACCCACTTTCCCACTTTTGCCCTGACGCACATACACTCACCATCGCTCAAGCAGGCCTCATTCCCCCCCCCGTATCTTCCATCCACACCACTCCAAACAGGCATTGCCCATACAGCATGCTCAAAGTGTACTCACCTGTTTGTCTGGAGGACCATAGAGTAACGTGTAGTGGAGGAGGACCCCATCCACTAACTTCTCCAGCTCCTCCAAAGTGAAGGCAGGGGCCCTTTCCCCAGACACATGAGCCATTGTCGCTTCCAGACTGAGGTCACAGCAGCACTTGCAGTGTAGGTCCTCTCCTGTCGAACGTCAGGTATCAAGTGAGTGAACAGACAGAAAATGGCAGTGACGTCCGCAGCGGTGCATGCCGTCACCGCCGGCGTACATTGTCCTTGGCTCCTGGGACCCATAGGGTCCAATGTTAACCAATGCAGGATTGAGCCGCGGTCTTCGACAGCCTACCGCGACGGTGTACAATGCCAGCGCAGTTACCTCATATCCCCTTGTCCTACCTTACAGGTCAGGCAGCCGCCATTTCAGGGGGGCCACATGGCATTCATTTTAAATGCATCACACCTATCTAGGCCTTGCATACACACAGTGACAGGCACATTGCGGATTGACAAATGTGTGCAATGAGTATTTTTTTAATACCTCAGTTTTGGCTGACTCTCTGCTCGCTGTTCTCGTCAATAGGACATGTCTGCTGGGGCAGTTGAGGAGATGGCGGCATCCTCCGGTGTACAGACCGCTGGTGGACCTGTTGACAATGGAAGAGAGACATGTAATAGTCACCTACAGACCTGATCGTGCAACAATCCATGAACTGTGTGCCCAGTTGGAGCCAGACCTGATGTCAGCTATCCGCCCATCCCACAGGAATCCCCCCTCTAGTGCAGGTCCTGTCAGTACTCCATTTCCTGGCAAGTGGTTCTTTTCAAACTACAGTGGCCATTACATCAGGGATTTCCCAGCCTATGTTCTCAAACGTGTTGTCCAGAGTGTTGTCTGCCCTGCTGAAACACATGCGCAGCTACATACTTATCCTTCAGGTGGAGGATTTCCCCACAGTGAAAGGTGACTTCTATGCCCTGGGACATACCCCAACATCATAGGGCCATTGATGGGACACATGTGCCCGTGGTACCCCCCGCAGGAGTGAACAGGTGTACAGAAACCGGAAGAGCTACCATTCAATGAATGTGCAGATGGTGTGTTTGGCCGACCAGTACATCTTCCATGTGAATGGCAAGTTTCCAGGCTCAGTGCATGACGCTTACATTCTGAGGAATAGCAGCATCCCTTATGTGATGGGCAACTCAGAGAGGCACCGTGTGTGGCTAATAGGTGAGTACAAGGACCCTATACCCTGTCAATAGTTGACTGGGTCTGGGGTTGTCCCTACGGGTTAGTGTGTGTCTAACAGTTGTCCCTCGACATTTGCAGGTGACTCTGGGTACCCCAACCTGTCATGGCTACTGACCCCAGTGAGAAATCCCAGAACAAGGGCAGAGGAACGCTATAATGAGGCACATGGGCAAACTAGGAGAGTGTCGAAAGGACCTTCGGCCTCCTGAAGGCCAGGTTCTGGTGCCTCCATATGACAGGTGGTTCTCTCTACTACTCACCAAAGAAGGTGTGCCAGATAATCGTGGCCTGCTGTATGCTGCACAACCTGGCTTTGCAACGACAGGTGCCTTTTCTGCAGGAGGATGGTCCTGAAGGAGGTATTGTGGCAGCTGTGGAGCCTGTGGACAGTGGAGAAGAGGAGGCAGAAGAAGAGGATATCGACAACAGAAACAACGTTATCCAGCAATACTTCCAGTGAGACACAGGTAAGAAGATGTCACTGGCTCACACATTTCATACAATTGTTAGACCTATCATATGTCTGTCACTTTCACCCAGTGTATGGACCCTGACTTGTCACTTTGCCTTTCCATTTCACAGATGTGGGTCCCACTGTGTGCCCTCTGTTATATTACCTCATGGACTAGAGCTGTGTGACATAGGTATGCTGACAATACAATCAGCATTGCTATTTTCCTTATTTATTGCAAATACACATTTGTGAAAGCACAGACTGACTCCAGATTGTTTTGTGATTCAAGGGTGTTTATTTCAGTGCAAAATAGTGGAGGGGGGTTGTAAAATGGGCAGGGGTGATGGTGGAGGATTGTCCATGGCAGAATCCAGTCTATTTGTTTCACAGGTGCATTGTCCAAAGGGGCATAAGAAGTGGAGCTATGGCAATTGATGGATGGACAGGGTGACGAAGTGGGACAGAAGTATGACATTCATGGAGGTCTCATTTCCTGGCGGGGGTCTTTGCATTGTTCTCTGTCTTTGTCCTGCACCTCAGGGACCGTTTGCGGAGTGGTTCTCCATCTGCAGGGGGTGGGGTGCTGCCTGTCGTGGTCCTGTGGCGGCGCCGCCTGTCCACTAGCGCCAGCAGAGGTGGTGGGCTGTTCATCATCCAGGCTAGTGTCAGGGCCCCCTTGTGGTGCCACGGTGTCCCTCCTGGTGTTCACAAGGTCCTTCAGCACCCCTCCAATGGTGACCAGGGTGGTGTTGATGGACTTCAGTTCCTCCCTGATCCCCAAATACTGTTCCTCCTGCAGCCACTGGGTCTCCTGAAACTTGGCCAGTACCATTGCCATCGTCTCCTGGGAATGATAGTACGCTCCCATGATGTTGGAGAGGGCCTCGTGGAGAGTGGGTTCCCTGGGCCTGTCCCCCCGTCGCACAGCAGTCTTCCCAGTTCCCCTGCTTTCCTGTTTCTCTGTCCCCTGAACCGTGTGCCCACTGCCCCCAGGTCCCTGATTGTCTTGGGTTGGTGGGTTTGCCTGGGTTCCCTGTAGTGGTGGACACACTGCTGCTTGGCGTGTCCTGGGGACAGAGGTATGGGCCCACTGGGTGGGTGCTGTGCTGGTGTTTCCTGAGGGGGGGAGGCTCTGTGGTGGCATGTGCCAGTGTCAGGGGAACCGCCTGTCCTGAGGTCCCAGATGGGCCGGGCTGGTCATCTTGATCCAGTTGGACAGAGCTGCTGTCATCACTGTTGGCCTCTTCCGTGGGGAGAGTGGACGTGTCTGGAACCTCCTGTCCGGTGGCGTTGGGTAGGGGTCCTACAGGAGTGTAAAGGCATGATTATTGCATCTGTGTGTGCCATCGTGTGCAATGGGTAGGTGACCCTGTACTCCAGTACTTGCATTCTTGTGTAGGACCTTGTGTGATAGTTGGTTTGGGGATCTGTGTGGGTATCTGTAGTGGACATGCTTTGGTGATGGGTGTCCATGCTTTGTTGTTGCATGCAGGGCTTGGTATTGGGATGTGTGGGTTGTGATAGTGGGTGAGGTGTTGGAGTGATGGGGGTGAGGGTGAGGGTGGGGTATGTGATAGCATGCAGGTAGGGTGGGGGATGTAATAGTTAAGATTTGACTTACCAGAGTCTATTCCGCCTGCTACTCCTGCGAGGCCCTCAGGAAGCAGTATAGCCAAGACCTGCTCCTCCCATGTTGTTAGTTGTGGGGGAGGAGGTGGGGGTCTGCCGCCAGTCCTCTGAACTGCAATCTAGTGTTTTGAGACCACGAAACGCACCTTCCCCGTAGGTCGTTCCACCTCTTTCTGATGTCATCCTGTGTTCTTGGATGCTGTCCCACTGCGTTGACCCTATCTACGATTCTGTGCCATAGCTCCATCTTCCTAGCTATGGAGGTGTGCTGCACCTGTGATCCGAATAGCTGTGGCTCTACCTGGATGATTTCCTCCACCATGACCGTGAGCTCCTCCTCAGAGAACCTGGGGTGTCTTTGCGGTGCCATGGTGTGGTGTTGGTGATGTGTGGGGTGGTGTGTTGTGATGTGTGAGGGGATGTGTTTGTGTGTGTTGTCTGAGGTGCATGGATGTTGTGTGAGTGATGGTGTTGTGTGCCTGTGGATGCTAGTATTGTTGATGGTGGTGACTCTCTGTCTGCTTCTTTCTCAATTTTTGTCGTAGGGGTTTGTGGGTGGATGTGGGTGTGTGTTTTATATTGTATTGAGTGTGTGGGAGTGGTGTGTGTATGTGTATCAGGTGTGTGCATTTCGAATTGTTCAGTGTGGTTGTGTTTTGTAAATGTGTGTGTATTTTGAGCGCGGCGGTGTGTACCGCCAATGGAATACCGCAGTGAAAGACCGCTGCGTGGATTCGTGGGTCGTGATAGTGTGGGCGTATTACTGTTGGCGTAATGGGGTCCGTTTTGTTATCGCCAGTTTATCACTGACCTTTGGTGTGGCGGACTTGTGTGGGTGTCTGGATTTTGGCAGATTCCGGCCTGTGGGTCGTAATAGCTATAGCGGAATTGTGCTGCCGCAGCGGTGTGTTGGCGGTCTTCTGCACGGTGGTAAGCGGGATTTACCGCCAGTGTTGTAATGAAGGCCTATGTCTTTTCAGAAAAGAGCAGCTTATTAAAATATAAAAACAATCAGCTAAAGACTGGCTGTGTTAAAAAAAATGAAATATAAACGTGCCTACATGTAAAAGGCCCTTGATACAGGACTAATGTTAAATAAGGGTATCCAACCCAGCCATTATGGAGAACTCACAACTGCTCAGAGTGGTTGACCTTAGTGCGCTAGATGATGAGGAATGGAAGAAGCAAACATGGTCTCCATACTGCTTGACATCTCCACTTACCTTAGACTTATACAATGTAATTATCTGAAGCACGCCTACTTTCACCCCTCCAGACTGTGGAAGATGGGCTAGTCTCCTACAACCACATGTTTTGGTGCCATCCTGCTGTGGGTTACTTCCAGCACACCACCTGAAGCCGACCTATTATTGTTAAATACTGTTCAAGAGTAAACTGAGGGTGTGGTAGGGCATGCATTCTCTCTTGCCCCAAAAACTGCATTGGTAGGAATCATGGATGACTGGTTTCATAGCCTGGACTACAAAATGTGACATCACAGGGAACTGGAGAAGCGCTAAGTCTCCTTCCTTGAACAAATGGAGGGGGAAATGGACAGATATGCACTGGCAGAAGAAGAAATGTACAAAGGTACAGCATGGGTGACCAAATACCAGCGACCCTTGACCCAAGGGTAGGTCGCTCCCCCTGCCGCTGCAGCTCCTCCAAGTTCCCGAGTTCCTGTGTTCCTGAGACCCACCTAACTGTAAGTACCCCCCTCCTCCCAGCCCCTCGCCCTGCCCCGCGCCACTCACCTTCTCTCCTGCTCCTGCTTCTTTTCCTCCTCTCTGTCTCTTCCTCCTCGCTCCCCCTCTGCAATCTTCTTCTGTATTCTTCTGTTCTTCTCTTCTGTTCTTCTGTTCTTCCCCTCTGTTCTTCTGTGTTCTTCCGGTCTTCTGTGTTCTTCTCGGTGCTTCTGTATTCTTCTTCTCGGTTCTTCTCTGTTCTTCTCTGTTCTTCTCTGTTCTTCTCTGTTCTTCTGCTGTTCCGATCTTCTGTTCTTCTGTCTTCTGTTCTTCTGTCTTCTGTTCTTCTGTTCTTCTGTCTTCTGCTCTTCCGGTCTTCTGTTCTTCTGTCTTCTGTTCTTCTGTCTTCTGTTCTCCTGTCTTCGGCTCTTCTACCTCCTCCGTCTTCTTCCCCCGAGCCTGCCCTCCTGCTCCTTCCTCATCCCCCTCCCTCACTCGCCTCCCCCTCTCTCACCCCTAGCTAACCCGTTCGCTATCTACCTCCCTCACTCCTCCTATCTTCCTATCTCTCTAGCTCCCTATCTCACTATCTAACTCCCCCACTCTCCACCTCCTCCTACCTACCTATCTGTCTATCTATCTATTTCCCTATCTATCGACTTCTCTATCTATTTTCTCTATCTATTTCTCTATCTCTCCCCCCCTCCCGCCACCCCCTCTACTACCTATCTCCCTATCCTCTCACTCTACCTCTCTCCCTCACCCACCTCTACAACCCCCCCTCCCCTATCTTCACAACCCTACTCCTATCTCTCTCCCTAATCTCCAAACCTCCTAACACTCACCCTCCTCCACCCTAAACCCCCTCCCCAAGCTCCTCTCACTCTACCTGTCCCCCCCCTCCCTCGCGCTTTCCCGCCGCGACCTCCTGCACGCCCCCGCCCCCCAGCTCCCATTCGCCCCCAGCTGACCCCTCCCCCCCCTCCTACCTCTTATGGCGGCCGCTGCGCGACTGTGCAGCGGGCGCGCGCAGCGGGCACGCCGCTGGCGCGCCGGAGGCGCGCCAGAGGCAAGCCCGTCTGCGCCCGTCCGCGCCTGGCCCGCGCCCAGCGCCACGACCCCTGGTCCCCAGCTCCCCCTAGCCCCGCTGATCCGCTATGACCCCACCACCCTCCACGCCCTCAACCCAGGGCGCTCCAAAACCTGCTTCCTAGCTCACCCCAAACGCACCCATGGACCCTTCGCCTGCAACTCCTGCAAACGCATCTTCCACCACGCAACTACCACGACCACAAGCCCACGCGCCATCAACCACCTCAAGTGCATCCTGATCAACGCTCGTTCCGTCCACAAGCACGCCGTTGAACTTTGGGACCTCCTGGACTCCACAGCCCCGGACGTCGCCTTCATCACGGAGACATGGATGAACGCCTCCTCTGCTCCAGACATCGCTACCCGCCATCCCCGAAGGCTACAAGATCTCCAGAAAAGACCGCACCAACCAAGTAGGAGGAGGTGTCGCCATCATCTTCAAAGACTCCATCAGCGTCACCACCTCCACCGAAGACCCCCCCCTCGCCGCTGAACACCTGCATTTTCAGATTCGCACCGACCCAAGGACCACCCTCAGAGGATCCCTCGTCTACCGTCCTCCCGGACCTCGCGCCCCTTTCAGCGACGCCATCGCCGACTTCATCTCCCCGCACGCCCTCGCCTCACCGGACTACATCCTCCTAGGCGACCTCAACTTCCATCTGGAACAAAACAACGACCCCAACACCACCACCCTGCTCGACAACCTCGCCAACCTCGGCCTCAAACAACTGGTGAACACCGCCACCCACATCGCCGGACACACGCTCGACCCTATCTTCTCCGCCAGCAAACACGTCTTCTTCAGCCACACCTCTGCCCTACACTGGACCGACCACAGCTGCGTCCACTTCACATTCCGACGCGAGACCTCCCACCTCCGCACTCAACCCACCCCTCGTCGACAGTGGAACAAGATCCCTGAAGAGCAACTCTTCTCCGCTCTCGCCGCCAACCAACCCACCCTCACCACTGACCCCAACGACGCAGCTCTCAACCTCACAAACTGGATCTCCAACTGCGCTGACAACCTTGCTCCCCTCAAACGCACGCATCGACAGACCAACACCAAAAAACCTCTCTGGTTCTCTGACACCCTCAAAGAATCAAAGAAAACTTGTCGTGCCCTTGAGAAGGCCTGGCGCAAGGACCACACCGCGGACAACATGACCGCCCTCAAGAACGCTACACGCGAACACCACCACCTGATCCGCACTGCCAAAAGGAACTTTTTCACCGACAGACTAGACAAAAACAGCCACAACAGCAGAGAACTCTTCAGCATCGTCAAAGAGTTCTCCAACCCCAGCGCCAGCGCCAACGCCGTCACGCCCTCACAGGATTTGTGCGAATCCCTCGCCACTTTCTTCCATCGCAAGATCAGCGACCTCCACGACAGCTTCGGACACCAGACCCAACCATACACCACTGAACCCGCTTCCCCGGACATCACCCTCAACAACTGGACCCACATCAACACGGAAGAAACCAAATCCATCATGAACTCTATCCACTCCGGCGCCCCTTCGGACCCCTGCCCGCACTTCATCTTTAACAAAGCCGACGACATCATCGCCCCGCACCTCCAGACCGTCATCAACTCTTCTTTTTCTTCTGCTACCTTCCCCGAATGCTGGAAGCACGCTGAAGTCAACGCCCTACTAAAGAAACCTACGGCTGACCCAAGCGACCTGAAAAACTTCCGCCCCATCTCTCTTCTACCTTTCCCAGCCAAGGTAATAGAAAAGACCGTCAACAAACAGCTGACCACCTTCCTGGAAGACAACAACCTGCTCGACCCTTCACAAACCGGATTCCGAACCAACCACAGCACGGAAACCGCCCTCATCTCAGTCACAGACGACATCAGAACCCTGATGGACAACGGTGAAACAGTCGCCCTCATTCTCCTCGACCTCTCGGCTGCCTTTGACACCGTCTGTCACCGCACCCTAATCACCCGCCTACGCTCCACCGGGATCCAAGGCCAGGCCCTGGACTGGATCGCCTCCTTCCTCGCTAACCGCTCCCAAAGAGTTTACCTCCCTCCGTTTCGCTCAGAACCCACCAAGATCATCTGCGGCGTACCTCAAGACTCATCGCTCAGCCCGACACTCTTCAATGTCTACATGAGCCCCCTCGCCGACATCGTACGCAAGCACGACATCATCATCACCTCCTACGCCGACGACACCCAACTTGTACTCTCCCTCACCAAGGACCCCGCCAGCGCCAAGACCAACCTACAAGAGGGTATGAAGGACGTCGCAGATTGGATGAGGCTCAGCCGCCTAAAGCTGAACTCTGAAAAAACGGAAGTCCTCATCCTCGGCAACACCCCGTCCGCCTGGGACGACTCCTGGTGGCCCACGGCCCTCGGCACCGCACCGACCCCCGCAGACCACGCCCGCAACCTCAGCTTCATCTTGGACCCTCTTCTCACCATGACCAAGCAAGTCAACGCTGTGTCCTCCGCCTGCTTCCTCACTCTCCGCATGCTCCGCAAGATCTTCCGCTGGATCCCCGCCGACACCAGAAAAACCGTGACCCACGCCCTTGTCACGAGTCGCCTGGACTACGGCAACACCCTCTACGCCGGGACCACCGCCAAACTCCAAAACCGCCTGCAACGCATCCAAAACGCCTCGGCCCGCCTCATCCTCGACGTACCCCGCAACAGCCACATCTCCGCACACCTGAGACACCTGCATTGGCTCCCAGTCAGCAAAAGGATCACCTTCCGTCTTCTCACCCACGCACACAAAGCCCTCCACAACAAGGGACCGGAATACCTCAACAGACGCCTCAGCTTCTACGTCCCCACCCGCCCCCTCCGCTCCGCTGGCCTCGCACTTGCTGCCGTCCCTCGCACCCGCCGCTCCACGGCGGGTGGGAGATCTTTCTCCTTCCTGGCGGCCAAGACCTGGAACTCCCTCCCCACCAGCCTCAGGACCACCCAGGACCACTCCGCTTTCCGGAGACTCCTAAAGACTTGGCTGTTCGAGCAGCGATAACCCCCCCTTTCCCCCCTAGCGCCTTGAGACCCGCACGGGTGAGTAGCGCGCTTTATAAATGTTAATGATTTGATTTGATACCACAGGATTTTGTCCAGATGATAACAACAGTTGATTTCTGTCTGAATGTGACAGAGGACTTGGTTAACTCAGATATGCATTATGGACGTTGGAAAGTATTAATGTGTGATCATATCTCACCTCTTGTGATTAAGAAATGTTTGAGCGAGAAATTTGGTTTTAACACTATACATTGTTCTTGTACACTCACATCCTGTATTTGACACTTTATACTTCCAAATAAAATGTTTTAAGAAAAAAGTGTATATTTAGAGAAAATAAACCTCATGATCATGATGCAAGGCAAGAGAAATAGGGTTGTAATCCAGTTTTCATGGTGTAGCTTATGCACAAACTCTTACAGCCAAGCTAGACCCATGGCGTGACATAGACTCAGCCTGCCCTTTTAATTTGCCTGAGCGCCCTCCTCTGATTCTGACTTGGGCGTAGAACAATGAGCCATCAGTCACTTCATAAAATGATTTGTAAAAGGCACATACTAGAAACATGAAGTCCTACGCATATGCACCGATTTGAAAGCTAGGGCACATAGCTTCAAAGATGTTTTTTTGGGCTGTGACAATTACAAATGCATTCTTGGTTTGCTAATTGGGTCTGGGGGGGCCTGAGTCAGGTCTGCAATTTTTGTGTCGGTTTTACTCATTGTTCTCATATAGTGACCAGTTTACGAAAAAAGTAGTAAATCTGCACCAATAGAGGAACTTGAATTAGTGTAATTTACTGCTTTTGGAATACACAAACATCAGCAGTACTAGGCTTGGAAAGCTACACAAGTCATATGTGTCACGACATACTACTAGCACTCAAACACCCAAAAGGTAATGGAATGAATGCTTACAAATATTCTCACCAGTAGAGATGGCTCAGAGCAGCATTCCAACCCACTCTGTTTCACCCACTGTGCCACTCTAAACAGAGGACCACCTAATGCAAATCAGTGCTCATCCTGTACCTCATGAAAACAGTCCATCCCAAACCTTGGTTATCTCGCCCCTCCACGATGCATCCAACTGCTTTATTAGTTAAAAAAAAATGAGAACTGCATATTCCTGAATCTCACTGACTAAGCTAAGCCCCTGTTCTGGTGGGTCAGTGTAGGAAGCTGGCCTGGTGTGTGGTGGATACCTATGGTACTTACACCTTATACCAGGTCCAGGTATCCTCTCTCACTGAAGTGTAGGCAGTGAATGGAAGCCAGGCTGTCTAGAGGTAGCTGTGGATAAGCAGCCAAGGCTTATGTACGAGACATGCAAAGCTCATGCAATACCGCTACAGTTATACAGTACTTACAATCAAGAAAGAAAACACATGGTTGTACAAAACTAAAGGTACTTTATTTTTGGCACACAGTATCAGAAAATACTAGAGAGGCACCCCTGCAATAGGAGTTAAGTAAATACATTATATATATATATATATATATATTTAAATATATATATATATATATATATATATATATATATATATATATATATACACATATATATATATGTATATATATATATATATATATATATATATATGTATATGTATATATATATATATATATATATATATATATATATATATATATATGTATATGTATATATATATATATATATATATTCTAATAAACAGTAAGAGGCATAAATAGGTTAGAAAACGGTGTAAAAAGCAATAAGCAATAGTGGCCCTAGGGGGAGCCTAAACCATATACTAGGAAAGTGGAATGTGAACACAGGGCCCCCACCTAGGTAAGTAAATTGTGTAGAGGGGAGCTTGGAGTACTAGGAAACCACACAGGTATGTAATCCAGTACCTCCCAGTGACCAGGAATGCAGGAGAAATACACTGGATTTCCCCCAAACCACCCCAAAGGATGAAAAGAAGAGAAAGAATACACCCAGAACAGCCTTAAAAAAAACAGCAATGGATTACCAACGATGGAGACCTGTGGAGAGGTGGGACCAATTCCAGAAGAGTCTGTGAAGTCCAGGGGTAGCAGGAGATACTACCCACCCAGAGGTACCGTTTAGGGTTGATCGACGAAGAAAGAAAACAGGTCAGTACTGAAGCCCACAAGCTGGAGAAGAGTTCCTGATCAGTGCAAAAGGTGTCCCACGTTGGAAGCTGGGTTGCAGATGGGTGTCAGTGAAGGATTTCCACCAATAAGTGTTGACAAAGGCAAATTCACTGGAAGACCTTGAAAGTCCCTGGATTCCTAAGTTTTGCCCTCCCATAGAGGCCTTTGTCTGTCACTCTGATATTCCCTAACTTTAAACTCTTAAAGTGTGAATGAGTTTTCAGCTCTGTTTACCCATGTCAGGGTGAAGTATGTTCAGGTTATATACTTTTATTACCTTCTTTGATCCCTTCTACTTTCAGCTGCAATGGGAGTGTGGTCCGATCGGTATCCTTATTTTTCATAAACTTGTGCAACAGCTTGTATTTTATAAGCAGCTAGGTTTGACTTCTTTAGCATGCAGTTCACCATCCTGCCACTAGATGGGATCTACTGCAGGCGATGTACATCAGTTGTTCTCACAATTTATTTTAGCACTTCCTCTGTGCCAATATTTTAATTAATCAGCCTCTCTGTACTTCTTCTACAAGACTCAGTGTCTGATTTAGAACTTGGCAGAGGGAAATACTCCATCACAAACAACTTGGCAGAGGGTGATACTCCATCATAAACGTAATGGATATCCCGTCCGCCGTATTACAATCCCATTTTATGTCTGTGATGGAGTTTTCCATCCTCCAATTTCCAAATCAGCCTCTAGTCATAGATGGTTGTTAGAAATTGGGTCTCTAGTTGGCAGTGGTGTGCACACAGTCCAAGTAGCGACCACAATTCTACTCAGGGTAAATCAGAAACACAACCTAAATGAATCTGTCCTCACCCTCCAGTAGTTTGGCACACAGCAGCCAGGATTAATTTAAGGGCAATGTGTAAATTACAGTAACACCGGGAATAAAACAAGATTAAAACAACAAAAATCCACTAAGTAGAAGCCAAGATATGATTTCTTATAGATTAAATGTAAAAACAGTGCCCCAAACATTACCTGAGATTGCAGGGGACCGATGCAAATCCAAAATCGAGGCCAACCGCAATTGAGGGTAGGCGGGCTACAGAACTCACTCAGGATCTGCTGAAACAGTACCTTTGAAGAGCAAAACTTTAATGATGAGGGCATAATGTGTCAGCATTTTATTTGCAGTTGGGCCACTGCGTCATTGTTGGGCTCTGTGGAAGTGAATGTGATGCTCTGTTGTTGAGCTGCGCAGTGTCCTCATTGAGCCACGCAGGTTGCGAATCCACTGTCGCCAAGCAGCCTCCGCATTGGTGTTGAAGGAACAATGCAGTGAAATTTTACACACATTTGAGGCGATGTGCCGGTTTTTGCAGGAATCAGCTGCAGTACTCACTTCTGTGGCCCAGGACTGGAGGGGAGCCCCTAAGGTAAAGGTAGGACTTACAGATAGCAAAATACAGCAGGACCTGGAGAGTTGCAGACAGTCTATGATGTCCCTGAGACTGCAGGGGAACAGAAGGCAAGCCAAAAAGCCCTTGGAGACTTTTGGGTTCAAGGATGCAGATAGCAAGTCCAGACCCTCCCACTGCAGGCAAGAAGCAGCAGGCAGTAGGCCAACACAGCAAAGCAAGTAGCAAAGTGGCAGTCCCTGCTTCAGCACAGCACACAGCAAGCAGTAGACCTATACAGCAATGCAGTTGCATAGTGGAATTCCCTCCTTACTACACAGCAGTCCTTTTTCCTGGCAGAGTGTCCGTGGTTCCAATAAAGGTCTCATTTGGTGGGGTTTGGAGTCCCGTACTTATACCTTAATGTGCCTTTAAATTGGGGAGGACTTCAAAGAAAACTTTGAAGTTCACAAGGTTGCTGCCCTTCCTTCTTTGGCTCGTACACTCTACAGGGGACAATGCAGACCTTTGTGTGAGGAGAGGCACAGTCGTATTCAAGTGTGTCAGCTCTTCCTACCTATCTAGCCCAGGAAGACCCATCAGCCTGATGATGGGCTATGAAAATGCAAGTGTCACACCTAAGCGCCCTTTGTGTGTGATTTTCTAGAGGGAATACACAAAGCCAAGCTATCATCTACCCCAGACATGTATTCAGAGAGAGGCAGAGGCACCGAATGGTTAAAGTAAGAAAATGCTAACTTTCTAAAAGTGGCATTTTCAGACTTACAATTTAAAATTTTACTTTACCATGAATTGTGATTTTAAATTGTGAGCCCAGAGACACCAAACTCCATATTTCCATATTTTCCCAATCGGAAATTACACTTAAAAGATGTTTTAAAGTAATCCCAAAGTTATCCTATGGATGGGATAGGCCTAGCAATAGTGAAGAAACAAATGTAAGAGTTTTTCACTATCTGGACATCTTAAACGTAAAAATACATGTCCAATTTTTTAAATACACTGCACCCTGCCCTTGGGGCTAACTAGGGTCTACCTTAGTGGTGACTTACATGTAATAAAAAGGAAGGTTTGGCCTGGCAAGTGTACCCACTTGCTAGTGGAAAATGGAAGTTTAAATCAGTAGTGGCAGGCCTGAGACATGCTCGAAAGGCTGCTTTAGTGGGTGGCACAATCAGTGCTGCAGGCAAAATAGTAGAATTTATTTTACAGGCCGTGGGCACTTATAGTGCACTTTACTAGGGGCTTACAAGTAAATTAAATATGACATTTGTGAGTAAGGCGCTTTTACCATGTCTTAGAGTACAGAGCACCTCAGCTTTAACACTGGTCAGCAGTGGAAAGTGCTCAGAATCCTAAAACAAACAAAAGCAAGGACAGAAAACGAGCAAAAGGAAGGCAAAAATTCTGGAGGATGACCCTGCAGAAAGGACCATTCCCAACAATAGCAACTGTTTATTTTCTTTGTAACAGTCTTGTTGTTCGACAGGAAATGGCTGTGACTTCTGTTTCATACAAAACCTGTAACAGATTATCACTATATAAAAACCTCACAAAGCTGCCACATTTTCACATTGCTTATGTGTGACATTTCAATGGTTTCAGTGTATATATGAGTGACGTTCCCTAGCTAAATCTGTGATACTTTACATGGCTCCAAGAAACAGACTGTATGATTTAAAAATGTGTACCCATAATGCACAGGGAAATCACATACCATGGAAATTGTGTTCTCACAGAACATAGAAACATATGATCATTTGACAGGGAAATGGGTTACCACGACAAAGGCCGTCATTCGGACCTTGGCGGCAAATGCCGCCTACCGTACCGTCGCCGTGGCTACCGACCGTCCATGCCATTATGACTGTAGCTGGAATTCTGTCAGAAGGCCAGCGGAATTCTGGCTACGGTCATGGCGGCGGACGGTGGTAAGGTGGCCCTGCTGCCCGCAGCAGCGCCACACCAGCAAAACATGGCCTGGAGGTGTTTTGCTGGTGGACGCTGCTGCTGGCAGCAGCGCTGCGTTCCGTCTCCTCCAGAGGACCTCCTGCAAGCAGGTAAGTCAGGTTCTCTGACAGGAGAGGGGGTGGGGGATGTTGTGTGCGTGTGTGGGGGGTGTGTGACTGTGTGTGAATGCGTGCATGCATATGTATTGCATGTGTGCATGAGTGGGTGTGTGTGTACGTGCATGTTGAGTCATGTGAGTGTGTGTGTGCCTGGATGAATGTTCCTGAGTGTTGCTGTGAGTGTGTATGAATGTATGCATGCGTGGGTGAAAGTGTGTATGTGTGTGTGTATGGGTGTGTATGTATGTGCGTGTATGTGTGTATATGTGGGGGGGTCAGACGGGGAGGGTGGGGGAGGAGTCTACGGAGGGGGAAGGGGAGGGGGCAAGGGGGACCCTATCAGTGCCAGGGAAGGAATTTCCTGGCATTGATGGTGCCTACCACCGAGGTTTGTGTGGCGGTACAGAAACCACAGAGACCATGGCAGTGGGCGGGGTCGAAATGCCATGAGTGGCCTAGTGACGGCCGCCGGTCTGGAGACTGAAGTCTCCAGCTAGGCAGTCATTACCGCTGTGGCGGTCGGTGTGTTGACTTGGCGGTTTGGCTTTGGCCAAACCGCCAATGCCATAATAGTGGAGGTTGGTACCACCAGCCTGTTGGGGGTAATGCCTCCACTGTAGCACCAACCGATGGGGTCGTATGACCCCCAAAGTGTTATGGGGACAATAATCCCATGCAAATTGGATTTGTGGCATCACATAGCATGTGGACATTTTTTTGCATGGAATAGAAATATGCTGAATATCCATGGTATGGAAATGTGTGATCAAATGTATAAAGACTCTTGTGGTATATGAGGAATCCAGTGCAGGATATTGTAGAGTTTCTTCTAGCCTCTACCCTACATTGTAGGGAACATCCACCTAGAGCACCGGGGAGGACCAGAGGTATAAATAATGTTAAGGTAATCGCTCATGGGCACTTGTTGATACCCATTATCTAGTGTGCCTATCTCCCATTACTATACGCCCTGTGCGTTCCATTGTGAGCATGCACCCCTCTGTGAGGCCTTTACGGATATGGAGACCAGATTTTCAGAGTCAAAAAAATCGCACCAGCAGCTACAGATGTGCATAGGACTATAATTTGGCAGCAACAGTGTACATGGACTAGCTAACTCTGCGCTCAGGCATAGGACTCTAATAACGCAAACTGACAATCAAAACTATTTCACAAGCATGTTTCTCCTCATTGAATGAGGAAATGAGATGCACATTTCATGAACAAGTGAAATTTGTCAATTTCGGCACATAAGCAAGTTGGGGGATGTTAACCTGAGCTCAGGGACAGTGCTTCATTTGAGCTGGTGGTTTCCACAGGGGGAACTGGCACTTATTTTTGAGGGCATGCACTTATTTTTCTGCATCAGTGTAGGAGAGTACCATCTTGCCTGGCATGTTACCCCCATTTTTACCTGTGTATCAGGTTGATTTTGCCTGTGTCACTGGGATCCTGCTAGCCAGGACCCCAGTGCTCATAGTGTGTGGCCTAAATGTGTTCCCTGTGTGGTGCCTTACTGTATCAATGAGGCTCTGCTAACCAGAACCTCAGTGTTTATGCTCTCTCTGCTTTTAAAATTGTCATTGCAGGCTAGTGACCATTTTCACCAATTCTGATTGGCCCACTGGAACACCCTTATAATTCCCTAGTATATGGTACCTAGGTACCAAGGGTATTGGGGTTCCAGTAGATGCCTATGGGCTGCAGCAACTCTTTTGCCACCCATAGGGAGCTGAAACAATTCTTACAGAGGACTGACACTGCAGCCTGAGTGAAATGACATCCACGTTATTTCGCAGCCATTTTACACTGCGCTTAAGTAACTCATAAGTCATCTATATGTCTAACCCTCACTTAGTGAAGGTTAGGGCCAAAGTTACTAAGTGTAAGGGCACCCTGGCACTAGCCAAGGTGCCCCCACATTGTTCAAGGCAATTTCCATGGACTTTGTGAGAGCGGGGACACCGTTACACGCGTGCACTACATATAGGTAAATACCAATATGTAGCTTCACAATGGTAACGCCGAATATGGCCATGTAACATGTCTAAGATCATGGAATTGTCCCCCCATGCCAAATCTGGTATTGGGGTGCCAATCCCATGCATCCCCGGGGCTCCAGCATGGACCCCCGAGTACTGCCAAACTAGCTCTCTGGGGTTTTCTTTGCAGCTACCGCTGCTGCCAACCCTCAGACAGGTTTCTGCCCTCCTGGGGCCTGGGCAGCCCAGTCCCAGGAAGGCAGAACAAAGTATTTCCTCTGAGAGAGGGTGTTACAGGCTGGGGAGGAGTAGTCTCTGGAAATGCTTTGAAGGGCACAGATGGTGCCCTCCTTGCATAAGCCAGTCTACACCGGTTCAGGGATCCCCCAGCCCCTGCTTTGGTGAAAAACTGGACAAAGGAAAGGGGAGGGACCACCCCTTGTCCATCACCACCCCAGGGGTGGTGCACAGAGCTCCTCCAGAGTGTCCCAGACCTCTGCCATCTTAAATGCATAGGTGTGAGGGCACAGTGAAGGCCTCTGAGTGGCCAGTGCCAGCAGGTGATGTCAGAGACCCCTCCTGATAGGTGCTTACCTGGTTAGGTGGCCAATCCTCCTCTGAGGGCTATTTAGGGTCTCTCCTGTGGGTTTCTCGCCAGATAACGAATGCAAGAGCTCACCAGAGTTCCTCTGCATCTCCCTCTTCGACGTCTGGCAAGGATCAACCGCTAACTGCTCCAGGACACCTGCAAAACCGCAACAAAGTAGCAAGACAACTACCAGCAACATTGTAGCGCCCAACCCTGCCGGCTTTCTCGACTGTTTCCTGGTGGTGCATGCTCTGAGGGCTGTCTGCCTTCACCCTGCACTGGAAGCCAAGAAGAAATCTCCTGTGGGTCAAGAAAATCTTCCCCCTGCTAACGCAGGCACCAAACTTCTGCATCACCGGTCCTCTGGGTCCCCTTTCATCTTGACGAGCGTGGTCCCTGGAACACAGGAGCTGGATCCAAGTGACCACGACAGTCCAGTGGTCCTTCTGTCCCAATTTGGTGGAGGTAGGTCCTTTTCTCCCCACTCCAAACAGTAATCCTGTTTACTGCGTGATCTACAGCTTCTAGGGCTTCTGTGCACTTTTGCAAGGATTCCTTCATGCCCAGCACAGCCCAGGTCCCCAGCACTCTGTCCTGCATTGCTCAACTCGCTGAGTTGACCACCGGCTTTGTGGGACCCTCTTTTGTTGTGTTGAGATGACCGCCATGCTCAGATTTCTTGAACACCTGTTCAAGTGCTTCTGTGGGAGCTGCCTGCTTCGGCATGGGCTCTCTCTATTGCTGAATACCCCCTCTATCTCCTCTTCCAAAGGACGACCTCCTGGTCCTTCCTGGGCCCAGGCAGCACCCATTATCTTCATCTGCAAGTCTTGCAGCTAGCAAGGCTTGTTTGCAGTCTCTCTGTGTGGAAACAACTCTGTGTCCTCCAGCACGCCTTGGGACATCTTCTGTGCAAAGGAGAAGTTCCTGGCACCTTCCGTTATTGCAGAATCTTCAGCTTCTTCCACCCAGAGGCAGCCCTTTTGCACCTTCATCAGGGGTTTAGTGGGCTCCTGCCCCCCCGGACACTTGCTTGACTCTTGGACTTTGTCCCCTTCCTTTGCCGGTCCTCAGGTCCAGGAATCTGTCTTCAGTGCTTTACATTCAGTTGTTGGCTTTGCAGAATCCCCTATCTCGACTTTACTGTCTTTCTGGGGTAATAGGGTAACTTTACTCCTACTTTTCAGAGTCTTGGGGTGGAGTATCTTGGACACCCTTAGTGTTGTCTTACACTCCCAGCGACCCTCTACACACTACACTAGGCCTGTGGTCCATTCGTGGTTTGCATTTCACTTTTGGAGTGTATGGTTTGTGTTGCCCCTAATCCTATTGTGTCCTATTGCATCCTATTGTATTCTACTGTGTTTGCACTACTTTTCTAACTGTTTACTTACCTGATTTTGGTTTGTGTGCATATTTTGTGTATTTTACTTACGTCCTAAGGGAGTATATCCTCTGAGATATTTCTGACACATTGTCACTAAAGTAAAGTACCTCTATTTTTAGTAACTCTGAGTATTGTGTTTCTTATGATATAGTGCTATATGATATAAGTGGTATAGTAGGAGCTTTCCATGTCTCCTAGTTCAGCCTAAGCTGCTCTGCTATAGCTACCACTATCAGCCTAAGCTGCTAGAACACTACTGATCTACTAATAAGGGATAACAGGACCTGGCACAAGGTGTAAGTGCCATCAGGTACCCACTCTAAACCAGGGCAGCCTCCTACAGTCAGGCATTTACTGCGAGCAAAAGACACATATGGGAAACATGGGGAAAAGTCAAAAGGAAAAGCTTCACATTGGGAGAAAGCAGAAAGCTGCAAGAGGGAGCTTAAGGGGGAGGGAGTGGATGTAAATGTATTAAAGAGGCCCAAGATGGCTTTAGGATTATACTGCCTAAGTATTCTAGGCTTGAACGTTTAATTTGAGCAACATTGGGTTTCAGAGGACAGCTTTGGGCACTGAAACGTTTTTATTTGCAAATTAAGTGCTGAGGACCGTGCTGATCTGGTAACGTGCTAGACGGTTCCTTGCATTTCAATGTCCCAAAAACATATTTGGAATGTTACAGTGAACATGACACATTGTCATGCTTTGTTACATGGAACATGACACCTGGTTATTACCTATTCCCTAGGAGAACTTTCCTTGCAGCCATGTGATCACAATACTAAAAAAAAGCTGAGCACTAGTCAGGCTGTTTCATGGCCAGTATTCATAGCAGCAACTGGCAGAAGGCTCTCACCTCCCCTGGTACTCCCAGCAGCAGCTCCATAGGTGTTCAGTCTGTGCTGGTTGGTGCTGAGTAAGCAGAGACTATCTCTGTGGAATGAATTAGGAGAACAGCTGGCACTGAGTGGGTCACAGCACTGGAGTGCAGTTATGCGGAGAAAGAGGCACTTCTGCACAAAACTCCTTAGTGTGCCACACAACACCACCCTTTAAGGGCGGAGCCGGGCTGCAGGAAAAAGAAATGACGTCCTCTAATTTACAGGCCAATCACAGGACACCGGGGACTAGAAAACCAGCATTTTTTTCACGCCGGATCATCTTTAATCATGGAATGCGCAACTTATGATTGCTGGGGTCACAGACAATAAAACATTTTCTAGCTTTTGCATCAATAATTTTTCACTTCTATTGAGGACATGGAGGCAAGGATTATGCTTCTCTTTCTATGCTTTAATATTTTCAGCAGCCAATCAAAAATAAAGATTAAAAATTACACTGCCCATGACACATATACATCACTTGACCAACCATAGAGCCCTAGCCTTCCAGTCTCTCGAGTGGGTGATTTGCTCACATGCTCTGGAGGAGGCAACATGCCCTGTGCTTGGTCCTGGGGAGTGCACGGCCACAGTCACTCAAGTTGGTGATTTGCCTGCATGCTCTGGAGGGGGGCATTGTGCCCTGTGATCTTCATCCTGGGGCGGATGGGGTGAGTGGATGGCTTCACCACTGGGTCTGGAGGGGGCATCGTGCCCTGTGATTTTCATCCTGGGGAGGATGGGGTGAGTGGATGGCTTCTCCACCAGTTCTGGAGGGGGCATTGTGCCCCGTGATCTTCATCCCGGTGAGGACTGGGTGAGTGGGTGCCATAACCACTGGTTCTGGAGAGGGCATCGTGCCCTGTGATGCAGGTCTTGGGGAGTGCAAGGTCACAGTCTCTCAGGTGGGTGTCATACCTACAGGATTTGCAGGGACAGGCTGCACAACAGCCCATGGACTCAGGACTACACACTGTCCACCGGCGGTGACGGCTGCTCAGTGGTGGTAATGCTGATGTTGCCGCTGGTGGTGGGGGGAAGCTCCATCCTTTACAGCCTGGGATGGCTGCCCACTGGTGCTGCTGCTGGTGGTGGTGCTGGTTAAGCTGCTGGTGCTGCTGGTGGTGGTGGGGCGAAGCTTCTGCCCATCCCCTGCAGCCTCAGGCAGCTGCCCACTGGTGCTGCTACTGGTGGTGGTGGTGGAAAGCACCTGCCCATCCCCTGCAGCCTGGGATGGCTTCCCACTGGTTCTGCTGATGCTGCTGCTGGTGGAGCTGGTGGAGCTGCTGGTGGTGCTGCTGGTGGTGGTGGGCAGCTCCTGCCCATCCCCTGCAGCCTCGGACGGCTGCACCACCATGGTTGGTGGTGGGGGCTCCGACTGAGTCCCAGCACCAGGCCCCTTGTCCTTTTGTTATGAATCCCCACTGTGGCTCCTGCGTCATCTGTCAGCATCCCCAGGGATTGGGGTTAAATCATATCTCTGTGGTGTAGACATGTGCTTCTAATTAGTGGGGTGACTCATCCACATGTGGAAACTCAACTGCTTTCCTGATTGGCTATAAATAGCAGAGTGATGCATGCCTCCCTACTTGGCCTTGTTTTGCTTCCTGATCTCAGCATCTGATTTGGCAGTCTAGCCCCTGCTGTCATCCTCGTATTCAGGACTTTTGAGGCAATTCTTTTCTTCGTTCCTGTACCAGCTGACACCAGGCATTCCTCCAGCACTCCGGAAAAGACTGCAGCTAAGTGACTAAGTGACTAGTATTCTCCAGGGAGTTTGTTCTTTGAGCGCCGCGCTTTCCTAGAACAGCTGGTGTATTTAAGACCTCGTATTTTGCCAGAGTGCTTATCTTGAAGAGACAAATGCATTTCTGAACATTCTACATTATTGTAGTTACTTGCCTAAATTTGCTTCAGGAAATCTGCTTGAGCTCAAGTACTACAAAAAGTGACAGTGCAATTTTTAAAGAGTGTAAGGAAATGCCTCCTTGGTATGATTACCCCCGGACTTTTTGCCTTTGCTGATGCCAAGTTATGATTTGAAAGTTTGCTGAGGCCTGCTAACCAGGCCCTAGCACCAGTGTTCTTTCTCTAAAACTGTACCTTTGTCTCGACAATTCGCACACCCTGGAATCCAGGTAAGTCCCTTGTAACTGGTACCCCTGGTACCAAGGGCCCTGATGCCAGGGAAGGTCTCTAAGGGCTGCAGCATGTCTTCTGCCACCCTGGGAACCCCTCACTCAGCACAGACACACTGCTTGCCAGCTTGTGTGTGCTGGTGGGGAGAAAATGACTAAGTCGACATGGCACTCCCCTCAGGGTGCCATGCCAACCTCACACTGCCCATGGCATAGATAAGTCACCCCTCTAGCAGGCCTTACAGCCCTAAGGCAGGGTGCACTATACCATTGTTGAGGGCATAGGTGCATGAGCACTATGCCCCTACAGTTTTTAAGCAAAACCTTAGACATTGTAAGTGCAGGGTAGCCATAAGAGTATATGGTCTGGGAGTCTGTCAAACACAAACTCCATAGCACCATAATGGCTACACTGAAAACTGGGAAGTTTGGTATCAAACTTCTCAGCACAATAAATGCACACTGATGCTAGTGTACATTTTATTGTGAAATACACCCAGAGGGCATCTTAGAGATGCCCCCTGAAAACATAACCGACTTCCAGTGTGGGCTGACTATTTTTGCCAGCCTGCCACACGGCAGACATGTTGCTGGCAACATGGGAAGAGTGCCTTTGTCACTCTTTGGCTAGTAACAAAGCCTGTACTGGGTGGAGGTGCTTCTCACCTCCCCCTGCAGGAACTGTAACACCTGGTGGTGAGCCTCAAAGGCTCACCCCCTTTGTTACAGCGCCACAGGGCATCCCAGCTAGTGGAGGTGCCTGCCCCCTCCGGCCACGGCCCCACTTTTGTCAGCAAGGCCGGAGGAGATAATGAGAAAAACAAGGAGGAGTCACTGGCTAGTCAGGACAACCCCTAAGGTGTCCTGAGCTGAGGTGACTCTGACTTTTAGAAATCCTCCATCTTGCAGATGGAGGATTCCCCCAATAGGATTAGGGATGTGCCCCCTCCCCTCAGGGAGGAGGCACAAAGAAGGTGTAGGCACCCTCAGGGCTAGTAGCCAATGGCTACTAACCCCCCAGACCTAAACACCCCCCTAAATTGAGAAGTTAGGGGCCCCCAGAACTAAGCAAGATAGATTCCTGCAACCTGAAGACGAAGAAGGACTGCTGACCTGAAGCCCTGCAGAGAAGACGGAGACACCAACTGCTTTGGCCCCAGCCCTACCGGCCTGTCTCCCCACTTCGAGAAAAACTGCAACAGCGACGCGTCGCCCAGGGTCCAGCGACCTCTGAAGCCTCAGAGGACTACCCTGCATCTAAAAGGACCAAGAACTCCAGAGGACAGCGGTCCTGTTCCACAAAGACTGCAACTTTGAAACCAAGAAGCAACTTTTAAAGACCACACATTTCCCGCCGGAAGCGTGAGAATTTCCACTCTGCACCCGATGCCCCCGGCTCGAGCTTTGGAGAACCAACACTACAGGGAGGACTCCCAGCGACGACAACCCTGGGAGTAGCCAGAGTTGACCCCTCTGAGTCCCCCCAGCTACGCCTGCAGAGGGAATCCAGAGGCTCCCCCTGACCGCGACTGCCTGCTTTAAAGAACCCGATGCCTGGTAAAGACACTGCACCCGCAGCCCCCAGGACCTGAAGGATCCGACCTCAAGTGCAGAAGCGACCCCGAGGTGGCCCTCTCCCTTGCCCAGGTGGTGGCTACCCCGAGGAGCCCCCCCCTTGCCTGCCTGCATCGCTGAAGAGACCCCTGGGTCTCCCATTAAAACCTATTGCGAACCCGACGCCTGTTTGCACACTGCACCCGGCCGCCCCCGTGCCGCTGAGGGTGTACTTTCTGTGCTGACTTGTGTGTCCCCCGGTGCCCTACAAAACCCCCCTGGTCTGCCCTCCGAAGTCGCGGGTACTTACCTGCTGGCAGACTGGAACCGGGGCACCCCCTTCTCCATTGAAGCCTATGCGTTTTGGGCACCACTTTGACCTCTACACCTGACCGGCCCTGAGCTGCTGGTGTGGTAACTTTGGGGTTGCCCTGAACCCCCAACGGTGGGCTACCGTGGACACAACTTTGAACCCTGTAAGTGCTTTATTTACCTGAAAAACTAACAAATACTTACCTCCCCCAGGAACTGTTGAATTTTGCACTGTGTCCAATTTTAAAATAGCTTATTGCCATTGTTGCCAAAACTGTACATGATATTGTGTTGATCCAAAGTTCCTAAGATACCTGAGTGAAATACCTTTCATTTGAAGTATTACTTGTAATTCTTGAACCTGTGGTTCTTAAAATAAACTAAGAAAATATATTTTTCTATATAAAAACCTATTGGCCTGGAATTGTCTTTGAGTGTGTGTTCCTCATTTAGTGCCTGTGTGTGTACAACAAATGCTTAACACTACCCTCTGATAAGCCTACTGCTCGACCACACTACCACAAAAAAGAGCATTAGAATTATCTCTTTTTACTACTATCTTACCTCTAAGGAGAACCCTTGGACTCAGTGCATGCTATTTCTTACTTTGAAATAGTACATACAGAGCCAACTTCCTACAAAGAGCATTTACGTGACTTTTCTTTCTCTTATAGCATAACTCTTAAATTGTGTCAATCATGCCTGTGTTTCAGGTTTGAGGAATTTGCTTTTGAAGTGTTTTTCACACATGCAGTGAAACCAAATCAAACTGTGCCACCCTAACTGTTTAAACCCAGAGTGGACATTTGTATTTCTTGGATTGTTTTTGTTCCTTTTAGTTTAACCCTATGCATGCAGGAAAGTTATACATGATATAATTAATGCCCTTGGTTGTCTTTCTTGTGCAACCACGGTTCTAATTGTAGTGTGCAACAGTGAATCTCTGTGAAGCCAGCCCAAGTGTCACAGTACTTATTGTTATGGTACTCAGTTTGGGATTTTGGTAATACAGTGTTAGTAATTGTGCCAACAGTTATTATTATCCAAGAAAAGTGCTGGAGCATCCCGGTGTTCTTCTACCGCTCCCGTGCCCATATCAGAAAGAGAGATTCAGTTTCAAGGAAGTTGAGTGCACTTACTCTCCTATCACTCAGTCAACAACGACCTGACCCACGAAGATACAGGGTGCCTGGCTGGACCGGAAAGACATGGCAGTGTTTTGTCTCTTTCTGTTCCACGCCCTCTTTCCTTTTGGGACACCTGCTGGGGTTTCTGTGTCCCCCAGAAAGTGCTGAGAGGTGTTCAAGGAGGTCAGGGGCATACCATCGCCCCTGCAGACATCCTGCTATTCAGGTCAGTGGCCCCGTCTCGACACCTTTCTGCTTGCTGGTGCAGGCCCCTTGCCCTTCCTGGGGATGGCTCCTTGCTCCTTTTGGCAGCAGCGGGGGGTGGATCCTTGGTCCTCTTGGCAGCAGGTGGGGGTGGCTCCTTGCTCTTCTTGGCAACAGCTGGGGATGGCTCCTTGGTCCTCTTGTCATCAGCTGGGGGTGGCTCCTTGGTCCTCTTGGCAGCAGCTAGGAGTGGCACCTTGACCCTCCTGGCAGCACTTGCTTTTCCTTTTCAGTGTGGCTGCCTGGGGCCCGGGATCCTCTCCCACCAGTAGTTGCTGTGGTCGCTACTGGGCCCGTGGACTTGGTGGCAGAGGTACTTGCCTGGGTTTTAGTCACCCTGGCCAGACGTGAAGGACGAGGGGTAGGCGTAGGGAAGAGGTCATTGGTGGGGAGGAAAAGCTGCTTAGGGACATTGGGGCGGGAAGAGGGAGGAGGTCTGGGATTGGAGGAAGAGGGAGTGGTTGTAGGAGGTGTCTGTCTGCTGTGTTTGGGTGCAGGTGCATGGGCTGGATGCTGTTGTGAGGTGGATGGCTATTGATTGAGTGCTTGCGTTTGTGAACTTTGGGAGGAGGGAGCACAGACACAGTGGGAGAGGACACAGGGGACGTGTGCATGGCTGTTGGGGTGGTGACTGCCAGTGAGGTGTGTGTACTGATAGGTGTGCTGGTGATGGAGGTAGTGGATGAAGATGTAGTGCATTCAGGTGTGAGTGTAGACGCAACTGGGAGGGAGGTTGAGGAGGAGGAGGAGGGGGCCACAGTGGAGGCAGTGGATGTTGGTAAGTCTGCTTCTAGATGGTGTTTGTGTGAGTGTCTGTGGAATGATGTGTGGTGCCTGTGTTTGCCTGTGTCACTCTTGTGTGTTGTCCTGTGTGCATGCTCATCTGCCTGTGTGCTTGGGATAGGTTGGGGTTGAGGCAAATGAGATTGGGTAGATGCAGTTGGATGGGGGAGGGTGGAAACAGGAACAATGGCTACCATCAGAGAGGAGGCCAGAGCCTGGATTGATCTCTGTTGGGCCGCCAAGACAGAGTGAATGCCCTCCAGAAATGCATTGGGCTGTTGCATTTGGGCTGCCAGCCTCTGGATGGCATTCACAATGGTTGACTGCTCAACAGAGATGGATCTCAGGAGGTCAATATCCTCCTCACTGAGGGCAGCAGTGCTCCCTGGGGCAGGGCCTGAGGTGCATGGGGCAAAGGAGATGCCCACCCTCCTGGGTGAGCAGGCACGGGCAACTTGCTGAGGGGCTGCTGGGAGGGAGGTGCTGGTATGGGGGTGGCGGCTGTACCCGTAGCTGGGGTGGGCACAGAGGTGTCCACCACCACCAGGGAGCTTCCATCGGAGGAGGTATCCATGTCTGAACTGTCTCCTCCAGTCTCCGCCGTGGTGCTCCCCTCACCCTCCGTCCCACTGGTGCCCTCACCGTCGGTGGACTCTGCCTTCTGGGTCCTGTTGGACCGTCCGTCGCCGGTGCCTCTGCTCCTTCGACAGATGATGCTAATGCACATAAGGACAGGATGACAAAACAAAAAGGGGGGGAGGCAAAGGATACACTTGGTCAATTGCTGCTCCAACACCACAATTGGCGTACACAGCACCCTCACACACAGGGAACAGCTCTACGCACTAGGCAATGCATTACCAACAACAATGCTAGTCACCAGGGCATGGGGAGGGACACATACCACCAACTGCATCATACCTGGGACCCACACATCCCTGCCCAGTAGGGATACTCACTAGTTAGTTTGGAGCAATTTCACATCAGAACCCTGCCCAAAATGGGACCTACTTTGCAATGTCAGGCCTGGCCTAGGGACACCCACAAGCACACATCCCCCACCTGGATACCACCCAACCAAGCGTAAGTTGTAATGATGGGCACTGTACTCACCCCCTTGTTACTGCTGTGATGCCCCTAAGTCCCCATCCAGCTCTGGATAGGCCACAGCCAGTATGCGGGCCATCAGGGTGGTCAAGGTTTGACGGGCACCCCTTGCTCATTGGGAGGCCACCCCCAGCTGGGCCTCTGCCGTCTTCCATGCTCAGCATCTCAGGTCCTCCCACTGTTTCCGACAGTGGGTGCTCCGCCTGCCGTAGACCCCCAGGGTCCGTACGTCCTTGGCGATGGCACACCATATACCCTTCTTTTGATGGGTGCTGATCTGCAGAAGAAATATACACAGGGAAAAGTTAGACCATCCTGCCTGTTGCACTCATGGCCCACTGTAGCCCTTCCCATCCCCTTATGCACAGACATGGCCCAGCATACATGCTGCACGCTGCCCAGGGCTCATCCACCAACCCCCCCACACGAGGCCTTCACACACACCACTCCATGCATTCATGCCCCATGAATCGTGCTCACAGTGTACTCACCTGTTGGTCTGGAGGCCCATACAGCAGTCCGTACTGGGGTAGTACCCCATCCACCAGCCGCTCCAACTTTGCTGAGGTGAAGGCAGGGGCCCTTTCCCCAGTCACACGGGCTCTGGTAGGTTCCAGACACAGGTCACAGCGGCATATGCAGTGTAGGTCCTCTCATGTTAAAGGTCAGGTAACAAGTGAGTGAACGGATGTAAATGCAGTGTTATTATTTCTGTGTGTGACATATTGTGCATAGGTGTGCTGACCACTATGGTTGTTATTGCCCTGGCAGCTTTGCCTTGTGTGAGTTGTTATGGGCTAGATGATTCTCTCTAGTGTGCATGGTTTAGTGATAGGTGTGCATGCAGGTCTGTGAGTGGTGTCCATGCATTGGTGGTGCATGCTGGGCTTGGCATTGGGATGAGTGGGTTGTGATGGCGGGGTGTGTGGGAGGTGGTGGAGTGATGGGAGTGGGGGTAAGGGTGGGGGTCTGTTGGCAATTGTTTGTAGTCGTAAAGGGTTGTGGGTAGTGTTTGTGTGTGTTTTATAGTGGCGTGAATGGGGGGTGTGGTGTGTGCATGTGTGTCAGGTGTGTCTAGTTTGCATTGTCCAATGTGGTGGTGTTTTATTTGAGTGTGTGTATTTTGAGCGCGGCGTTATGTACCGCCATTGGTTTACCTCCACTGAATGTCCGCCGTGGTGATTCGTGGGTCATAATGTTGTGGGCATTGTTCTGTTGGCGTACGTGTGGGTTTGGATACCGCCAGTTTATCACTGACCTTTGGTGTGGCAGACTTGTGTGTGTGGCTTACTAGTGACGGATTGGTATGTGTGTGTCATAATAAGGTGAGCAGATATCCGCAGCAGCGGCAGTATGTTGGTGGCAGTCAGCATTGCGGTAAGTGGGATTTACCGCCAATGTCATAATGAGGGCCATGGTATTTATATAATACAAAAATACAATGGGCAGTTCAGCTAATGAATATTTCTCAGAAAAGTCTTGAGCAAAGGACCTTAACATTTTGAAAGATGGGATCATCCCAAGCATTGCTTTCTCGAGAGGAACCCACATTAATACAATGTTTTTATATATAGACCATGGCTTAGGCCTATATTTTACAGTTTTTTTTTTAATGGAAAAGCACACAACACTCATGTATGTGGAAAAGGCTCTCACATAAAATAAAAATGTACATTTCAATCTGCAAAAATGAGTCATTGTCAATGCAAGCTGCTTAAGGCCTAATCAGGCTAATTAAACCACCTCTAAATTAGACATTGGCCCTCATTACAATATTGGTGGTAAATCCCGCTTACGGCCGCGCAGAAGACCGCCAACACACCGTCGCGGCCGCTGAAATCCGCCACTGCTATTATGACCCACAGCACAGAATCCGCTAAAATTCAGACACCCACACAAGTCCGCCACAACAAAGATCAGTGATAAACTGGTGAAAACAAAACCTCCCCCGTCACGCAAACAGAAATACGCCCACACGAATCCACGCGGTGGTCTTTCAACCGCGGTATTCCATTGGCGGTACACACCTCTGCGCTCAAAATACACACACATACAAAACACAGCCACATTGGACAATTTAAAATATACACACCTGATACACCTACACACACCACTCCCACACACCCGATACAATATAAAACACACACCCACATCACCCACAAACCCTTATGACAACAATTGAGAAAGAAGCAGAGAGAGAGACACCACCATCAACAATACTAGCATCCACAGGCACACCAAGCCATCCCCCACATAACTTCCACGCACCTCCACAACACAACACTACAGATCAGCTCACTTATCACCACACACACCACCCCACACATCACCCACACCACCCCATGGCACGGCAAAGACACCCCAGGTTCTCGGAGGAGGAGCTCAGGGTCATGGTGGAGGAAATTGTCCGGGTAGAGCCACAGCTATTCAGATCACAGGTGCAGCACACCTCCATTGCAAGGAAGATGGAGCTATGGCAAAGAATAGTGGTTAGGGTCAACGCAGTGCGACAGCACCCAAGAAATAGGGATGACATGAGGTGGAACGACCTACGGGGGAAGGTTCAGCGGACAGGCGGCGGACCCCCACCTCCTCCCCCACAACTAACAACATGGGAGGAGCAGGTCTTGCCAATTCTGCATCCTAAGGGTCTTGCAGGAGTAGATGGCGGAATGGACTCTGGTAAGTCAAATCTTAACTATTACATCCCCCACCCTACCTGAATGCCATCACATACCCCCACCCTCACCCCATCACTCCAACTCCTCACAAATGTCCGAACATCACAAACCACATATCCCAACACCGAGCCCTGCATGTAACACCAAAGCATGGACACCCATCACCAAAGCATGTCCACTGTACAAACCCATACACCCCCCTAAACCATCATCACACAAGGTCCCACACAGGAATGCAAGCACTGGGGTACACGGTCGCCCACCCATTGCACACCATGGCACACACAGATGTAATAAACATCCTTTTATACCCCTGCAGGACCCCTACCCACGTCACCGGACAGGAGGGTCCACACATGTCCACACCACCAACAGAAGAGACCCACAGTGATGACAGCAGCTCTATCCAACTGGATCTAGATGACCAGCCCGGCCCATCGGGGACCTCTGGACAGTCGGTTCCCATCACACAGTCACAGGCCACTACAGAGCTTCCCCCCTCTGAAAACACCAGCACAGCACCCACCCAGCGGGCCCATACCTGTGTCCCCAGGACACGTCAATCAGCAGTGTGTCCACCACTACAGGGAACCCAGGCTAACCCACCACCCCAACAACAACAGGGACCTGGGGGCAGTGGCAGTGGGCACACAGTCCAGGGGATGGAGGCCCAGGAACACAGGGGAACTGGGAGGGCTGCTGTGTGACAGGGGGAGGACAGGCCCAGGGAACCCACTCTCCACGAGGCCCTCTCCTCCATCGTGGGAGCCTACCACCACTCCCAGGAGACGGTGGCAACGGTACTGGCCAAGTTTCAGGAGACCCAGAACCTGCAGGAGGAACAGTATTTGGGCATCAGGGAGGACCTCAGAGCCATCAATTCCACCCTGGCCACCATCGTAGGGGTGCTGAAGGAAGTGCTCAACACCAGGAGGGACACTGTGGCACAACAAGGGGCCCCTGACACTAGCATGGACGATGAAGTGCCCACCACCTCCGCCAGCGCTAGTGGACAGGAGGCACCGCCACAGGACCACCACACCAGCACCTCACCCCCTGCAGAGGGAGAACCGCCCGCAAACGGTCCCTGAGATCCAGGACAAAGACAGAGAACGATGCCAAGACCCCGCCAAGAAATGAGACCACCCTGAATGTCATCCTTCTGTCCCACTTTGTCACCCTGTCCATCCTTAAACTGCCCCAGCTCCACTTCCTATGCCCATTTGGGCAATGCACCTGTGAGACTAATAGACTGGACTCTGCCATGGACATTCCTCCACCATCACCCCTCACCATTTTGAAACCCCCTCCAATATTGAGCACTTAAATAAACACCCTTGAAGCACAAAACAATCTGGAGTCAGTCTGTGATTTCGGAATAGTGTGTTAGCAATTACTGTGGCAAAAAGCTCTTTCAATTGTAATGTCAACATACCTATCCATACCATTCTATACCATACCTAAGTCAACAACTATTTGTGGAGAAGTGTGGCACAATGGTTAGAGTGGCAGACTCTGAAGCAGAGATCTGTCTCAAGACCAGGGTTCAAGTCCCGCTTCGGCAGGTCTTGGGCTCAATTTCCTTGGACCAGATAATTCTCGCCTCGGTGCCTAATCTAATTAATGAGTCCCACTCTGTAACTCTGGGCAATAGCTTGCTTAATCTCCACAACAGCCCCAACAGCGCTTGGATGCCTGGCTTCACCCTGGGGGTGCCCAGGAGTGGGCACCTCACAGGGAAAAGCCAGGAGGGGTTCCATAGCGGTATGCGTACAGCACCTTGAGACCTTAACGGGTGAGTAGTGTGCTGTACAAGTACAGAGTTTACAGTTTATGTCACACAGCTCTAGTCCATGAGGAATCAAAGCAGATGTCACACAGTGGGACCCACATCTGTGAAATCGTAAGGGAAAGTGACAACTCAGTGACCATCCACTGGGTGAAAACGACAGACAGTAGAGATGTAGTAGTGTTGAAGTACATGTAGTAGGCAGGTTTGTATTCTTACCTGTGTCTCACTGGAAATATTGCAGGATCACCGAGTCCCTGTTGTCCATGTCCTCTTCTTCTGCTTCCTCGTCTTCACTTTCCACAAGCTCCACAGCTGCAACAACACCGCCATCTGGACCATCCTCCTGCAGAAAAGGCACCTGTTGTCGCAAAGCTAAGTTGTGAAGCATACAGCAGGCCACGATGATCTGGCACACCTTCTTTGGTGAGTAGAATAGGGATCCACCTGTCATATGGAGGCACCTGAACCTGGCCTTCAGGAGGCCGAAGGTCCGCTCGATTATCCGCCGTGTTCGCCCATGGGCCTCATTGTAGAATTCCTCTGCCCTTGTCCTGGGATTCCTTACTGGGGTCAGTAGCCGTGACAGGTTGTGGTAACCAGAGTCACCTGCAAATGGCGAGGGACAACTGTTAGACACACATTAACCCGTATGGATAAACCCAGACCCAGACAACCATTCCCACTGTCTTGCTTCCAGGTGCTCACCTATTAGCCAGACATGGTGCCTCTGGAATTGACCCATCACATAAGGGATGCTGCTATTCCGCAGGATGTAGGCGTCATGCACTGAGCCAGGGAACTTGGCATTCACGTGGGAGATGTACTGGTCTGCCAAACATACCATCTGCACATTCAAGGAATGATAACTCTTCCGGTTTCTGTACACCTGTTCACTCCTTCGGGGGGGGGGGTACCAAAGCCACATGTAGTCCCATCAATGGCACCTATGATGTTGGGGATATGTCCCAGGGCATAGAAATCACCTTTCACTGTAGGCAAATCCTCAACCTGAGGGAAAACGATGTAGCTCTGCATGTGTTTCAGAAGGGCAGACAACACTCTGGACAACACGTTTGAAAACATAGGCTGGGAAATCCCTGATGCAATGGCCACTGTTGTTTGAAATGACTCACTTGCAAGGAAATGGAGCACTGACAGCACCTGCACTTGAGGGGGGATTCCTGTGGGATGGCGGATAGCTGACATCAGGTCTGGCTCCAGCTGGGTACACAGTTCCTGGATTGTGGCACGGTCAAGCCTGTATGTGATGATCACATGTCTTTCCTCCATTGTCGACAGGTCCCCCAGCGGTCTGTACACCGGAGGATGCCGCCATCTCCTCACATGTCCCAGCGGACTGTGCCTATGAAGGACAACAGCGAGCACAGAGTCAAACAACTCAGAAGTACGTACCCACAGCTTACACAAAACACAAATCCTAATCCGTAAAGTGGCCTGTATGTGTGTTGAGTCTAGGCCTAGGTATGTGTGACGCAGTTAAAAATTAAGCCATGTGGGCCCCTGAAATTGCGGCTGCCTGTCCTCTAAAGTGGGACAATGGGATGTGAGGTAACTGCGCTGGCGTTGTACACCGTCTTTGTAGGCTGTCGAAGACCACGGCTCAATGCTGCATTGGTTAACATTGGACCCTATGGGTCCCAGGAGCCAATGACGATGTACGCCGGCGGTGACGGTAGGCACGCCCGTGGACGTGACTGCCATTTTCTATCTGTTAAATCACTCGATACCTGATCTTCGACAGGAGAGGACCTACACTGCAAGTTCTGCTGTGACCTCGGTCTGGAAGAGACAATGGCTTGAGTGTCTGGGGAACGGGCCCCTGCCTTCACATCGGAGGAGTTGGAGAAACTCGTGGACGGGGTCCTCCACCAGTACACGCTACTCTACGGTCCTCCAGACAAACAGGTAAGTACACTGGGATCATGCTGTATGGGCTATGCCTGTGTGGAGTGGGATGGATGTAAGAAGGGGGGGGGGGAGATTGCGGAGTGCATGAAACAACGGTGAGTGCATGTGCCACATGGCAAGGGTAGGGATGGGGACCAACGACTGTGACGGTGCAGTTGGTAATAAGTTTCTCATCCCCCTGTACAATTCATGTAGGTCAGTGCCCACTAAAAAAAAGATATTTGGCGAGCCATCGCCAAGGACGTCCAGACCCTGGGGGTCTACCACAGACGGAGCACCCACTGCTGGAAAAGATAGGAGGACATTTGCCGCAGGAGCAAGAAGACTGCGGAGGCTCAGCTGGGGATGGCCTCCCAACGTGGGAGGGGTGCCCGTCGCACCATGACCCCCCTGATGTTCAGGATCCTTGCGGTGGCATACCCAGAGTTGGATGGGTGCTTGAGGGCATCACAGCAGCCACAAGGGGGTGAGTACACTCTCATCCTGCTGATTTTGTGCACAGTGGAGGTGTCTGGCTGGGGGAGGTGGGCTGTGGGTGTCAGTAGGCCAGGGCGAGTTTAGTAGGCAAGGTCCCTCTGTAAGGCAGGCCATGTGGCACCCCACCCCACCTCTGTAGAGTGCCAAGTACACCTAGTCATGCCCCTGTGTCATCCATGTGTTGAGATGTCGTCCATAGCCTAGTAGGTCATTTCCCAGGGATTGAACAGTGGAGCCCAAGAGCGCGGCGTAGTGCAGGGGGCTTCTGTGTCTGTCGTGTCCGCCAACGGTAGTGGTAATGCATGCACTGAACATGTCTTTCTTCTGTCGTCGTCCCCCCCTTTTTGTTGTCTCCCTGTTCTTGTGTGCATTAGCATCATCAGGCGGAGGAGCAGTGGCACCGAAGCACGAGGGAGCTGCATCCCACATGGCCCTGGAGGGCGAGACAACGGACTCATAGTTCACCAGTGGGACGGAGGGCGAGGGGAGCTCCACGGCGGGGACAGGAGCTGACACCAGCGACACGGACTCGTCCTCTGATGGTAGCTCCCTTGTGGTGGCGGCAACATCTGTGCCCCCGTCATCTACAGGTACAGCCGCCACCCCCCTACCAGCACCGCCCTCCCAGCAGCCCCTCAGCCTTTTCCCCGTGCCCGCTCACCCAGGAGGGTGGGCATCAACTTCACCCCAGGCACCACAGCCCTTGCCCCAGTCACCCCTGCTGCCCTCAGTGAGGAGGCCATTGACCTCCTCAGGTCCCTCCCTGTTGGGCAGTCTACCATTTTGAATGCCATGCAGGGTGTCAAAAGGCAGTTACAACAAACCAATGCATTCCTAGAGGGCATTCATTCTGGTCAGGCGGCCCTTCAGCAAGCTTTTCAGACTCTGGCCTCAGCACTGATGGCAGCCATTGGCCCTAAGCCTCCCCCCTCCAACTTCCTCCACCCAGACCCAATCTCCTGTACCCGAGCCTATCCCAAGCACACCTTCAGACCAGCATACACACACGTCAACACACAAGGGAAGCTCAGGCAAACATAAGCACCACAATTCCCACAGGCACTCACGCAAGCATCACACACATGCAGACACACCAACATCCACTGCCTCCACTGTGTCCCCCTCCTCCTCGTCTCCCTCCTCCCTCCCAGTCTCGTCTACACTCACACCTGCATGCACTACATCTACAGCCACTACTGCCATCACCAGCACACCCACCACTACACCCCGCTCATGTGCAGTCACCACCCCCACTACCATTCACACGTCCCCTGTGTCCTCTCCCAGTGGACGCCACCTCCCAAGATACACAAACGCAGGCACACACTCACCCAACAGCCATCCACCTCACGACAGCCTCCAGCGCATGCACCTTCACCCAAAGTCACCAAACGAACACCTCCTACAACCACAACCTCTTCCTCCACTCCCAAACCCCCTCCAGCTACCCATCACAGTGTCTCCAAAACACTTTTCCTGTCCAACCTTGACCTCTTTCACACACCTCCCCCACCCGTTCGTCTCCTAGGGCCCGACTCTCCCAACCTAGCACCTCAGCCACAACATCTCCGGGACCAGTGGTGCCTGTAGTCACCGGAATCTGGAGTGCACCAGCCACCAGGGCAGCCAGCGGGCACGGAGCCACAGCACGGACAGTCCCCCACCTGTCAAGCATCAAAAGTTGGCCAGTGCCCGGCAGGGGAAGGGGAAGACTCCAGCCACCAAAGCCACTCCCAGGGGTCCCAGTGGGAGTGTGGAGTCAGCTGCGACACCTTCCAAGATGGGGAAGGGCCACAAGAAACCCGGAAAGTCTTGGAAGAGGAGCACGGCGGAGGAGACCGCCATCATCCCCGCTGCCCAGGAGGCCACCGCCATCATCCCCGCTGCCCAGGAGGCCACCGCCATCATCCCCGCTGCGCAGGAGGCCACCGCCATCATCCCCGCTGTCCAGGAGGCCACCGCCAGCACCTGCCCTGCTGCCCAGGAGGCCACCGCCAGCACAAGCCCCGCTGGGCTAGAGAGGACCGCCAGCACAAGCCCCGCTGGGACAGAGAGAACCGCCAGCATAAGCCCTGCTGGGACAGAGAGGACCACCAGCACCAGCCCCGCTGGGACAGAGAGGACCGCCAGCAGCTGAGCCACTGCAAAGGAGCCCGCCGCCTCAAGCACCGCTGAACAGGGCACCGCCGCCTCAAGCACCGCTGAACAGGGCACAGCCGCCTCAAGCACCGCTGAACAGGGCACTGCCGCTACAAGCACCGCTGAACAGGGCACCGCCGCTACAAGCACCGCTGGCCCATGAGCGCCAAGGGCACTGAGGCTACTGAGTCCGTCACGAGCAGGATGAAGCACTCTGGGCACAGAGCCCCCTCCAGACCCAATGGATGTTGCCATCCACTACCTCTGTCCTTAGCAGAATGAAGCACTCTGGGCACCATGCCCCCTCCAGAACCAGTGGAGAAAGGCATCCACTACCTCTGTCCTTAGCAGGATGAAGCACTCTAGGCATCATGCCCCATCCAGAACCAGTGGAGACTGTCATCCACTACCTCTGCCCTTACCAGGATGAAGCACTGTGGGCAGCATGCCCCCTCCAGAACCAGTGGAGAAAGGCATCCACTACCTCTGTCCTTAGCAGGATGAAGCACTCTAGGCACCATGCCCCCTCCAGAACCAGTGGAGACTGTCATCCACTTGAGAGACTGTGGCTGTACACTTTTCAGGATGGCACAGTGGGCAAACTAACCACTGTAGAGAATTTAGAGACTGTGGCTTTGCACTCCCCAGGATTGAACAGTGGACAAACCACCCACTGTATAGACTTGAGAGACCGTGGCTTTGCACTCCCCAGGATTGAACAGTGGGCAAACCACCCACTGTAGAAACTTGAGAGACTGTGGCTTTGCACTCCCTAGGATTGAACAGTGGGCAAACCACCCACTGTAGAGACTTGAGAAACTGTGGCTTTGCACTCCCCAGGATTGAACAGTGGGCAAACCACCCACTGTATAGACTTGAGAGACTGTGGCTTTGCACTCCCCAGGATTGAACAGTGGGCATGTGGCCCCCTCGTGGATTTGGCGTTGTGCACTCAACCGGCTGAGGTGCCCCCCCTTTCCCTCCCCCTGAGGTGCCTGTTTTCTTGCTCTCTGATGCCCCTGCAGTGTTCTCTCCATAATGGTCGGGGATCTTGTGTGGGCCTCCCCCATACCGTGTGGGCCCTGTGTTCCACGGACTTCATTGGAGCACTACTTGGACTACTGAGCTTGATGTATATTTTGTTTATGGTGTACATATATATTTCTCGATTTTAATATATTACAATGGTTACACTAATTTCCTTTTGTCTTTGCATTCTTCCGGGGGGGTTGAGGGTGTAACTATAATGTATAAATATGTATTAGTGTGTGTGTTGTAGTGGGTGAGGGTGGGGGTCCCTTTGTCCCTGTTTTTTTCCTCCCCCCTTCCCTGTGTCGTAGGTGCAGTACTCATCGTTGTCTTCGCCGCCGGCGTTCGTGCTCCTGGTAGAGGAGCAAGAAGATGAGGGCTGGCAGGATGTGCAGCTCGGGTTCCATGGCGTCCGGATTCCACATGGGGTGTGTAGAGGTGAGCGTTTTCCCTTCAAAGTCTGGTTTCCGCTGTGTTTTTGTCCGCGGTGAATCCACCCCAGAAAAGGTGGCGGATTGGTAGGTTGTGATACTGTGGGCGGTACTTTGTCTTCCGCCTGTCTGTTGGCAGTGACCGCCACGCTGTTTGTCTGTACCGCCGTGACGGTCGGAGTGTTAAAGTGGCTGTCTTTGTTGGCGGTTTCCGCCACGGTCGTAATTCCAATTTTTTTACCGCTGGCCTGTTGGCGGTCTTACCGCCACTTTAACACCGTCCGCCAGGGTTGTAATGACCACCATTGTCTAAATAGTAAATACACACCTCACTACTATCATTTGTACTTACAATGGACTTGAAGTTCTCTCCTTGTTCTATGGAAAGAAGGGAGTCATTGAAAAGTATTTTTTGTACTGTAGTTTTGTATGAAAGTAGTAATGGCAAAATTAATGTCCCATGAGGCTTACAACATTCTAATGAATGCCAGTACGCAATCCAAGGCACTTGTCTCAAATAAATATGACCATTGTCCGTATCCCTGTGATCAGCAGATTCACTTGTTTTTATTGAATGTGTTCTTCAATTCCCAACCACTTCAGCCAACACGTCTTTCGTCATGCGAACAATACTCACTTTGACTTAGCCAAGGCTTCATTTGAAATCTCAAGGAATCAATCTTCCCAAAATTTACCACAACATCCTCATAATCTTCCGGTAACAAGTTGTGTCCTTATGTAAAAGTAATACTCCGAGCACTCTTCAAATGAGTTCCCATCCTTCGTCTCGTTCAGTTATCAGTATCTCGCTATATTGGCATATGGGTCCCATGGTTGGAATTGAAGGACACATTCAATAAAAACAAGTGGATCTGCTGAACACACAGATAGGGACAATAGTCACATTTATTTGCACAAATGCCTTGGATTGCATATTGGTTTTCTCTTGAAAGAAACTTTGAGGGGGGGTGCGGTGGGTACTCACTCCAGGAGCACTGTGGAGACTTTGTTTGAATTTTGAAATTTGGGGTGGGATATTGTGAGCACCATTCCTATTAAACACCCTTTTGGATTTTTGTATTCTAATCAATGCTTCTGCAGTCGTTTGACAAGTACTGGCAGGATAGTAATCATCCAGTGGTTAGGTAGCTCAGAAGTAGAGATAAGCTTGCTTAACAAGAGTTGTAGCAAGACCTGTTCTTCCAAGATCAGCAGATTAATAAAGTTCTAGATCACGGTGGCTAACAGATGGCCATGGTGCCTAAGTGGCCAAGTAGCTGCAGAGTCTTGGAACATTTACAGAAAATGCAGAGCCTGGTGATGAGAGAGACATTTCAGAGTGAAACCTGGAAGAGCCAGAGATTTTCCTGCAGCCTATTCCTTCTTCAAGAAGACACAGGAGATGTGACCATTACAAATAACTCTTCCTATGGAAAGCTTGTTTAAATTCTCACATAGTTCATCCCATGGAGTAGCCATGTTTATACAAAATAACTCAGGTGGATGAATCCACTTTGAAAACTGCAGCAGGAGGACCCCCATCTCTGGCAGTCTAGAAGTGCCAGTACAGTTTTGTTGCTGTAATAATGACCTGTAACTGCAGTCTGGGAGTCTGTGCGGTACCTCCACTCTCCTTCTAACTGGGATTAATCAACCACCATCCTGAAGGAATCCACAGACTGAATCATCTCTGAGAAGAATTTCATCTGGTGACGACTTCTTTCCATACTATCAGCTGATCCCATGTCTTGTCTTCTTTGGTCACAGTTATCACGATCATGCCTCCTTCCGATGGTGCATTGTCTGAGAGATACAGACACAGTGAGGCCTAACACAACAGTTTCATTATCTACCAAGCCCATCAATTAGAAACTACAAGCTTCAGATTGCAGTACATGAAAAGGTGGAAATCCAACGTACAGTCATGGTAGGGCTTATGTGAAGACGTGGGCCTATTTAAAGAGGTGGTTACAGCAGGGTCTATGTGAAAACGTGGGCCTATGTGAAGACGTGGTTACGGCAGGGCCTATGTGAAGATGTAGTTACGGCAGGGCCTATGTGAACAGGTGGGCCTTTGTGAAGAGGTGGTTACGGCAGGGTCTATGTGAAGACGTGGGCCTATGTGAAGACGTGGGCCTAGGTGAAGACATGGTTACAGCAGGGTCTATGTGAAAACGTAGGCCTATGTGAAGACGTGGTTACGGCAGGGCCTATGTGAAGACATGGTTACAGCAGGGCCTATGTGAAGAGGTGGGCCTAAATGAAGAGGTAGGACTAGATGGCCACAGCACACAGAATATAATGTCCAATAGTATAGCAAGAATGGATATTCTTGGTCTCGTGTCGGAGGTAGGAAGAAGTATGAAATTGAAGAGAGTCTTAAGTCTTTTTTCTTTTTTGTGCCGATGGTATCTTTATTTGTAGGTGTTAGAGATCACTGTGTCATCATGAAGATACAGCCAACACGTGTTTCGTCACACAGGTGACTTCATCAAGGCTGCAAAACAGTAATGCGAACAAACATTGGGCATATATGTGTGTATGGAATCTAGTGCATGCTAATTAGGTGATCCAGTGAGGAAGATACCAAATCCAAAAGCCAGACTCCAGTGGTGAGAGCTTGTAAACACAAGTGTGGAGTGAACATGGCAACAGAAGTGCGTATATAATAATTGGGACCCAGAATTAAAACATGAAAATACCATGTGAAACATCGTGGTCATGCGGATTTGTATATAGAAAATAATTTTATTTTATAGGAAAAAGAATTTAATTAAAGGAAAGCTTATAACCAGATTGTTATACGTTGTCTACCACTTAAAACCAGATATATTGATATGTGGGTAGAAATTGCGTTATCTAACAATCGGTATACAGAGATAATGGACTGAATGGAATAGGTGGATGAGTAGTGCAGTGCCGGACTGGGAGAGGCCAGGAAGAGAAGGTGAGTGGTGAAACATAGTAACATGAAATAGAGAATAGACTGGAGGAGAAGTAATAAGACTTAGTAGAAAAGAGAGACAGAAGTGGATCAGTAAGTACATACCTTATAAGAGTAGTAAACCTGTCAGTAGTATGGCTGCCCATGCAGCTGCAGGTGCGTGTGGTAAGGAGCACGTATAGTAGAACAGGTATACAGGGCCCTGGTAGGCTTGTAAATATGACCTACGAAGGTATTGGAAATAAATAAGGGGTAAGGGAAAGGGGTATGGACTGAACAACTGGATTAAAAAGCAATGAAATTTGTAAAGGGGCAGGACCCAAGTTAAGAGTGGAGTGATGTAATAAAAAGTAATAGGTCGCCAGTGATGATAGAATTCTATAACGGCAGTGAGGTGCTCCTGGCATAGTGAGAGGATGGCCAAAAAAATGAGAACAGGGAGCAAGGCAAGTGCGTGAAGTCGAGAGAAAAAACGGGTAATTATAGTGGTAACGATTGGTAAAATTAAAAATCACGTTCCCCTTACATGGTGTCCCTAAGGAGACTGTAAGGGCAGTCATGACCTAGTGTGGTCGGAGTAAAAGGGCCCACGAGGATCGGGTAGTGATGACTAGTTGCGCAATGAAGTGACGGCAGTTTAAACCGGAGCATGTTAATGGAACGAACGAGTCAAATAAGCACGCCGATACCAAATAAGTATGTGGCTTTCGAGCGTAACGTAAAAGGTGGCAGATATAACAAAGCGAGTCAGAGGAGAGAACGTGCCTGGTAATAAAGAAGAAAAGTGTGTGGCTTCTACATATATCGCGGAACGCGGTAATGACCAAGCAAAATGGCACGAGCGTTAGGCATTAATGGGACCGTGGTACCATGGTACCGTGGGGGGCACAGTAAGTGCTGGGATGTGGGTGAAAAAAAAGGGGGGGGGTGCCGAGTCGGTAACATACCTGTCAGTAGGGGTAGCAGCAACCTTCCGGTAGATTCAAAAAGCGAGTAATGGTCTCCGGGGACCTGAGCACCTCTGTAGAAATAGTTGGTGGGAGTGTGGCCGAAATGGAAGAAGGACTGTAGAGAGGTGGTGCAGTGGCAAGGGACGGCGGCCATATTGGGTGTACAGTAAGGAACGGCTGTATGTTAAATCAATGGTAGGTACGGGCAAAGGCTAGCAGGATAGTAATTAGGGAGCAGCTGGTTTCATGAGGCAGCTAGGCACAAAGTGAATGTCTAGAGCAAAGGTAAAGAAGAAAGGGGTGAGAGAGAGATGTAAGAAGGAAGAAGAAAGAAGGGGGTAACAGAATAAGTACACAGAGACCAATACCAGTTGTTGAGCATTAAGGAGTATGAAATCAAAACATAGATGAGTATGAGGTGCGGTGGGTGCCGTAAATGCATTGGCTGAAGGCAGCAAATGCATGGGTAATTAAGAGAGTGTGAATAAACACTGTTGGGCATGTATATTGGTACACAACAGTTGAAACATGTAAGAGCCAAGGTCAATTAGTACTGTAATAAGGTACAACAGTCAGGTCGTTAAAACATTGAAAAGATAAATTAGTAGGGTACACATTAATTCAAAACATTGTAAAAATCAGAAAATAATGTTGTGTCCATTGTTGCGCTCGGGCATACTTATGTACATTAATATTCAACCAAGGAAAGATGTCATATGAGAATTACAGCCACAAAAAACAGAGGGATAGAACAGTCATGTAAGAAAGAAGTGAAGTTCGCGATCCGTGTTCAGGCATAGTTCGACTGCGCGGAGTTGTATAATCCATTTGGATTCGCATCTACGCAGATCCCTGGTTCTGTCTCCCCATCTCGGTGAGTTGGGGACCTGAGTGATGCCATGGAACCTGATGTTCAAGAGATCTTTTTCACCGTGCAAGTTATTGAAATGAACAGCAAGAGGATAGTTGATGTTGACATTTCTGATAGCTCTAACATGTTCCTGAATACGTTCCTTCAGTGGACGTATGGAGCTTCCAACATAAATCAGACCACATACACAAATCAGGCAATAGACAGTGTACTTAGTATTGCAATTCATGAAAGTCTTGATGTGGTGCGTGGTCGCGGTGTTGTAGGAAAAGGAAGTGGTTTTGTTGAGGGCCAGTTGGCAGGAAATACAGCAGCCACATTTATAAAAACCATTCGGTTTCTCTGGTATCCATCCAGGAGGTCGTGCCTGTGGGGAGGGACAGAGGAAGCTAGGACACAACATGTTCCTAAGGGTCCGACCTCTGCTGTGTACGATAGTAGGGGACTCGCCCATTGAGTCTTTTAGACAAGTATCCAACATTAGTAAGTGCCAGTGTTTCTTTAGAATGCGCAAGACAGCTTTACTCGCAGGACTGTATTGGGTAATGAAAGAGACTGATCTCCTGTTGAAGGGACCCTTGGCAACAGGTTTTGTGGGGCTTTTGATCAGTAGGTCGTGTTGATCTTTATTCAAGATGCGTTTTCTGGCTACCGAAATGGATTTGTTGGTGTAACCCCTGGCTCGGAAGCGATGAGTCAGGTTCTCAAGTTCCTGTTTGAAAACCTTATTGTCAGTACAGTTGCGTCGAATCCTGACCATTTCTCCGTATGGGATGGCCCTGATCTGAGAAAGGGGGTGAGCGCTGTGTGCGTGTAGAACAGAATTACAGGCAGTGGGTTTCCTGTAAAGCCTCAACATGATCTTATTGTTGTTGATGTATAGAAGTAAGTCAAGGAACTCAATTTGATTAGTGTCCACCTTGTGAGTAAACACTAGGTTAAACTCATTTGTGTTGAGGTGTTTGATAAGACTGTTGAGGTCCGAGATGTTGCCAGTCCATATTGCCAAAATGTCATCAATATATCTCCCCCAATAGAGGATGTGTTCAGTAAGACATTCTGGACAGTTGGACCATAAGTGTATTTTCTCAAACTGGCCCATGAAGAGGTTGGCATATGAAGGAGAGAACTTAGCTCCCATGGCTACACCCTGACATTGACGAAACCACCTGCCATTGTGTAGAAATACATTGTTCTCTAGTACTAATCTTGTGAGGTCAAGGAGCATACGAGTATGGTCATACAATGTGGCATCTCGGGCACTAAACGTAAGCTGGAGCATTTCAAGACCCCTTTCCAGGGGAATGGACGTGTATAGGGAGCTAACGTCGAGACAGACAAACACACAGTCTTCCGTCCACTCGATGTCTTCAAGTTGACACAGAAGATCCCGGGTGTCCTGTATGTAAGACAGAAGGTTATGTACCAACGGTTGGAGAAAAGAGTCAATGTATTCAGAAATATGTTCTGTGGGAGAACCAATCCCTGAGATGATGGGTCTACCAGGAGGAAAACCACCTGATTTGTGGACTTTGGGTAGAATATAGATGCAGGGAGCCCTGGGTGTCTCAGCATACAGAAATCTGTGTTCTGGATCGGTCAGGAGACAGTGATTTTTCCAAAACGTCAATTTCTTTCCGATCAGACTGGTGATGTTAGGAAGGGGATTAGTTGGTAGAACCAAGTAAGCCTGAATGTCATTGAGTTGTCTGTCAATTTCTGTGATGTAGTCAGTCTTGTTCATGATAACAACGTTACCCCCTTTGTCGGCCTCCCTAATGAGGAAATTCGATTTTTAATACGATCGTATCGACCCGCCATTTTGTGGCCCGCCGCCATTTTATGTTGCCTTCACTCAGGCAGCACAGCGAACGAAGTCCATTCTGCCTTTTCTGCTTATTCTGGAACATGGTGTTCAAAACAGCCTTCTGCCTCTATCTTTACAAGACTGGTATTAAGGTCTGACCGAGTACACTAATCCCTGTCTGGTTTCTAATCCTTGTTTCAACTATCTGTAGGCTCACACTATTCTCCGCCGATCTTATCTTATCGTCTGGCCTTCGCTGTCCTTTGCTAGTATTCTCTCATTTCACAACTGTCCTCCAAACGCACACAAACTTATCGCACCACATGCAACTTCGTTGTGGATCGGTTAATGAATTAGTTCAAGGGAGGGGTGACAAACACAGCTGGAGGGGAGGCAACCTTAAGTCACTTGATACTTTGTTCTGTCTTGTTTTCCGACATTTCTATTGGCTCTGTTCTATCTTTACGTTATTCTTACTGGCTCCTTTCTATGTGTTCTGGGAGTGTATGTAGTTAATAAATGGTTTTTATACGGTATATAAGATTGTGCGCCACAAAGTAAAGTGGCAGTCTCCTGAGAACATACCTTGTGTACTTCTTGGACAACTGTACTAGCTGCAGCTAATAAAATCTGATCTTTTACACCTGACAGAGTGTCCCGTGTCTCTGTTAGTTGAGGCAGGTGAATCCAAGGAGATTTCAGGCGTACCCTGCGCCGCCAGGCCCATAAGGTTCTGGTTCTTCAACTGGCGCCCAACGTGGGGCGGCTTCAGCGGTACCGGTTCTGCCTGAAGGTCGTGAGGAACCCCGCAAGAAAATTCTGGAGGAATCGCGAGCCACGTCAAGCGACCCCTGTATGTCGAAGTGGTCCGAAGGTCTTTTTCAGCGCGGTTACTCCTTCCTGACGGCTACTGACGACTGCTGCCCTGACTGCCGCCCTGCCTTGGCCCTTTCTTTGATGATGTATGGTAAAGCGAGACGATAGACGGGCCTCTGTTGGTGTAAGAAGACATCCTTAGTTAAGTATTTGGTGGGTCGCGCCCACAAATTTTGGTCTTTGTTTTGTCCTTAGGTCCTTAGATTTGGCCATTGCAGTGGCCAAAGCCGAGGGGTAAGTGCATTTGTGCTGTGTAAACTGAAAGTTTTACCCCCTTGATGTTTGTGAACAGCCAGTAAAAATCGTGAGATGTCTGGTCTGACTAAGTTTGGAAAACTTTGTTGCTTTGGTTGTAATAGGGACTCCCAGCTTGAGGACTCCTGTCCGATTCCTTCGGTTGGAACTCCCACATATGAGCTCTATTCTAAACATGGTGTTGGTCCTATTGCCTTTAATAAGACATGGACCCGATATACAAAGAAAGATGGTGTTTTAAAATGGCCAGAAAATGGTAGTTTCGAAACTGATGTGCTAGATAATTTAGAAGCAACGTTATTTAAAAGAAAAGCCCGGCCGGCAATGTTTGACTCTTTTCGCCTTTGGCGTAAGGAAGCCAAACAGAGAGAAATTAAACAAGCGAAACGAGATAGGAAAACACAGGGAATGACGATTATACAGGCTGCTCAGCAATTCAAAGATGATGAAATAGATAATGCAATGGAAATTTCAGACAGACAGCATCGAATGGCAATAGATAAATGCTATCCGACGTTGCCTATCTCTTCCCTTGATAAAAGAAAAGATTTTGAGGAAGATTCCTTAATGTCCCACTTATTGAAATTGCCTCCGCCCTATGTACAAGGTGCTAATGCACCCCCGATGTTACAGCCTGTTCAGCCGCCAGTTGTGCTTCCGCCTGCTCCAGCTTTTCCACATTTGCCTCCTCAAGTATTGCCTATGCCAGCTTTGCCTTTAACTCCTTTGCCTTCTGCTCCTTTGGCAATTCCTAATGCACCTAATACCTTGTCCCCTATCCTTATGTCAAATTCTCCATCTATGAAACGTGTCTCCAGCTTTTTCTCGAAGACAGTCTCGTAGTCAATTCCCAGACTCCGAAGAGCGAGAAAAATTGGACTCACTTGCTTGTAGATGGATCAAGAAGGGTCCCCAATATAGTACGTCTGATATTATGTCCACCTTTCTGCAATGGAATGCACCTACGCAGAGATATGTTTTTAAAGTTATGTGCGATACTCTCGCTAAAGAATGGGAGGATATGAATTTGGGTTCGGTCCCACAGGATCTGTTAGATGTTCAGGCTGACTTTGACAAAGGACTTATTGTGGGTCCTAAGGTTGAAAACGCTGTCAGAACACTTATTTCTTTCAGATCCCTATTGTTCTCACAGACTTTTCCTGATTCTGATCCTTCAGTTAGGACAGCACTGAAAAACTATCCCATGAGAGAGGTTTCTCCAATATGGAAGGAAGAAGTTGCAGCAGCAGGTGCTAATCCAGCTATTCCTGCGCATTTTCAGCGCATATGGATACATGTCCCCTGGAAAAGGTCTGAAGTTTTAGCACTTAAACAGTCACTACCAGATTCACGCAAAAATCCTGCTGGTTACTATAAAGAGTTGTCGCAAACAGTTGATGCATGTACTATGAATCTAGCAGATATTGACATGTTGATGGGAAATGTAGTTCCACAGACAATATGGGCTAAAATTCGTAGAGAGGATCACGCTCAAGAATTAGGCGGCGATTGGAACGCTATTATTGCCGCAGATAGAGGTCAAGTAGGTGGTGCAAAGCCCGACGCTTTGATCTCAGAACTCCCTGGTAGGATTATTACATTAATGAAAACAATGATGCCTGCTTTGAGAGTTAATTGGGATAAGCTAGCAGCATGTAAACAAAAGAAAGATGAAAGTGTTTCCGATTTCTTTACCCGATTCGAGGAGACATTCATTGATCACAGTGGTCAAGATATGGCTACAGAAGGGGGACAGCGATTATTTGTGGATAAGTTCGTATATAACTTGCTTCCTGAACTATCACACAAGCTAAAAGACTCCGAGAGTTCATGGGCAGTTTCTTCTTCCGCCCAGATATTGGCTACTGCACAATATTATGAAAATAGAGACAAAGAAGAAAGGGAAAAACAAGAGAAAAAGACGAAAGAATTAAAAACTAAAGTTCTCTTGCAACAGGCTTATCCTCCTCGTTATGTTCAGCCTCAGTTTCAACAGCCTCCGCAGTTTCAGAGGTTGTATCAAAAGCCTGAACCATTCATTCCAAGACCTTTGCTAGGTCCCAATCAATGTGCTTATTGTAGGGAGGAAGGTCATTTTAAGAACAGTTGTCCGGCATTGTTGCAGCGTAATGGAGCAACATCTGCTTCACGAGGTCGTGGTGGTTCTCAGTCAGCAAATAGAGGTAGAGGTCGAGGTGTGTTAACCCAAGAGCAGCGTTCTTTTGTTCCTCCAAATTCCGGAAATTACTTTGACCAGCAAAATGTTAGGTCTACACAGTATTACAGTGAGGATCAGTATATTGAAGGAGGGAATGAAAGTCTTCATTTTGAATAGGACAGCCATGGACAAAGTAAGGGGGTTATGTCAATTCCAGTGGATCAGAATGGACCTTATGTTAATGTCACTACAATGGGTGTTTCAGAGCCATTTCTTTTAGATACTGGTGCCATGAGAAGCTCTATCATTCATTCTAAACTCCCTGGCGCACCTTTGTCTGGCTTAACGAATGTATCTGTAGGATTTTCTGGCGCCCCTGTTCGCAATCCAGTTTCTTGCCCTTTGCCTGTTTCAATAGGCCCTTATGATTTAGAAGCTCCGCTTCTTCTGACGAATGGTTGTGGTGAAAATCTGTTGGGTTTAGATCTATTAAAAAGAATGCATGCTACGATATATTGTTCACCTTCTGGTGTATACCTCACTCTAGGACAGAAAATGACTAGTCCAATGTACTTATCAAAAGATCAATTTCCCCCTGAATTGCTTTCTCTTCCCGAAACGCTTTGGGCTACGGGTCCGAATGACGTTGGTTGTCTTGAGATCCCACCTTATGTTGTTACTCTTAAGCCCAATGCTGAAATGCCACGTATTCCGCAATACAGAATCTCTACTGAAGGTGAGAAAGCACTTCTGGAAATTGTCCATGATTTGATTCAGATGAGTGTGGTTGAGGAAACGAGAGGAAATACATGTAACAGTCCTGTTCTTCCGGTTCTTAAACGCACTGATCCTTCTCAGCCTCCTGTTTATCGTTTTGTAATTGATCTTCGGGAGGTAAACAAGATTGTCGTACCGCAGTTTCCTGTAGTCCCAGATATCACTGCTCTGTTGACGATGATACCTTCTACAGCGACTTGGTTTTCAGTTATCGATTTAAAGAATGCTTTCTTTAGTATTCCCATCGCCGAAGAGAGTAGAGATATTTTTGGTTTTTCCCTCGGAGGCCGAAGCTTCCGGTTTAAACGCGCACCTCAAGGTTATTGTGAAAGTCCCTCTGTTTACAGTCAAGCTCTAAAATGTCATCTTGATGCCTTTTCCTTACCGTCCGGTGCCGCTCTCATTCAGTACATGGATGACTTATTAGTTGCAGCTGATTCAGAGGAGATTTGCAAAAACGTGACCGTTGCACTGTTGCGTCATTTGTTTGATCTGAATCACAAGGTTTCTCCTTCTAAATTACAATATGTCTGTCGCGAGGTGACTTATTTGGGTCATCTCTTGTCAAAGGAGGGACGACGATTGACCCCCGAACGAATTCAGGCAATTGCACAAATGTCAGTCCCATCCACACAAAGAGAGGTACGTGCCTTTTTGGGCATTACTTCTTATTGTAGACAGTGGATTCCGAGTTTCTCTTTATTGGCTAAACCGCTGTTGGCGCTAACTTTAAAAGATACGCCTCAGCCTCTTCCGTGGACTGACGAGTGTCAGAAGAGTTTTACTGATTTGCGTATTGCTTTGTGTTCTGCTCCTGTATTGGGTACTCCTGATTACAGTAAGCCCTTTACGCTCTATGTCCACGAAAGAGAGGGTTGTGCATTATCAGTCTTAACGCAGCGTTTTGGAGATCAACAGCGACCATGCGCATATTTCTCAGCTACGTTAGATCCAGTAGCTAAAGCATTGCCTAGTTGTCTTAAGGCGACAGCAGCAGCAGCAATTTCTATTCGACAGTCTGCTGGAGTAGTGCTAGATAATACTCTCATTGTTATGGTGCCACATGCAGTGGATATTTTACTAAATAGGACAAAAACGCAGCATCTTACGAGTGCTCGGTTGTCCGGATATGAGCTGACGCTTTTGGCTAGTCACATACACATCAAACGATGTAATACCCTGAATCCAGCTACCTTGTTGCCTCTTCCAGAAGAGAGAGATGTCTCTGAACAGCATGATTGTTTTCTCCGTACTGAAGAAGAGACTAAGGGTAGAATTGACCTAAAAGACACGCCATTAGTGAATCCAGATGGAACACTATGGGTAGATGGTTCTTGTTTCAAGCTACCGAATGGAGATACAGTTTCAGCCTACGCTATTACTACTTTGCATACGATTGTGGAGACAGCACGCATTAGACATAATTCAGCTCAGGCAGCTGAATTGATAGCCTTAACTAGAGCATGTGTGTTATCCGAAGGAAAAAGAGTAAACGTGTACACTGATAGCCAATACGCTTTTGGTGTAGCGTTTAACTTTGGGCGCTTATGGAAGGAAAGAGGATTCTTTACTTCCCATGGTACTAAGATACAACATGGTCAATTAGTGACTGAACTTCTTGAGTCACTTACAATGCCTACTCAGATAGCGATCGTGAAGTGTAGTGCACACAAAAAGATTGTGGACGATGTTGGTCGAGGAAATGCATTTGCAGATGAGGTAGCGAAAAAGACAGCCAGAGACAACACAAGTCGAATGTATGTTGCAGGTCCCGCAAACTGCGTAAGAGAAAAGGGAATGTGTGAAGATACAGTAGAGAGTGTGAAATCAATTCAAGGAGAGGCTACGGAGAATGAGTTGAGAAAGTGGAAAGAAAGTACAGGAATGTTAGATGAGATGGGATGTTGGGTTGAATTATCAGAACATCAACGTTGGCTGTTACCAGATGCTTATGTACTACCTGTAGTTACTATGGCACATGGTCCAGCTCACCTAAGTGCAAAAGGAATATGTAAACTTCTGGCTCCAGTGTGGCAAAATGAGGGGATCCCAAAGTGTGCAAATAATGTAGTAAAACATTGTATTGTTTGCTTGATGTACAATCCGGGAAAGGGAACCCCAACTCCAGCAGGTCATTTTGCTCCTCCAACATATCCATTTGAGGTGTTGCAGATCGATTATATTCACATGGAACGATGCAACAACCTCAAATATGTTCTGGTGGTAGTATGTGCTTTTTCTAGATGGGTAGAAGCCTACCCTCTGAAGGACAATACTGCTTTATCAACTGCCAAAATACTTTTGAAAGAATTCTTCCCTAGGTTTGGTTTGCCGCGCATTGTCTGGAGTGACAATGGGAGCGAATTTGTGGGTCAAGTCATGCAAAAAGTTTGTGCAGGTCTTGGCATAAAACAGAAGTTCCACGCGGCGATTTACCCACAGTCGGCTGGTTTAGTAGAATGCTACAATGGAACCTTGAAGCTTAAAATTGCTAAGGTGCAAGCTAGCACAGGACTTAATTGGCCTGATGCTTTACCATTGGCTCTTCTGTCCACCAGAACAGCAGTACACTCTCGTTTGGGGCTTAGCCCTTACGAAGTGATATTTGGTCGCCCAGCTAATGTATGGGGAGTTCCTCGCCCTAAGAAATACTCAGACTTGCCATACCCGATGTTGATTGACTACTTGCATGACCTTACAACTAAATTGCGTGTTCTTCATCAACAGGTTCAGAGTGCTCTACCAGAGGCTTCCACAGACCCAGGTCATTCCATCCGACCAGGTGACTGGGTCTGCACGAAAAATTTCCAACGACAGAGAAATTTGGAGCCCAGATGGAGAGAGCCACGCCTGGTTCTTTTGACCACAAGAACAGCAGTTAAAGTCGAAGGAAAGAAAAACTGGGTGCATGCCGTGCACTGCAAGAAAGTGCCTTTGCCCTTGCCTTTCGATCAGTGGGTCCGTAGAGGCATCAGTGACTCTGAAAGTGAGAAAGTTCCGCAATTTGTACCATTCAGTGATGCGCGTCTAATTGGAACACTTTCTGAGAAAGAGGACGACGACATCCTTCAAGAAGCAATACCATCGCATCGACGCTTGAACACGACAAATCCAGGAACATTGTTTCAAAACCAGACTGCCTCTGGACAGGAACGCTATAATTTGAGACCAAGACCAAAGAACTTGTAACTTTCTCTCCTATGTAGTACTCTATCCCGGTTGCAGGGTCACGGTAGGAGTCTTAGTTACGACCTGAGTAAGTGGCAATAGGCCTGCAGGACCTCACAGTGTCATAGGACGGTAGATAATCGTGACTACAGTGATTGAGGAAGATTGCCGTGAGCATCCACTTAGAAAGATGGAGGCTACATTAGATAAAAGAGAAAGTAAAAATGTAAAGAATAATTGTAAAGAAATATATAGTCGTTGTAGTATTGCTCTATGCGTCATTATATTGTCGTGTATTCTTTTGGCATCTGTAAACTGGATCATTATTACTCTGCAGCAAAAAGTTGTCTCTTCTCCTACCTCTACATCTTCTTCTACTATCTCTCCGCACCTATTTCACACTCTTCCCCAGCATGAACTCATCAGAAGAACTGAATACTTTAACAATTCCTTCGTCCAGTTGTTACATCAACATCAGTTAGTGATCAATACAACTGACTGTTGGGTGTGTGGACTCATACCACATACAGTAGAAAAAGGAATGCCATATTTAGTTCTTCCATTCTCCTATGAAGGTTCCGCTTGGGCTTATTTTGTCATTTTCAATAATGCATATCAAAGTAAAATTAAACAACCTGTCAGTTCACATAGTGTTGGTTCAGATTTCAGTCATAGTTTATTGATAAAGGGAATGGTAGCTATGGCTAAAATCATGGAAAAAAGTGAAGCTTCCATAGATGAAAGAAAAGCATATACCAATTGGAACATAACTAATTACATTTCCAGCCTCAATGATAAGATTGAGCAAGGAAAATCTCCTCCGATACGGGTCATACCCCAACAAGGAAATTTCTGTCTGCAAATAAATGGTAGAACTCCAAACACCGGACAAAGAGAAAGTTTATGTTCCCATACATATGTTTATTCAGCCCTGAATTCACCGCCGTTAGTACCATCTCAAGGTACATACTTCGTTTGCCACGATAGGGCTTATACATGGTTGCCAGCTGATTTCTCTGGTACTTGTTATATAGCCTTTCTTCTTCCCCCTACATACACCGCTCCTGCGAACCATCATAAAAATAGATATGGCAGAGGGATTGTGGATTCAAAAGACACAGCAGGACAAGAGGGAGGAGATTTCCTCAAAGGATTTCTTCCCTTCTGGGGTCCAATGGCCAACAGCAGAAATATAAGGCAATTGGTTCGTGTCGTAGAAACCACCATAGACATCACTGTAGGAGCTTTAAGTAACATTACAGCTGAACTACAGGCTGATCGTCTTATGACCTTGCAGAACCGTGTTGCCTTAGACTTTGTTCTTGCGGACCGTGGTGGAGTATGCAAATTGATCGGATCAAGTTGCTGTATTTTCATACCTAATGACGCTCCGACAGTATACCAAGCTATCTCTAAGTTACACATAATCTCCGAGTCGATTCATCAGGACGAAGGAGATTGGTCCTTTTCAGAGTGGTTTTGGGGATTACTGTCCAAATGGGGTTGGAAGGTATTGACATTCTTTGGAGTAATTTTAGCTTTTATATTCTCTTGTTGTCTTTGTATGCACTGCGGTCCTGCCGTCTGCAACCTATGTGCTACTGCATGTATTCCCGAACCCAAGTCACAAAGAGCAGAGAATATCAAAATGATGGTACAGCAACAGCTTGATGACCTCATGGCCATAGACATCGACTCAGATTAACATGAGTTTGTGTATCTTGCCTGAGTTCTGGCAAAAGGAGAGTCTGAGGAAATTCGATTTTTAATACGATCGTATCGACCCGCCATTTTGTGGCCCGCCGCCATTTTATGTTGCCTTCACTCAGGCAGCACAGCGAACGAAGTCCATTCTGCCTTTTCTGCTTATTCTGCAACATGGTGTTCAAAACAGCCTTCTGCCTCTATCTTTACAAGACTGGTATTAAGGTCTGACCGAGTACACTAATCCCTGTCTGGTTTCTAATCCTTGTTTCAACTATCTGTAGGCTCACACTATTCTCCGCCGATCTTATCTTATCGTCTGGCCTTCGCTGTCCTTTGCTAGTATTCTCTCATTTCACAACTGTCCTCCAAACGCACACAAACTTATCGCACCACATGCAACTTCGTTGTGGATCGGTTAATGAATTAGTTCAAGGGAGGGGTGACAAACACAGCTGGAGGGGAGGCAACCTTAAGTCACTTGATACTTTGTTCTGTCTTGTTTTCCGACATTTCTATTGGCTCTGTTCTATCTTTACGTTATTCTTACTGGCTCCTTTCTATGTGTTCTGGGAGTGTATGTAGTTAATAAATGGTTTTTATACGGTATATAAGATTGTGCGCCACAAAGTAAAGTGGCAGTCTCCTGAGAACATACCTTGTGTACTTCTTGGACAACTGTACTAGCTGCAGCTAATAAAATCTGATCTTTTACGCCTGACAGAGTGTCCCGTGTCTCTGTTAGTTGAGGCAGGTGAATCCAAGGAGATTTCAGGCGTACCCTGCGCCGCCAGGCCCATAAGGTTCTGGTTCTTCACTAATGACAATGTTTGGACATGTAGAGAGTTTATGCAACGCTTGGAGTTCATTAGGGTTAAGATTTTTTGTGGGTCTATGAGTACAGGTGCTAGTCTTGTCCTCTAACTTATAAAGATCTGTACTAACCGCTTTGTAGAAGACGTCGATATGGTTGTCTGGCGGCAAGGTGGGGACAAACATGGAATTGGGTCTAAGCCCACTGTTGGTATCTAGGTTGGGTGTAATGTCAAGTTCAGTCAATAACTCATTGAAGCTGGGTGGTGGTGAGGTAGTATTGTCAAGGGAGAGAATCGTGTGAATATCCTGCATGTCTTTGATTGTATGATTGCAAGTCGGTGGTGCCACACGAGCAGTCCTGTTGGTATCTGGTTTGTTATGGAAAAACTTTCGGTTAGGCAGGGCCTATGTGAAGAAGTGGTTCCGGCAGGGCCTTTGTGAAGAGGTGGTTACGGCAGGGCCTATGCGAAGACGTGGTTACGGTAGGGCCTATGTGGAGATGTGGTTACAGGAGGGCCTATATGAAGAGGTGGTTATGGTAGGGCCTATGTGAAATCGTGGTTATGGGAGGGCCTATGTGAAATCGTGGTTATGGGAGGGCCTATGTGAAGACGTGGTTTCGGCAGGGCCTATGTGAAAACGTGGGCCTATGTGAAGACGTGGTTACGGCAGGGCCTATGTGAAGATGTAGTTACGGCAGGGCCTATGTGAACAGGTGGGCCTTTGTGAAGAGATGGTTACAGCAGGGTCTATATGAAAACGTGGGCCTATGTGAAGACGTGGTTACGGCAGGGCCTATGTGAAGACATGGTTACAGCAGGGCCTATGTGAAGAGGTGGGCCTAAATGAAGAGGTGGTTACGGCAGGGCCTATGTGAAGAAGTGGTTCCGGCAGGGCCTTTGCGAAGAGGTGGTTACGGCAGGGCCTATGCGAAGACGTGGTTACGGTAGGGCCTATGTGGAGATGTGGTTACAGGAGGGCCTATATGAAGAGGTGGTTATGGTAGGGCCTATGTGAAATCGTGGTTATGGGAGGGCCTATGTGAAATCGTGGTTATGGGAGGGCCTATGTGAAGACGTGGTTTCGGCAGGGCCTATGTGACAAAGTGGGCCTATGTGAAGAGCTGGTTACAGGAGGGCCTATGTGAAGAAGTGGCTAGGGCAGGACCTGTGTGAAGGGGTGGTTACGGCAGTGCCTATGTGAAGAGGTGGTTATGGGAGGGCCTGTGTGAAGACGTGGTTACGGCAGGGCCTATGTGAAGCGGTGGTTACGGCAGTGCCTATGTGAAGACGTGGTTTCGGCAGAGCCTATGTGACGGCGTGGGCCTATGTGAAGAGGTGGTTACATGAGGGCCTATGTGAAGAAGTGGCTAGGGCAGGACCTGTGTGAAGGGGTGGTTACGGCAGGACCTGTGTGAAGGAGTGGTTACGGCAGGGCCTATGTGAAGACATGGTTACGGCAGGGCCTATGTGAAGCAGTGGTTACGGCAGGGCCTATGCGAAGACGTGGTTACGGTAGGGCCTATGTGGAGATGTGGTTACAGGAGGGCCTATATGAAGAGGTGGTTATGGTAGGGCCTATGTGAAATCGTGGTTATGGGAGGGCCTATGTGAAATCGTGGTTATGGGAGGGCCTATGTGAAGACGTGGTTTCGGCAGGGCCTATGTGACAAGGTGGGCCTATGTGAAGAGCTGGTTACAGGAGGGCCTATGTGAAGAAGTGGCTAGGGCAGGACCTGTGTGAAGGGGTGGTTACGGCAGTGCCTATGTGAAGAGGTGGTTATGGCAGGGCCTATGTGAAGACATGGTTACGGCAGGGCCTATGTGAAGCGGTGGTTACGGCAGTGCCTATGTGAAGAGGTGGTTATGGCAGGGCCTATGTGAAGACGTGGTTTCGGCAGAGCCTATGTGACGGCGTGGGCCTATGTGAAGAGGTGGTTATGGCAGGGCCTATGTGAAGAGGTGGTTACATGAGGGCCTATGTGAAGAAGTGGCTAGGGCAGGACCTGTGTGAAGGGGTGGTTACGGCAGGACCTGTGTGAAGGAGTGGTTACGGCAGGGCCTATGCGAAGATATGGTTACGGCAGGGCCTATGTGAAGCGGTGGTTACGGCAGTGCCTATGTGAAGCAGTGGTTACGGCAGGGCCTATGTGAAGCAGTGGTTACGGCAGGGCCTATGTGAAGATGTGGGCCTATGTGAAGACGTGGTTACAGCGAGGCCTATGTGCAGACGTAGTTACAGCAGGGCCTACGTGAAGAGGTGGTCGGCAGGAGCCCTCAGCAGCATCTTGCTCCTTTCCTGGCAGGGACCTCTCTGCCTGTCCCCATCCCTCAGCTTCCTCTTCAGGTTTCCTGACCATGTGCTTATCTGAAGCGTTGCTATGAGTACTTTGAGCGATGCACTAGACTGTCTGCACAATATTTCCACCCAAGTAAGCAACAACATACATGAATTAGTCCCTCAGAGCGGTGAGTCTCGTATGGGTTGGATATTTCAAAACAAATGGAAAATTTCAGGTTCAGAGTTTGGAGACTGGAGACAGAGGGTGACGAATAAACAAGGCCAGGCACCAAGAAAGACCATGATACCAGGGGGTGTCTTTAGGAGAAGTTTGTCGGTCAATAAGAGATGACAGGGGCCTATGATCAACATGTGGAAGTACGAAGAGTTGCAGGTGATGATGTATCCCCCCCTCCAGACTCTGAGCATGGTCCCTTTTTCCATGTGGGCGAGCACGGAATGCAGGACCTTGTTGCAGGAGCACTTTGAATGGATAAGACCAGATCCCCATGGCAGAACAATTAATTTTCCAGCTTCTTCTCTGCTTCTCCTATTTCTTCTTCACCCGCTTCTCTTGACAGTCACATTGCTTCGTGCTCAGGATGTCATTCTGATGAAACTCAGATACTGAACAAACACCTTGACTGGCGGTGATCTCCCCGTCAGGTTGTGTGGATGTCATGATCATGTTTTTAAATATGACATAAAACAAATGGAATCTGCGTGACTTTCTTTAATGGGCCATAACTTACTCAACAGTCCATGAAGATGTAAAAATATTGGTAGTAAAATCCCAGAGATTCTGCACACCTTGCAGTTGAATTATGGTCTATGATCGGACACGACAACTACAGAAATGGTAAAAGTATAAAATATTGTGTTTAGACAACCCTCAGGTGACATGGCAACAACATCAACAACCTCCGGAAATTGGAATAATTCATCTCTCAGAGCGACCATCACCAAGAGGAAGTTTAAAATCACCATGGTTGGCATCTCAAGTCCTATCTCTCAAATATGCCTCGTGTTTTGGAAAAATTGGCACAGGAGGTAATGAGGAATGATAACCGAGATTGTTTTTCTTACACGAGGCCCCTTCACAAGCCCGTTCTTTCCTTTTCGGGGTGTGAATCTGCCCGGGGCGCATCTTGGTCAGTAAGATTGGGGTGTGTGAGCTTCAGGTTTTCCAGCAATCAGGCTGGCATATATGTTTAAATACATTATAGGACAACCAGGGCGCATGAGAGGAGTTAACGGGGCAGTGGAAAGGGAGCCGAATGTGGATTGGTAGGAGTGCTCAGGGAGAAAACACAACATTTTGCAAAATAATCAATATCTTAGAGGACCTTTAAAACAGAGAGGGAGAGAGGATGTGTGCGTTTTTATATGTGTGTTTGTAAAAAAATCCTGATGAAATGTGACAGACATCTCACCTAACCAACTGAAAGCACCTGTACCCAACTATTTATCAAAAAATACATGTATTTGCGGGGGTTTAACACCCCAACCTCCTCCCACCACCTACACACACCCCAAGCTACGACCTGATGGATGGAAATATCTCTTGTCTTTCTTTAATGCAGGAGATGCCTGTAGTACTTGAAGGAGGGTTTGCAGACGTGACACCTGAGTCACCTCATGGAGGGCACTGCAGATTTTTAGGACACCCTTTGGTTTTCTTAAGCGAGAGAAAGCCATCACTGTGGTTAAGACAGTTTAAACATTTGATTATTCCTCATATTTCTTCCCACAAAAATACAGCTGCAGAGGAAACCATCAAAACCCAGGATGGTTGTGTGAGAAGACCCATGGGAGTAGACAGCATGATAACACAGCAGAATTTCCAAACTCCAGCACATGGTAACACTTGTTAGGTTCAGGCATGGAAACTGAGTGGGTGCCATTCAAGTGATGGATCATGTGTTTTGCTCCGTGAAGTGAGATGTCTCTCTCATTGTGCCTTGGTTGATGCATGTTCACAGATATCCACGTTTGTACTCCAGACTGTGCTCCGGGTCCTGGAATGATGGGAGAATCCCAAACGGTGGGTTCTTTCACTGTTTCAATTATGTCTTGGTCCAAAAGGCTATGAATTTCAGTCTCCGCCTGTTTCTGTATGTTGAACAGTATGTTGAAGTGTGGAACCATGGTTTTGGCAGACTCATCAATATTTTAAAATATCTGTCAGTTTTTCACTTTGTCCATGCCTTTGCGCAGTTCTGGTGCAGACTTTCCTGCATCGTTTTCCTCTGTAAACATGGCTGTAAAGTAGCCAACATGTCCTTCATGTAAGGGTGGAGAACACCCAAAGCACGTTTCCACGCTTCCAAGTGTCTGGCCTATGTACCACTTTCATCAGCGTCCCTGAACTACCAGAGAATGGTGTTGGCCTTGTGCCATGCAAAAGCAGCGCAATGCTTAAATCTGCACTTTTTAAAAAACATTTAAGTGACTGTCTTTCTCTTTGTCTCTGCCATATTTAGTATGTTCTGCTCTCTGTGTATAGAATGTTCTAATAGCATTATAGCCTTTGGCTCTCATTCTAGTGCCTTGCATGAAACTGATGCTTGTCACTCAGTTACAGGGCCTTTAACAACCTGATCAGTGAGCTTACATTGCTGTAGTATTAAACTTTCAGGAGTATTAGCACAAGGGAGTCATCTCACATGATGGGATACAAAACTCACAACTACAGCTCTGTCTCCGAAAGGACTTCATTTGTTGTTGAAGGTATATGTATCTATATATAGGGTATTTCTATAGGGCAAACTTAGCTTAAAGTCAGCAGAGCACTGCACGGTGTCAAATACAAACACAAAGTCAATGAGTGATAGGAGAGGTGGCTGTGTTGTGGGTAATTCATGCCTTGTGATGTACCATTCCTAAATTGGTGCAGCGTTGGAGCGGTCCTGGTAGATACAGGGATGTTGTTCCAGACCGTGGGTGCATAGATGGAAAAGGCCAGCTGCCTTGTTTTTCTCTTATTTTTTTGCACTTCTTAGTCTGCAGTATTATTTTGTCCTGGCTGCAGGTGTGAGAACCACTAAAGATGGTGAGCTTGTCTGTAAGAAAAGCAGCGGTGACGGTCGCTACTGCATTGTAAATTTAATTATAATTAGCAATTCAGTGTGCACTAGTGAAACATTTGTACTTTTGTCAGATTCTGTCACTGGCCTAGAAAGCCAGAGGGACTCAAAAATCATACAGATGGACAAAAGCGTACTGAGAAAATAGCTGGCCACCATGCCTGAGGCTAGCGGTCAGCACAGGTGCTGAGAGTACATTGTGGTAACTCAAAACCTTGTCCCCATCTCTTCCATCTGTACATAGCAGAACATCCAGCAGACGCCCTGCTCTGTGGTCTCAGATGGGAGGAACAGTTCCTGCAGACTTCAGAATGGTATCAGATCATTGTGTCCCTAATACAGAAGTCATGCCAGACCTTGGAGCCTGAGTTTACGCAGTTGTGGCAGGTGCTGCACCTTTCCTTCAGAGCAGGTGCATTGCCCCTGAAACCACAACCTGCACCAGCAATCCTCCCACCAGAAACAAAGATCTCCATCTGGTCCCACAGCTGCAGTCTGAGCCACAGTGTTCTCTAGACCTGGACGTCCTTGTCTTGGCCTGAAGCCTGAGTCACACAAAGAGCTCCCAGCAGAGCACGGTTCACCTCCTTCTTGGAGCCTGCTTTGGCTTTTCATAGATGGACATTAACGTCCTGCTTTAAACGGGTTGGCAGGGAAGGTCAGTGCTTACAGCAGATGCAGTACACTCATCAAGGAGAAGGACATAGTAGTATTTCTTAATTGGCCAAATTCAGGAGGCCCGTTGTGCACCTGCAGAGGACTCTTATGAAACCCACAATTCACTCATCTACCACTTGGCTTCTGTGTGCTTGATTCCAGCGGTGTCTAAAATAAGCCCAGGATGGAGAGCCACATACCAACATTTCAGAATAACCACTGACTGCAGTTGAATTCCCAATAAATATACATTAATTACTTTACAAGGATATCCTAGAGTGCTAGCATGGTCCAGGTCCTCCAGAGCCTACATTGTCTAACACTGAAGTAAATGAACGTTTTGTTATTTTACCACAACTATTGGGCCCAGATTAACAGACTTTCATGTGACACAGGTTAGCAAGCACGGTTGCTCTGTTACATCAACTAGAAAGAGCAGAGCTGTGTCATCTCTACAAAGAAGTCATGCAGTTCTGCTCTCTCCCTGCACTGGCCCACTCACTGCCGCCACGCACTGATGCAAGCACCCCTATTCCATAGTGCAGGGGTGTCTGTGTTGCGGTTAGCATAGATTTTGTGCAGGAAGGCATATCTTCCTGCATGGAAACTATGCTTCAAGGCAAGTTCCTCTATGCATGTATGCTGCAGAATGCACCACCCAATGCATATCTGACACAAAGCGATCCAAGGCAGTGCAGTGCATTGTGCTGTGTTTTATTACTTTTTAAACCAAGGCAAATCACTATTTGTGTTAGTTTGTAAATACCAAACTGGATGTTGTGTCAGGTCTACGTGAAAAAAGTAATGCAAAGTCAATGCAAAATCTTTGTAAATCTGGGCCATAGTTTGTGACTTGAGCTGAGACGGCCCGCGATTTGTTTCAATATCATCCTCAGACTAACACCTTAAAGGATAACAAGAACGGCCCTGTATTCTCCAGCCACGGGACATGCTGAGACATTGACAACAGTGGGGGGCACAGAGGTCACTTCTGCTGATGGAAGAAGGAAGTGAGGTACGCGCGGGTTTGAAGGGAGGTGTAAAAGGGCACAAGAGGTGGCAGGGTGCGGGCATGAGGCCAGGTATTTTTTTATATTTGGGCAGTGGGGTTGTGAAGGATAGCATCTCTAAAGAGATGTAAGTGATGGTGGGACAGCAGTACACAAGGGCCCAGATTTATCAGAGAATTGTGTTGTCCTTGTGTCATGCAAGAGCAGCGCAATATTTAAATCAGATTTACAAAACCACGCAAGGCCACTGCACTACTTGGTAAATCTTGTGTAATGTAACACAGCACAAGTTGTTGCCTTTCACTATTCTATGGTGGGAAGGCATTACATGGGTGGAAAATGGGTGCCCGGATGCATCCACCCGTGTGTTTTGGCACATTCTCAGATTTATCAAGACTAGTAAAACCTGGAATGTGCCACAATGCTATGTGTTGCCGAAAGAGGCACAACAAGGAGAAATATCTTTATTTCTCCTTATTTTCTTCTTCTTCTTGAGGCATTCTGAAGCACACTTAGAAAGAGGAAACGCCTCCAAGGATTGTTTTTGGGCAGAAAGGTGTGCCTTCCTGCACAAAATAAATTCTGCCTACAACACAGGCACTCTTGCACCATGGCGCACGCGTACCTGTATTGGCGCCAGGCAGCACATAGTGCTCCAGTGCAGGAAAAGAGTCGGAATGTGCCATAAGTTGGTAAATATGGAGTACTCCTGCTCTCTCTCCATTTAACACAGAGCAGCATGTTTTCTTGTTGCGTTGGGCTGCATCAAATAATGAGAAATCTGGACCATGGTTTTTAATATTTGGACAAAGAAGTATAAGTGCTGAGGGTCTGGGTGTGTGGTAGACTATTACATGTGTTTATTTTTAATATATGGACGGAGGAGAGGCGAGAAATGTTGCAGGTAATGTTGGAAGATGGCAAGAGGTTAGACATGTTTTTTTTAATTTGGTTGAGGGGGTGGGAGGCATGGCAAAAAGGGTGGTGAGATGCCTGCCAGGACAGCACATATAAGACGAGGCTGAGAACTGAAGAACGTAATGACATCTTTTGTATGGCTCCCCCATTAGTCTCTACATGTGCACAGCTGATGACAGCAGGGGGAGATGAAATGATAGACAATACATAACATAAAATCGTAGAAGGGTAACAATGAAAAATGGGGGCATCTTTCACCTTGGGCTTCGAGGTGACTTACTTTACAACTTGTGCTTCGCTCTTGGGATCTATCTGATGTCACTCAACCCCTAGGTAGAATATATCTCCATTATTCAGTTACCCATCTATGAATCCACTGTATCTTTGCTTCAGGAGCAATGTAAATTAGGGTGATCCGAGCTGCTCCCCAAGAAAGTGCTCAAATATTAAAGCATGTTGTAATGGGAAAAAAGAAAAAAAAAGCATGAAACTTTCCAATAGTTTCAGGGGTGGAGCCTGAATTCCTGAGAAATGCAGCCAGTCACACCTCACTGGAAAGACCACACCCACTCTGCCACCTCTGAATATTTCTTTACCGGGTGCACATCAGGGACCTCCCTTCCTACACCTTAGAGGTTTAAAAACCAGCTACAGAGCAGGTTAGGCTGCGAGGACCTGCAGATCAGCTCAGCTCAAGGACCCTGTGCCACACCCCCCCAATCCTGCTCCACCATGAGGGTCTTCCTCGCAGTGCTCCTGGCTGCGGTGCTCGCTAAAGGTGAGCTGGGGATGGCCTCTCACTGCCTGCTTTTCACTTCACATACATAGTCATTGTCATCAGAGTTTAGTGATGTTTCTTGTCAGATATGTGGTGTTTATTTTGGAAATGCACTGCGCACTTTGTTTGGTATACTTTTCCTCTCCATATATTTTGGCTCTTTTTGTGCAGTTGTATGTATTTATTGCACTAGGCATCTTATGATTTTTAGGAACAGATCATTGCTTTCTTGATATGCAGCTTATAAGTGGCGATAGGGATTCTTTGCACCCTATGTTCTCTTAATGTTTTGTTTGCAAAAATGTGTCCCAAACTGGAGTAAACAAATGCATGTCCCAATTGTTGTGAAGGGTAAAACGGGAGAAAACTGCGGAGTATTTTTTTTATTTTACTGTTTTTTTGTGTGCACCTTTCCCCTGATTCGTGTTTCCACAAATACGAAGAGTGAAGTCGATTGTGGGAAACTTTAATGGCTTACCCATGAATGCCCAGATTTACCATGATTTTGCATTACTTTTTTAACACAAACACCTACTGAAGGGATTTACAATCTAACACAAATCTAGATTTGCGTCGGATTATAACCAAAAGTAACACAGCACAATGTGCTGCCAAGAGTTGCTTTGCGTCATCGGGACGTTCCATGGGTGATGCTTGAGAATTCCAATGCAGCCATCTGAGGGCTTTGACGCAAATGCCCATAGACAAATAAATGCAGGCAGAGGTTTGCACCAAAACCCTGTGCCTCTGTGAGGCAGGCATAATGGGGAGAAATGTTTTCATGTCTCCTTGTTTTTACCTTTTAACATGGGAGCTGCATTCTAGAGTATACTTTTGCATTAAAGCAAGGATCTCCAATGAGTACCTCTGGAGCTACTGGTAGCTCACCAATACCCTGGCAGTGGCTCCCAGAAGTGCAGTCCAGCAGAGTATGTCATTCAGAGAATCTACCCACATTGAATAGGACAACACTACACATCTCCGGACCATTATAATGTCAGCCAGACCAACCAACCACAGGTCCACATGGTTACATAAAAACATACACTATGACAGCCAGTGAGAGTTGCAACATGACCACCCATCTCCACTCTCAGTTTTACAATGTCATATTGAGATGTGTCACCTTGCATAGCCCACTCTAACATACTGTCTGAAAGGAGAAGATGTTCTTGGTTGCTTGTAGGTAAGTGATGCCCATTGAACGTAAACACTTTCAACACCAGTAGTTGTAAAATCACATTGGTAACTATCAGTGGAATAGAAACAATGTAAAGAAGGTTGCAAGTAAAAAAGTTGAGGCAGTTTCACGTGAAAATAGACATTGTCCACACACTTAAGGCAAACGGATCCTGAAACATTTACCTTCTCCTCCACTTGATGATGAAGAGGGTGAAGGTCATGAGTATGGCCCTGATATTAAGACACTGAAAACTAAACATGAGAATCAGCCAAATTAAGTAATGGAAGGGCACAGGTTTCTGTGTAGGTGCAGTTTTTCTGGGGGACGAGAGGAGATTACGTACAAGCCTTAAGAGCATTAGGTGCCTTTTGTAGCTACAGATGTTACATGATTATGGCCCTCGTTACAACCCTGGCAGTCCGTGTTAAAGCAGCGTTAATACCGCAAACAGCAGCAGCCAAGCCACAGCAAACACCTATACCCCGAGGGTGGACATCCCCGGGACACAGCAGGAGCTGGCCCTGGGGGTGGCAGGCCACAGGGCCATCAGAGGCTCCAAGAGGGGGCCGTGAAGCCCCCCCCTCCAATGTGAAGATAGCCCCGGGGTGGTGATCCCCAGGGCTAGTGGGGGGGTCTGAAACTGACCCCCTTTCAATTGTTTTTTGTTTACCCCAGCGGGAGGTGGTCCCTTAGTTGCGGGGGGCAGAGGCCCCCGCATACATCTATATAGAAGCCTCAGAGGGTGGTAGTACCTGCAGCTTTCTTTTTTTTCAATATTTGCCCCAGGGGGTGGTGGTCCCCAGGGTTCAGAGGGCCACATGCAGCCCGCATCTAATAGCTAAATTCCCCAGGGAGGTGGTGGTCCCCCGGGGCAGTGGAAGGGGGCAGTGAAGTCTCCCTGAATATCATAACAGCTCTGGGGAGGTGGCAGACCCCCTCCCCTGCATATACATTATAAGACTCAGGAGGTGGCAGTCCCTGGGGAAGTGGGAGGGAGCGAGAAATGCCCCTGGGACTTGGCCCACTTGGGGCTTCATGATAACGAAGCGTAAGAGCTCGCGCTTTGTTTATTTTGTAAAATTTTACGGCAGATCTGCAGATCTTCCACAGATCAGACAGGGAAATCAAAAACAGAAATGCCCCATTTATTTGGACCCTCTTAGAAGGAAATGTCCTCTTTGCATACTTTATGCCTGGTGCATGTATGAATTGTGCCACTTTGTAAATTTAGCGCCTCATTGGGCTACATTAGAATTAAAAACATTATGCTAATATGGTGCAAGGAGGTGCTAGGGGCTCTTAAATCTGCCCCAAAGTATTTAGTTAGAGAGTAAGGTTACTTAAGATGTTTAAACATTAAACAATAATTGAAGGATGGGCTACATTTTTGGGACACAAGGTACAGTCTATGCTGTAGCGTTGAGAGGAGGACTCCGCACTGGCAAAGTTGCATGAAAAGGGTAAAAAATTTAAGTATACTGAAACAACGGTGATCACTGAGGCCTATATTTATGGGGTCTGTAATGAGGGGTAGTTCAGCAAATCACCTTGCTGCACAGCCATGCATCACAGGGAAGGGGCAGGAATGCACGTTATTTAAAGGAATATTTCACATTCCTGTTCTTTCCCCTGCTCTGGGACCCTTTAGGCAGCCTAGCACAAACGCTGGGACCCTTACACCAAGTGTGCCTGCATTGCATGCAGGATTGTTTTTGTGCAGCAAGGGGCATCTTCCTGCACAAAAACAATCCTTAGAGTGCTTTTCCTCTTTCTGCAGCACACATAAATAAAGAAAAAAACGAGGAGAAATAAAGATATTTCTTCTCGTTACACCTCTCCTGGGAGGCAAATCTTTTTGGCACACTCACAGATTTACAAGTTCTTGTAAATCTGGGAATGTGTCAAAATCCATGAATGCCGCATGGGAAAACCCATGCAACATCCATGGAAACATACATCCCTGGAGCAGAGTAATGTAGTTCAGCGATTTGCTCTGTGTCACATTACTCGCAATGCAAGGTGGCCTTGTGTGGCTTCATAAATCTCACTTAAAGTTTCCATCGTCCATGCACCACACTGCGTGGTGCAAGAGTGATGAAAACTAGGTCATAAATATGGCCCTGAGTTTTTGGAAATGTTTGTGAGATAGGGGGTTCCGGCACCAATTGCGACTGACAAGGGTGTTGAAATACTGTAAAATGAAATGAAGAGCTTTTTGAGTAAGTTGGAAGTGTGGCATGTTAAGATCTTGGTGTACTAGCATCAGATACATTTTTTAGAGGAGATGTGAAATAAGCTCTTAAAAGATGGTCTGCAATTGAAAGTGTGTGAAGATTAAGATGAAAGAGCAGCAGTGAGATCATTGACTTGGGTACGTTGCATGACTCAGTGTGACAAACGGTGTGACTCTCTACAAATGAATCTGATGTAGAGTTTTTTGTTCAGAAATTAAGCAGAGTTGGTTGTTGATTGAAACCAAAAAGGAAACATAGAGACAGAATGAGCCCGGTGGTGTCAAAAGTGGTGAATGTTCTGTGTATGATGTGGGTGACTAGGTGAGAGAAAAAAGTGTGACATACAGTTAGGATTGGGTTGACTCAATTTTCAATTTTCCATTGGGAAGGATGTGTTAGAAATGTTTTACGAGAACATGTGGCACTGAAAGAAGATCATGAGGTTGTCAGTGTTTGTCTTAGGAAAGCCTAATGAAGAGGACTTATTGGATTCTGGAATGTGTGAGAAGGGGGAGGGATTTGGTGCAACAGATAAAGTCATGGGAGAAAAGGTGAGGAGGGCACTATCTTGGATGGAGGATAATGTGACTACATGACACCAATACGGTATACATTTTTGTATTGTGTTTGTATCATTAGCTTCATAGAGTGTGAACTTGCACTCTTTATTCATTGTTTTGTGTTGAGAGGAATTTGTAGTATCATAGAGCAGTGGTTCCCAACCTGTGGTCCGGGGACCCCTGGGGGTCCGTGAAGCCTCCTCAGAAAATTAAATAATATTAACAGATTCAATCCCCAGCTCCCAGTAATGACTCAGTGGGGGGGTCCTCGGATCATCGTAATGATTCAGTGGGGGTCCCTGGGTTCCAGTAATAATAAAGTGGGGGGCCACAGAAGACAAAAGGTAAATTATTAATTGGAACTCTGGCAACGTATGTGACACCATAGAACTTGGTTTGTGAGAACGTTCCAGCTGCTCAGTGCTGGTTCTCAGTTGTGGCTGGTTATCCTCTTTGTGTTTGTATCTTAATTTTCCCTACAACCTATATAATTAAATATTTATTTGTTTGTGTCTGTATGCCCCATTTCAAATTGTATTACCCAGTGCCAGCTATGCCACCTGGTAATGCCGACCATCTTTTAATGGATCCCTATGTCCTTTTGATGGAAATATCACATAAAACATGGAAACCTCAGATGTAACGATCATTTGTATGTTTATAGTGAATCCCCTGCAGTGTGAGACATGCTCGGCCTTGGGGTCTGCCACGTGCTTTGGACCTATCGAAAAATGTGCCCCTGATGTCACTTTGTGCGTAAAAGGATTGGAGACTAATATTATTGGTGAGTAACCTGTGCAAATGCTGGGATCTGTTTCAGAGGACAATGGCATGTACTGAGAATTTGCAACATAGAGTAATCAGTTTTTTGCTATGACTGAAAGCATTCATTCCGAGGATCATGAATTGTATTTATAGATACATCTTCAGAATTTGTTTTTTCCAGAGGCTTTTAAACAGCGGAAAGTTGAGACCTATTGAGAACATTTTGTCTAACTTGCTGACATCATCCTGTGACACCTCCTATAAGATTGAAAGCCCTCTTTCCAAGATCCAGACCATGATAAGTTCCCTCTCAGAGGGGGCTGAGAACCAGACCTGCAGTCAGACCCCCTCCCTTTCACAGATCCAAACCACAATGAGCTCCCAAGAACCAAACCTAGTCTGATCACCTCCATTCATAGATCCAGACCACGATAAGCTCCCTCTTTGAGTCTTAGTCAATGCAGTAATAAAAATGACTTTAGAAATGTTTCACTACCAGAGCATGTAAAACTTATACGCTGTGTCCTACTTTTTAAACACAAAGCAACCTGCCCCATGAGTCTTAATGGACATGAGTGCTGCAGGCCCAGTGGTAGCATTTAATTTATAAGCCCTGGGTACATGAAGTACCATGCTCTAGGGACCTACAAGTAAATTAAATGTGCCAATCATGAGTAGGTACATTTTTACATGTTGTAGGGAGAGGGCACAGGCACTTTAGCACTGTTTTAAAGTGCACAGAGTTCTAAAGCCTACAAAAATCTATTCAGCAAAGCAGGAGGGGCGAAGAAGAAATGTTGGTGAGTGACCCTGCAGAGAGGTCCAGGTCTAACAATTATACACACTATTCTATTTCTATTACCATTCCTACCCTTCTATTCTATCATATTCTGTTATTTTTTATAGTATTAACTGCTAGCTTATTCTCTACTCTGTTACAGAATTACAAAAAAATAAATATAGATGCCATAATACAGTGCACCACTTACCACAATCCTTCTCTTTCATTGAATTACTAACCTCAACCCTCTTTTGAGAGAATGCACATACAAATAATTGGGTGATTTGTATAACCTTTTTGCTAAACTTTACTACATTAAAACTTTAATACATTAAAAGTTGTATTTCTAGTGTTCTGAGCAAAGTGGTGGTAAAGAAGTAAATGCAGATGACACACAAGTGTACTCCAAGCAATCACAGGGAGCTATATTTCAGATGAATTAAAAAAAGGTGCAAGACAGTCAGATCAGACAAAGTTGAAAGGATTCTCAGGAGTTTAGATGTGGGAGTGAGGCACTAAGGGTATATTAGTAACTAAGGCCCATATTTATGGGAAAGTGGCATAGTGCGGTGGAGCAAGTCACCTTACTGCGCTGCACTGAGTTAATGGGAAAGGGCAGGAATGCACCGTAATTAAGGTATACAGTGCATTGCTGTCCTTTTCCCCTATGCTGGTGTACAATGGGCTGTCTAGCGCCAATGCAGTCCCCCGTACACAATGGTGCAGGGATGCTTATGTTGCATGCAGGATTGTTTTCATGCAGGAAGGGGCACCTTCCTGCACAAAAATAATCATTAGAGGCATTTTTCTCCATGTGTGCTGCAGAATACAGCACACATAGAAAGAGGAAGTAACGAGGAGAAATAAAGATATTTCTCCTCGTTATGCCTCTCCTGGGCAGGTGTATCTTTTTGGAGCATTCCCAGGTTTATTTGCTTAGAATGAAAATGCATCAAAAACCATGGGAGTTGTGTGGAAACACCCATGCCACGACCATGGAACGTCTCCCTTCCACAGACTACTGTATTGGAAAGCAGCAATTTGTGTTGTTTTTGCATTACTCCTTATTTTTGGAGCCACTCGAAGCCACAGAAAGGGGCTTTGCGTGGCATCGAAAATATGACTTACAGGTTTGCATCACAAATGTATCACGATGCGTGGTGCAAGCATGATGCAAACTTCTCGTCAATATGCCCTGCAGTTTGAAGCGTTATTCCTTTTTCATCACACAGTGACAGTTCATGGGCTCGTATCACAGGATCACGGTGGGGTAACACCTGGAACATGCAAAAATGCATATGCCACCTCAAGAGGGAAAGAGCAGGTGTGGTACTCCTGAAAAGAATCCATATGTTGCCTAAGGGTGCACCAATGTAAGCGGCAGAGCAGTTTGATAGAGTGATCACTTGTTTAAATGAGCAGCAAATCTAGGAATGTCTCCAATCTTTCTCTCTTTTTAGGTACATGGAAGCTAGGAGGAAACTACAGTGGGGCATTTTTTATTTTTATTCAAGTTGGGGGCATAGTTTGTTGCTATCCTAAAGGAAGTAGAAACGTCTATGATATAGAGTTAAAGGAGATAAGGGGACAGCAAGTGTGAAGAATTGATTCTTGCTCTGTGCTCAGCTGTTGTGTGACCTGTGGACATTGTCTTTCTTACCAGGAAAGGTAAGCTCACAGAATGCGTTCAAGCGTTGCCTGGACCCAATCAAGCATAAAGTCTGCACGAGAGAGCTGTCCTTCAGGAATTCCCAGTTTGCCATCACGCTTGCTGCAAACTGCTGCAGCACAGACAAGTGCAACGGGGAAAGTTTGCCAGGTATGTACTGGTGCTGACCCACCGAGCTGTGGGATTCAGAGACCTCGGAGTTGTTGTGAATTTCTCCAGCATTAAGGATTGGGAACAGGTAAAGATTTTTAGGACTGGCTTGCAGAAAGCATTGCAACATTGCAAAGAAACAAACGTGTCTAAAGAGAAAGATGAATACAGGGAAAAGGAAAAAGCTTAAAAGCATTAGAGGTGCTATAAATATATATTGCATTCTGAAATAAATCATTTACACGGTGCGCTTGCCGAAGCAGGATCCAAGCTATGTATAGCACGTATAAAGCGAAGCAGTAATGGGTAAAATATACCCTCTGCCCCCACCCTCCCCGTATAGTACAAATGCATTACATTTCATTGCCCTGAATAGCTACTCAAGAAGGCCTCTCTGCACAGTGTTGCATCTGATGAGCCGTGTGTAACAGGAACATCTGGAGTAACCAGTTTTCAGCTGGAGTCCGAGAGGGAGACCCACTGAGCAGAAGACAACTCATCACTGGTGTTGAAAAATTGGCGTGTCCCCTCATGTCTGCCAGGAAATGGAAATAACTTGACCGATGAACTGCTAAGTTCACCAAATCAAGGTCAAGGTATGAAAAGCTCAGATAAACAGCTGCGTTTGACAGAGAAGTTGCACAGAAGGTTTTTGTAAAACAATTAAACAATGATTGTTCTGAATATGTGTTTATCTCACACACTGACTTGCCAAAGCCTCCGATAATTAAATACTTGTTTCGGGAAACTTAACAGTAGCCAATAATTTCGCTAACTGGAGTTTTCAATTAACATTTTCATTTTGAAGTGCATAGAGAACAGAATTCTGAATGTTTTTTTTTCTAATACAACATTACTTTATTTATGGGGAGGTGACGTCACCGAATTCATCAACACATCCCGCACCACGCTGCAACGAGCTAGAGACACCTTTAGAAAACACCAGCACGATTGAGTAACAGCCACTTTTGCTGTTAGAATCCAGCTGCCTCTCATCACATGTTGCCTGTGTCTTTGCCTTAGGGAGCGAGTTATAGTTACTTCACATAACTCTATCTGTAACTGCTGAATTTCTGCAGAATTTCTATGGTTTTCCACAAGTAAATTCAAAACCTAACTATCACGTCCCTGTAACCTTTACTTTCTTCAGTGAATATAAAAAATTATCAGAAAAAAACAAAGGTTACAGGGACGTTATAGTTTTTAAAAGTACAAAATGTTAGAAATTCACCTGTTACAGTTAGAGTTATCTCAAGTAATTATAACTCGTGGCACAAGGTATCCATAACTCGCGCCCCACCCTGCAGTTTTTTCATCAAACATTTTACGGCAAATAATACATTGATATTATCAATGATGTTATCAAAGGTGTCATGAGTGACATCATTTGTGGGATAATTATCAGAGCATGGAGAGGGCGCAAGCTATAGTTACCTTAGGCACGAGTTATAGTAACTTGAGATAACTCTAACTATAACAGGTGAATTTCTATGGTTTTGAATGTTTAAAATGAGACCCTAACTATAATGTCCCTATAACCTTTTGTTTTTCAAGCGAGTTTCTATGGTTTTTTAAAATTCTATTTCCTAGCTATAACATCCCTGTATCCTTTGGCTTTTTCAGTGAATTTCAATGTTTGTTTAACGTATAATCATTTTCATTACTAAAGTTAATCCAACCACCTTCGGCTGTGCATAGCAGCGGTTGGCCGCAGGGCCTGGCCTGTGGCTGGGTCCTGACGGCAAATCCCTATAAGCACCCAACCTTGCTCCGTGCACAGCAGTCGGCTAACTACCTAATCCCATGCCGCTCGTGGGCCTTTGGCTCTGCGCAGTGGGAGTTGGTCATGGCCTGTCTTTCGGGATGTGAGATTAGGTGTAAGAGGGTGTATCTGTGGGTGAGAGAGTCTTTTTGGGTGTGAGTAAAGGTGCATCAGTGTCTTAGTGGGTGCATCAGTGTCTGTGTGGGTCTGTGAGTGGGTACGTGAGGGGTTCAGTAGATCTGTGAGTGGGTGTGTGAGAGTCTGAGTGGGTCTGTGAGTGGGTGCACAAGGGTCTGAGTGGGTGTGTGAGTGGGAGAAAGATAGTTTTTAAGGTTTTGATGATTGATATACTCAAAATGAGCTACTTCTGGACAAATTGAAAAGAAAAATGTATTTGTCAGTTAAAAAGAGTGAAATCAAATTTTAGTATAAACCTTTTAAACTTTTGAAGTTTAAAAGAAATTAAAGAAGGAAAACGACCAGGGACACAACCGCAGTAGAACCCTCAACTCCTTACTATGATGCTTATGACAGTTAACCCATGCATGTGATTGGAAAGAAAAGTGAAAGCTCCATCACTAGGAAGCTTTAACAGTCAAAACCCTACTAAATAAATAAACACACTGTCAAGCGATACTAGGATTTGAACCTTCAGCCTACTGAGGGACAGTGCAACACCTTGATCATTAGGCCAGAAGTGACTCTGGCATGCACTGCATCCACACGTAACTGTAACGTTCGTACCAAACATATTGCTAGTTTGACATTTGAAGTTATTGCATGGAGACACCTTTGTAATGGCAATCCTCTCTCTCTTCCATCCCATTATGGGATGGAAGAGAGAGAAAGAGAGTGCCAAGATGGCTGGGGGGAGCCTGAAGGCGCCCACATTCCTATCTGGCTCCCCACGTCCTGTGTGAGCCAGCATTGCTCCTGCAAGCACGAATCTACTTTAAGTAGAAGCCTAAGGTGACTATAACTCTTGTCCTCGCCATGCACTGGTAATTACCCTAGTCATTACAGCACCCATAACAACTTTTATAACGTCATTAAAAATATCAATGAAACAGTAGAAGTTAAATTATTGAAGAAACAATTGTGCATGGTGGGGGGGTGCAAGTTATAGTTACTTGAAATAACTCTAACTATGACTGCTGAATTTCTCTGGTTTTGTGCAAGTAAATTCAGAACCTACCTATAACATCCCTGTAACCTTTGTTTTTTTTAAGTGAATTTATAGATATTTATATATGTGCATGTGTGTTTAGAGGATCAATGACACAATGTTGTTGACAAAAATACTGTGTCACAAAATATTGTTTTCCAAAAATATTGTCCTCCTATATTTATAAAAATAATTACAAAAATATTCGGAAAGATATTGTTGGCTCTAATATCATCTCAACTTTTTAATATAAATAGAGTTTAAAGTAGTAAAAGTAGTTATTTAATATGATGTAAATGTAAAATATTCCACTAATATTTAATTCTTTAATGCTTTATATAAATATATACTTACATAAACACACAAACATATCTGTGTGTTTGTAATTATGAAATATATATATATATATATATATATATATATATATATATATATGCAAAGAAAAGATAAATATAATACTCGCACACTCGGATTTCAGGAACAAAAAAAGATCAGTTTAATCTACACAACGCGTTTCGACTGACACAGCAGCCTTGGTCACGTGATAAACATCACCACTAAAATACCATTTAAATACCCTGTTAGCATAGACATAGAAATAGGACATCTAAAATGTGCAACCAATAACAACACACACTACTTTGCAGATGTTACCATAATAATACTTTTAGTACTTAGATCAGTTCATGCCCCTATATAATACCAGATATAATTCAGATATAATTATTAAATTACAAATCATTTCCCCCAGTATTATTAATAAAATTAATAAATTAGTATTATCAGTTTTTAATGAAAATTCATTGTTGAATTTAAAAGGGGAAATAACCAAGTTTAATAACAGTGTTCTATCTATTAAAATTCATATTTCTTTGTTCTAGACCATAATGTCTGTAAAAATATTTATCATTTTAAAAAAATAGAGAGATGGTAAAATATATACACTGCAAATATATCATCATAAGCTTATTAAAGGCTAAAAGTCATCAACAGTACTAATTTTAACAATCAAATCTGAAAATCTGCAAAGTTAACCACCCATTAATAACGTGAAAAACACTGGAGAATGAATATAAACAAGCGGGTAAAGTTTGATACTTCTTCGTCCGACCATATTATCTAAAAGAGATATCCGAAAATTAGAGTCAAAATTAGAACAGTAACTGAAAATTTAAACATCAAATTAATATTGGAATATAAACTTGGCACTCATAATACATATCACATAGTTGACCAAGGTACTTGATCTAAAACCTATAAATTAATTCTATATATAATAAAATTAAATCTCTGTACAGTCAACTCATTATAAATATTATGGTAAAAAGAATTTTCCAATCGGTAAAAAGTCTCATCAAGATAAATTAATAGTTATCATATAGGTGAGTATTTAATTCCTCCCCCATATTCAAACCAATCGGAGTCTTAGTCTCTAATTCTAAGATATATACTGACTCTTTTTTCCTCAACACTAATTCTCTGTTCCCTCCCCTATGATGTGGAGGAACATGTTCAATACCAAAATAGGATAATTTGGTACAGTCAGAGTTGTGTTTTTCTTTGAAATGCCTTGCTACCGGATAATGTTCGTCATTAGATGTAATTGCACGCATGTGTTCTAAAATCCGTTTCTTAACACCATGTTTGGTGCTGCCAATATACCATTGTAAGCAAGGACATTCCAATACATAGATTACAAAGGGGGTACTGCATGTTATAAATTGATTAATCTGTCTGACTTTTCCAGGTTTGCATGTGGCATATTGCTTCCGCATAATGCTGTAGCGACATGCTTTACAATGGCCACATGGGAAAAAGCCTTGCAAATTGTGTTCTCTCAGTTGTGAAGTAGAAGTGATATCATTAGACCTCAAAATGTCATGTAAACTACGTCCTCTTCTATAGGTAATCTGAGGTCTCTTTTGTATACTACTTCCAATAACGGGATCACTTTTCAAAATATTCCAATTCTTTGAAATTATGTTCTTGATCTGTCTTGTATCCTCATTATATGTCATGATGAGTCTAGTCCCATCATTATCATCTGCCTTTTGTTTGGTTATATTATCAAAAAGGGTATCCGATCTTTTTATCTCCTTAGTCTTATCGATTGCTCTCTTAATTACCCATTCTGGATATCCTCGCTGTTTAAATCTAATAGTTATCTCCCTTTGTTCAACCTGAAAAGCTTCGTCAGTACTACTTATTCTTTTAGCTCTTAGTAGTTCGCCAAAGGGGATACTCCATTTTAAACTATCCGGATGACCACTAGAGGCATGTAATAAGCTGTTGCCCGCCGTGTGTTTCCGGAACAGTTCAGTAGTAATATTCTGTTCCCTAATATTTACCATAGTATCTAAAAATTCAATGGAGGAGCTGCTCACATTACAGGTCAAACCAATATTCAGATCATTCCTGTTCAACTTATCTACAAACTGTATAGCCTCTTTTCTGGTTCCTTTCCAAATAATGAAAAGGTCATCGATATATCTTAACCAGAGAATTGCCTGATTCGCTTCTGGATATAGTTCATCATCTTTGAAAACAGTCTCTTCCCACCAACCAAGAAAAAGACAGGCAAAACTTGGAGCAAAACATGTGCCCATAGCAGTCCTGAGGGTCTGTTGGTAAAGTACCCCATTGAACAAGAAAAAGTTATTGGTTAAACAATACCTTATGACATATAATGAGGATACAAGACAGATCAAGAACATAATTTCAAAGAATTGGAATATTTTGAAAAGTGATCCCGTTATTGGAAGTAGTATACAAAAGAGACCTCAGATTACCTATAGAAGAGGACGTAGTTTACATGACATTTTGAGGTCTAATGATATCACTTCTACTTCACAACTGAGACAACACAATTTGCAAGGCTTTTTCCCATGTGGCCATTGTAAAGCATGTTGCTACAGCATTATGCGGAAGCAATATGCCACATGCAAACCTGGAAAAGTCAGACAGATTAATCAATTTATAACATGCAGTACCCCCTTTGTAATCTATGTATTGGAATGTCCTTGCTTACAATGGTATATTGGCAGCACCAAACATGGTGTTAAGAAACGGATTTTAGAACACATGCGTGCAATTACATCTAATGACGAACATTATCCGGTAGCAAGGCATTTCAAAGAAAAACACAACTCTGACTGTACCAAATTATCCTATTTTGGTATTGAACATGTTCCTCCACATCATAGGGGAGGGAACAGAGAATTAGTGTTGAGGAAAAAAGAGTCAGTATATATCTTAGAATTAGAGACTAAGACTCCGATTGGTTTGAATATGGGGGAGGAATTAAATACTCACCTATATGATAACTATTAATTTATCTTGATGAGACTTTTTACCGATTGGAAAATTCTTTTTACCATAATATTTATAATGAGTTGACTGTACAGAGATTTAATTTTATTATATATAGAATTAATTTATAGGTTTTAGATCAAGTACCTTGGTCAACTATGTGATATGTATTATGAGTGTCAAGTTTATATTCCAATATTAATTTGATGTTTAAATTTTCAGTTACTGTTCTAATTTTGACTCTAATTTTCGGATATCTCTTTTAGATAATATGGTCGGACGAAGAAGTATCAAACTTTACCCGCTTGTTTATATTCATTCTCCAGTGTTTTTCACGTTATTAATGGGTGGTTAACTTTGCAGATTTTCAGATTTGATTGTTAAAATTAGTACTGTTGATGACTTTTAGCCTTTAATAAGCTTATGATGATATATTTGCAGTGTATATATTTTACCATCTCTCTATTTTTTTAAAATGATAAATATTTTTACAGACATTATGGTCTAGAACAAAGAAATATGAATTTTAATAGATAGAACACTGTTATTAAACTTGGTTATTTCCCCTTTTAAATTCAACAATGAATTTTCATTAAAAACTGATAATACTAATTTATTAATTTTATTAATAATACTGGGGGAAATGATTTGTAATTTAATAATTATATCTGAATTATATCTGGTATTATATAGGGGCATGAACTGATCTAAGTACTAAAAGTATTATTATGGTAACATCTGCAAAGTAGTGTGTGTTGTTATTGGTTGCACATTTTAGATGTCCTATTTCTATGTCTATGCTAACAGGGTATTTAAATGGTATTTTAGTGGTGATGTTTATCACGTGACCAAGGCTGCTGTGTCAGTCGAAACGCGTTGTGTAGATTAAACTGATCTTTTTTTGTTCCTGAAATCCGAGTGTGCGAGTATTATATTTATCTTTTCTTTGCTTAACTAATTACCGGCTTGCTCGTGCCGGTTCTCGCACCACCCCTTTGGGCTGATTGAGATCATACTTCGAGTATTTTTGTAGTCATATATATATATATATATACATATATATATATATAGTGTGAGATAATTAATACACATTTATTTTACATTATGTCATTTCTTATATTTTAAATGTAATAATATAACTAGATATAATATAATGAATAACATACAAAATAAAACTATGAAGGTATAAACAATTGAATAAGAAAAAAACATATTGATTACTGTAGATCATAAATAAAATAAAAATTAATAAAACCCAAAACAACATTTAAAAATAAATACATTTGAAAATGTATGTAATTTAAAAAAACAAATCTAAATTATAAACAAAATAAAACATTTAACAGTATAAATTCTAGTTAATTAATAAAACCAAAACTATTGGAGTATAAGAATATTAAGTATACTATTCCCACTCTAGTTTATGCAACATTAAGGAAAGTGTCACATTTCGAGAGATGAAATTTACTATTCCCATTCCAAACAGAGCAACAGTAGGAAAGGTTTTCAACTGCATAGAGGTTACTTTTACTATTCCTAATGCAATCTAAGCAAGAGTAGGAAAAATGCTTCACTTCAAATACATTTCATATATGAGTAACCCCATAAATGTAGAATGAATACTACAGTCAATTAAAAATAATAATTCCCATATATATAAATATATATATAGATTAACATATATATATATATAAAATAATAAAAAAACTAACAACAATTAATCAATTTATATAATTACTATTCAATAAAAAATAATTAGCAATCCATAAGTGTTTGCTATTTAATTATTAACTTCCCACCCTGTACCACTACAAACCTGGCAGTCACACATAACATATAATTATAAGAGAAGCTAGTCCATAAATTATGTACTTAAAATAAGGTAAATAATTATGTAACACTGATAGTTAATAGTAAATTATTCATTAATTATTACCTAGTTAAGTTCTGACTCTAGGCCCCTATAAACCTAGCATCCTCCAAACAAAATATAAGTAAAATAAATTCTATATTTAGATAAGTAAATATCAACTAAATTGTTAATACATAGCATCCCACAACTAAAATATAAGTAAAATAGATACGTAGTCCATGAATTACTTAATTAAAATCAATTAAATATTTACCTAACAATTAATAATTGATTGTTAATTATTACTTAATGAACTTTCCATTCTATAACCCCCTACAAAACTACCAACCCACAAATAACATATTACAAAAGTGAATCAGTATTACATAAATTACATAATACATAGCAGTATTATAATTCAATAAAATGTATTAAATTATTCTCAATTATTTATTAACTCCAACCCTATCCCCCAAAAATGAACAACACGCCTCAACACTATAAAATACTATTAAGAATTAATACGAAATTCTAACTTACTTAAAATTACAAGCCATATTTTAAAAACAATACCATTTATATAAATAAAAGTAACACAAAATTAATATATCATCTAAAAATTATATATACATATATTCACTCTAAAAAACAAAGGTTATAGCTACGTTATAGTTGGGCTCAGATTTTACTTGTACAAAACCATAGAAATTCAGTTGTTATAGTTACCTGAGCTAACTATAACGTACGCCCCGCAATGCACTGATTATGACCTTACATATTACATCACTCATAACATGGCCAGTATTAGAAATTGGGTCTCTAGTTGGCAGAGATATGTGACCTGTTCAAGTAGAGATCACAATCCTAGTTAGGGTAAGTTACAACACAACCTAATTCATCCTTTGCTCACCCTCCAATAGCTTGAACAGAGCAGGCAGGCTTGACTTAGAAGGCAGCGTGTAAAGTATTTGTGCAATAACTCAAACAGTAACACTGTGAAAACACCACAAAAGTACTCCACACCAGTTTAGGAAAATAGATAAAATGTATCTGAAAAAAATAAAATGAAAACAACAAACATCCAATATGCACAAGTCAAGATATCACTTTTAAAAGGTCTTCATGAGTGTCAATCTTTAAGAATAAGTGTTTGTATCCTTTTAATACACAGTACTTGGAATATGTAAAAAATACCAATGCAGAGGGGCCGCAGATGAGAAGATGCATCAAAAAGTAAAGGTTTTTGTCAATTTTTCCAGTGCGGCAACGGTGATGCAGAGATATTTTGATGCCTAGGGACGATGCATAGAAAACCCACAACACGTTGAGCAGAGGCAACAGGTGCTGCATTGATCCGGCAGGCAATGCAGTGATTTTTCAGGCAGGCGCTGCGTCGATCCGGCACACGCTGCTCAAATTTTGCAGGTGTTGCGTCGAGTTTCAGACGTGCTAGATTTTCTCTTCTTTGGTGAAGTCTTGAAATTCCACCAGAGCGGCCTTCTGGTCATACCAGCATTAATTACCTCTTGATTGTCCTCAAGGTTGCTCTTGGCCTTTTTTCAGAAGCTGTGCATCTGGTTCCAAAGGGCCAACATGTAGCTGACCACATCCTAAGGGGGTTTCCTAGGAGCTTAATTCCACCCTTCTTGACAACACTTAGAGGTCCCCTAGCAGGGTAGCCATAGAGGAGTTTGAAGGGTCTGAACCCTACTCCTTTCTGTGGCACCTCCCTGTAGGCAAAGAGGAGGCATGGCAAGAGGAGATCCCACTTACGACTCATGGCCTAAGGTAGGCCTGCAGTTATGCCCTTGAAGGTCTTGTTGAACCTTTCAACTAGGCCATTGGATTGAGAGTGATAGGGTGTGGTGAATTTACACAGACATGAAGTTAGTGCCTCAGTCAGACAATATGCCCTAGGTTTAAGGGGGTCTAGGGCATCCTTGTGCCACATTAGCTTCATTTTTTATGCCACCAGTGTGGCCCAATAAGGCCAAATTCGCTGCACCACATTTGCAAAGTGGCGCAATGCAGGCATTGCACCACTTTGTAACCCCTTGCGTCACATTATGCCTGCAGCAGGCATAATGTACGCTAGGGGGGCATTCTCCCCCTAGGAACCTAAGAGATTCCACAGCACCATTTTTAGCAGCTATTTTTAATGCCTGCACAGTGCAGGCATTAAAAAGGGGGGATACTATTGTTTTCAATTGACCCCTACAGGAGTGGCACCAAAAGTTTGCTGCTAATCCTGCAAAGTACATCAATAGCATCAATAATGTTTCCGCTATTGCCCCTACCCTGCACCATGGTGTGCTGTGTATTAAATATGGCCCACACTTGGTGGTGGGGGGGCACTAAGGTGTGCAGGAAAAGTGGTGCGGCATTCGATGCAGAACCATTTTTCTTAAATTCAGGCCTATCTCTTTAGGGAACCACACACAGGTAAAGATCCCCATCAGAGTACTGGTCACCACAGGTGCAGTCATTGTCCTCAGAGGGATTGCCCCAGGGTAGCTTGTGGCATGATCCACCAAGACCAGGATGAACTTGTTGCCTAGGGCTGTTTTGGGGTCCAATGGACCAATGACGTCGATGTCCACCCTTTAAAAGGGGGTGCCAACGACGGGAAGTGGGATCTTGGGAGTTTTCAGCTTTTTCCCTGACTTCCCACTGACCTGGCAGGTGGGACAGGACCTGCAGAATGTATCTGAGTCTGTCTTCATTCAGGGCCAATAGGAGTGGGCGGCAACAGTGGCTTGTCTTGACCTAAATGTCCCTCCAGGAGTATGTCGTGAGCCAGACCCAGTAGGAAGGCCCAGTAACACTGGGAGACCACCAGCACATATGCTGCCCTAGTACATGAAGGTTTTTGTGGTATTTTGATTGTGTTACTGTATGAGTAATTACACAATGATTTACATATTGTCTTCTAAGTTCAGCCTGCCTGCTCTGTGCCAAGCTACCGGAGGGTGAGCACAGGAAAATTTGGAATGTATTGTGACTTACCCTGATTAGGATTGTGGTCCCTCCTTGGACAGGGTGCATACCTCAGCCAACTAGAGACCAATTTCTAACATTGGTGATCAGCGATGAGGATAGGACTTGTATTTGTGCAGTGCCATACAATAGCTACGTAACCACAACCTAGCCACATTTAAATGTTTTTTGTCTGATTTTTTTCTTCTTCTGCAAATTTTCCCTGCTTCACACTTTTTTAATTCATCCTATACATCATATCTTTGGCTGGTTGATGGAGTATGAGCTGGTTAAGCTGGAGGATTACAGTTTTAGCCAGTTGAAAAGCTTCTGCAAATGGATGGAGTACCTACCCAAGGAGTCACCAAGAAGGTGGAGTTCCAAAAGGTGCTGAGGGCCTGGGCAGAGTCTCGCACCCAATGGGATGATGAGCTGGAGGAGCCTGTGAATGGCTGTTCTGAGAAACTATGTGCAGCAGTGAAAGGGGACAACCTTGGAATTGTGCTACCTGTGAGGGCAGGGAGCAGTGTCAAAAGTCAAGGCCTGGCGGCAGAGGAAACAAGAGAGGAGAGAGAATTCCAGCTGCAGCCGGTAAAATTAAAAATAAAGGCAGAGGAAAGCTAAAAGAGCTTTTGCAGAAAGGAAACTACTTCTAGCTCATGGACTGAGCCTGAAAGAGCTGGACCTCAAGGCTAGGCACCCAGCAGTGGTGTTGGCAGCATACGTACAGTACTTGATGGAGACAAGAAGATTTGTGTACCCAGGGATTTGGAGCCCAGGTATTTAGTGGGAGATTACATTGATAAGAGGTTTTCTGCTTATGAAGTTGCACTGAGGGTACATGGGGTTACTGAAGAGCACTGGAAGGGGGAGGACCTGTGGAAACAAATACCAACACTTGGGAGGTGCACACTTCTAACACTAGAGGTTAGGGACCAGACCAAGTATACTCCAATGAAAGCCATTTTGACTGCCAAATTTGGACTGACCCCTGAGAAATATTGCCAAAGATTTAGGAACAGTAACAAGCTCCCCAACCAATCCTGGGTAGATTTCATTGATTGTTCCAGTAGGGCACTGAAAGGCTGGGTGCAGTGCAGCAAAGTCAGTGATTATGTTGGATTGTGCAGTTCAATCCTGTGAGAGCACATGCTCAGTATTTGTTTTACAGAGTTGTGCCAGAGTTGACAGTAAGCTTACTGATCCTAGGAAGCTTGCTGAGGAGGCAGACCTCTGGCCTAGCACCAGAGTGCCCAAAAATGTATCTGGGGGGACACCCACAAAGGTGTCAGGGTTCCCAACAGAAGAAAGAGAGTGAAGAAAAATGTAAAAATAAGGAGTTCTTTTAGGGCCCCAAAATAATTTCCAAGGGTGTAGTGGTAACCAGCCCCAGATTGATCCTAAGAAGAAAAGGCTCTTTGATCACAAGACAGGAAGGTGTGTACCCTAATGTACAGAGTGCTCCAAATATGGTCACTCTAATGGTGACTTCAAATGTCCCAAGAGGGTACAGCCCCCCCAATGGTAGGCAAACACCTGGGTTAGCTAGTGTAGCGCTCAGGGATAAGATAGTATCAGATAGTTTTGGGGAACAGACAGAGGTAACACTAGTTTCCTGGGGGTGCAGCTATGGTGCCAAAAGCCCACACGCCTGCCAATACTTCAAAGCAGAGGCAGTGGGTCACTATTAATGGGCAACGGGTGGAGGCTCTGCGGGACACAGGGGCCAGCATGAGAACTGTCAAGTGTCAGCTGGTATCAACAGAGCAAGTCCTACCAAACACATTCCATCATGTCATATTTGCCAATAATCGTGAGAGCCATCTACCAGTGGCTCTGGTTCCCTTTGAGTGTGGTGTGGGGTCTGGTACTCTGAAAGTAGCTGTGAGCCCTGCCGTACCTGTAGATTGTCTGTTAGGCAATGGCCTGGAGCACGCTATCTGGTGGGAGGTAGACTTGAGGTCTCACTTTTATCACCCTTCATCAACCAAGTTAGTTTGAATCTAGGAGCACAGTGAGCACGGGAGCCATTCTGGCCATACCCTTCCCACTTAGGGCAACTTTAGCAACACAAAAGGATGATGGACAGAGTTCTGAAATTCTTTTAAACACTCACCACCAGTCACAGATCTGGGTTTAATTCATCATTCTTTTGCTTACCATGCCATCCCTGTTTGGACCCAGCTACATGCAAATCAGTCTTGACCCTGTTCTCAATAGGAACAGTCCAGTCAAAACTATCAGGCCAGGTCCTCCCTCCTAGTACCCTAGGACCGGTTTCAGAATATCACCCTTCATTAGCCAGGCTAGCTTGAATCCACTAGTACAGGGGGCATAGGACCCACTTCTGACCATACACTTCCCACTTATGGCAACCTTAGCAACACAAAAGGAGGATGGACGGAGTGCTGAAACTTTTCACTCACCCCCAGTCACAGATCTAGGTATAACCCATTGTTTTTTTGCTCACCATGCCACCCCAGTTTGGACCCAGCCATAGGTAAATTACTGCTAATGTATCCTTGTAACACACAGTACCTGGGATGCATCAAAAATATTGATGCAGAGGGGCCGCAGAGTAACAGATGTATTGAAAACTAAAGTAATGCATTGATTTCTGCAGCACGGCAAAGGTGATACGTTGTTTCTTTTCACACTGTAAGGTGATGCGTCAGTTTCCGGAAGCGCAACTTTGGTTCCTCACTGTGGTGCAGGGATATTTTGACACCCAGGGAAGATGCATGAAAAACCCAGAACGCGTCGAGCAAAGGCAGCAGGTGCTGCGTCAATCCAGTAGGTGGTACAGTGATTTTCCAGCCATGAGGCAATCTCTGGGTCAGTCTGGCAGGCGTTGCATCAAATCTTGCAAGCATTGTGTCAATTTACTGATGTGCTAGATTTTCTCTTCCTTGGTGAAGTCTTTGATAGCCCTGAGACCTCAGAAAAGGATGCAATCTCAATCCAAGCCCTTGGAGAGCACTTGAGGAGGAAGGCAGTCCTTCCAACGGAGTCAGGGGTCAGCAGCCAGCAGGGTAACAAGCAGTCCAGCACTCCTTCCAGTAAAGCAGTCCAGATGAGTCCTTTGAGCAGCCAGGCAGTGCACAGGTTCTCCTTTCAACCCAGCCTTATCTGCCTGTGGGGGGTTATCAGTCCTTTGAGTGAGGGCAGGCAACTTGCCTTTGAAGTGTAAGAGAGAGATCCTCCACCCTTCCTGCCCAGGGAAAACCCATCTGTAAGCAGCTGAATGTAGATGCAGCTGCGTATATTGTGTTTAATGCTGTCTGGGTGGAAGGCACAAGGTGAGATGTCAACCAGCACATACCAAGGGGGTCATTATGACCCTGGCGGAAGGCGGAGAACCGGCGGTAAGACCGCCAACATGCTGGCGGTCTTACTTTGTGGAATTATGACCATGGCAGTTACCGCCATGGTCATCCGCCGGTTCTCCGTTCCGCCCGCCAGGGCGAAGACGACCGCCGGGCTGGAGACCTGGGTCTCCAGCCTGGCGGCCGTCACTATACCGCCGGCGGTATTTGGACCCGGCTTACCGCCGTGGATTTCCAACGGTTTGAACCGCCATGAAATCCATGGCGGTAAGCACTATCAGTGCCAGGGAATTCCTTCACCCCCCATTTCTGAAATAATAATGTTTTTGCAAATGTTTCTGGGACTTAAAGATAGATACTAAGCTAAGGCATAAGTTAAATTACTTTTCTTTCTGACCTACCCATGAATGACACTATTTGTGACATGTGTTATCTGAGTGGCTCTGTGAGTGTCTCAATCTGTGTGTGAGTAACTGTCTAAGTGGGTTAATGGTTGGGTGGGTTGTGTGAGTAGCTTTTGGTAAGTGACTGGTTGTGTGAGTAGTTGTATGAGTGAGTAAATGGCTGTGTCAATATCTGTTTTGGTGAGTAAGTAGGGGTGTGTGTGGTTGTATCAGTGAATAATCGGATGTGTGAGTAGCTGTATGGGTAAATAAGCGGGAGCTAAAGTAGCTCTATTGGTGAGTGAGTGTGTGAATAGCTGTACTGGTGAGTGAATGGGTGTGTGAGTGGCTGTATGGTAAGTGAGCGGGTGTGTGAGTGGCTGTGTGGGTGAGAGAGAGGTTGTGTGAGTCTCTGTGTGGATGAGTGAGTGGGTGTTGGAAAGTGGATTATTGGTATGGGCAGGTAAGTACCCACACTTAGCAATAGGCCACTAACCTCCAATTAGGTCCAGTTAGGTCCCAATAAATTAAACCCATCTCAACCCTTGGTAGCTTGGCATGAGCGACAAGGCTTAACTTAGGAGACACGTGTAATGCATTTAAAAATCACAAAACAGTAAATAAGTGAAACACACAACACAGTAAAGATCCAGCACCAATTTATAAAAATAGATTATACTTATAAAATCAGATAAGGGGAACAGAAGATATGAATTTTTAAGGAATTAGTGTTTTTTTAGACTAGATAGAAACGAATAGCGCCAATCTGGTCATCTGGTTTCACCTTGACTGGGGCAAAGTCAAAGTTTAAGGCCGACCATGATGGAGCCCTGCTCGGCTCCAGCAAGCGGGAGGCCTCAGTCAAAAGTTTACCTTTGGATTTAGTCATTTGCTTGAAGATTTTCTTCAGCAGGACAAAGACGCCAGTCCGATCCAACCTCCCTGGAGCCCTTCCTCGGATACGCGTCACAGGAGCCCTTGGTGAAGATTTCTATTTTCGGACTTAGACGATTTTTCAAGATGAAAATCCTTCAACCGGGCCGAACCTGAATCTTGATCCAAAGTCCCTGGAGCCCTCTTCGGATACACTGCTCGAGAGGTCCCAGTCAACTTTCCACGTTCGGACGTAGTCACTTTTTCTGAGATTTTCCTCAGCGGGATGACCCTAGAAGTCAGGCTGGGTCTTGGTTGAGGCAAGCCGGCTAGAGTTGCCGCGGCGGGTCGGTCCCTCTATGGAGCTTTTTCCAAAAAGTTTTCCAATCTTCTCCAAACTTATAGCGCCAATCTGGTCATCTGGTTTCACCTTGACTGGGGCAAAGTCAAAGTTTAAGGCCGACCATGATGGAGCCCTGCTCGGCTCCAGCAAGCGGGAGGCCTCAGTCAAAAGTTTACCTTTGAATTTAGTCATTTGCTTGAAGATTTTCTTCAGCAGGACAAAGACGCCAGTCCGATCCAACCTCCCTGGAGCCCTTCCTCGGATACGCGTCACAGGAGCCCTTGGTGAAGATTTCTATTTTCGGACTTAGACGATTTTTCGAGATGAAAATCCTTCAACCGGGCCGAACCTGAATCTTGATCCAAAGTCCCTGGAGCCCTCTTCGGATACACTGCTCGAGAGCTCCCAGTCAACTTTCCACGTTCGGACGTAGTCACTTTTTCTGAGATTTTCCTCAGCGGGATGACCCTAGAAGTCAGGCTGGGTCTTGGTTGAGGCAAGCCAGCTAGAGTTGCCGCGGCGGGTCGGTCCCTCTATGGAGCTTTTTCCAAAAAGTTTTCCAATCTTCTCCAAACTTATAGCGCCAATCTGGTCATCTGGTTTCACCTTGACTGGGGCAAAGTCAAAGTTTAAGGCCGACCATGATGGAGCCCTGCTCGGCTCCAGCAAGCGGGAGGCCTCAGTCAAAAGTTTACCTTTGAATTTAGTCATTTGCTTGAAGATTTTCTTCAGCAGGACAAAGACGCCAGTCCGATCCAACCTCCCTGGAGCCCTTCCTCGGATAGGCGTCACAGGAGCCCTTGGTGAAGATTTCTATTTTCGGACTTAGACGATTTTTCGAGATGAAAATCCTTCAACCGGGCCGAACCTGAATCTTGATCCAAAGTCCCTGAAGCCCTCTTCGGATACACTGCTCGAGAGCTCCCAGTCAACTTTCCACGTTCGGACGTAGTCACTTTTTCTGAGATTTTCCTCAGCGGGATGACCCTAGAAGTCAGGCTGGGTCTTGGTTGAGGCAAGCCGGCTAGAGTTGCCGCGGCGGGTCGGTCCCTCTATGGAGCTTTTTCCAAAAAGTTTTCCAATCTTCTCCAAACTTCTGGATCTTCTTCCGGAAGGTCTTTTAAGGTTCTTTTGGAGTCCACAGCTCACCCAAAGGTTCCAGAAGCTGAGTTGCTCCTTGAGGGTGCAGACTACAACTCCCAGAATGCACCTGGCCGAATCTCCAAAACGGCCACTGGACAGTGGTCAGCTAGTCACTTTCCTCAGGATCTGAGGCAGGGGACTCTGGTTTGCCTTTTTTCACCTGTAAGAAACAGAGAGTCCCTCCTTAAACCAGTTGAAGCCAGGCAAAGTCCTTCTTGTGGTGAAGCCCAAGTGTGCAGCTGGTGCAGTCCTTTACAGTGCAGTGTCCAGGTGCAGGTCAGGGGTCCAGCAGGGCAGTCCTTCTTCTCCTGACATTCTTCCTTGTAGGGATCTGGTAGGGATCTGAGGTGTGGGTGCAGCTGTGCCATATTTATCCTTGCTCCTGGGTGAAAAACAGGTGGGTCCTGGTTCTCCAAACGGATGCAGGATCCTTCCCCCTGTGATGATCACTTCCTGGGCAGCATGGCAAAAATCAATCCCAGGGAGCAACATTCTTCAAAAATCCATCATGGCTGAGACTGATTATTGGAGGTTACATCTGGCTGAATCCACCCACTGGTGTGGCTAAAAATCCTAAACACACCCTTCTCCTAGCCTCTTCCGATCTAATCAAGAGGGCACCTAATTGTCTGGGGTTGCAGGATTTAAGGGAGGTGCTGGGTTGCGCCAAATGTCCTTCCCTGCCTTTAAAGACCAGTTTGGCAGCCCTCCCCCTTCCTGCTTCCCCATCTGCTGAGGTAGTTCTTCTCCCCCAGGCACATCGTCTGTGTTCAGCCCAGGCCACTTCACACCTCATCAAGGCAGCCTGACCAGGCTGCCAGAGGCTGGACAATCAGAGAGGGGCACTACAGAGCTGAAGTTAGCAACTTTTCAGGTAGAGTTTAAAACTCTTTATCTGAACTAGTTATATTAAATCCAACAATTGTAAGTAGTGGGATTTATCATAACAATTAATTTGATACCAAACTCAAGGTGTAGGAAGTTGGCTCTGTATATACTATCTCAAAGTAAGAGATAGTATGCACAGAGTCCAAGGGTTCCCCTTAGAGGTAAGATAGTGGCAAAATTAGATAATTCTAATGCTCTATTTTGTGGTAATGTGGTCGAGCAGTAAGCTTATCAGAGGGTAGTGTTAAGCAGTTGTTGTATACACACACACAGGCAATAAATGAGGAACACACACTCAAAGACTAAACTCCAGGCCAATAGTTTTTTATATAGAAACATATCTGTTTTTAGAACCACAAGTTCAAGATTTGAAGTAAATACATAAAATGCAAGGTACTCCACACACGTAAGTTAGGAACTTTGAATTGTAGCAATAGCATACATAGGCCCTCATTCTGACCTTGGCGGTCGGCGGAGAGGCGGCGGTCGGACCGCGAACAGACCGGCGGTATAAAAAATGGCATTCTGACCGCGGCGGTCACCGCCGCGACCGACCACCACTTCCCCACTCCGACAGCCACGGCGGTCATGACCGACGGGCTGGAGTCTGCGCACTCCGGTCCGACGGTCGACCCAAGACCGCCAACGGTATCATGACCCTGCTTACCGCCGCGGTTTCTGGCGGTCGGGAACCGCCATGCGAACCATGGCGGTAGGCACTATCGGGGCCAGGGAATTCCTTCCCTGGCACTGATAGGGGTCTCCCCCACCCCCCACTGCCCCCCCGAGTCCTCCCCCCACACCCTCCACCCCCCTGCCACCCCCCAGAGGTGGTACGAACCCCCTCCCCACCCCCACCCCGACATGCACATACACGCACCCCGACATGCACACACCCCCAACATGCACATATACACACCCCCTACACACACACATACACAACGGGGATACATACCCGCACACATACATGCCGACATGCGCACCCGCCGAACTACACACATTGCCCATAGGCACAGCAGCACTCCCCGCCCGCATGCACGCACTCACACACCCCCTCTACACACTCACACGCACACCCCCATGCACGCACACATCACACAACACCCCCCCCACCCCCTCCCCTCACGGACGATCAACTTACCTTGTGCGTTGGTCCTCCGGGAGGTGACAGGAGCCATGGGGAGGTGACCGCCAACAGAAGACCGCCAACAGAAGACCGCCACACAGAAATGTGGGTCGTAATTCTGAGGGCGGTGTTCTGCTGGCGTGGCGGTGGAGGTTGACCAGTCTCCACTTTCCCGCCGACCGCCAGTGTGGCTGCTGGCGGTTTTCCGGCGGAACGCTCCCAGCGGTCAGAATGCGCACAGCGGCATACCGCCGCGGTCGGCGGTCTTCACCGCGGCGGTAACTCGGCGGTCTTGCGAAAAGACCGCCAATGTCAGAATGACCCCCATAGTTTTAGTAAAAATGGCAATAAGCTATTTTAAAAGTGGACACAGTGCAAAAATCAACAGTTCCTGGGGGAGGTAAGTAATGGTTTGTTTGTAAGGTAAGTAAGACACTTACAAGTCTAAGTTCCTGGGCGTAGGCAGCCCACCTTTGGGGGTTCAAGGCAGCCCCAAAGTTACCACACCAGCAGCACAGGACCGGTCAGGTGCAGAGGTCAAAGAGGAGCCAAAAACACTAGGTGCCTATGGAGAACAGGGGTTTTCCCGTTCCAGTCTGCCAGCAGGTAAGTACCCACGTCCTCAGAGGGTAGACCAGGGAGGTTTTGTAGAGCACTGGGGGGGACACAAGTAGGCACACAAAGCAGACCCTCAGCGGCACAGGGGCGGCCGGGTGCAGTGTGCAATGCAGGCGTCGGGTTTTGTATAGGATTCAACGGAGGGACCAAGGGGTCACTCTAGCGGTGCAGGCAGGGCACAGGGGGGCTTCTCGGGCCAGCCACCGACTGGGCTAGGCAGAAGGTCACCTGAGGGTCACTCCTGCACTGAGGTTCAATTCCTTCTGGTCCTGGGGGCTGCGGGTGCAGTGCTTGGTCCAGGCGTCAGGTTCCTTGTTACAGGCAGTCGTGGTCAGGGGGAGCATCTGGATTCTCTCTGCATGCATCGCTGTGGGGGTCCAGAGGGGTCGTCTCGGGATACTCACACGGTCTCAGTCACCTGGGAGTCCTCCCTGTGGTGTTGGTTCTCTGGAGCTCGAGCCGGGGGCGGAAAGAGTGAGGTCTTTAAAAGTTGTTTCTTTGTTGCAAAAGATGTTGCTATTATTGAGCAGAGCTGCTGCTCACGGGAGTTTCTTGGTCTTTTGGTTCAGGGCAGTCCTCTGAGGCTTCAGAGGTCGCTGGTCCCTGTCGGAGGCGTTGCTGTTGCAGTTTTCTTTGAGTCAGGACACAGGCTGGTAGGGCTGGGGCCAAAGCAGTTGTCGTCTTCGTCGTCTCTGAAGGGCTTTCAGGTCAGCAGTCCTTCTTCGTGTTTCAGGTTGCAGGAATCTGATTTCCTTGGTTCTTGGGTTCCCTTAAATAAAAATTTAGGGGGGGTTTTAGGTCTGGTGGGCTGTAGCCAATGGCTACTGTCCTAGAGGGTGGCTACACCAACTTTGTGTCGTCCTTCCGGAGGGGAGGGGGGCACATACCTAATCCTATTGGGGGAATCCTCCAATCTCAAGATGGAGGATTTCTAAAGGCATGGGTCACCTCAGCTCAGGACACCTTAGGGGCTGTCCTGACTGGTGGGTGACTCCTCCTTGTTTTTCTCATTATCCCCTCCAGCCTTGCCACCAGAAGTGGGGGCAGTGGCCGGAGGGGCGGGCATCTCCACTAGCTGGGATGCCCTGGGGTGCTGTAACAAAAGGCAGGAGCCTTTGAGGCTCACTGCCAGGTGTTACAGTTCCTACAGGAGGAGGTGAGAAGCACCTCCACCCAGTACAGGCTTTGTTCCTAGCCACAGAGTGACAAAGGCACTCTCGCCACATGGCCAGCAACTCATCTGGTTGTGGCAGGCTGGCAGAAACTGGTCAGCCTAGCACTAGGAGTCGGACTGGTATTCAGGGGGCATCTCTAGGATGCCCTCTGGGTGTATTTTACAATAAATTCCACACTGGCATCAGTGTGCATTTATTGTGCTGAGAAGTTTGATACCAAACTTCCCTGATTTCAGTGTAGACATTATGGAACTGTGGAGTTCGTGTTTGACAAACTCCCAGGCCATATACTCTTTATGGCTATCCTGCACTTACAATGTCTAAGGTTTTGCTTAGACACTGTAGGGGCATAGTGCTCATGCACATATGCCCTCACCTGTGGTATAGTGAACCCTGCCTTAGGGCTGTAAGGCCTGCTAGAGGGGTGACTTACCTATGCCACAGGCAGTGTGAGGTTGGCATGGCACTCTGAGGGGAGTGCCATGTCGACTTAGTCATTTTCTGCCCACCAGCACACACAAGCTGTGAGGCAGTGTGAAGTGCTGAGTGAGGGGTCCCCAGGGTGGCATAAGACATGCTGCAGCCCTTAGAGACCTTCCCAGTCATCAGGGCCCTTGGTACCAGGGGTACCATTTACAAGGGACTTATTTGAGTGCCAGGGCTGTGCCAATTGTGGAAGCAAAGGTACAGTTTAGGGAAAGAACCCTGGTGCTGGGGCCTGGTTAGCAGGGTCCCAGCACACTTTCAATCCTAACTGGACCCTGCAAAAGGCAAAAAGTCAGGGAGTAACCATGCCAAGGATGCATTTCCTTACACCAGGTATTTGACAATTAAGGGGGCTTTGTTAATTAAAATAAAGTCTCTCTATTTTACCCTATGGAGGACATTCACTACAGTGAGGGAAAAACAAATTTGGTTGTTTTACCTCACCAGGGCTTATAAAAGTATTCTGATAAGGTCCCTGCTTATAGTTACAAGACACCTAGCCCTAGGGGCACATAGGGCACACCTTTGGTGGTGACTTATATGTAAAAAAATAAGGTAGTTTAAGTCTTTGAAAGTACTTTTAATTCCAAAGTTGAATTTGCATTTAACTTTAATTTAAAAGCAGCCAGCAAGGGAGCCCTGCCTTTAAAATGACCCTGGGCACCCTAACAGTGCACCTATGGGTGCACTACCTATGCTGGGGTTCCTAAACCTACATGCTCTACCATATACTACGGACTTATAGGTAGGTTGACATAGACAATTATAATTAGCCTAATTTGCATGCTTATTTTATACAGAGCACAGGCCCTGTGACTGGTTAGCAGTACCCAGGGCACCATCAGAGTCAGGAATATACCAGAAAAAAGTGAAAAATGGGGGCAAAAAGTTAGGGGGCCTCTGCAATCATCCCTGTTTTCTCACAGTGGGTCTGTCAGTGGCTGTATGAGTGAGTGAGTGTGAGAGTGACTGTATGGGTGAGTGTGGGGAGGCCTGAAAAAGGTTGAGTGAAATTTACAAGGTTTCACTGCTCCGTTTTTTTCATCATTTTTAATGACTGCTCAGAGCAGGTGTTAAAATGTTATATTCAGTGGGCCTCTCTGTGCTTTGCTGCACTAGCGTCAACATTTTTTGATGCTAGTGTAGCAAAGCACCACAATAGCGTAAAGATTTTTGATGCTATTGTGCTAACGACCGCCATAGTTTCGCTAGGTGCCGGTAAGGGGGGAGGCGCAAGAAAAGTGGTGCATCATTTAAGATGCACCACTGTCTTGTAAATATGACCTCTCAGTGCCTGAGTGGCTGTATATCTGTATCACTAGGTGTTTGACTGGCTGTATTGGTGAGTGAATGGCTGTCTGAGTTGGTGTATGGGGTGAGAGTGGCTCTGTCAGTGGCTCTATAGGAGAATAGGTGAGGGTATGATTGGCTGTAGGGATTGAGACTGTGTTTTGGCTTTACGTCTCTATACGTCAGTGTGTGAGTAATTGTATTTATAAGTGAGTAGTTGTGTGAGTGACTGTATGAGTGAGTGAATGGGTGTGTGTGGGCCTCTACGAATGAGTGAATAGGTGTGTGAATACTTGCATGGGTCTTAGAATATGCATGTCAGTGGATGTGTTGGGGTGTGAGTGGGTGTGTGAGTGGTTCTGTGGATGATGTCATCAGTGATGTCATTTGAGACGTCATCAGTGATGTCCTCAGTGATGTCACTGCCCATGTTACGAGTGATGTAATATGTGTATTCAGAGCAGTGCATTGCGAGGGCAAAAGTTATAGTTAGCTCAGGTAACTAAAAGTGCTGAATTTCTATGGTTTAGAAAGAGTAACATCTAAGCCTAACTATAGCATCCCTATAACCTTCATTTTTTCAGTGAATTTATGTTTTTTAATTCTATTTCCTAACTATAATGTCCCTGTAATCTTTGTTTTTTTCAGTGAATTTCAAAGGTTTTTTAAATTTTATTTCCTAACTATAACGTCCCAGCAACCTTTGTTTTTTCAGTGAATTTCTACTTTTTTTAAGTTTACTTCCTAATTGTAACCTGTAAACTTTGAGAGTGGCTGTGTGAGTGACTGTATAAGTTGGTGAGTGGGTGTATGTGTGGCTGTATGGGTCTGTGAGTGGGTGCGTGATGGTGCTATGAGTCTGAGTGGGTATGTGAGTGGCTGTGAAAGGCCAATGAATGGGTTAGTGAGTGCCTGTGTGTGTCTTTGAGTGGGTGTGTGAGTGGTGCTATGAGTCTGTTAAGGGGTGCATGAGTGCCAGTGTGTGTCAGTGAGTGGGTCTGTGAGTGCCTCTGTGGATCTGTGAGTGGTTGTGTGAGCGCTTGCGTGGGTGTGTGTTTGGCTTTAGAAATGTGTGAGTCTGAATTGGGTCTGTTGACATGTATGTAGTGTGTGTACATGGGTGACTGGTGGTCTGTGTGAATGGATGCCATTAGGCTTGGTGGTCTGTGTGCCCTGTGGCTGTAGGTCTGTGTGAGTGTAATCATGAATGTCTAGAGGGTTGTGTGTATCAGTGTCTGTGTATGCAGGGATGCATGTGTGTGTGAATATATCTATGTGTCTTTTTTTCAGCTTATGTCGATGCATATGTGATTGCGAGAAAGGGCCTCTTTTGACATGGTAGCCCCCACTTTTTGCCTGGAAAATTATGTGGTTTCAAACTGTAAGTGCTATGGGTCCCTGCTAAACATATTCCCAGGACCAGATCTCATCCCCCAAAACTGTACTATGTATTAGTACTTCAGCCACCCTTGTAAGTCCCTAGTAAATGGTACCCCCGGTACCTAGGGCATGGGTACTGAAGAGGGCCCCCCAGAGCTGCAGCACCAATTTTGCACCTCTGAGAGGCCCCACACCAGCCTCATGAAGACTGCCATTGCAAGTGCATGACAAGGATTATTTAAAAGTTGAAAACTCAAAATGGCACTCACCAAGAGTGCCATGCCCTCTAACACTGCATGCACTATAGGTAAGCCACCCCTCCGGCAGGCCTTACACCCTAAGGCAGGGTGCACTACAATGCATGTGAGGTTATATGGGTTCATGAGCACATACGCCCCATCTGTGTCTTTGCAAAACCTTAAGACATGGTACCTAAAGCCTTTCTTGGGTGGAGGTGTTACACCTCCTCCCTCAGGCAGGCACCCCGCACCAGTGGTCAGCTTTTACCACCTTTGAAATCTGACCTCTGACTCTTCTGCTTGCAGTAGATGGCTGCCCAACAGTTTTTCCCCCACTTTGAGTGGGAAAACCGATGGGAAAACTTAGCCAGAGTAGGAGGAGTGGCCACTCCCAGCCTTCACCACCCCTTAGATCTGGAAGGGGAGGGGACCACTCCATTTCATTGTCCTCCCTCTTGGATGGAGCAAAACAGCCTATAAGGGTTAGGGAAGTGACCCCTTCCCATGAAAAGTGGTCACATAGAGGGTACAGCCACCCTAAGGTAGGTGGCCTATTGTACTCCCTCTAGCACCCACTAAATCTAATATATAGTGGGCATCCCTAGACCTGCAGATCAGATTCGATGGACACCAGAAGACTAGTGACAAAGAAGACCAGAGGCGTGAAAACAGAAGTCCTGCTGCAAGAAGAAAAAGTTGCCAAATCCTGCCTGCTGCACCCAGGATTCGACAATCGCTGCTGAGGGGTCGACTGGACAACAGACAGACTGTAAGAAACCACAGAGGACCTCGAGCCTTCTGAAAATCACCAAGAACATCCCTCTGAGTGAAGGCATCACTCCCTTCAACCTGCATGCAAGAAACCAGTAAATCCCAGTTCACTGACCGGCTGCTGATCAACGAACCTGACACAGCAGCCTGACCAAAATCCACCTGATGGACCTGAGGTACAAAGCCTACAAGTGTGCCAAGATTGGTATCACTGTGACTTTCAGGACCTGGGACATCCCACTACCTGGGCTACTGAACCCCCAATGTTGACACCCAAAAGGAAAGTCCACTCTTGACTCTCCAAGGACACCAACCCCCAGAGTGGCACTGTTGACCTGCAATCTATCCTAGAAGTGACTTGCACCTGGCTCCAAGGACTCTCTGACACACAAACCTTGGCTGACCTCTCTGCACTGCTCCCGGCCTTCCTGGCCCCTACATCAGAAAGCCAGCTGTGCTGTAGAGGTCCCTAACTCCTTGCAACCTTCACACTCCAAGGGGACCCTGCAGACTTACCTTTAAGTCCATCTGTTCAGTGTCTTTCCAAGTGGTCCCCTTCTCCATTTTGCACCAGCTCCAAGACTTTCAGCCAGTGCTCCTGTGTGAACCGGGGACCACCTGAACTTCTCCAGCTAGCCTACAGGACATCTTGGCAACCTCAGCCCAAATGTAGAAGGTGACACTTGTGAGAGCACTGCCTGATTTTATATGGATTTTTAAAGTTTTTCCCACTGATTCCTCTGGTGCGCAATTACGCCAAAAATCTAAAAAAGAATTGAAAATGGAAATGTCCCATTTTTAGCACCGCACATTAACGAGCTGAGCTAACCAGTCAGTAGTACTACAGTTGGCAGCAAACCAATATGAATATAATTTAAAATGACATTGATAGTCTATGGAATGGTTGGTTGTAAAAGCTTATTAATGACTTGTAGTGACAGAAGTTGCACCCCACCACACTGAATAGAATACTGGAACAAAACTAAGCCTTTGGAAAGTTAACAAGGTGGTTCAGATTATAGCATCCATCACTCACACTTGGCTGTTCAGTGCTCTGTCAGTAGCATTGCTTTGGTGTGTGTTTTGTATAAATCGTCTCAGACAGTTTAATGTGGAGAAATAGCAGCAACGGAAAAGATCACTGGTTATTCACGTACAGGGAAGTGTAATAGGTTGTGAGGATGCACACATACATGTTTGTATTTGGCTGGATATGTGCACAGTTGTGGATTGTTACATGATTTTCTCTCGCATGTCTGCACAATTTTTAAATTTTAGCACCGCAGTAGGAAAGGAAATCTGGCAATACTAAACAAAAAAAACACACAGGGGCAAATTAGGTCTGAAAATCTATGTCTGTTCTTCTTGACGCATGAGGTCAGAGGCAAAGACAGAGCCTAAGAGCTGTCATAGTCGTAAAGTGGCCCAGTCTAATGTGCAACTCATATACAGTCCGGGCTAATTGAGCAACACCACTTTGCACTCTAGAACTTGCAGTTTCATAAGCACCCTCAGCAGAACGGTTTCAAAACAACAAGTATTTAAAATGATGCTGACTAAAAGGCCAGACTTGTCTAAACGTGTCATGCAATGTTTGAGGGAAACTTCTACCCTGTTGCAAATACCCGCCACACACTTTTTGCCTGGTTTCTGGAAGAACCTTGGACTGGAGTGCACTGGAATTCTGCTAACCAGGTCCCCAGTGCCAGTGTTCCTTCCCTAAAACTGCAAAGGCATTGATTCAATTGATGGCACACAGACTATGGGGGTCATTACAACATTGGCGGTAAAAGCCGCTTACCACCGTGCAGAAGACCACCAACACACCGCCGCGGCCCCGGAATTCCGCCACAGCCATTATGACCCACAGGTGCTGATTACAACTTTGGAGGAGGTGTTATTCTGTCCCAAATGTGACGGATATACCACCAGACGTATTACGAGTTCCATAGGATATAATGAACTCGTAATACGGCTGGTGGTATATCCGTCACATTTGGGACGGATTAACACCTTCCTCCAAAGTTGTAATCAGGCCCATAGCTCGGAATCCACCAAAATCTAGACACCCACAGAAGACTGCCACACCAAAGGTCAGTGATAAACTGGCGATAACAAAACATCCACTGTCACGCCAACAGGAATACGGCCACTCTATCACGATCCACGAATCCATGCGGCGGTCTTTCAACCGCGGTATTCCATTGGCGGTACACACAGCTGTGCTAAAAAAACACACACATATACAAAACACTACCACATTGGACAAATCGAAATACACACACCTGATACACATACACACACCACTCCCACACACCCAAAACAATATAAAACACATACCCACATCACCCACAAACCCCTACGACAATAATTGCGACAGAAGGCCAGAGAGAGACACCACCAGAAATAACACTAGCATCCACAGGCACTCAACACCATCACTCACACAACATCCACGCACCTCACACAGCACACCTCTAAATATCACCCCACACATCACAACACACAGCACCCCACACATCACCCACACCACCCCATGGCACCGCAAAGACACCCCAGGTTTTCTGAGGAGGAGCTCAGGGTCATGGTGGAGGAAATCATCCGGGTAGACCTACAGCTATTCGGATCACAGTTGCAGCACACCACCATAGCTAGGAAGATGTATCTATGGCGAAGAATCGTGGACAGGGTCAATGCAGTGGGACAGCACCCAAGAACTAGGGATGACATCAGTAAGAGGTGGAACGACCTACGGGGGAAGGTGTGTTCCGTGGTCTTGAGACACCAAATTGCGGTTCAGAGGACTGGCGGCAGACCCCCACCTCCTCCCCCAGAACTTACAACATGGGAGGAGCAGGTCTTGGCTATACTGCATCCTGAGGGCCTCGCAGGAGTAGCTGGAGGAATGGACTCTGGTAAGTCAAACCTTAAACTACCATATCCCCCACCCTACCTGCATGCTATCACATACCCCCACCCTCGCCCTCACCCCCATCACTCCAACTCCTCACACATGTCCCACTATCACAAACCACACATCCCAAACCCAAGCCCTGCATGCAACACCAAAGCATGGACACCCATCACCAAAGCATGTCCACTGCACATACCCATACACCCCCCTAAACCATTATCACAGAAGGTCCCGCACAAGAATGGAAGCACTGGGGTACAGGGTCACCCACCAATTGCACACCATGGCACATACAGATGCAATAATCATGCCTTTACACCCCTGCAGGATGTCACTGGACAGGAGGGTCCAGACATGTCCACTCCACCCACCGAAGAGGCCCACAGTGATGACAGCAGCTCTGTCCAACTGGCTCAAGATGACCAGCCGGGCCCATCTGGGACCTCAGGAGAGTCGGTTCCCCTCACACTGGCACAGGCCACTACAGAGCTTCACCCCTCTGGAAACACTAGCACAGCACCCATCCAGCGGGCCCATACCTCTGTCCCCAGGACACGTCAAGCAGCAGTGTGTCCACCACTACAGGGAATCCAGGCTAACCCACCACCCCAACAACACCAGGGACCTGGGGGCAGTGGTAGTGGGCACACGGTTCAGGGGACAGAGGCCCAGGAAAACAGGGGAACTGGGAGGGGTGCTGTGCGACAGGGGGAGGACAGGCCCAGGGAATCCATTCTCCACGAGCCCTCTCCAACATCATGGGAGCCTACCACCATTCCCAGGAGACGACGGCAACGGTACTAGCCAAGTTTCAGGAGACCCAGCGGCTGCAGGAGGAACAGTATTTGGGGTTCAGGGAGGAATTCAAATCCATCAATTCCACCCTGGGCACCATTGTAGCGGTGCTGAAGGAACTCGTCAACACCAGGAGGGATACTCTGGCACAACAAGGGTCCCCTGACACTAGCCTGGATGATGAACTACCCACCACCTCCGCCGGCGCTAGTGGACAGAGGGCACCGCCACAGGACCACAACACCAGCACCCCATCCCCTGCAGATGGAGAACCACCCCGCAAGCGGTCCCTGAGATCCAGGACAAAGACAAAGAACAATGCCAAGACCCCCGCCAAGAAATGAGACCACCCTGATTGTCATCCTTCTGTCCCACTTTGTCACCCTGTCCATACTTAAACTGCCATAGCTCCACTTCCTATGCCCCTTTGGACAATGCACCTGTGAGACTAATAGACTGGACGCTGCCATGGACATTCCTCCACCATCACCCCTGACCATTTTACAACCCCCTCCACTATTTGGCACTTAAATAAACACCCTTAAATCACAAAACAATCCTGAGTCAGTCTGTGCTTTCGAAAATGTGTATTTTCAATAACTGTGGAAAAATTTTATATCCAATGTAATGTCAACATACCTATGTCACACAGCTCTAGTCAATGCGGAAACAAAACAGAGATCACACAGTGGGACCCACATCTGTGAAATCGAAAGGGAAAGTGACAACTCAATGTCCATACACTGGGTGAAAATGACAGACAGATGAGAGGTAGAAGAATTAAATCAGATGTAGCAGGCAGTGTTGTCTTCTTACCTGTGTCTCACTGGAAGTATTGTTGGATCACTGTGTTCCTGTTGTCTATGTCCTCTTCTTCTGCTCCCTCGTCTTCACTGTCCACAGGCTCCACAGCTGCCACAACACCTCCATCTGGACCATCCTCCTGCAGAAAAAAAGAAAAGGAACCTGTCATCGCAAAGCCAAGTTGTGAAGCATACAGCAGGCCATGAGGATCTGGCACACCTTCTTTGGTGAGTAGAATAGGGAATCACCTGTCATATGGAGGCGCCGGACATTGCCTTCAGGAGGCCAAAGGTCCTCTCTATAATCCTCATAGTTCACCCATGGGCCTCATTGTAGCGTTCCTCTGCCCTTTTCCTGGAATTCCTCACTGGGGTCAGTAGCCATGATAGGTTGGGGTAACCAGAGTCACCTGCAAATTGCGAGAGACAACTGTTAGACACACACTAACTCTTAGGGACATCCCCAGACCCAGACACCTAGTCACACTGTATTGGGTCCATGTCCTCACCTAATAGCCACATACGGTGCCTCTGGAGTTGCCCCATCACATAAGGGATGCTGCTATTCCGCAGAATGTAAGCGTCATGCACTGAGCCAGGAAACTTGGCATTTACATGGGAGATGTACTGGTCGGCCAAACACACCATCTGCACATTCATAGAATGGTAACTCTTCCGGTTTCTGTACACCTGTTCACTCCTGCGTGGGGGGACCAAGGCCACATGTGTCCCATCAATGGCACCTATGATGTTGGGGATATGTCCCAGGGCATAGAAGTCACCTTTCACACTCTGGACAACACGTTGGAGAACATAGGCCGGGACATCCCTGATGCGATGGCCACTGTTGTTTGAAAAGACCTACTTGCTAGGAAATGAAGTACTGACAGGACCTGCACTAGAGGGGGGATTCCTGTGGGATGGCGGATAGCTGACATCAGGTCTGGCTCCAACTGGGCGCACAGTTCCAGGATTGTGGTACGATCAAGTCTGTAGGTGACAATTACATGTCGCTCCTCCACTGTCGACAGGTCCACCAGTGGTCTGTACACCGGAGGATGCCACCATCTCCTCACCTGCCCCAGCGGACGTGCTCTATGGAGGAGAACAGCGAGCAGAGAGTCAACCAACACTGAGGTACGTAAACACAACTTTATAGGAAAATGTTTGAAAATCGACCTATGGCTGTATTAGTGTTTAAGCAAAGCCTAGATATGTGTGACGCAGTCAAAATTAATACCATGTGGCCCCCTGAAATGGCAGCTGCCTGACCTGTAATGTGGGACAAGGGGATATGAGGTAACTGCACTGGCGTTGTACACCATCGGGGTAGGCAATCGAAGACCGCAGCGCAATCCTGCATTGGTTAACATTGGACCTTATGGGTCCCAGGAGTCAATGACGATGTACGCCAGCGGTGACGGTACGCACCACTGCGGACGTCACCGCCATTTTCTTGATACCTGATCTTCGACAGGATAGGACCTACACTGCAAGTGCTGCTGTGACCTCAGTCTGGAAGAGACAATGGCTCGTGTATGTATGGGGAAAGGGCCCCTGCCTTCAGCACGGAGGAGTTGGAGAAACTAGTTGATGGGGTCCTCCCCCAGTACATGCTACTCTACGGTCCTCCAGACAAACAGGTGAGTACACTGTGAGCATGCTGTATGGGCAATGCCTGTTTGGAGTGGTGTTGATGAAAGATGGGGGGGGAGAATGAGGCGTGCATGACACGACGGTGAGTGCATGTGCGTCATGGCAAGGGTAGGGATGTGGGCCAATGACTGTGACGGTGCGGACGGTTATATCTTCTCCTCTGCCCCTGTACTATTCCTGTAGGTCAGCGCCCACCAGAAGAAGGATATTTGGCATGCCATCGCCAAGGAAGTCCGGACCCTGGGGGTCCACCACAGACGGAGCACCCACTGCCGTAAAAGATGGGAGGAAATTCACCGGTGGAGCAAGAAGACGGCAGAGGCCCAGCTGGGGATGGCCTCCCAATGTGGGAGGGGTGCCTGACGCACCATGACCCCCCTGATGTTCCGGATCCTGGCGGTGGCGTATCTGGAGTTGGATGAGCGCTTGAGGGCATCACAGCAGCCACAAGGGGGTGAGTACACTCTCATTCTGCTGATTCAGCGCCCATTGTAGGTGTATGGGTGGGGGAGGTTGGCTGTGGGTTCCCCTAGGCCAGGGCTAGTTTAGTAGGCAAGGTCCCTTCTTAATGCAGGCCCTGTGGCACCCCACCCCACCTGTGTTCAGAGCCAACTACACCTAGTCAGGCTCCTGTGACTTCCATGTGTGCAGCAATCGGGCATAAGCCTTGTAACCCATGTCCCTGTGATTAATTAGGGAACTCTAAGTGCACGGCGTAGTGCAGGGGGCTTCTGTGTCTGTAGTGTCCGCCAACTGTAGCGGTATTGGATGCACTCAACATGTCTTTCTTCTGTCTTCCCCACCTGTTTGTGGTCTCCCTGTTCTTGTGTGCATTAGCATCATCAGGCGGAGGAGCAGTGCCACCGGAGCAGGAGGGAGCTGCATCCCACATGGTCCTGGAGGGCGACACAACGGAGTCAGAAGCCACCAGTGGGACGGAGGGCGAGGGGAACTCCACGGCAGGGACAGGAGCTGAGACCAGTGACACGGACTCCTCCTCTGATGGGAGCTCCCTTGCGGTGGCGGGCCCCTCTGTGCCCCCTGGATCTACAGGTACAGCCTCCACCCCCCCTACCAGCACCGCCCTCCCAGCAGCCCCCCAGCGTGTGCCCCGTGGCTGCTCAACCAGGAGGGTGGGTATCTCCTTCGCCCCGTGCACCTCAGCCCCTGCCCCATTCAGCCCTGCTGCCCTCAGTGAGGAGGCTATTGACCTCCTGAGATCCCTCACTGTTGGGCAGTCTACCATTCTGAATGACATCCAGGGTGTAGAGAGGCAGTTGCAACAGACCAATGCATACCTGGAGGGCATTCATTCTGATCAGGCAGCCCAACAGCAAGTTTTTCAAACTCTGGCCTCAGCACTGATGGCAGCCCTTGTCCCTGTCTTTAGCCTCCACCCTCCATCTTCCTCCACCCAGACCCAAACCACTGTACCTCAGCCTATCCCAAGCACACCATCAGACCAATATGCACACATGTCAACACACAGGGGAAGCTCAGGCAGACATTAGCACCACACATCCCACAGGCACTCACACAAGCATCATACACATGTAGACATACCAACAGCCACTGCCTCCACTGTGTCCCCCTCGTCTTCCTCCTCCCGCCCAGTCTTGTCTCCACTCACACCTGCATGCACTACATCTTCAGCCACTACCTCTATCACCAGCACACCCAACACCACACCCAGCTCACGCGCAGTCACCAAGTCACCACCCCCACTACCATTCACACATCCCATGTGTCCTCTCCCAGTGTGTCTGTGATCCCACCTCCCAAGGTACACAAATTCAGCCACACACCCACCCAACAGCCATCCACTTCACGACAGCCTCCAGCCCATGCACCTTCACCCAAAGTCAGCAAACGTTCACCTCCTAAAACCACTACCTCTTCCTCCATGCCCAAACACCCTCCATCTACCCGTCCCAATGTGTCCAAAAAACATTTGCTGTCCAACCTTGACCTCTTCCCCTCACCTCCCCCACCCCTTCAGTCTCCTAGGGCCCGCCTTTCCAGGTCCCAATCCAGCACCTCAGCCACAGCATCTGCGGGAACAGTGGTGCCAGTAGTAACCGGCTTCTGGAGTGCGCCAGGCAGCAGGGCAGCCAGTGTGCCAAGGAGCCAGACCACGGACAGTCCCCCACCTCAAAAGCACAAAAAGTTGGCCAGTGCCCAGCGGGAGAGAGGCAAAACATCTACCACCAAAGCCTCTCCCAGGGGTACAGTTGGGAGTGTGAAGACAGCTGCGCCACCATTAAAGGTGGGGAAGGGGCACAGAAAAACAGGCAAGTCTGCGAAAACCTGCACGGCAGACAAGACCGCCACCAGCACTGCTGAACAGGACACCGCTGCCACAAGCACAGCTGAACAGGACACCGCCGCCACAAGCACCGCTGCCAAGGACACTGCCGCCAGCAGCACCGCTGAACAGGACACAGCCACCACAAGCACCGCTTAACAGGTCACCAATCGCCACAAGCACCGCTGCTAAGGACACCGCCTTCACAAGCACCGCTGAACAACAGGACACCGCTGCCACAAGCACCGCTGCCAAGGACACCGCCGCCAAAAGCACCGCTGAACAGGCCACCGCCGCCACAAGCACCGCTGAACAGGACACCGCTGCCACAAGCACCGCTGCCAAGGACACCGCCGCCACAAGCACCGCTGAACAGGACACCGCCGCCACCAGCACCGCTGAACAAGACACTGCTGCCACCAGCAACGTTGCCAAGAACACCGCCACCACCAGCACCGCTGCCAAGGACACCGCCGCCACAAGCACCACTGAACAGGACTCCGCCGCCACAAGCACCGCTGAACAGGACACCACCGCCACCAGCACTGCAGGCCAATGAGCGCCAAAGCTTCCAACGCTACTGAGGCCGCCACGAGCAAGAGGAATCACTCTGGGCACAAGGCCCCCTCCAGAACCAGTGGAGAAAGGCATCCACTACCTCTGTCCTTGGCAGGATGAAGCACTCTGGGCACAAAGCCCCCTCCAGAACCAGTGGAGATTTACATCCACTACCTGAGTCCTTAGCAAGATGAAGCACTCTGGGCACAAAGCCCCCTCCAGAACCAGTGGAGACTGTTATGCACTTGAGAGACTGTGACTTTGCACTCCCCAGGATACAGCAGTGGGCAACCTACCCACTGTAAAGACTTGTGAGACTGTGGCTTTGCACTCCCCAGGATTCAGCAGTGGGCAACCCACCCACTGGAAAGATTTGTGAGACTGTGGCTTTGCACTCCCCAGGATGCAGCAGTGGGCAACCCATCAACTGGAAAAACTTGTGAGACTGTGGCTTTGCACTCCCCAGGATGTAGCAGTGGGCAACCCATCCACTGGAAAAACTTGTGAGACTGTGGCTTTGCACTCCCCAGGATGTAGCAGTGGGCAACCCACCCACTGTAAAGACTTGTGAGACTGTGGCTTTGCACTCCCCAGGATGCAGCAGTGGGAATGGAGCCCCCTTGTGGATCTGGCGTCATGCACTCATCCGGGTGAGGTGCCCCCCGTTCCCTTCCCCCTGAGGTGCCTGTTGTATTTCAATCTGATGCCACAGCAGTGTTCTCTCCGTTTTGATCGGGTATTGAGTGTGGGCCTCGCCCATGCATTTTGGGCCCAGTGGTCCACGGACTATGATGGTGGAATACCTTGGACTTGTATTCTTGGTGTATATATTTGTTTATAGTGTAAATATATACATATATATATATATATATATATATATATATATATATATTTGATTACTGTATTTGAATAGATTACAACCGTTCGACTCATTGCCTTTTGTCCTTGCATTCCTCAAGGGGGGTTGGAGGTTGTTAATGTAATGTATCAACATGTACTTGTGTATGTGTTGTAGTGGGTGAGGGTGGGGGTGGGAGTGTTGCGTGTGGCGTTTGTGTGTCACTCACCGTGGTCTTCGCCGCCGTCTTTGTTGTTCCTGGTAGAGGAGCAGGAAGATAAAGGCTGGGAGTATCTGGAGCTCGGGATCCATGGCGTCCTGGTTGCTTGCGGGGTGTGTAGAGGTGAGCGTTTTCCCTTCCAAGTATTGTTTCCACCGTGTTTTTGTTCGCGGTGAATCTGCCCCGGAAAAGGTGGCCGATTGGACTGTTGTAATACAGTGGGCGGAACCTTGTCTTCCACCTTTCTGTTGGCGGTTACTGCCGCGGTGTTTGTTTGTACCGCCGTGGTCGTCTGAGTGTTAAAGTGGCTGTCTATTTTGGTGGTTTCCGCCAAGGTCGTGATTACATTTTTTTTACGGCCGGCCTGTTGGCGGTTTTACCGCCGCTTTAATACCGACCGCCAGGGTTGTAATGAGGGCCTATGTGCCGTGTCAACTATACACTGCATGCAATATTGGTAGGTCACCCCTCTGCCAGGCCTTCCAGCCCTAAGGCAGGGTGCATTATACTGTTTGCGTGGGCATAGGTGCATGAGCAATATGCCCCCACTGTGTCCCTGCCAAACTTGCAACATAGTAAGTGAACAGAGCAGTCATTTTAAATGTACGTGCTAGATGCTGGTCACTATGAGTTTCACAGCTACATGATGGCTACTCTGAACCCTGGGTTGTTTGGTATCAAACAGCTCAGAATGGTAAATCCAATCTTGTAACAGTATTGGATTTTTTGCTAAAGTACCCAGGGGCCTCCTTAGAGGTGACCCCTGCAAATCTAACTAACATTGGCATGGTTGCTGGCTGATCACAACAAGCCTGCCACCACCAAACAAGATTCTGAAACCCTGGGGTGAGAGCTCCTGCTCTCTGGGTCCCAGAACAAAGCCCTTCTGGGGTGGAGGTGTCACACTTCCCTCCTCAGGAATGTGCACTGCCCTGCTTGTGAGTTTCAAAGGGCTTACGACCTTTGAAACTCAACTCCCAGTCCTGCTCCTAGCAGCACATGGCCACCTCCATTGCAAAGCCCCACTTTTGGCGGGAGCAATGGTGGGAAAAGACACAAAGGACAGGAGGAGTGGCCACCAGCAGCTTGCATCACCTCTAAGGTGTTGCATGCGAGGTGACCTCTCCATTTCATTTTCCCCCATCTTTCATGGTAGGAAAATAGCCTATCAGGGATAGGGAAGTGACCTCTGGCCACATGAAGTAGTCACATAGTGGGTGTAGCTAACCTAAGCCAACCTAACCTAACCCATTGGTCACTACTAGGTACTCACTTAAATGCCCACTAAATACAATATTTAGTAGGCACCCCTAGACCAGAGATTCAGTTTCCAAGGACATAAGCAGACCAGCAGCAAAGAAGACCCTAGCCTAGAGAAGTGAAGTCCTGTTGCATCAAGAAAAAGGTGTCAAACTTTGCCTGCTGCACCCAGGACTCAACAATCGCCGCTAAGGTGTTGCTTGGAAATCAGACGGACTCTAAAAATCCTCAGAGGACGCCCACTCTTTCAAAAATCACTGAAGATCTCCCTACAATTGCAGGCATCACTCTTTTGCATCAAAGACACAAAAGCCAGTGAAGTCCAATAGCAAGTGCAATAGCCAGGGGAACTGGACCCCCCAAAAAATCAAACATCCAGAAGGACAGTCCATTCCAGACTGCAACAGGACCAGGAGGAAGCCCTAGTCGAGGGACTTCAGAGAAAAACAGGATGTCCCAAAAGATTGACCCTGCTGACCTGCAAGCGACTCTCAAAGTGACCTACCTCCTGCTTCCAAGGACACCTTTGCACACGCAGCTCTAGGCTGACAGATTCGCTCTGCACCAAGCTACCCTGTGCCCTGCACCAAAGATCCAGCTTTGTTCTAAGGGTCCCGTACCCCTTGCAAACTTGACACTCCAAGAGGACCCACCGGGCTCACCTTGAAGTCTACCTGTGCATTGCTTTTCCAAGAGGTCCCATGTAGTAGCCTTGCCCCAGCTCCAATGACTTACTGCAGCTGCTCCTGCCAAAACCAGGAGCCGCCTGAACTTCTGCAGGTGGCCCACTAACGACCTCGACTTCCAACCGGGAGGAGACATTGTTAAACGTATTGCCTGATTTTATATGCATTTTTGAAGTATTTCTCCATTGATTTCTGTGGTGCATAAATACACACAGCACTGAGACATTTTTTAAACGTTGAAAATTCATAATTTAAAAAGTATCTATCAAATTCTGATGATCTTGATCTTAAAAATGATATAAAAATCTGAGGTATTTCTGTATATTGGTCTCGAGTTATTCTTTTGAGTTTGTGTTATCATTTATTGATACTGTGAGTACAACAAATGGTTTGCACTTCTCCAATATTAGCCTAACTGGTCGACCAAGCTACCATAAAAATTAGAGCATTAGGTAGTCTAGTTTTTACCTCTGTAAACCAACATGTGGTTGCCCGGACCCTCTGCACAGTGTACAACATTTTGCACACTACATAGAGGGCCAACCTCCTATAACGCTCGGTTCAACCTGTCAGTTGCAATGGGGGAGAGGGGATGACAAGAATCGAGCAATGGATTTGAGTACATGAAATCAGCTCCCACAAATAACAAATGATAAATAACAATCCAACTTACAACTTACACTGCAGCTCAGCTGCCAAGGTCTTAAAAAACTGTCCATCAAAATATCCTTTAATAGAAACATTGAGATAAGGGTCCAGGCACTTTAAATTTCAAATGTTCCTTACGCACCATCCACACATTTCTTTTTAAGCTGCATTGTTCATAATTAAGTATGCCCCCAGGACCTGGCCCACTTGGGGGTGAGTTATAAGAAGCGCATGCATTTTAAAACTTTTTGCTGTGAATTTGCGAATATTGGCAATTTAGCTGCAAATATATTTTTTAAAATACGTTTTTGCCATGGAGGGGTCCCTTTGGCATCCCAGGACCAAGGCCAAAGTGTTAGTGTATCCCTTACCTGCCTGCTTTTCTTTTTATTCATGTTTTTTTCAGCTGAGTCCCAAGATGGCTGCCAACACTTCCTGGTTGAAGTGTTGGCAGCCAATCAGAGCTCTGCAGATCCCTGCACGAGCTCATTATTATTTGCAAAGGCTTCGCCACCACAGATATACAAATGTGGATTGCCTTTAATATCTCATAAACTACTGAGCGGATTTTCACCAAATAACAAGAAGCACATCCTGTGGAACAAAATCTAGCTTTCTGCTAAATTTGGTGTAGTTCTGTCAAGCAGTGTGGGCTGTAGTCGTGTTCAAAACTCATATGGGAATTAACAATGGAAACTCACTTTTTTTAATCACCCATTTTTACTCACAGATTTCCCCAAAACGTTCTATGCACAACAAGAATCACAGCACAGTTTTTTTGTAAAATGTTTTGAAGGTTTGTCAAATGACGCCAAAGGTATAGGCATAGAATGGAATGATGCTCTATTCTTAGCAGCATCAGTAATGCATATTTGTCTGTCAGCCTTGCCTGGTACTTCTCCTATCTTCCTTAGCTGCTATTAAGTTCATCAGTTCATCACAGAAGTTTCAATATCTATCAGTTTTGTTGCTTTCCTCAAACTTGCCTGGCTCTCCACCTATCTCATTTATGACATGCAAATACATATCAATACACATTGACTTGTTAATCCTAGAATTCAGGGAATTAATGGAATAGCTACTGATAATCACCCTGAGGAGACAAACTAGCTGTCTCCCACAAGTATCATTAACGTTTCATGCAGGAGGTTGGGGCAGGGATCCACCTTCCTTAAACTCCCTTTCCACTTCAAGCGCCAGACATGGCAGCACCACAGCAGCCCAGTTAAAGTGCTGCATCAATCTGTTCACAAGAAAGACTCCATGGGAACAAGGTAGTTCAGCTCATTGGATTTCTACATAAATGAATAAGCACTGGTCCACTTAATCTGAGGCGTGTCACAGGTTTGTCAACCCAAACAACATATCTAAGTTTGTACTCTCTTTAGATGGCTTTTTGATCTTACCTGACTGCCATCCAAATCCTGGCAACTTGTAAATATTCTTGGCAAAATCTCAGAGCTGAGGCAACCCAGGTAGTCTACAGTGACATGCAAAGAATGCTGGGGAAGCTTTTCCAGTTTATTTTCACAAGTCTAATAGGAGACTCAGGGTGTGCAAAAGTTCAAAAGAAGGTGTACGTCAACCTTAAGCAAACCAAAGGCAATGGAAGAAATGCCTCTTCAAGTGATCTTTTGGGTCACATATCAAGTCTATCACAAGTCAAATGATCTGTGGCTGAAAAGATATGGGCAACCTATAGATAAATCAGCCCTTATCTCAGATGATCATAACCTGCATTAATTCTTGAAAAAAATTGCTTGGGTACCGACTTGCTTGTAACAATGCCTCAGGACCTCTGACCACTACAGAAGTAGTTACATCCTTTTATACCATCGAGGTATCTTGTAGTATGGTCAACCACCACCAGTATAAATTGTTCTCTGAGGTAATCCTGAGTGCCAATGGACTGACAATAACTGCACCAATTTAAAAGGTGTCCCCATCTCTGGTAGTGTTATCACGAAAGTCTGTGAGGAAGAATGACAGATTTATTTTTTTACCCATGTAAAATTAGTGCAAAGGCATCGCCAGAAAGTTGGGTTTTTAATTACATCAAGCCTCCCCAGTAAAGGTTTCTAATGAGTCATTTCTAACTTTCTCTCAAATGAGAGTACCTATAACATTCAAGAATCCCCAAAAGCAGAGTCCATACGTTCAATCTAGGGTACACTCTGCAGTTATCAACCTCAGTTTTGGCTCAAGCTTCGCTGGATGCAACCCTTCTTTCCTTTACAGATGCCTGCATGAGTAGGGCATCTGGTTGACTGCAACTGAGTGGACTTTGATACATCCTCCAGATTTTCATCATACAGAGTAGATAATTTTAGCCCAACTGCCCTACGACTCTTTAATGTGGGGTCTCCCTGTCTTCACATGGGTTTCATTCTGTGACATCTCTTGTCCTATTTCTTACGGTCATGGTTCTCAGACTTCGGTCATGGCTCTCGGACTGTGTTGTAGGGTAGGATGAGGCATCCATGGCAGGCAATTCAGAGTTACATACGTTGTTGCCAAAGTGGCTTTTAACAGGAGTCTCATTAGTCACTGCAAAAAAGGTTCTGGGTGGTAACTTCCTCATTTTCCAAGGTAGTATTTGATAAGGGGTGTTCCTATGCTCCAACCCCTAATCTTCTCAGTCTTGAGAGTTTACTGAGGCTTTAACTGATTTTTTTCCATCACATTTTGACTAGCCTCAGAAGCGTTCAGAGCAGTCTAAGTAGGCACACTGATTGATGTCTTCTCAAGATATATTGCAGTTTTAGTGGGGGCCCTAGCCAGGACATCATGGTCAGCCTACAACTCATGTAGGCAAAGAAGCAACGCCTCTGTCTCCCTACTCCACCTGGGTCAGCAGTGAGACAGAATTTCAGTTCTATTACATTTTCTTTCCCCTGGACCATCACAATGCAAGGGTTGGAGGCTTTTGGATTTTTTGTTGGTTACTAATGCGAAAGGGTTGTTGACTTCTCCTAACCCTGTGCTAATTTTATTCACCTTTTCGTTGAGGTATTTTACAGCAGCCTTAGCCAAGCACTTTAGTGTGTCTACTACAAATCAGTGAAACACTCATGCAGCTCTTTAAAATAATCAATAAGGATGGGCTTTTATGAAGCCATACTTTAAAACCTTCAAACACCTTTGTTAGATGTTGTTTATTCGTGCATTTAGTGAATTCTATGGAAAGGGTATCAAGGGGGTCATTACGACCCTGGCAGCCGGCGGTATGTTGGCGGCCCCTCCACTTTGCCGCCAGGATTCCGCCTGGCGGTCATAATCCCCAGGGCAGCGGTTCATGCACCGCTGCCCTGGGACTTATGAGTCCCCGACCGCCGGCCTGTCCATGGCGGTACACACTTGGGGTGCCCCTGGGGGCCCCTGCACTGCCCATGCACTTGGCATAGCCCCGAATTTCGGGCAGTGAAATGCGTGACGGGTGCTACTGCACCCGCTGCACATCAGCATTGCCGCCGGCTCTATTACAAGCCGGCTGCAATGTTGATGTGACATTTCTGCTGGGCCAGCGGACGGTAACACTGTTACCGTCCGCTGGCCCAGCGGAAATGTCATAATAGGGAGACAGAAATACCGCCGGCAATGGTGGTATTCTGTCTCCCGCGGCCTCGGCGGTCTTTTGAAAAGACCGCCGAGGTCGTAATGACCCCCAAAGTCTCTTATGACCAGGTTATCCTTTTTGTAGAGTCTTTAAATCTTCTCAAGTACTGCTCCAGAGACAAACTTATGTATCTAGAATGTGTTGTTTTTCTGGCTGTACAGGTACGATTACATCTTTGACTTGTTCAGGAACTCTTCCCAGTATAATTGCACACAATGATCTTTCCATAAATACTGTTTCACACAACACAATTCTAAAGGAAAAAGCACACAGAATGACCACCCTTTTTGTGTTACTGATATATGTGGTGTAATGAAAACAACCTGGTTCTCTTTCTGTCCTTTGCAGTTACAGCCCCTATAGACATCATCCCTAATGGGTACAAGTGTGGTGAATGCACCAGTGAACAGTCAGCGAGTGGCTGCACTGCTACTCAAGATGTTTTGTGCACAGGGACGCATTACTATTGTGGCAGCTTCAATGGAACGGGAACCCGACCAGGTAACCTGCTCAGATGGGCATGATGGACTGGCTTTGACAGCTGCCTTAACTTTAGTGCTTCTAGGATAACATTTCAGCTATTTCATGTAAGGCCTACATTTTTAGCCTTATTCTCCAATCATCCTCTTATCCCTTATTTGCTCCATTTTTAGCTGTATGCTTCTTGCAGTCACAAGCATTGACCATTAAAATCTGTCTCCTGTATTTACCCCTTAGAATCTCAATGAATTCTCCCCTCCACCCTTTATCTCAGTATGTCCTCCATTTACACCATCCTTCCTATCCATCATCATCTGATGAGTTTGTGTTCCATATCCTAAATATCTTCCATTATTTAGCAGTTGCTCTGTCCATTCTCCATCCCCTTATTTATCAGGCATCAGTTGAACATCACTCGAGCATCATTATAATTTATCCCCTATATCCTGCTCTCCTCCTTTTTTCTCATCCATCTATCTACAATCTGTTTCACCATACTTTTTCATCTTTCATCTTCAACAGGCAATCTCCGTCGCAATCATTTACCCTAGTGATCCATTAATTGCTCATCTCACCATTCACCATCCATCTATTCATCCCCAGTCCCACTACACCCTCATCTCACCATTCACCCTCCATCTATTCATCCCCAGTCCCACTACACCCTCAATGTACTTCCTTCATACTCCATATCCTCCACTTATTTCCGTTGCCAACTTTTATTTACTGTTTCCTCCTTTCATCCTCTGTCATTTTAATTAATTCCCATCTCCTCCATCTATCAAAATCCCTATAATTAATCCACGACCTCTGTACTCATCTGCACATCCTACAACTATGTCCTTTCCCATCATCTATCCTCCATTCATTTTCCATCTCCTCCATTGATTCATCATGTCCAGCAAAGGCCCAGGGAATCCAGATCCATTCCACTTCTCAGAAAAACATGAACCTGGCGAAGGTACTGTGGAACTCTACTGTGTTTGGGAGATAATACAAGGTCACACACATCAATGGAGATTTACATATTTGGATCACAGTTTGTAAGGATTTGGATGTGCTATATGATAGGGCTGAGTAGCCTTATTGCGTAGTATACTCTTAAATACCATCTTGGGTCCAGTCAGGTATGTTTACTTAACCATTAGTGCATCCCTAGGTAGTTGTGTCTGTGAGCAGTAAGGCTTAAGGAACAATATGTAAAGCAGTTAACAGCATCAAACAACAAACTAAGAAAGTCACACGACAGGAAAGAAACAAGACACCAATCTGAAAAAACTGAGCTTATTTGTAAGAATTTTTAGAGACCTTAATCATTAAAATCTACTGAAGTGTGCCGGTGCGACAGATTTTAGAAGAAATAAATACCTTTTAAATCAAGCGCAAACAAGCACTGGCCAACAAAATGTTTGTAAACTTTTGAAATTTTGAAATAGTTAGTTTGACAAATCCTGCATGAGTTGGGCGACCACGTCCAGCAGGACAGTCGTCTATGGGGCCAGAATGGAAATTTTAGGCAGTTACCTAATTTTTAAAGCAAGACCCAAACTTTATAGGATGACCACAATTCACAACAATGGAGTGGTCTTGATGCTGAGGGAGGCAGTCTTAAAGATGCTCAAGCATGCCCCTGATGCTGTGTGGTCCGTGGGGGTGAAGTCCAGTTGAGCCCTCAGTACACTGGTGAGTGGGGGCGACTCTGTCCATGGATCTTGGGGTCCCACAAAGTCCTCTTTGTAGGGTTCAAAGGGCTACCAATGCAGATCTCCGCTTTTGCAACTCAGTGGTCATAGTGAAAATATTTGGTGGAGGTTGGTGTGCACCTCGAGTGACAAATCCAGTCACAACCATCACTCATGAGTCCAACAGACACAGGTGCAACTTTTGGCTAGCTCTGAAATGTCCTTTGGTTTGCCCGGCATCCAGTAGCAGCAAAACCTCTGCAGTGGCTACCAGAGTTGCGCTTGGAGCTCTTCCAGCTCTAATGTCTCCAGTGTTGTTAAAGAGGGTAAGTCAACTGACCCTTGGAGTCTCTGCTTTGGACTGGGGCTGGGAATCAACTTTCCCTAAACCAAGCATGCAGAACTGGGTCCAAGCCCCCGTATCCCAAAGAGAAGCGTGTGCAGTCGATCCAGCATTGCAGCATTTCCTGTGGGAGGGAAGCAACTTTGATAAAGTTAACTATAATAAATAACAAGAAAGGAACCTATACTAACATTCATCCTAACATTCCAAGAATGAATCCCCCCTATTCTGAGTATTCCTTCTTAAATGGGGATACACAACAATGCTTGTGGGGTAGGGAAGCAGTAGGAATAGAGAAAATGTGCTGTATCTTAATTGTCCAATGGCTCCTAGAATAATGCTGCTCCTAGTCTGCTCTAAAAGAAATAAGAATTATCCTAAAAGAAATGCAAAGGAACCTAATTCACACCTACAAGCCCCAAAAAACACTGATGTCTGAGGTTGGAAGTGCTAAGGGGATACTCTAGTTCTACAGCTTTCAGATTGAAATTAACATGTGCCTTGAGGTCCTGCTCTGTCTTGAGCAAGTGGGTTGGCAGGAAATGTTGTCAAATTCCACCCTACGTAGGAATATCATAAATTAAATGACATTCAGTCTCCTCTTTGCTGACCATGGTGTGTATGTTGCTTTTGTTTTGCAGGTGAACCTTTGAAGTCGTACAGTTATAAAGGATGCATCAGTAAGGATGCCTGCAGCACTGGACTTCCCAACATTGGTGGCACTAAAGCGCACACTTATCAATTAACCTGCACTCCTGCCAACAGGGTCGCAAGTCGTTCCGTTCGTGTGTAACACAACCGTTTACCAGCCTTGTAGTCGGCAGTAGCGCTTTTGCTGTAGCGCAACAAGCATCTTAGACTTGCATTGCACATGCACAGTGCCTGCTCCTGTTAGGGGATCATTATAAATTGTACTGAACCTCAAGTCTTTACCACCTGAGAGAGACAACAAATAAAGGCTAATGTGTCCTTCTTGGCTGTCCTGGAAGTCTTGCTGTTCAATGCTGCATACTTTTTCAGGACGCCATCCTGTTCTTTATCGGGCCTCAGCTTTTCTCTTCCACGCCACACAATCAGTGAAAATCTTGCCACCTGTCTCCCCTATGTCCACAGGGACGGGCTCATTCCTTTAAGAAAGGGGTCTCCAACGTAGGTCCAGTGGGTCAAATCCATTCCATGTTGGCTGAGGAGCATTGCCACTGGGTAAATTAATGGGATGGTGGTAGATAATAAAGGATCATATATATATTTTGTGTGAAATATTTACATTACATTTCATATATTTAGAATTGCCTTGCATTTCACATGCTTACAAATTCAGGTTATTGCTCTGTAACTGATTTCCTGGAGCTATACAGACATCTCTGATTTAAAGAATTATTCACTTTGGCCCCCTCTGATTTTCTGCTACATGTGATCTTGCAGGGAGTCACCTAGGAGTCACCTAGGAGATAGGCGCTGTCTCAGAGCCATCCTGGATGGTTCTCACACTCTCTCACCCGACCTTAATATGGTGTATAACTAACAGAGAAACTCTGACCCGAAGAAACCATCACTGCTCTCTTATAACTTGACATCTTCAAGATTAAAGTGCTGCCATCTGTGGCAATTCACCATTGATCCCAGCTCGAGTCTTACCCAGACCTACAATCAGCCATCTCTGTACTCGGATTTTCAGGCTTCTCCAGTGCTAGAGCTGCCATTGGTGAGAACATTCCACATGATCCCAGAACCATCGTCTTTTGATCTATCGCTTGCTCACAAAGACAAAGCTTCGGCTAACATGACACGTTGTACGACATTATATGTTAAGAGGAGATAATAAAGTTGGGTTATGCTGCTGCAACTATGACTGTGTTTTTATAGAATTTTAAATGTTTTAAGGACAGCAGTTTCAGGAAAACGGCATAAGAAATAAGAGGCAAATATTGGGCGGATCTGGCAGAGACGCTGAGATGAGATGTCAATCGGGTTATCCAGTGGGACGGAGGGTGTGGAGAAGTCAGCCATAAAGAAACCCCAGTAACTGTTGTTCTCCGGCAGTAGAGGCTCAGAGTCAGTCAGGGATCAGCTGTAACCAACACTGACAACCAAGAAGCCTTCAAGTTGAAAATCTGATCTTTTCTTAAATGTCCCATTCACTTTTGGTGGTAACAGTCAAGTGATGTGCATGCTTGTTGTTAGACATTAGGGTGTGTGGGATGACTTAAATATTTGCTAGTATTACCCCACAGCCGCCTACTGGCTGTACCTGGGTAAGTAATGGACTCCCTCAATTTCATAAAAAGGCAGTAGAGCTGGATACATTTTCTAGGTGGGGTGCTGGCCAGTAGCGATAGCAATAGCTCACTGAAATCAGGCAGGGTTTAAAAAATCAGAGTATTGCAAATGAGCAAATGTGTGAGAGAGGCAAAGAGAGAATGAGAGAATGAAGCATACGAAGCGGTCCCCCCAGACATCTTTGCAAAAATGGAGTTTAATGTTGCATCTTAACTACATTTTTCTCAGTCTATAAATGTATTTGTCAATTTTCATATATTGTATATGATCTTTGATAGTGAGAAAACTCTCCATCAAAATGAAGCGTGAGAGACGATAACAATTGCCCAGAAGCAACCACAAGAAGGGCACTTATGATGGTCAGTTTTAAAGGATGAGCTAGTGAGGAGTTCAGGAGCTGATCTCCTGCTCACAGTTTTCAAGATTGATCTTAACAATATTTCTCTACTACTCAAAAACCTTTTTTACATTTTGTCCCAGGAGAAAGCTCGACTATGCTACAGGAAACTGTTTAAGTCAGGTCTTTTCTATTTAACAAAATTGAACCGCAGCAGAAGTCAAGAATTTTAGGAGAACTAGCAGCCATCACAACACAGTATCATTTTCTAACAAATGATCAAAATACCATAAGAAATGTGATGGCAAGAATAATACAGACATCATAATACCCTGCTCTGCTACCAGCAGAAATAATTCTGTTTTAGCTTTGTACAGTATGATGTGTGAAGTATGATAATGTTCCTCAGGATAAGTCATGTGTACCATCTTTCAACAACCTTCCCACACACACTATTTGAAGAGAGAGCCTGGTACCAGCAAAACTGAGAACCTCACTCATGAGGCGCATGCACCACTGGGAAAGGGCAGGAAATACGCCATATCTAAAAGATATGGTACATTTCTGCCCTCTCACCCTGTGCTGGTGCACAAATTTCTGCCTAACGCCAACATAGGCACCCTTGCAAAATGGTACAAGGGAGCCTGCATTTCAGTGATGATTGTTTTCCTCTTTCTATGTGTGCTGCAGAAGCAGCACATATAGAAATAGGAAATAACGTTGAGAAATAGGTATATTTCTCCCTGTTGCAACACTCTCACAGTGCCCCTGAGGTGGTATTGGAATCTGACTCATTCCCAGACTTGTAAATCTAGGAATGCATCAAATTCATTTGGGTTCCATGGGTGTTGCACCAAAGCAACATCCAAGTCATACCCCTTTCAAGCAGTGAAATGCATGAAAGGGGTCCATATTTACAAGGCCATGAAAAGCCACGCAAGGTGACTTTGCGTGACCTTGTAAATAAGGGCTGGCACACTGTGCAACTGGAGCATCAAAAAAATAACATTCTGGTGGCGAAGTGTGCCACTACAGCTTTATAAATGAGGCCCTGAATTGTGTGACCTATCAAATGACAATCTCTCAAACAAATTATTCTTTCTCCTGCCCTTCCACTGCTGAGATCCCACTGAACAAAACCTTTTGCAAAAATGTGCCTGTTCGAGTGCCAATGCCAAAGAAAGGGGCATATTTACAAGGAATTTGCATAAGGCAGTGCCACAAGTCTTCTTGCTGTGCTGCCCTATGCCAATGTGAAAGTGCAGGAATGAGCCCAGTTTACAAAATACGGTGCATTTCTGTCCTTTCCCCCGTGCAAGCACACAATTTGCTGCATAGCGCCAACACAGACACCTTTGCACCATGGTGCATATGTGTCTGCATTATTGGCACAATTGTTTTCGTGCAGGAACGGACACCTTCCTACACAAAAACAATCAATGGAGGTGTTTTCCTCGTTCTATGTGTGCTGCAGAATGCAGCACATGTGGAAAGTGGAAAAGAAAAGGAGAAATGAAAAATTTCTCCTCGCTATGCATGCTCTGGGGCATCATAAGGTTTTGGAGCTGCACCAAGTTTACAGGCTCTTGCAAATGTGAATCAGCATCAAAATTCATTTGTGTTGCATGGGAAAGCCCACTGCAATGCCCATGGAACGCCCCCCTGGTGCAGAGTATGGGAATGCAGCAACTTGAGCTACTTTGTCTTACACCTTGTCTATGAGGCAATGAAAGTACACCCAAGTAGCTTTGTGTGGCTCATAGATATGGTTGTGAATTTTGCTCCAGCAGAGAGTCAAAAAAAAAGATTTTGCTGTCTAGTACTTATTCTTAATAGAGTTAGTAACTAACTTACTGACTAGAGAGTTTTTCAAAAATTTCTCCAACTTTCCTTAACTACTTATTAGCAAAGGATTCATTTGTTTTATTCTTTGTTGCTGCTATAAGAGTTTGTATGTATTACATTCCCGAATTTGTACTAACACAGATCACCTAAATAATGTAAAGAGAGTTTTTAGGAAGTGTGTGCTGTAAAAGTATAGATGGTCACTCCGCCTGGATGGGAGAACCAGGAGTTAGCCTTTAAGGAGTCATACGTTTACTGTTTAATAGTAACTAGAAGTAATTCAGTGGATTAATGTACTTACTACTTGGATTTCACTAGATTAACGTCAACTACATCAGCTGCACAGTCAAAGTATACCTTAGCATAGCGTAGTGCAATGCAGTGCACCATAATATAACATAGTATAACACAACCAGAACAGTGTATTGATGTCCCTAGGAGAAAAAGATAAATAAGCACAACAGTTAAGGGTAGATAACACTGGCCTAAAAAAGTGTATCATGGGTTTGCATTGAGTGAATTTTACTTTAAAAGGTGCAGTTTAACAGAGCAATAATAACTTGTTGAGATTGTATCATTGCAAGTCACTCAAATTTAAAAGAATGTTCTTGGTTTATCAGTTTATCTACTTACAAAAATGAGTTCCCATCCTATTCCATCACTTGGATGTCAAGGCCTAATTTTAAATATCTGTAATTGTTGTTTACTTGTGTATATGTGAATAGTCACCCTTTTCATGCCTCATTCTTTCACCCTCCCTCTTGACCACCAAGTGTGCCGCTAAAGTTTAAGTTTCAAAATGGCATCACTTTGCAGACAGACAAACTAAAGATGGATTTACACAATAAAAGTGTACACAGTGGAGCGTAGCATGGTACGTGATCCGGATTATGCTTAGTTGTGCTTTACAATAAGAAAATACCCCAAAAAGAGCTGCACACAAACTAACTTGGTCAGAGGGTGGGCCTGTTATTTTCCAATACATTTCGGAAGTGTCCCCAAGTCTGGGGGTGCTTCAGCACCTCCAGAACCCCAGGTTCCAGAAAAATTGCAAACAGGAGGACCGGTTACACATCCTCTACATCTCTTCTCTGATTCCTCCTCCAAGCACCAGTGCACAAAATGGGACCTACGCCCACAACCACCGACATTGGGCCAGATTACAACTTTGGAGGAGGGTGTTAATCCGTCCCAAATGTGACGGATATCCTGCCCACCGTATTACGACTTCCATAGGATATAATGGACTCGTAATTTGGCGGGTGGTATATCCGTCACATTTGGGACAGATTAACACCCTCCTCCAAAGTTGTAATCAGGCCCATAGTGTTCACCAGATACAGTGTTTCCTCGAGCTGTGTTGTTCATTGCCGGTCTTCTACAGCCAATGACAGCCAATCAGGCAGTCAAGATGAGGGGTGCAAGGCGGACAGAGGCTCCCAGGCCTCAGCCTGGCTGGCTAAGCTGCAAACCTCCACAAAGATCTCCTTCGCAGCAGGAGCCAGTTTGTTTGTGCTTAAAATGCTGCTCATTTGCCCAATGCTGGGTCTACTTTCTGCTGGAACATGTCTTGAAGAAGCAGGATGTGAAGAGGGTAAACTTATCCCCTCCAAGAATGAGACACCAAAAAAGTCAAGTGTGCACTGATGTCAGCAAAGTAACAGATGCATAATTTTTTTTTTCAACAATGGTTAGCCAGAAGAGGGCCCTGTTGAAGTTTCTATCATGGAATGTTAATGGCTTACGGGTTCTGGGGAGGAGGAGGAGAATGTTTGATTTCCTTAAGAGGGCAGAGGAGGAAGTAATTATTTTACAAGAAACTAATTTGTTAGAGACCGAATGGAATGTTTATCTTAAACATCTGAATTGGGTGGCCTATTGTGCATATACTAATCAATCATGTGCGGTTAAGGGGGTGGCAATTTTGATAAAGAAATCAGTGTATGTGAAGGTTGCTAATGTTAAGGAGGACCCTAGGAGTAGGTGGTTGATTGTGGAGGCCGCCATGTACGGTACCTGGTTTCCGATCGCTGGGTATTATGGTCCCAATGTTGATGACCCCTCACCCTTTCAAGACCTTTTTAACCAGTTATTGGTTGCTAAATACCCGTTTATAGTTGGTGGGGATTTTGACGTTTTATTGAACCCAATGTTAGATAAGTCTACACCAAGACCAACGGTGAAGTTACCTCAAACCCGGTCAAGGATAAAACAGGGAATGTTGGATCTTGGTTTAATAGATATTTGGCACCAGAAGGGAGGGGTGGGTCTTAGGTACACATTTAATGACAAGAAATATGGTCGCCATTCGAGGATAGACTTTTTTTTGGTCCAACATCATGTAAGGGACATGGTAACATCGGTTTGCCATGCCCCAGCACATCTTTCAGATCATTGAGCAGTAATAATGCAAGTTTCTTTTAATAGCCTAGTGCCTACCCCCAGGTGGACGGCTAATCGTACTCTTTTTTTGGACCAGTTGATTGTGGATGGTTTGAGGAAGGAGACTAATCAATTTTTTTAATTAAATTATGGGTCTACCACATTGCAGACAGTGTGGGATGCATATAAAGCTTTTATCAGGGGTAGGCTTGTGGGGTTGGCCACTTATAGATACAGGGTGGAGAAAGATCAATTAAAACAACTTGAGCTTAAGGTGGCTTCATTGCAGGAGGCTACTTTAAGGGTGGAGGAGAGTCAGATGGGGTACTTTAATGCTCAGTTGGAATCGGCAAGATCCGAGTTGGCCTTATTCTTAGAGAGGAAAGCAAGAAGGGCATGGAAATGCAGCAGGTTTGCCCACTATGAATATGGGGAAGGCTGTGGGAAACTTTTAGCCTGGAAAACCAAATCAGACCGTTCCAAGAATGTTATTTCACTTGTTAGATCAGAGGTTACGGGAGCTTTATCCACAACCAATTCCGAGATAGAGGAGGCCTTTGTGGGCTTTTTTCAGAGTCTTTGTACAGAAGATCAGCACCTTTCTGAAACGTCGTTAAATGCATATTTGGATGCGCTTCAGTTAACAGCATTGAACCAGAAGCAACTTGCTAGGGAAATAGATACTGGGGAGGTGAGAGCAGCAATTTAGAATCTAAAGAAGGGGAATGCTCGGTGTCCAGATGGTTTGCCTAATGAGTTATATGCTAACCTTTGCGAGGAGTTGGTAACTATTCTGACAGAACTGTTTAATCTTCTTCTACAGGAAGGGGTTGATATTCCTAAATCTTGGGGTGAGGCAATTATTAGCCTCGTTTTGAAACCGGGGAAAGATCCGGCCCTTTGTAGTTCATAACGGCCAATATCTTTGTTGAATTCAGATTATAAGCTTTATCACCATATCTTGTCCAACAGGCTCCAGATTGTGATTTGCAACTTGATTCATAAGGACCAGAAAGGGTTTATTAGAGGTAGGTATTTGCACAAGCTGACTCATGATTTGTTGGGTGCTGTAGATCTGGCGATCTCCGAAAAAGTTCCCCTATCGGTTCTCACATTTGATGCAGCCAAAGCTTTCAATCGGGTAATTTGGCGTTTATTACAAGGTGAAATGGAGGCTTTTAAGTTGGGCTCGAAATTCTTTGAGGCTATTCAGGTCCTCTATAAAGACCTGTCTGGTTGTATTTTGATCAATGATAAGGTATCTTCTAGATTTAGCATTCAGAGAGGGACGCGGCAGGGTAGTCCGTTATCCCCTCTTCTCTTTGATTTATATATTGAACCTTTAGAAGCCACAATTAGGGTGGATAGAGAGATTCCTCCTTTGTTATGTATGGGCTGGGAGAAGAAGATTGCTTTGTATGTTGATGATCTTATGATATACACTGGGGACCTGACACATGTTTTTCTAGAATTCTATCAAGTTAAAAGGAGTTTGGAGAAGTCTCGGGTTACTCTGTTAATCCTAAGAAAACAGAAGTTATGTGTTGGAATACTACCTCTGATAGCACGTTGGTTAAGCAACAGATTAGATACCTAGGAATTCAAGTTATTCCCAATCTTAATGAATTGGCGAGGGTTAATTTTGATAAGCTTTGTAAGGAGACACGTAACTTACTTAAGACTTGGGCCGGGCTTCCTCTGTCTTTTATAGGTAGAGTAAATGTGCTTAAAATGGTCATTCTTCCTAAATTCACTTTTTTTTTTAATGCGAACCCCTTGGAATTTAAGAAGAACTGGTTTCAGAAGATGCAAGCTGATTTAACCTCGTTTGTATGGTCTTCCAAAGGGGTTAGGATTGCGTGGCAAAAATCATGTAGGCCCAAGGGGAAGGGGGGTAAATAGTACTTAGCTTTTAATTTGAAAAATGTTAGGATTTTGCTAAGGGATAGGTCCGAATATACCTCTTATTGGGGCGCAGTGACTCAAGACTTCTTAGCGGCTGGTAGTTTTTTTTTGTATAAGTTTGGTCACCCGAAATTCTTTAAAAAAATTTGTTTAAAGCTTCTCAAGGATGCCGCCAGAGTATGGTGGTTAGTACGCCAAGCTCTCCATATTCATTATTGTAGTCGCAGAGCTCCGGTCTGGGACTCTCCTGGTACTCCTGAGTTTCTTTTACATAGATTGTCCCTTGTGTTAAAGTGATGAGGTGGGGACCAATTTTGATGGAAGACAAGTTGGTGCTTTGGTCAACTCTGGAGGAATTAACTGAATGTAAGCTTTCAAGGTTTAAATATTTGCAAATAGCAAGCTGGGCGGTACCCCTTCAAGAGAAAGGGGGAGTGTATAATTATTGGGAGGAGAAACTATCTTTGATCTTAGTACATAAAGAAGTCTCGGTTTGGTATCAGGCACTGCTTGATGCTTTAGATTCAGCGGTTTTGCTTCCCGAGAAGAAATGGAGAGAGGTCTTGCCCGATTTGGATATAGCGCACATTTGGGAATTATCAAGCTCCATGCTCTGGTCGGTTACTAGATCTGCCGCTTTGAAAAAAAAACATATGTTCACGATGCATAGGGTTTATTGGTCCCCCCAGAAGTTATCCACCGTGGGGAAGTCTGAAAAAAAGCGTCCACGATGTGGGCAGCTTAATGCAAATGATATACATATGTTTTGGAGTTGTCCAAATTTAGGTATCTTTTGGTCGGGATTAATGCTTTTCTTAAGCAGTTTATAAGTACTGAAGTGGAGGTGACCTCCTTTTAGTATTTTTTGGTGTTTCCTCCGGTTCTGTGTGGGAGAGGCTGTCCAGGCCACACGAGTGTGTATTGTTTTTGTTGATGTTATTGGCTAGGAGACAAATATGTTTAAAATAGATCAGGCCAATACCTCCAAATGTTTTCGACTGGCTGTCTTCTGTAGATTATTTTTCTTGTTTAGAATGCAGTGGCCCGATGGGTAATAACGATGAATGCTGGGCCATTTGGGAAAATGCTTGCTAAAATTTATTTATTCTGGGTATATAGTCCAATGAGTACCCCCTCCCTTTCCCCTCCACTCTCCCCCTCCCGGGCTTGTGGTTTGACATGAGTATCGGGTATGCTAGGGAGAGGTGGAGTGCTGTATCTGCCTGAGGTTTTGGTCAAATTGGTTCACCATGCAGGTTGATGACCCTCGAGTGGTGAGGCAGGACTTTTTTATGAGGACAAAAAAGAAAAAAACAGTAACAGATGCATACAGTAATATTTTAGCAGATCAGAACTGTAAAAAAGCAAATATCTATCAGATTTACTTAAAAATAGTGCAATGCAGTAAAACAAAAAATGACTGGCTGTATTTTGCAATCTACTAAGATATGGAGCTGCAGCTCTCTTCTCCCTTTCTGGCATACAAACAGGCTGTTTAGTGCCATGTAGCACCTTTGCTCCATAGAGCAAAGAGGTGTGTGTGCTATCAAGCATGGGGTTTGTATTGGAAGATTACCATTCCAATACAAAATGCTATGGTTAGACTCTTTTTTTAACATTTCACACATTGAATGTGTGCTGTACATGATAATACTCACACAAAGTGGGAAATGTGCAGAGAAAGAATTATGGGCTTCATGTGGAAAGTGAGGTAACAATCGCAAACTCTCTAATTTGGTAAATCTCAGGGGGTTTGGCAGCTAAAAGGCTTTCTGAATCAGGAATTGGTATTTAGAAGGGGTGTGTTTATGGCATCCCTTACAAATAACCATTTCCTATAGTATGAATTAATGTTTTGCGACTGAACATTAATATTTTACCATTGACTCTAAGGAAGTGGTACCCCATTCACACACATAATTGGTCCACACTGGACCCCTTCTCTGAATGTTCACAAAAATGTATTTTAGCAGTAGTAGTTACCATGGGATGACCATCTTAGGCCCTCATTGCAAGTGCCCGGTTGGGAAGGCCATTGTTATTGCACCTCTTATAATCCGATACCATGTGCACCTAAATTTAAACGATGTGATAATTATCGTCTATTACAGATGTCTCCATGGTGATATACCAGTGTGATACTTCCATGTCCCTTATGCCCATGTACCATACCATATGAAGATAGAGTGTACAATTTTGTGTGCAATCACCTTGTTCTTAAACTGGTGCCATGTGCCATAGTGCAGTCATGTTAGTGCTGGGCAGAGAAAATGCCCTCAGCTCAAACCTAAATGTTTTGAGTCCAATATTAATGACACTGGTGGAGGAAAATCAGCTCCAAATGTAGTATTTCTCTGGTGAAGAATATCCCTTATCACTGATCTCTAAATCAAGCCCATAGGTTTGTAATTTGCTGTTTTTTAGGGTTGAGCACTCAAGCACTCTGTCTCTGTTGTAGTTTCTCTGTGGGCTTTTAACCACCCCATGTCCTGCCCATCAGTTCTGTTGGTTCGTGGGCTTGACTTTTAAAGTTTGTTTGATTTCACTAGTGAAAGCCATGCATAGGTCATGCCTTTTCCTGTGTTTAGCTCTCCTCGAGAGCACCGGCCAACTACTGAAAACATACGAGGCTCCGTGTTTTCAGCATGGTTTCAGGACTACTTTTTATTTTTATTTTGTAGGCAGTGCCATTTTGCTGGGTAGAAGCGCTTTTCATAACTACCAGTTTAATTCTGTTGTTTATCCATGCACTTTTTTGCGAATTAAAGGTTTTACACAGCGCGATCGCCCTCTTTTTTCTTTTTTTTATTACTATGCATAGGCGAAACCAGACTAGTCCTTTTATTCTGATTAGTTATCTTCATGCTCATGGCGTGACACTTTAAATCTGCTCCATTATGTAAAATTGTATTACATTTCATGTTCAGTTTGTGTGACAAGAAAAGTCTGGTTAGGAGTTTACAACGCTAATAGATCTAATTCGAGCTCACGTGAGACCCATTGTATTGCAAATGCTTGTTCAATCTTGCTAAGTGGGTTTCAGTGTGGAGTACAAATTTCATTTTAAGTGAAAACACAAATTCGTTTCACAAAGTAATAGGGGTTTATCACTTTCTATAAATCCTTAGGGCAGTGGCGAATACATTATATATTGCTTACACATACTAGGGTTATGGCTTTATTATATTTATTGTGAAACAACACTAGGGTAGAGTCTATTACTGCGATGAGAAAATGTATGCACTTTTACACTAAAGGCCTAATTTAAAAAGTTTTGGCTCAGGGCAGCGCCGTAGTCATTTTTGCTGCACTGTCCTGTGTCTAAACAAAAGGGCAGAAATGCACCGCATCTACAAGATATGGTGCATTCCTGTACTTGTCCCCTGCGCTGGCTCACAAATTGCTGCCATGCGCCACCATGGTGCAAGGATGCCTGTATTGTGTGTATTGTGGGGATCATTGATTTTGTACAGGACGGGACACCTTTCTGCACAAAAACTATCTTGATAAGCAGAATGTAGCACACACAGAAAGAGGAAAAAAATAGGGAGAAATAATGTTAATTCTCCCCGTTGTGCCACCCTTACACCACCCCAGGGAGGTGTAGGCTTTTGACACATTCCCAGGTTTACAAAACCTTGTAAATCTGGGAATGCATCAAAATCCATGGGAACACCCACCACAAAACCCAAGGAACATTTCCATGACACAAAGTAGGGCAAGACAGTGAAGTGATGCATGCCTCACTCCATATCTACAAGGCCATGCAAAGTCATGCAAAGTGGCTTTGCGTAGACTTACTGATAAGGGTCAGCAGCCTGCGCAGCCGGTGCGTCACAATGAGACCCTAGATACTTTGAATAATGATACACATCTTTACTCAGCTATTGTCAGATTGCAAGTGATCAATAGAAAAAGAGCTTTAAGAAGCACTACTGAGAGAAGGGTTTTTCTTCCCCCCACATGTTGATCTTCCTCCCTACTAGATTTGATTGAGCAGAAAACACGTGCTTCCCAGAGGAACATTTATGATGGTGTTTGCTGGTGGCCACCACCGGCACTGATTTCTGGGTGCCAGCACTCTTTCAGTGTTTTGTGGCTGGCAGTCCAAAGTCTTGTTGTCCATTTCACTTTGATTACTCTACATTGCATTGATGTCACATTGTTGCAATGTACCTTACCACATCACGCAGGTTTAAAAAATCATGGTTGCACCAATAGTTGAGTAGCCAAACTCTTTCAGATGGTGATTCCCCTGACCTGTTGCACTTTTCACTGCGCTTGGCCTCACATTGGTGGGAAATGCTCCCTGGCTTTGAATGAGCTGGGGCGAATCAGTTTGTGTGAGCAGAGTCTATACACAACTGTCCCTACTCAGAAGGATGTAGTTAGAAAACGAAATAACACCCCATTTGGAACCTCTAATCACAAACATAATGCCAAGCAAGTAAACTTTATAAGAGTTCCTTTAACCCTTTCATCCTCCTTCCATCCTTCTATCAACTACTCATTCATTCATCCATCTAGCTATTCCTTCACCATTGCATCCACCCATCCCCATTAAGCCATACTTTTCATTCATCATCGATTAACCCCTTCGCTGCCAGGCCTTTTCCCCTCCTGTTCCGAGCCTTTTTTTGGCTATTTGGGGCAGTTTTGCTTAGGCCCTCATAACTTTTTATTCACATAAGTTACCCACGCCAAATTTAAGTCCTTTTTTTCAAACATCCTAGGGATTCTAGAGGTACCCAGAGTTCGTTCATTTTTTTTTTTTAAATGGGGAAAAAGGGCTGCAGAAGTGTTTTTCCCTGAAAATGGCATCAACAAAGGGTTTGCGGTGGTAAAATTACCATCTTCCCAGCTTTCAGGAACAGGCAGCGTTGAATTAGAAACCCCATTTGCAACACAATTTTGACATTTTACTGGGACATACCCCATTTTTACTATTTTTTTAGCTTTCAGCCTCCTTCCAGCTAGTGACAGAAATTGGTAAGAAACCAATACTGGATCCCAGAAAGCTAAACATTTCTGAAACGTAGACAACATTCTGAATTCAGCAAGGGGTCATTTGTGTAGATCCTACAAGTGTTTTCTACAGAAAATAACAGTTGAAATAAAAGAATATTAAAATTGAGGTGAAAAAAACTGCAATTTTTCTCCACGTTTTTACTCTGTAACTTTTTCCTGCAATGTCAGGTTTTTTAAAGCAATATACCGTTTACCTCAGCTGGACTCTTCTGGTTGCAGGGATATATAGGGCTTGTAGGGTCATCAAGACCCTAGGTACCTAAGCCAATAAATAAGCTGCACCTTGCAATGGGTTTTCATTCTATACCGGGCATACAGCAATTCATTTGCTGAAATATAAAAAGTGAAAAATAGGTATTGAGAAAACCTTTGTATTTACAAAATGGCCACAAGATAAGGTGTTGGGTAGCAGTGGTTATTTACACATCTCTGAATTCCGGGGTACCCATACTAGAATGTGAATTAGAGGGCATTTCTCAAATAGACGTCTTTTTTACACACTGTCTTACATTTGGAAGGAAAAAATGTAGAGAAAGACAAGGGACAATAACACTTGTTTTGCTATTCTGTGTTCCCCTAAGTCTCCTGATAAAAATGGTAACTCACTTGCGTGGGTAGGCCTAGCGCCCGCGACAGGAAACACAAAATGGACACATCACATTTTCACAAGAAAGTGCCTAGCTGTGGATTGTGGCCTCTAACTCAGCCGGCACCTGGGGAAACCTACCAAACCTGCACATTTTTGAAAACTAGACACCTAGGGGAATCCAAGATGGGGTAACTTGTGGATCTCTGACCAGTTTCCGTTACCCAGAACCCTTTGCAAACCTCAAAATTTGGCAAAAAAAAACACTTTTCCTCTCATTTCGGTGACAGAACGTTCTGGAATCTGAGAGGAGCCACAAATTTCCCTCCACCCAGTGTTCCCCCAAGTCTCCCGATACAAATGGTACCTCACTTGTGTGGGTAGGCCCGGTGGCCGCAACAGGAAATGCCCCAAAACACAACGTGGACACACCACATTTTTTACAAAGAAAACAGAGCTGTTTTTGACAAAGTGCCTAGCTGTGGATTTTTGCCTCTAGCTCAGCCAGCACCTGGGGAAACCTAGCAAACCTGTGCATTTTTTAAAACTAGACCCCCAGGGGAATACAAGATGGGGTGACTTGTGGGGCTCCGACCAGGTTCTGTTACCCAGAATCCTTTGCAAACATCAGAATTTGACCAAAAAAACACTTTTTCCTCTCATTTAGGTGACACAAAGTTCTGGAATCTGAGAGGAGCCACTAATTTCCTTCCACCCAGCATTCCCCCAAGTCTCCTGATAAAAATGATACCTCACTTGTGTGGGTGGCCAAGGTGCCTGCAACAGAAAAATGCCAAGAACCTGTAGAGATTGCACAGCGAGTTGATGAGCACATATTTTTCTTTTATACATCATTTAGGCTGACTCTGCTTTGGGGACCCCTGCAAGTGAGGTATCATTTTAATTGGGAGACTGAGGGGAACGCTGGGTGGTAGGAAATGTGTGCCGCAGCGGTGATCCTACAAAGAAAAGTGATGAAAATATGATTTTGTAAGCAAATTTTAAGGTTTGCTGAGGAGTCTGGGTAAGAAAATGTTGGGGGATCCAGGCAAGCCACTCCTCCCTGGACTCCTTTGGGTGTCTATTTTTCAAAACATGTCTGGGTTTGGTAGGTTTCCCTAGATAAAGGCTGCACCCGGGACCAAAATCATTGGTGCCCCCCCCAAAGACAGGTAGTTTTGCAATAGATAATTAAGGTGTGTCCACATACTTATGTGATGTTCCAAACACTAAAATTGTGAAAAGAAACACACTTAGGTTATGTTAAAAAGACCCCTCACCAACCACCCAAGTTGGTGGCATGCTTCAACATCGGGGTCCCACCCGAGACACCTAGCGTGTCACAGGTGTGCTGTGACGACTGATTACAGTGGAGCAGGTTTTGTCATTTTTACCACACATACTGGTTGGATTTGGCACGAGGGTGAGTGATGGTTCAGTGGATCAAATTTTATTAACAAGAGATTTCACAAAAATGAAATGCACTGTTAATAACTGAAAGGCCAAAAAACTGAACCAATGACTCACAGCTCGTGAGCAGTAAAGCCACGGCAAGGCACCAACCGCTTTACAGTCCATTCACACACTTTTCATACATGACATGCACAAGACCATTCACACCGCCAGCCACGGGCCCAGCACATTACAACACTCGCATTGACAGACAGTTCCACTCAAGGGCTCATCACTTACATATGCCCACATGCCTGATACAGCAATCACACCAGCTGATGGAAGTGTGTGGACTGGCGTATGGCTGGTAGTGTGTTGCAGTAGCCAACAGCAAGTCAATATGTACACTGTCAGCCAAGCGCCACTCCACATACAATGGCATCACTTTCTTTTTGTTTTAAAAACAAAGAAACCACTAACTAATTAGAAATAATTACAAAACTACAAACACAAAAGCTCTAACTAAGTACGTGACAGTCATGCCAACCATGAAACTGAACACATGAAAATATAAAACAGGCAGTTTACACTCATGGTAGTTCCCAGTAATTCTTCTGGGTGTGGTAATTCTTGAAACAACCACC